>NC_059171.1:79078255-79690755 GCF_019923935.1 Bubalus bubalis | reverse complement strand
CAGTGGCTTTTCCAAGGTCAAGCCTGCATGGAAGGCCGGGTGGAATGGATCCCAGTCTGGCAGGGCTGTGGGTTGGCACCTGCTGCCGCGCCCACAAGCCCCTGCAGGCTCCCGGGCCAGATCAACACGCGGGGCGCCTCTGCTGGGCTCGGGAGCGCCCGCGGCGCGCCTTTTGCAGCCTGGGTAATTGGGCGCGAGAAGCACAAATACTTGGTTCAAACGCTGGGAAGTGGAAAATTTTCTAATCTGTCAGGCAACGTCTCCCTTTCTCCTTTTTACATTTTTTTCCCCTAACAGGAAAAGACTTTCCATTTGGACTCCTTCCGATGCAGATGTGTGAAGACTCTGGGAGCGACATCTCGGGGACGGAGCATCTTCTATTGATCGGGAAGCACGCGCAGCACCGGGCGGCGGGAAGCCAGCCGCGGGCCCTCAGCGCCCCCTGGGAGCCGGAGCCGGTACTGCGTCGGCGGGGACCGGAAGGCCCATGGGAGGGAGGCGGCAGCGGGTCCTCTCTACCCGAGAGTGGGGGACGCAGACGGGGCCCAGCCCTGACTGCCCATCCTCGGGGGCAAAACACTTCATCACTCTGGTCTCCGGCTTCCGCACCAGTCAAATTGGGGTAAAGCCAGGGCGCACCCCAGCGTGCTTCAGATTACCTCCTTGACCTTCAGAAAGCATCTCTGTGTGTCATTGGTGGGCTGAGATTCACGCGCACAGCGGCTCAGAGGAAGCGAGCAGATCATGAGCGCCCTGCACAGGGCTTCCTTGTGTTTGGTGATGGACACAGCCACCCTCAGGCCCCTCGGGTCTGAGGAGCAGGTGGCAGAGGCAAGAACAAGGCCCAGGGCCGCGGCTCCAAGTCTGAGCGTCTGGCAGGAAGGCTGCCTGGTAGGAGCAAGGAACCCTGCGGTCTTGAGCATGTCTCTCTGACCTTCCACCCGACAAGCCTCCCCAGTGCCCAGACATCCTACTGGCCGCCCCCCGCAGAGCCCCTCCCCACTGTAGGCCCGCCTCTGGGTCGATACAGACACAGAGAGGAGGGTGGAACAGAGGCGTGCAGCCCAAGGCCAACCTCCGCCCCACTGCAGCAGAGTCACGAGCACAGGGGTCCCCAGACGCCTTACGCCTGGGCTCCAGTCCACCTCTGCCATCAGCACACGTGTCATTCTGGGCTTCAGTCTCCTCACCTGTCAACTGGGGACACAGAGCATGAGATCCTTGGCTCCCCACACCAGTCCTGCAGGTTGGGCTGTGAGAACAAAGATGGACCCATTTTACAGATCAGGAAACTGAGGTCCAGGCACAAGAGGTGATTTGCTCAAGGTCTCAGCATGTCAAAGGATTCACAGCAGGGGACTGGGTCCCAGGCAAAAGCCTTCAACCAAAAGAAGAGTTGAAGGACCAGATGGTCCACTGGGGCCAAGGCCCGGTCACCTCAGAAGCTTTGGTGGGCACGTGACACCCAGGCCTGGACTACGTGTGTCCGAAACCTGAGCTGATTCTGGCCTGGGAACAGAACCCCCTGTGGTCTGAGCACAGAGTGGGCAACTGTGGCCGGCACGGGTCGGTGCAGCCAGCAGAGCACAATGACAGAGGGGGGCCCGTGCTGCCCCGTAAGGGGTGCAGGAGCCAGCAGGTCCCCACCCCGTCCCCCTGCTCCCCTGGGTGAACGGAAACCCCAGCGCAGATTCTTCTTTTTAAAAACCCCAAACAACCCAAAGCGACCACTTGTCTTCTAAACAAGAAGCTGCAGGAGGTGGCAGCGGTGGTGGGGGTGGGGGGCAGTGAATCCACCTTCACGTCAGAGATTACAGTGATTCAGGCCCAAAAAGGCTGCTTTATAAGAAACCATCCGTGTACCAGGATGAGTTAGGGAGCAACTCTTGGGGAATAGACGGGGCTTTTAGAAGTTCACGTAAGCGACTCTGCCTTCTGTCTCCACGCGGCAGCCACAGCGGGCTGGGGCGGGCTTCTCCATCAGCAGAGGACAGGACGTGCTCAGGCCCCAGGCTCCAGGCCCCGGCGGGTACAGGAGTTAAGACCCCCGAGGGTCAATGAGGACCAAAACTCTCGCCCACAGCTCTGCATGGAGGGGTCCAGGCTGCAGCAGAGCCACCAAGGCAGGGCCGGCCCCCAGTTCCCAGGGTATCTGGGCTCACGGCCCAGGGTTCCACACGCCCACCCTGGCCCATGCACTCTGACGCCCAAACCCCACGGCCCCCGATGACCACGGAATTAGATTGTAACTGGTGTGACGTTTGTGGTTCGGCCTCTGTCTCTCCCAGACCTGGGCTCCCATACACAGCCCCCTCAGCCTGCTCACCGGTAGAGCCCGAGGGCCCAGTGCACACCTGGCCCCAGTGAGCATCTAAGACCCCAAAGGCTGAGGCCCTGCGCCCTCCTCCCTCTGCGTGCCCACCAGCCTTCACAGACCGTGGTCTGTAAAGCCATGGCCCTGCCTTGCAGTCCTCACCAAGGAGCAGGGTTTCCAAGCAACAGGGTCACAGTCACACTTCCAAAGCACATGCAGACACACACACATGCATGCGCACACATACACGCACACCCGCTGAGACACACACACACGCATGCGCACACATACACGCACACCCGCTGAAACACACGCATGCGCACACATACACGCACACCCGCTGAGACGCACACACACACGCATGCGCACACATACACGCACACCCGCTGGTTCACTTGTGTCGTGAAATGGTGCCGAGGACCCCGGCCCAGCCCCCTGGTTGCGGTGAGATGTCAGAGCACCCGGAGGACGCATGCACGGAACCCAGGCCATGCCCAGCCAGCCTCGGGCAGAAGGACGTTGTTTCAGGAATGAAGACCTGCCCGCGTGCAACGTCGCCCCCAGGCTGCCAGCCAGCCTGGCTTTCCTGTCCTTCTCGTGTGTCTCTGGGAACCCTGTCAGCTGTTCCCAACCTCCCAGGCAGCTGCAAGCTTCCAGGCCCCCTTGTGAAGAGGTGTGACCCTGATGGAGGAGGGAGACGCAGCTCCCCAGGGCGCCCTGTCCCCCATCCCACTGTGAACAAGGCTTCGGGGAATCCTCCATGTTTACCTAGAGTCACATGCCCATTTGGCGGGTTGGGGTCCCCAGAGGATGAGGGGCATCCTCCCAGGGACCACAGAGACCCTTGGCCACCTGGAGAGCTCATTCAAGGGGACCCTGTTTCCTGGAGGCTGGGAGAAAGAGGGCCGTGAGGGAGAAGTCACCATGGCAACACCTTGGCAAACCGAGACTGCTTCCTTTCCCTTCTAGTCAATTAGAGGGCCATTTCCAGGGTGCCTACTATGCACAAGCCTGGGCTAAGAGTGCTCAGGGCAGGGCTGGGGCTGGGGAGATGGGGAATAATCTGTCCCCCACCCTGAAAGGCTCCTACTCTGCAGAGCATCACATGGCCTCATGCACAACAGACCTGGCCATGGAGTCCTGCATGCAGCAGGCACTCAATGGATGCTTGCTGAATTGAAGATGAAGGGCAGTGAGCATATTAACGCCTATGCACAGAGCATCTCTCATCCCTAAGTTTCCGGGTGAGGATCAGATGTGATGGAAACACCGGCCCAGGTGACAAGACAACTCCAAGCAGGTGAAAAGTCTCCTTTTTAGACCAGGAATATGCCAGCCCTGGAGAGGTGCCCCCAGAGGCTATGTCCAGACTTCTTGCTGTACAGGGGGCAGCAAACCCAGGGGTGGAGGAGGAGGTAGACAGGGCAGCTCCCGAAACCCTGTGGGTCTTGGAGCTCAGCTGTGGGCACGGGCACAGGCTTCACCTGGTCTCCGCTTCGCCTGGCTCTGCAGCCTCAGGCTGGTCCCTCCCCCTCTCTGAGCCTCCAGTACCCTGCCGGGCTTGACGTGTTTGTTTCCATCCGGGCTGGGGTCCAGCTTCTCTCTGCTGCCCGCAGTCACCTTGAGAGCTGCCCTGAGGGTCCCTCTTCCTCTATTCCAGGGTCTCAGAGCTGGTGACGGGGAGGCCGGGGTCAGCCTGGCTGTGCTCGGAGCCAGGTGGTGCCCAGTCTGGACGGCGCACACCCCCTCGACTTCTGCCGGGCCCCTCCCCGGTCCTCGGGTCTGGTGACACGTGACTCAGAAGATGAGGTGGTCGGAGACCTCACCCATGTGTCCCTGCCAGCAGCAGGCCTTACTTGTCCCCTTCGTGCAGATGCACAGACCCAGAGGTGTTCAGTGTGAACAGTGTCTACTATGCACAAGGCTCTGGGCATCTCGGTCTGGACTTCAGGGAGCTTCAAAGCGGGGGTCGCCAGCGTAGAGGCAGAGGGATGCCAGGCTGGGACAGGAATGCGGCTCTCCCTGCGCAGCAACCCCCTCCTGGTTCAGAAGCGAGCCCCTCTCCATGCCGGGCCAGGGTGTGCCCCTGCCCACACCTTTCACCTCCACCATCAACCCCAGCTCTCAGCCGCCACCCCCACCTTCTCCAAGCCACTTACATGTCTCCTGCCTGGTATCCCACGTCCTCTCCTGTCCTCCCAGCTCCCTCTCCACACCAGGCCAGCCCTGCAAGGGCAGCCTCAGCCCCTGCCCCATACTCCCCTGACCATCTGAATTCCAGCATGCTTGCTTCTGTTAATACAGCATACCTGCTAGGCTCCCTCCCGACCCCAGGGCCTTTGCATGGCTCCTCCTTCTGCCTGGATCACTTTGGCTTCTCTCCACTTGCCCTTCATATCTCAGCCCAGGCTACCTCCCTGAGCCTGTGGACCTCCAGGTCTGCCTTCTCTCAGGGCTACATGTTCCTCCTTCTCCTCACGTGTCCCAAGGGCAAGTCCATGTAAGAGTGTGTGGGTCGTGATTCCTGTGCCTTTTTCCCGGAACCCTGTGATAGCTCTGCCACATTAACCCACCAAGGCAAATCCCCCAACAACAGCAACTGGTGAAATCTGTTAATTCGTTAATAATGAACAGTGAGGTTCTGCTGTGTCTGGAAGGTGGGTGGGGCAGGGCACAGAGCCAGAGGCAGGAGGGGTGGATGGGCGTGAGCAGGGGTGAGGGGGTGAACCTCTGGAGCTGGACACAGGAGGATGGCGGAGAGAAACCGCAATGGGATCTGAGTGCCGAGGACACAAACCTGATGGCCAGCTGTGTAGAAAATTCAGAGCCGCAAGCCATGAAGAGGCTGTAGGGAGAGCGGGTGCTTGCCCCCCACCCCCATCTGCTCAGAGACAGCAGCGCATAGCAGCTCTGGGACCAACAGAGGAGGGGCAGGCAGCAAGGGAAACGATGGACGTGGGGCCACGTGCAGGTCCGAGAGAGCTCGCAGGAGCCCAGGTGGATGCTGTCAGCCAGAGAGACCATTACCAGGGAGGGGCAGGAGGGAGGATTCGGAGGGAGGCAGGCAAGCTGGGGCTCCAGGAGGGCCTGGGAGGAGAGCCCGGGGGTGGCAGGAGTGGATGGGGATGGAGGCCTGGCCCTGGCGGCCTGGGGCCAGGGGGCGCCCAGGAGGGTGTCAGCGGGGGCGGGACTTGGGGCTTGATGGGACAGAGATGGGAGGGCGGGGTGGTAGGGAGGCCGGTTTACATGCTCTTGGTGTGAATCAGAGGGTGAGCTGGGGAAAAGGGGGGCTAGTGCAGGCAGAGGTGAGCCCAGGCCTGGGGAACCCAGCAGGGACGTCAGAGCCCTGCTCCTGCCAACTAGCAGCCCTGTCTCCAGGTTTGTTTGGGTGGCTCAGGGAGCCAGGCAGGGTTGATGTTTTCCCGGACCCAGAGGAGAAACTTGGAGAGCTCTCCACAGCCCGGCTGCCCGGGAGGGCAGCCAAGAGGAACGAGGTGGGGGAGGTTGTCCAGCCCCCCAGGAAGCAGCAGTAGAGTCCAGGGTCTGCAACCGTTTGGCTTTAACAACTTGCTGGCCACTGTGGTTGACCATCCCTGACAGCAAGGGGCTGGGCGCACTGTCTCAGAGCTTGAAACTCCTGGGCAGTGGGGAGGATCCCATCATGCCAGTTTCACAGAGGAAGACAAGGAAGCTCAAAGAGGCCGTGTAAATTGCCCCAGATCACACAACTCAAAGCGAATCAATGCTAGACCCAGCAGCATCCTGAGGGCACAGACACATCCCCACAACCAAGCTGCCTGACCAGTAGGGCCCAGGCTCTCCATCTGAGCCCGAGACCCTGTCCATCCTGACCGCTCTGACGGCTTGGCACCCGGGGAAGCCTGTTCTGAGTGAGGTGGGGCCAGCACCATGGACAGTGACTGCGTGGCTCCGTCCCAAGCAGTGGACTGGCCTGAATCTGACCTGGAGGAGGACTGACAGGAGAGGAGACAGCCAGGATCCTGGGCCAAGCCCATCTCTCCGTGTCCCCAAGTTCTCTGGGCTCCCTGAAGGCTGTTTCCACGGAGCATTAAGCTGAGGTCTCATTTCCAAAGAACGCGGGTGCCACTCCCCAGGGCTCCAGAGGCCCAGCGACATTTGGGGAAGGCAGAGGAATGGAGGAGGCAGGCATCGGGGGAGACACAATCAGGGTCTCATTAACATTTTGATTGCAGCGGTGGCTCCCCTGGCGCCTCGGCCTGGACACACACACACATTCAATCTGGAAGCGAAGATTGAGCTGGGGAGAGGAGCGCAGAAAAAGAGCAAAACAGACTTCTTTTAATAATGCTAAAAATAACCGTGTCAATATTCCCTTCTGTTTGGGGAGGCACAGATCATTTTTTTAATGTACCTTCTGAGTGCTCTGTCCGTCCTGGTGGTGGGAACCTGGAGTGCACTCAGGACTCTGCCCTCCAGACCCAAGGCTACTTGTGGGTCTGGGGTCAAGGGCTTGGCTCGTCTGTACTGTGGGGACCATACCTCCTCCTCTGTCTGCCTCCCAAGGAATCCAGTCCCGGGGTACGCCTCTCACCCCACGGATGGGCAAGCTGAGATCTGAAGAGAATGGAGGACCACACGAGTCTGGAGGAAGCTGGTGTGTCTGCACCCTGGAAAATGGAGGTGGCATCACCCCCTTTAAAGGAAGGAGCTAGTTGCACAGTGTGGCTGATGGCCTGACCCTCCCGCAGCCCTGGGGTGCCCGAGTGTGGGTCCAGGCCACCCCTGTGCTGGGAGGAGAAAGCGGAGGGCACTGCAGACGGGCCCAAGGTGCAGGACCCAGCTCTCCCTGCTCACACATCTCCCCTGAGCGGGCAGTCCAGGCAGTTCACTGAGGCGACAACGTCCCCCTCCATACACCTGCCCACGTGGAGTCCAGGGTCTGAGGATGACCATCCCTTCCCCCACCCTGCCTCTCTCCATACCATCCCTAAAGCTTCTGTATCTTGACCCCAGCCCGTACATACCCCTTGACTGGCCCGTGTTTCACCTTGGGGCCCTGCCTGCTCGGAGCCCCGCGGGCCACTGACCGCAGCAGGGTCTCTTGCCAGCACCTTCCATGTCTCAACCCCACCCCTGGCCTCTCTGAGGTGTAACTGGACGCTGGCACTCCCTGGACCCTCTGCCAGGGTCCTGTGTGTGAGCCTTTCCCCACCAACCATGTGTCTCACCAAGTGAGAGCTTGCCCAGTCCCTGCGCTGGGGCTTGGAATGTCACGTTTCTCTTGATGCTGCCCCTCTGATGCCAGCTCACTCCCTGCTCCCTGCTCACAAGACCCCCGGCAGGACACTCAGGGTCTACCAAGTTTGCAGCACCCCAATCTTTAAGTTTTTTCCTACTTTCTCTGGACTCACCACCCACCAAACCACCAGCTGCTCCCTTAATTCTGTCGTTTTGCCCTATCTCCTTTCTGCTGCCTTCCTCTGGTCCCCTCTTCCTGGCAGATTCTTATTCAAGCTTCAAGACCCAGCTGAATGCCACCTCCTCTGTGAGGCCTTCTCGGATAGCTCCAGGCTGAGCTTCCCTCTCTCCCTCCAGAAGACCCAGCCAGGTTGCCCACACCCCTGTGAGAACCCTGTTGCCCTGGCAGGTAACAATCAGGTAAGGGTTCTTCCAGCAGCCCAGGAGGAAAACTTGTCTCAGCCACTCAGTGTCTGTGACCTTGGCAACCTCTGCCTGCCTCTGTTTCTGTGACCATAACATGGGACTTTCATGCTATGTTACTTTCATGTTAGTATCTCCCTCACAGATACATTTTGAGATTTAAGTGAGCTAATGTATGCAGAGGGCTTAAAATACTACCTGGAAGATACTCTGTGTTCAAAAAATGTTCGTTTCTGTTGCTGTCAGCAGTATCCCCATCATCGCCCATTCTTCGCCGTCACCACCACCATCACCATTATCATCATTTCCTCTACTGGACTTTCAGTCTCCTTGCAGGCAGACAGTAAGTACAAATTGCTGATTCCCTGCGCACTTGACCTGACGCATAGGAGATGCTTACTAAACCTGGCTGGATGATACCGCAGACCAGCAGGTGGGCAAATGAGTGAATGACTAAAGGAAGGGACAGGTAGGTGGTTGAGTGAATGAACGGATGGGCGTGTGCAAGAAGAGGGCTGGAACGGGTGAGTCAGTGAATGAGTGAGTGAGCTGCTGTAAGGAAGAGCAGAT
This sequence comes from Bubalus bubalis, assembly GCF_019923935.1. NCBI lineage: Eukaryota > Metazoa > Chordata > Mammalia > Artiodactyla > Bovidae > Bubalus > Bubalus bubalis. The sequence continues at coordinate 79,682,228 of NC_059171.1, read as the reverse complement.
GGAAGCCGAGAAGGTTCCTCCCACACCAGCCCCTGCAGATGCCGAGCTGCCTAGTGACGGCAGGCATCGCAGCATCCCCACAAAGCCATGATATTAAAATCGCTGAAGGCTGTGCTGTCAATATCCGGGGGAGACTGTCTCTGCAGCCATCAGCAGCAGAGGGAGCCTCCCCTCCCCTGGGCATTCGGTGCTGCTGAGACGACCCCTCCCTTCCTAGGCCTCTAGAGGTGCAGCATCCTTCAGACTCTAATTCCCTGGACTGAACAGCCTCAATCGCCTAGTGGTGTGTGGGGGCCAGGACTGGGACTGGGAGCACTGGGAGTCCCTCCTTGCCTCTCACCACCCCCGGGGCCGCTCCGTGTGGGTACCCAGAGCTCCCCACCCCCTGCCCTTCCCCACCTCATCACACTTCGGCACAGCGTCCTTGCCATCCTCCCCTCCCAGACACTGGGCCCCCCGGGGGTTGCCCGGCTCAGCCCTGAGCCCACGTGCTGAGCCCCGGTGCACAGTAGGCCCTCATCCATGGGGCTCGCTCCCGGGAAAGGCTGTGCGGTTCAGTCAAGGTCACAGGGAGGGGACACGGAGCAGGCCAGGAACTTAAGTCTCACCTTCTACGGCCCAGGCCAGGCTTCACGCTCCCCCAGGAGACAAGACCCAGTGGGGAGCCTGGCCTGCTCAAGGTGACAACAGGCAGTGCCCCTGGGCTCATGGGCTGTCCAGGGCAATCTGTGGCGAGGAAGAGGCCTGCCTACTGCCGCCCCACCTTGTTATCCCCCTGTTATCTGTGGGTGAGGACCATGTTAGAAATAAAATGAAAGTGAAAGTCACTCTGTCGTGTCGGACTCTTTAAGATCCCCTGGACTGTAGTCCATGGAATTCTCCAGGCCAGAACACTGAAGTGGGTAGCCTTTCCCTTCTCCAGGGAATCTTCCCAACCCAGGGATGGAACCCAGGTCTCCCGCATGGCAGGCGGATTCTTTACCAGCTGAGCCACAAGGGAAACCCAAGAATACTGGAGTGAGTAGCCTTTCCCTTCTCCAGCAGATCTTCCCAACCCAGGAATCAAACCGGGGTCTCCTGCATTACAGGTGGATTCTTTACCAACTGAGCTATCAGGGAATATGATACATTTAAAAATACTAATTCATTTTTTTGAAACTATAAATCCATTATACATTAATACAAGTAGTATGTTTGGATTAAGAAGTATCATATTTCCCCAAACCAGAGAAAAGAAGTGAGAGCAGAGGAATGGCCTTCATGGTTGCAAACCTCTTTTGTGACTGGCTGAGTAGAAGCCACCAGAGTCTCATTTCCGCTCCTGCCTTCAGCCTGTTGCAATGTGTCACTTTGATTGTAGTTAATGAAGAAAAATCCAAGATCTTAGGGTCCTTGCAAAGATCTCAGTGACCCCCAGAGCTCCCAGCTCACACTCTGAGGACCAGTAATGTCAACAGATCTGGTCTCCCCGGAAAATCCACCCACGCTGACTCCCCAGGAGAAGGGGCCCATCCCACCTTCTGGTCCCTCTGAGCACCTCACCTCTGCTGAGCCTCAGGTTATTCTTCAAGATTTGTGAGGATTAACTTAAATAAGGTGTAGGTATCTTCTCAGACTCATGCCTGGTCCACAGAAAGAGTTCAGAAAGTGATATGATGGCGGCACCAGGAATCGTGTCTTGCCTATGATCTGCCCAATTCCCACTCCCTGAAAGACCTGCCCTTTCTTCCATGCAGGCCTCCTGGATTGGCCGTACCTCCTCCTCTCTGCCTCCCACACTTGCCTAGATGCCTCCCAAATCCCAAAGTTCACTACCAAGTTCACCCCTTTCCTAGACCCTAGCCTTCCCCACTTCACCCAACCATCCCCCACCCCTGCCCTTGTCTCTGTCACCCCAAGACCAGCAAGGGGAAGGGCCATGTTACCCCCACAAGCCTCTTATAGTGAACACAGTGATCAAGACCCCAGCCCTGGACTCAGGCAGGCCTGGTTTGGAGGGCTTTGTAGGAGCCTCAATGTTTCCCTCTGTCAAATGGGGATAATGACATCTCCCTGATGGGACCATGATGACCGTTAGAAATAATCCATTCAATTACTCAGCATGCTGAATGCTTACCATAGGCCGGTGGCCAAGGTGGCCAAAGGACCTGCCTCTGGGATGTGGGTCTGATGGGGGAGGCAGACATCCACCCAATAACCAGAGGGAAGGGTGGGGGATGGGGCCTTCAGAGTAGGCAAGGGAGCCCCTGTAACCCCCTCCCCAACTCACCAGGACCCCAAGGAGGCCCAGGAGCTGGAGGATGGAGGCCTGGGAGAAGGTAGAGGCTTATGATCTGGGAAGAAGTTTACACTGGTGCTCCATGAAGGGCCGAGCCCCCAGCAGTTGGAGCACCGGAGCCCTTGGAATCAGCCCAGCCTGCAGCTGCAGGTTGAGCGGGCTGGAGGGGCTGGAGAGAGGCCAAGGGGCCTCCAGGAGAGAAGCGGGGATGGGCCAGGCTAGAGTGGGGTAGGGGGCTGCGGAGAGCACAGCCTGAGGCCCATGAGGGCCGCTTGTCAGAACCAGCTCTGCAAAGACCTCTGCCCTCGGCTGATCAGGGGGTGCTCCGTACATAATTATCAAGGGAATGAATTAGTTCCCTTTAGAAAAAGGCACAATAGCAATGACAGTCATTGTCACTGAGCAGGTGCGCATATCATTCTACCTAGTAGGAGTAGAAACTCACCCTGCTCTGTCAGTCCCCACCCTGCTGCACCGGACAGTGGAGCCGGGGGTCTGCATGCCCCAGGCGTGCCCTCAGAGCTGGCCATGCACCTCTAGGAGCCCGGGGTCCCCTAGGCTCTTCCCTAGGCCCCCCAGCTGCCCCTCCAGTCTACCCAGGCCCCCAGGCTCCCCCAGGTCCCCAGGCTCCCTAGGCTCCTGCAGGCCCCCAGCTGCCCCTCCAATCTACCCAGGCCCCCAGGCTCCCCCAGGTCCCCAGGCTCTCTAGGCTCCTCCAGCTTCCCTTCCAATCTCCCCCAGGCCCCCAGCTGCGCCTCCAATCTCCCCCAAGCCCCCAGGCTCCCCCAGGCCCCCAGGCTCCCTAGGCTCCTCCAGCTGCCCCTCCAATCTACCCAGGCACCCAGGCTCCCCCAGGCTCCCCCAGGCTCCCTAGGCTCCTCCAGGCCCCCAGCTGCCCCTCCAGTCTACCCAGGCCCCCAGGCTCCCCCAGGCCCCCAGCTGCCCCTCCAGTCTACCCAGGCCCCCAGGCTCCCCCAGGACCCCAGCTGCCCCTCCAATCTACCCCCAAGGCTCCCCCAGGTCCCCAGGCTCCCTAGGCTCCTCCAGCTTCCCCTCCAATCTCCCCCAGGCCCCCAGGCTCCCCCAGGCCCCTCACTGCCCCTCCAATCTCCCCCAGGCTCCCCAGGCTCCCCAGGCTCCCTAGGCTCCTCCAGCTTCCCCTCCAATCTCCCCCAGGCCCCCAGGCTCCCCCAGGCCCCTCACTGCTCCTCCAATCTCCCCCAGACCCCCAGGCTCCTCCAGCTGCCCCTCCAATCTATCCAGGCCCCCAGGCTCCCTAGGCTCCTCCAGCTTCCCCTCCAATCTCCCCCAGGCCCCCAGGCTCCCCCAGACCCCTCACTGCCCCTCCAATCTCCCCCAGGCTCCCCAGGCTCCCCAGGCTCTCCCAGAACCCACCCCCCCCCAGGCTCCAAGTCTATACGAGGGGCACCAGCCGACGTGGAGGTCCAGATGGCAGTGTTTGTTCTCATTAGACTGTGAGCCCCTTGAGGAAGGAGCTGGGCCTGGCACGCAAGGAGGGGAAGCCAGCGTAGGTCAGCTCTGGGGATGATGGGGAAGGACTGGGAGACCCAGAGGGGCACAGACCCTGATGTGTCTGCATCTGAAGGTCTGCTCACTCTTCACTCGCAACTGTGCAAAAGCAAAGGACCCAAGGTGAGGGACAGCCACCCAGAGTTTGAATTTGCTCAGGACAGTTCTGTCTCCTGAAGATGCTCTGCTTCCCATGAGATGGACCTGAGATTTGTCTGTCCTTCATGACCTGGGACTGGGGCCCCTGTCTCTGCTGCTGTTCTGGTAGTCTTAGGATTGTCCCACTCATGGACTCATTCATGCATTCATTCTTTCAAAATAGGAGTTTAGGACCCACTCTGTCCCAGATGCTTGCCAGACACCAACTGTGGTCTGATGAGGTGGCTGAGCCCTAGCCTCCCCCTCCCAGCCTCCACCTCCAGCCTCCCCCTCCTAATCTTCACCTCCAGCCTCCACCTCCAGCCTCCCCCTCCCAGCCTCCACCTCCAGCCTCCCACTTCAGCCTCCCCCTCCAGCCTCCCCTTCCCAGCCTCCCCTTCCCAGCCTCCCTCTCCCAGCCTCCCTCTCCTAATCTTCACCTCCAGCCTCCACCTCCAGCCTCCCCCTCCCAACCTCCACCTCCAACCTCCCCCTCCCAGCATCCCTCTCCCAGCCTCTACCTCCAGCCTCCACCCAACTCCCCCACCCTCCAGCCACATCCCACTCTTCAGTTGGTGACAGTCACCAGCTGGCCCATCCTTAGAGACTTTGCTCAGCTATTGCCTTTGCCCAAAGATCTCCTGGAACGTTCTGCTCCAAGAAAACTCACATTGCCCTGGAGACCCAGAGCCCAGGCTCACTGTTGCAGGTCCGCAGAGAGAATCACTCCTTCCTTTACCCACACATCCCCTCAGCCTGCATTTAACCAGGATTTGTTGAGCATCTGCTCCACTTCAGGCTGGGCTCCAAGCCTGAGGCCTCAAAGGTGAGCGAGGCAGCCAGGGGCCAACAGAAGCCCCTCCCGGTACCCACCCCCTGGGCCCACCTGGGCCTCCACTCACACACACAGTCCTGTGAGCGATGTCCTGGGTGCCCCCACTGCACTGCAAACCCAGAGGAAGGATGCATCCTCAGTCAGTGTGTGCCCCAGCCTGGCACATAATAGGCGATCAGGGAAGGAAGAGGAGAGGGAGGTGGTGGGGAAGGCACAGGGCGGGAGGCAGCAGCCCTGCCCACTCTGCCCAGGACTGGTGTCCCTGGCCCAGCTCTGGTTGGCTGCAGTGCCCTGGCCCCTGAGTCGGCACAGGCGTGCGTGCCCATGGGTGTCGGGCTGGGGCTGGGGTGCCCGCATGCCAAGCTGGAGCGGCTGCGTCCTCACCGCCCGCGCGGTCCTCACTGCTGCTTCTGAAAATGTCAACTTCTTATCTCGCCAGGATTTTTCCTGACTTGGAGAATTCAATAAAGCAGCTGAGTAACACTTAAAATAATAATGAAGCTCTGTATTCCTGTGACTCCCGGCTGGCTCGGGGAGCCGAGCTGCCTTCCTGCGATGATCAATCTTCATTTTCACACCAGGCTGGACAGCTCTTCTGGGCCGGGCGGGCCCTGCGGGCCCCAGGGAATCAGCAGACGAGGCTCCGGCTCTCTTGCTGCCGTCTGGGTGGCATGGGCAGGGAGGGCCCCTAGGCTCAGCCCAGGGTGCCTAAGCGCTCCAGCCCCATTACCACCAAGCACCCCCCAACCACCACCCAGCCTCCTACAACGGCTCTTCTCTGACCTCATCCAGGCCGTTCCCTCCAGCCCAGTCCTTCCCACCTGGAAACTCCCGACCCCCCTTCACGTCCAGCTTAGGGACCAGTCAGCCACCCCCCATTCCCCAGCCTTCAGAAGGTCTCGGCAAGGCTGTTTTGCATGCTGCGGTCCATCTGTGGTGCCTGAGGAGGGTGCAGCTGCTATTCTTGCATACGGAGGGTAAACTGAGGTAAGAGGGGCCCTTAGATTTGCTGACTGCATGTAGGAAGAACGAAGCAGGGTTCATCGAGGTCACAGGGCCTTCAGTGGCACCACCCCCATCCCCCGCGCCTGGAGGTGGACTTCTTTCTGAGACTGGTGGTCTTTGCAGGCCTCCTCTTGGGTGAGACACTGCGCTGAAAGGCAGCCTGTGCAGGGCAGGTTGGTCTTGGCAGGCCCCCTGCACTTTGTCAAGTTCAGTGACCCTGGGAGCCTCCCTGAGTTCATCTGCACACCGGAGCCATGACAGTCTCACCCAGAAAGCTGAGGATGAAGCATACGTGTCTGGGGTCGAAACCTCATGCGCCCCGTAAGCACATCAGGACCCTTGCCCTTCCATCCCTCAGGGCATCACTCTACACCAGCATGCGTGCGAGCGTGCTCAGTCGCTTCATTCATGTCCAATTCTTTGCAACATTATGGACTGTAGCCCACCAGGCTCCTCTGTCCTTGGGATTTTCCAGGCAAGAATACTGGACTGGGTTGCCATGCCTTTCACCAGGGGATACTCCTGACCTGGGAATTGAGCCCCATCTCCTGTGTCTCCTGCATTGCAGGCGGATTCCTTATCCACTGAGCCACCTGGCAAGCCTCTCCACCAGCATATGTGGCTCAAATATACTCCAGGTTGTCAGCAACCTCCTCTTATCAAACACCTGCAAACTGACCCTGCACCAATGAAAGCTCATTCACTACCTGGACAGCAGCAATGAGCTGCCTCCTTCATTGAGTCTGTCTCTGGGAACAAGGCCCTAAAGAGAGCACCCAACCTAGAGAGGAGGCTGTTGTGTGCAGAGTCGGGTAGGGGGCTCTGGGCTGGGGGCCCTCTGTCAACCTGAACTCTACCCTAGGCAAGCCTCCTCCACATCCCTTTATCTGGAAAACAGGGAACAGGACCTCATCAGAGAGCCCCCCAAGGTTGCTTTGTTGTCCAAGGAGATGATAGAGCTTAAAATCCTTCAGAATGATAAGAAGCCTCAGCAGTGTGGCTGGTGGGGTCTAACAGAATCACTTTGTCTGGGAGAAGAGAGGCCAGGAGAGGCACCTGCCTCCACTGGGAAAAAAGTTCACGGATCAAACTGCAGTGGAGAGAATCAGATGCCCAAGAGGAACGGAACTGACCTGTGGCTTGAAGAGTTGTGCCCCATGGGGAGCCTGCAGAGTCTGGGGTGATGGAGAGACGAGCTAGAATCCGACATCACCCTGGCCAACCAATCTAAAAGCGAACCCATGAGCGGGGAAAAAGTGGTCCTTGGATGTCATTTGAGGCCGAGGCTCTGGACTCCTGGCCACTACCCCAGCCAAGGACCCCTCAGACAGAGAAGTGCTTACCCCTCCGCCTCCTGCACGGCTGAGCCTCATCACTCAGCCACTCGTCGCTAAGTAATATTACCAGCGATTACACGCGATGCAGGCATGCACTCCGGTTATCGTGCCTAATTGGGTCATAATGTTGACAAATGTGTCACTTTGGAAATTCTGACTGCAGAAGGACCCCCAGTGCCCTGCAGCAGGGAACGTACTTGGCCCGCCCGTCTCCCTCCCCTCCCCCTCAGCCTGCAATTCCATTTCCCGTGAAACACTGGTGGATGGCACCCCATGGGCTCCCTGACCCACCCTACCAGGCAGACTGGAAGGTTTGGCAAAAGCTAGTGTAGTCAGTGAAGGGCCATCAGCCAGAGGGAGGGAAGGAAGGCCTGTCCCTGCGGGCTCCAGGGCTCACTCACCCATCCCCTCTCTGAAAGTCAAGGGCAGAGAGCTCAAGGTCTGCGGGAGAAGCCCTGCCCACAGTACAGCTGAACGGGGGCAGCGGCAAGGACCCTCCCATCTCAGACACCTGTCTGATGCTCACACCTGGGCAGCTGGAAGCCCCTCTCTCCTCTCTCTCTGAAAAAGGCAGGTGATACCAGCCCATTTGTAGCAGGAGGGGGCTCTCAGGGGCTTAGGATCCCCGGGGGCAAGGGGAGCAGTTAGGGTCAGGAGAGACCAGAGTGGTGGTTCTCAACTCTCCTGCTGTGCAGTATTGTTACTGTTATTGTTGCTGTTCTTATCAAGTTCTGTACCTCAGAGAACAACTGTACCTGTGAATGCTTTGTGTAAATAAAAATGAAGTGAAAAAGACTCATGCACTGGCCTCCCATCTGGGGGTTCTGACTTATTTGGTCTGTGGTGGACCCTGAGGCTGGGCCTGTCCTAAACTCTTCTCTTGTAATTGTAAGTCATGGGGGTGGGGGGGGCGGGGGGGAAGGTGGTGAGACTCACTGGGCCAGGGTCCCTCCAGGATGTGGCCAAATGTGCCCCTGTCCAGGGTCCTGAAAGGCTAGGGCTCTCTCGGGACACCTGGCTGGCTCTGCCCCCCTTCTTAAAGGCTGCCTCCTCTTCCAGGGCAATGGAAGGGACGCTGTGTCCACAGGGAGACTTGACATGACGTAGCTTGTTCTAACCCCAAGCAAAGTACCAGCAGGGTGGGGCCTTCCAAATACTTGGAGACAGGCCCAAAGACAGGGCCTTTGGAGTCAGAAACTCAGGGGTTCAAATCCCGACTCAACCATTGAAAAGCAAGGGAACCTCTCGAACCTCAGTGTGCCCATCTACAGAATGGGAAGATGACACACGCTCTCCCCAGGCATATCGCACCCCCATGAGGACGGGTAGGAGGGCTCTGCCTCTGAGAAGTCTCACTCAGACCCTGTCCATCCACAAACCCCAAGTCCTCTCTTGAGCCCCCCTTGCTCCCTCCTCTAGCAAGGGAGATATTGGAGAAGTGGTTCTAAAAATACTTACCAAGTTAGCAAGCTGTGTGGGTGGCTGGCTGCCGCCTTCATCTGCATTTAAGGCTGGCAGTGCTCCAAGGACCCAGGAGGACTGTCTGGGGGTGGGGTTCAGAAGCACGACTGTCATGAGACCCCCCCTCACTTGTCCCTAAGCTTGGGACCTGCTGGATCATGGCTGGGGGCAGGCAGGAGGGGCTGGTGGCATCGGGACCCTCAAGGCAAGAAACCACAGCCCCCCTCCCACTCCAATGAAGCACAGCCCTGCTTCTGTTTTAATTTGTTGCGATGGTGTGATTAGGAATTGAAGGTGGGGAGAGGGGTCAAGAGACCCCTTTGTGGCTCATTGGAGCAAAAAGTGTTCCTCCATCTAATGAGGAAATAGGCAGCCCTCTTGCTGAGACCCTGTCAGCTCCCAGACCCACCTTCACCACAGCCCTGGGACACTCTGATGGGGAAGGAGGGATGCCCCCCCAGGCCAAGAGGGACGGCGCCCACGATGGCCCATATGGGTCTCCTCCACCCAGCCTGGGGCTTCCAGGGCAGCCTCTGGGGTCTGCTCCATCCACCCAGTGTGCTAACAGACATTTCCTCAACTGACACCAACCTCAGGAGGCCCACCCATGTAGCCCTAAAGCCTCACGAGTGTTCGGCTTGGGGGCAAGCCTGGGAGTATGGGTGGGCTGGGGGCCAGGGGTCGGGAGGCCAACTTAGATCAAGCCAGGCTTGGTTTGAGCCTCCAAGAGACCAGGAGTCAAACACTTGAGAACCAGGGGGAGGGGGATCCTGAGAGAGGGTACAGCTTCTGTACACGGTGGGGCGTGTGTGTACATGGTGGGGGGTGTGTGTGTGTGTGAATGATGTGTGTGTGTGTGTGTGTACATGGAGTGTGTGTGTGTACATGGTGGGGCATGTGTGTGTGTGTAAATGGTGTGTGTGTGTGACATGGTGGGGCATGTGTGTATGTGTGTATGTGTAAATGGTGGGGCGTGTGTGTGTGTGTGTAAATGGTGTATGTGTGTGTGTGTACACGGTGGGGCGTGTGTGTGTGTGTGTGTGTGCATGGTGGGGCGTGTGTGTGTGTGTGTGTGTACATGGTGGGGGGGGCATGTGTGTGGGTGTGGGTGGGTATGTCAGCGGGGGTGGGGAGTGGGGGCATAGCTTCCCCACACTGGCCGGGCGCTGGGCACTGGGGTGAGGGTGCAGGTCCTACAGGGGGTGAAGGTGTGGACAAGGGGACCCCAGCACCCCCAGCTGGCCAGGCCCCTGCTCTGGCCACCCAGAAAGCCAGATGGAGGCGGGAGCCCAGCCCCAGCCCACCTGCCTGCCTCCCCAGGAAACCTCAGGATCCATGAGCCCCTGGCCTAGGCCCGGGCCCCAATCCCCAGCCGCCGACGGGAGGTCTGAGGTGCCCACGAGGGTCCGCTCTGGGCGGCTGTGGGAGACGGGGGGCGGCGCCTGCCAGGTCCGCCCTAGGAGCGGCCGAGAAGTCCCCGGCGTTGGAGAGAGTATGTCCTGAGGTGAGATTTAATAAGCGGACGGGGGAGAATAAATTCTATTACACAATTTTATTTCACAGCCTCCCCTGAGTTGAATAGCAATTGCCGATGCAGGGCTCATGTTATAAATAGAAGAGATTTCAGGGCTGGGAGGCCTGGGGACTGCCTCACCACCCCCTCATTTTGTGGGAAATGCCAGCGCTCCTTCCCTTCTGCCCGAGGGGCTTCGCAACAGCCTCAGAGGGAGGCAGGCAGAGGCGCTGTGCCCTTGGGACCCGCAGGCCATGCGAGGAGGGGGTGGTGCCCTCTAGGAAGCCCCCACATCGCACACCTTCTCGCAGAGGGCCCCTCCCCTCTCTAACCCCCTCCTCTCCTCCTTCCGCAAACATTTATCGAGTTCCTAAAACCTACCAGGCAATGAGAGAGACACACACACACATCCTGGCTTTAAGGAGTTTTTGCAGAAGAAGCAAATGACATAGCAACCAGCCTTAGGTGAGGGTCTGAGCAGCGCAGAGCTACGGAAGCTTCTAGATCTTCCTGAAGGTGCCAGGAAAGGCTTCTCCCACATGAGCTGGACCTGAAGGATCAGAGGGATGTCACGTGGTGGACAGGGCAGGGCAGGGTGCCCTAGGCAGTGAGGGGCATGCGCAAAAGGAGAGCAGCGGCTACTCTGAGCAGATCCTCATTGAGGGGGTGTGAGGAGAGGAGCCATGAGGAGCCACGGAGGACCTTCTTAACCACAGGGGAAGCTCAGGAGGGTTCAGGGCCCCGTGGCAGAGTGGCAGTGACATGGCAGGCTCTCAACACCGGGCGGAGGGCCGCAGCAGGGGCGGAGCCCGGAGCTGGCCAGAGCTGAGCCCCTCCAGGCGGGTGTGAGAGCAGCACCCGGGGCCCCTGGAAGCTCTGCTCCCCTTCTACCTGACCCTGGGCTCAGCTGTCTCCCCTCTGAACCTGCAGGTCTTCTGCAGGCTCCCCTAGTTTTCAGCTTCACCCAGCCCACAAAGACCCAGGGTCAACGGAATGGGCTCAGATACCTACCCCCCGACACACACACCATACTCTTCTGTTGCAAATAAATCATTTTAAATAAGTGGGCCATTGGATGAGCCGAGAAATCAGAGTAATTCGGAAATAGCCTCCAACTCCAGCTGTTAGAGCAATAAAATCAGAAACAGCTCGTGTTTTGTTTGGAAATTTACTTTCTGCAAAACACTTTTGTGGTTATCGTTTTTTCCTAACCTAAGCAGTTCCTCCCATCAGCCTCATGAGGCAGTGATTCCAGCCCCACCTTGCAGAGGTCAAACACCCTGCGGAGGTGCCGGGGTGGGGGTCTGGGGCCAGCGGCAGAGCAGGGGCTTGCATGCTGCTTTCAGGGGGCTGGCTCTTCTTGGCAATATTTCTTTGATTTCCAAGTAACCAGTGGCAGGATGCAGGACCCCAAGGTGGTCAGAGCCTTAGGAGCAGGCTGCCAGCTGTGGGCTGGGATTCGAGAAGCCCACATTTGGATCTGGCTCTGCTCATGATGTTGGGCAAGTCACAGGCTTGAGTTCAGAGACCCTCTCCTTCAGCGACAGCCTCTCTGAGCCCTCTCTCAGCTCCTAGCAGGGGTCTGATCCAAGCCCCGTGATCCAGCATCAGAGTGTCCTGTCCCAGGCTGGTATCTCCTTCCATGAAGGTCTGATCTTGTCTCCCCAGTGAGGCTGCACTTTCCCCAAGAACTGTTCTCCTCCTGACCCCAGCCCAGCCTCACCAGCAATAGCACTGCTCCCAGGACCTGCATTGTGATGGTGGGTCAGGGCAGCCCCTTCCCTCCTCCTCCCACAAAAGGAGGTGTGAGCAAGTTCTGAGTGCTGGCTCCTGGCTGGAGTCACGGCAGTGCCCGCCACTCCCCCGTCACCCCCAGCCAGGAAGTGGAATCCAGGTGGCAAAGGGGGGTGACGATGAGCCCAGGTGGAAATGATCTACTGTTCCCCAGGAAAGTCTGGGAAAATTGGCGGTATAGAGCCACACCACCCTCGAGGGCTAGGCTGCTGGGAAAGAGGCAGACGCAGCAGGAGCCTTTGATTTTGGGAGGAGAGGCAGGTGTGCCACTGTCTCCCGACACAAGGCTCGGGAGACAGATGGGGTGGGAGCTGCCTCTCAGCTCCGTCCGTAACTCAGGCGGCTTTCTGGAGCAAGAAGGCAGGAAGGAGGTGACCGGGTCTGGAGGGGAAGCCCCGTGGAGGGGGTGCCCTGGATCAGCCAGGGTTCCTTCAGCCAACACCCTCCCACCCTGAGAGCAGGTTGGACCTACATAAATCTGAGCGAGCACAGAGGCTGAGCTTGTGGGGAAGTGTGGTTTGTGCCGAGGAAGACAGGGTCATTATGCTGTTTTACAGCGTGTGACTTTGCTGCCCGTGCAGGAAAGAAGGCTGTTCCATCATCCCCAGAGACACCTCCTCCCTCCCTCCCACCCAAACCCCCTCCCTCCTCTCCCCCTCCCTCCTCTCTGTGTGAGGTGCTCCCGCCCCAATATGGTAGGAAAAGAGCATCCTCTCTTATTTAAAACGTTGAATAAATGCCTCCAGTGTTTTCCCAGGCAGGGGAAGGCCTGGTGAAAAGGGGGCTGTCCCAAGCAGCCCCTCCTCCTGGGGGTCTGGGGAGGAGACAGGGAACGTGGTCACCAAACCTGCTCCCCTCTGTGGCTCACAGAATTCAGCACAGTCTCCTGGGTCCCCACCCCCACATGATTGTTCAGTCGCTCAGTCACCTCCAACTCTTTGCAACCCCGTGGACTGCAGCACGCTAGGCTTCCCTGTCCTTCACCAACCCCCAGAGTTTAGTCAAACTTATGTCCATTGAGTGGGTGATGCCATCCACCCATCTCATCCTGTGTCGTCCCCTTCTCCTCCCGCCTTCAATCTTTCCCAGCATCAGGATCTTTTCCAATGAGTCAGCTCTTCGCATCAGGGGGCCAAAGTATTGGAGCTTCCGCTTCAGCATCAGTCCTTCCAATGAATGTTCAGCGTTTATTCTGCATCCTACAAATAGGTGTCACTCTCCTTATTGGGTCACATCCTCTGGGAAAGGTAAAGGGGTTTGCAGATGTGATTAAGGTTCCTAGTCAGTTTGTCTTGGGGTTGAGTCAAAGGGAGATTATTGAGGGTGGGCCTGGCCTAATTAGAAGAGAGCCTTAAGAGGATGCGGTGTTTCCCAAGCTCAGAGGCTTTAAGCAACAGAGACCATCTCTCCTGCCGATCCTGAAGAGGCTAGGCACACAGAATCCTGCAGCTTCCATGGAGTGACTTCTCCAGTATCACAGGAGCTTGGGAGAGGACCCTGAGCCCCCAAGGAGACGCAGCCTGGTGATGCCAGGATGCACCTGGGGAGGCCCTGAGCAGAGGACCCAGGACTCCCGCCCCACAGAATCGGCGGAGAGCAAACGCGTGGTGTGCTGCGCTTCCAGGGCTGCGATGGTGACTCATGCAGCGTGGAACTGGCACGCTCACCTCCCTGGGGGCACAGCCAGACTCTCCCCGGTCTCCTCACAGTCAGGGGCAACCCTAACGGAACACAGATGAAAGGCATGTGGCTGCTGGCAGACCTGGCCCATCTGGTGACTCCACGCCGATGCCCTGGCCCAAGGAACTTAAGCTGTCTTTTCTGGTGGCTCAGATGGTAAAGAATCCGCCTGCAGTGCAGGAGGCCCAGGTTCAATCCCTGGGGCAGGAAGATCCCCTGGAGAAGGGAATAGCTACCCACTCCAGTATTCTTGCCTGGAGACTTCCACGGACTGAGGAGCCTGGAGGGCTACAGTCCATGGGGTTACAAAGAGTCAGACTTGACTGAGCGTCTAACTTGCACACTGGAGGCTGCAGAAGGCAGGGTTCTCCAGGGACACGGAACAGGGATGCAGACATGTGTATCTAAGAGGTTTATCCCCCAAACTGGCTTATGTGCCTGTGGGGACTGGCAGGTCTGAAATCTGCAGGGCAGGTGGGAAGGCGAGAAACTCAGGCAGCTGAGAGGCAGAATTGCACCTTCCTTGGAAAACTTAGTTTTGCCCTTCAGGCCTTCAAGTGGTTGGCCGAGGCCTACCCAGATTATCAAGGATAACCCCCGAACTTACCATCCAGACATGCAGGTATTAATCACAGATATAAAATGTCTCCACAGCAACACGTAAATCGGTGCTTGACTGAATAGCTGATACAAGAGCCTGGCCACACAGGAGACTAACTATCCCAGGCCAAGCATTGAGGGTGGAAGAGGCAGGAGCTGATGGAAGACTGAGCCCCTCCCTGCACGCCCACGTAAAGGGGGAGCCACAGAGGGACCCCACTTAGGATTTGACCTGAGTGGGAAACACATCTCTGTTGTGTAGACCCAGCGTGGAAAGCCCTGTGACAACACACACGAGCCCTGGCTGGGGCTCAGCAGGCTGACCCAGATCGAAGCCCTGGGCCAACGGGCGCTGTGCACCCTCCACTCACGACAGAGAGAGGGCAGCAGAGACAGACCCTGCCGGGGGCCCAGGATCCCAGCGTCCCAGACACAGCACTCCCGCGGCTCTCCCACTGGTGTCTACACCACGCCCTGGCTGCAGGCGTCCATCCACCACCTCAGAGGCCCCTCGCCTGCCCAGGGGTCAGGACTATGGGCCCATTTGTACATAACTGAAGGCTCCAGCGAGTGAGTCTCAAGCCCCCAGGGGCCACGTGGCAGGGGTGTGCCTTGCACCCAGGACTCCTCAGCGTGCTCCAGGGTAAAGGGGTGGTGGAGGCACAGCTGGGTCTGGGGCGCCTGAGAATGGAGGCCTTGAACTCACTGGGTGCCCGTGGGGCGGGAGCCATCGGGCGTCAGCACTGGGTGGGTGCTGGTGAGTGTCCCGGGTGCTGTCAGGGGTGGGGCGGTGGGAGACACCGCCCTGTCCACCTGGGGCTGCTGTCAAGGCTGGCTCCAGGGGTGCCAGTGTCTGGGCGCTTGGCCCCCTGAGCAAGGGTTGTGGCGAACTCACTAACATGTTTCCCCTTGAGCAACCAGGGGTGCGGAGGAAAGGGTCCACAGGACCCCGGCTCTCTCGGCCCACCTGCCTCCTGGCTCTCTGCGGCACGGGCTCTCTCTCCCCCCCGTATCTCTTGCCCGCTCCTCCTCTGCCTCACTGCCTTCCTCCCTCTGATCTCGCGCCTGGCAGTGCCCACCAGACCCGACGCTCGGCTCCCAGCACCCACAGGGAGAGCAGGCAGCAGCTCGGCTTCACGTTCTGCCAGCTGTCTCGCGTCACGTCACGCTCCGTCCTGTTGCGTCACACTGTGCTGAGCCTGCCACTCTCGTTTCCCTCGGTGGCCTGAGACAGCAGGCCCAGGTCTGCCTGGGACCAGAGTGAGGCCCCCCCCAAGAAAGGCTGCCCAGCAAGCAGGACCCCAGACTCAGTCAGAGTGTAGATCTCGCGGACTCTCCCACCAGGCTTGTTCCCCACGTGACTGTGAGCTCTGGGTGACACCACACCTCCATCCCCTCCGCACCCCCCTCCCCTCCCCAGGCCCGCAGAGGATGAGTCAGCATGGAGCCCAGCCCACCTCGGACGGGATACCCCGCAGCCCCCCAGACTGGACAGCTCCCCTGGCCCAGAGGGGGACCCGGAGGAGAGGGGGCTGGTCCCACCCACTGCCCAGCGCCTCCCATCCCTCCCTCAGCCTCACCTCCACCACTGCAGATGCGGCTCTGAATGCAGGGCGCACCACATCCCATCCCGCGGATGACGGATACAGGCCTGGCCCCACCTGCCCTCTCCCCACAGCTCCCAGGCCCACAGCACAGCACTGGAGCGTCCCTGACCATCGCAGGCCCTTGGGCCACCTTTGTCTGAGCTGTGTCTTCTGCCCACGCTTTCCCCCACACCCTGACCACTTCAGTCCAATGCCCTGCTTCCTACCTGACCCTCAGGATTCCTTCCAGAACCTTTCAGGAGCCCCTAGGCTGGCTGCCGGCACTGAAGTTGCCTATAACCTCCACTCTCACTGCTCTTAGTGAAGACGGCAGGTCCTCAGCACACCTCGATTCGGCGTCCAGCCCCCAGCTCGGTTCTTACACATGTGAACTCGTTTAATCATCACAGCCTGCAGGTCTAGCCGGCTGCTGTCACCTTTTATGGCCAAGGAAACTGGGGCTCCTGGGCACTCGTCTTGGGCGAGGTGTGGTGGCCTGGCTGCAGCGTCCCTCTGACTTCTCATACCCCCATCCCTCTCCTCTGCAGCCTGGATCCCTCGTCCCCTGCACCCGCTGCCCAGGACCGGGCTGACCGAGCAGGGGCAAATCCGCTGAGCCTCAAGAACCTCGATGCTCAGGAGCGGCAGGTGTAGAGCGTGGGGAACCCCGTCAGGCTCCAGCGAAGCCTAGCCTGAGACCCTCCCCCACCCCCAACCGCCATCCCCTCCCTGAGCTCCCAAGCCCAGCCTCTTAACATCACAGTCACAAAAGCCCCTTGAAACCCCGAAGCCCAGACAAATGTTTATCTTAATAAGCTGCAAACAACAAGATGAGGCCCCGAGTGAGCGCAGAGAGCTGCCGTGGGGACTGGCTTCTCACAGCTATCGATTCCTGAAGCAGAGATGGAGGCATCAGGGGTCCAGCGGCCAGGCAGGAAGAGGATCCACAGGGCCACGGTGCAGGAGGTGGGCCAGGCCCCCGAGCAGTCCCTCGGCCCCCAGGCACCCCTTGTTTCTCCTAGAGGGGCCAGGCAGGTCACAGTCAGTCCTGGGCCCAGCAAGGCCTGGTCTGACAGGGTGTGACCCTTCTCCAAAAATGCGTTCTGGCCACTTGTCGCTGTCATGCACAGGGAACTTGCTCCACCTCAGGGCAGAGGAGCCTGGAAACAAAAGGCTTTCCTGCCTTGGGTTCCAATCCTACTCTGAACTCACCTGCCAGGACATCTCATCTGCCAACCAGGGGTGAGAGGCTACCCCTGGCAGGGGGCCCACGATGACACGGAGGACTGACAGTCGTGTCCCTGTTTGGATGAGTCACGACAAGGCCACGCCTCTCAAGGGGATCCTGGTGCCCAGAGAGGCCACACTTGCGGGTGCCCACACGAACGCCGACACGAGGGCACAGAGGCCCTGCATGAATGCCACACCCTCACCAATTACTATCGCCCACTCCTTGAACACCTGAGTTCAGAGTGCTGCCTTCGCATCTCAGATCTCCAAAAATCCCAGGCAAGCCAACCCCACCCCTAAAAATAGACCTGCTCACTGGAGACAGTTTGATTAGAGGCTGAAAGTTATCCCCCTGGGCGGCAGGATCAGCACAGAGCGGGGGTGAGGACACAGCTCTGGGAAACGGGGCAACGTCCTCACCCTCGCCACGCCCCTGCCCCAGGTGCAACAGCCCCAAGAGGTGGGCAGCTTGGCAGCAGTGAAAAGTGGCAGCCTGCTCCTGCGTGGCCAGCTTGGGAAGGACGGGGCTGAACTGCGACCCTGTGGTTATTGCCAGGAGCCCAGCTTCCTGCAGGCCATGGGGCGTGTATGTGAGGCATGGCCTGAGACCTGGGGACACCAGTAAACAGTGGCCTCCGGGTGACCCTCAGATCAGAAAGCCAGAATGGGCTCAGGCAGCCCCAGGACTCTTGGCAGGAGGCCCAGGTCCTTTCGTCAGCCTATAGAGGGCTCTCAGGGACCCTTGGATGTGTCTGCGGACCCTCTCAGTGGTCCCCAGACTCTGAGCAGCCAGGGAAGATCTGAGGATGATGGCCATGCGGCACCCCAACACCCACTCAGAAGGCACCAGGGATGGGGGTCACCCTGTAACTTCTGACCCACGCCGGGACATGATGAATACTGAAGCTTGGACCAGAGGCCCAAAGGGGACTCCTGGTGACTGTCCAGATGGAGGCGGGACAGCCGCTGTGTCGTTAATGTGAGGTGTGCCTCTGGGCTGGTGCCTAGGGACATGCCTTTTACACAAATACTGGTCAAGTTTATGAGAGGTGTACACGATTCACCGCACGGCCTTGGCATTTGTCTCATGAGCGCCCTCCTTGTCCCCGGGGACCAACACTTCCATGCCCATCGGAATGTATTAGTCACGTTCACACCTACCAGTCTGCCCCACCCATCGAGGAGGGCATCCCTGGGCTGGGAGAGTGAAGAACCCTGAGTCTGCCGCAAGTGTGACTTTCCCCCTATTGTAATTTGTTTTTCACAACTCTGAGATCCCAGTTAAAGTAACCCTGGGTCGTGCAGTAATAATCAACCACACACCAGTTCCTTTGGGGTTAGCCAGGCTTTTGCAAAACACATTTATCTTATAAAAGGTAACACAGCCAAGTAAGGAAAAATTCGGAAAATAGCAGAATAAAATAAAGCAAGTTTTGCCTGTAACCCACCAGGCAAAGATAACCCTTGTTAATATGTGAGGCCACGTCCTTTCATGATTTTTAATGCACCTTTCTTCAAAGCCATTTCGAACAGGGTGGCGAATTTTTTTTTTTTTTACATTGGTGGAATCATATTGTACTCTATTACCCATTAGGTTTTTGTTCCCTGCAAGTGTTCTCTGTACACACTCTTAGCAAACATTATTTTTAATGGCTGTAATATTCTTTCAACTGGATAAACCACTGTTTGCTTAAACATTCCCCATGTTCAAATGCTTAGGTTGTTTCTAATTATTTTGCTAAAAATATGTATTTTTGTGTTTTTAGGATTACTTCCTCGGGATAGCATCGGAGAAATTAAGCTGTGGGTCTAAAGGAGCATTTTTAAGTGTGCGATGCTCGTTGCCAAGTGTCTGCTCAGGGGGGCTGGTCCAGCAGGGCCCTGACTGCTCATCTTTGCATCCTCAGCTCACATCGGACGTTACGGTGTCTTAATGTCTGTTCCCCTTTATTAGCAGGAACCGGCACTTTATTTTCATGTACATTTCCTTTATTACTGGTGAGGGAGGCCTCTTTTCCCATGTTTGTTTTCCTAATTATATTTAGGCTCCTTGTGAATTGGGTAACCGCGTCCTTGACTGATGAGCTGTTTGAGGTTAGTGCATGTTCTGATCACTTTTTACAGACTCTTTACACACGAACAACATTAACTGTTAGGACGCTGTGTTCCTGAGCATTTACTTCTCCCTGTTGTACCTGCTCTTCCTTCACTGCCTTTCTCGTGTTCACAGGATACAGAATTTTCATTTTTATGTAGTTCAACACGTCCTTCCTTGAGCTTGTGAATCTGTCGACCGGTCCCTGCTTCAGATGTCCTCCCCTTTTACATTCTGGCAAGCATTCAGGCCTATCTGACTCTATATCTGCTGATTTCGAGTGTGTGCTTTAACACTGTGGCCTTAAAGTTGGCATTTATCTGGGTTCATAGACCAAGATGGTGAGCTGATTGTCTGCTTACACCTCCCAGACGAGGTTGAAAACGTAGGCTTTCCTCCCCACCTCGGGCTCCAAAGACCATGATGAGAGAGAGGAGGGGCTTGGAAAACAAGTGAGATGCTGGCACTGGGCCTCCAGAAAGTGTGACTGTCCCCGCTGCATTTCTTTCCCAATTTTTTGTTGTTGTTGTGCTTACATACATATAACATAAACCTAACCATCTTAACTGTTTCTAAGAGGATAATTCAGAGGTATTAGACATATTCTTCACATGCAACCATCCATCTCCATAGAACTCTGCATCTCGTAAAATGGAAACCCTGTACCCGTTAAACCCACATATACCATTAAACACCAGCTCCCCATTCCCCCACCAGTCACTGGTCCCCATCTTTCTACTTCCTATCTCTGAATTTGACTCCTCTAGGGACCCCGGAGAAGGCAATGACACCCCACTCAAGTACTCTTGCCTGGAAAATCCCATGGATGGAGGAGCCTGGTGGGCTGCTGTCTATGGGGTCACACAGAGTCGGACACAACTGAGGGACTTCACTTTCACTTTCACTAGGGACCTTATACAAGTGAAACCACACAGTCCTTGTGCTTTTCCGACTGGTTTATTTCACCAAACATGATGTCCTCAAGGTCCACTCACATTGTAACAGGCATCAGGATTTCTTCCCTTTTTAAGGCTGAATAATATTATGTGGATGGGCCACATTTTATTAACCCTTTATCTGTGATGACACTTCCATGACCTCTTTGCATTTTTTAATTGTTTTTCCCCTGAACAACCTTTCTTCTCAAGTCATCATTTGTGTTTAAGTCAGAAGTTTCCAACTAAGGGCAGTTTTGGCCCCCCGGGGGACATTTGGCAATTTTCAGTCATCACACCTGGGGAAGGAGAGGCTACTGTCCCCTAGGAAATAGAGTCCAGGGAGGCTGCTCACCATTCCACGATGCACTGGCCAGCCCTCTCCCATTCCCCAGGAAAGGATTATCCAGCCCAAAATAGCAACACTGTCAATTAAGAAATCCTGCTTTAAATCAAGGGCTGGCTTCCCTAGATAAATCGGCTAGAATTATGCTAAACAATGATCAAATGTCAGTACGTCTGAGACAGCTAGTTTTCCTGCAATGTCCTTCTGTCTTTCTTGAACAGAATGTTTATCTGACACACAATCAGAAGACAGAGATGACACGTCCCAGTCCTCCTTGCCACTGGATGCCACCATGAGACTCTAGCCAATGAGATGCAAATATAAGTGTCAAATTTCCCTTCAGGAACCCATTATGAAGGCAGCTGCCACTCACACTTTGCCTCTCCCTTCCGCTATCCTGGAATGCAAATGTGATGGCTGGAGCTGCAGTACCCTTTTTGTACCATGGAGTGGCTTTGGAAATGGAGGCTGTGTTTTGTGAATCCACCAAGACAGAAGGGAGGATACAAGGCCCCTGAGACCTGTGCAGTGCAGGCAGTCCTGGCAAATATGCCTCCAGGCTTTATGAAAAAGGGAGAAATATACTTTTTTCTTATTTAGGCCGCTGCTATTTTGAGTCCTTGTGACTTACCACTAAACCTAATTGTTGCAAGCAGTGACACAGGAAATGTTTATGAAGACTTCTTATGAAATTCCAGCATGAAGTTGGATGGATTATTTAGAATACAGTGTGCAGACTGCTTAGCTGATCGCTTGGTACATAGAAGGTAACAATTAACTAGCTGAGCTATCGTAAGCCACACTGTGTGGCAGGCAGCATGCCACACACCTTGTACCCAGTATCTTAATCCTCCCAGCAACCCACTAGGAAGGTGTACTATGGTTGCTGTTATTGATGAGGGAGCAGAAATGCAGATGATTCACAATACACTGGGGTCACAGGGTCAGGGTAGAATAGGCTCCATCCCTGCCTTGTGTCCACTCCATCTCAGTAAACACCGGAGACTCCAGTCAGGAAATATTTAGGATCCGTTGCTTGATGATCTTGTTTCATTCCAATTCTGTGAGCTTTTTGTTGTAGCCCAATGAGGCTGCTTCAGCTCCAACCATCACATGTGAATTCCAGGATACATTTCCACACCTGTGGGGTATTTGTTTATGGTGTCCAGGTTGCCATAAGAAGCTGTGGCACAGAGTGGCTGAGTGACCTGTACAGGATCACACAGTAAGTGGCAGAGTTGGGACTCGGATTCAAGCGGGTTTAATATCAGAGTCTGTGCGCTTAGTCACCAAGCTACACTTAGTCCTGGAAAAGACACCACAGACAGAGACAAGAAGCAGAGAGAACACCAGCTCTGGTCACAGCAGCACTAAGCGGCAGAACAAAATACCTGGCACACACCGACCCACTCGTGAACTCCGCTCACAACAGCGCCATCCTGCAGGTAAGGAAGCTGAGGCTCAGAGAGGCCAGGAGGCCTTTCGAAGACCGCTCAGCGCAGCATGAAGAGGCAGCTCTGTGGCCTGGGATGCTGTTCTCTGGCTCTCCTGCCTCCTCCCGAGCTTTGCAGCCGCCTGAATCTGCGTTCTTGCTCTGGAATCCCCGCTCTCATCAACAAGTATGTGGCTGCCGGAGCTCACACAGTGTCTTCCCCTCAACTGCAGGACTCTTCCCTGGCCGGGCCTTCTGCTTTCATCCCTGAAGCACGCACGGAGGTCAAGTGCTGTGAGAGGAAGTACTCACCGATGCTCTCTGGAGTCCCCATGCCATCACAGCAGGCTCCGTGTGGTGGCCCCAGCCTTACTGTGAAACACAAGGAAGCGAGCACATTTCTCACTGATATGGAAACAGCCGGCACATCCGGTGTTGGGGAAGAGGAGAGAACACTGTGAATTAGGGTAGGCAGGGAAGGCTTCCTGGAGGAGGTGAGCTTTGGCTTTCCAACCTGCAGAGAGGGAGGCAGGTTCCAGGCAGGAGGCTCAGAGGGTCTAAGTCCTGACTCCAGGATCCTGGCTTCCACGGAGCTGATCCAACTTCCTGGCCTCAGGGAATGAGGGGAAGAAGGCCGGGGAAGGTGGGCTCCATCACTCCAGAGTGTGCTGCCAGCTCATTTGGGTAGTTAGGTGCTAAAGAGGGTGTAAAAGTGACTTACGAGCTGAAATCAGGTGTTCGGGCATAAACACGCCAAAGCCCATGATTGATTTGACTCGGTAAATAGCTTTTATAATTGGTATGTTTTTTATTAAATTTTAAAAGCTGGATATTTATGTGAGAACAAGCGTGCCTGTGCCTGGACAGGCCTCGCCTGGCCTTCCTGCTGGCAGAGGCCCAGCACCGGAAAAGGCGTTTCCAGTGGTCCAGCTGTCAGGGACCTGAGGGGCCCCCGGGGAGGACAAGGAGCAGCCCCATTATCCCGGGTACAAGAGTGGCTCACCCACCCAGCCTGGCACTTGCAGTTCGTGGGGTTTAGAGGGAGAAGCCGGCGAAAGCGAGGTTTCTGCTTCCCCACTGGGCCCGGGTCAGTCCCCGAAGCACTGAGCAGCGCCTGGCTCTGTCTGCCCTGCAGTGTGGGCCCAAGGCGGGGGCATCAGTGAGTCGAGTGCCGGGGCTCCCGAGACGGCAGGACCCCCCCCCCGCCCGGCTGCGGGGGCATCACAAGGCCCAGCACAGCCATGGGGTGCTCACATCCGTCCTGAGCCCAGACACGCGCTGCCGGGCGCGGATCAGCCAGAGGCGCGGAGACCACGGGAAGGCGCTGCTCAGGCCTCGGTGTGCTCGTCTGTGAAGTAAGTTGGTGACTGTCTGCGCAGGGTGTGTCGGGTGGAGTTTCTAAGGCAGACGTCACCCACTCTCCCTCCTGAGAGGTCCTCACATGCTGTCTTCTCCTTTAATATCTGCTGCTGCAACTCAGAAAAGACCCCCAAACCCCAGGTGCGGGAGGACACCTTTCCCCACATAGGGAGAAGGTGTGTTCTGACCTGATCCCCTGCAGAGCAGAGGGGGTGTAGACGCCTCGTGCCCTTCAAAGCCTCCAGGTGCCATGCTGGGAGGTCACGGCGGATCAGGGTTCAAGGTCAGGGCTCAGAGTCTCAGAGTGTGATCAGGGTCAGGACTCAGACTGGGACCAGGGTCATGGCTCAGAGTGGGACTAGGGCCAGGGCTCAGAGCGGGACCAGGGTCAGGGATCAGTGTGTGACCAGGGTCAGGATTCAGAGTGTGATCAGGGTCAGGGCTCAGAGTGTGACCAGGGTCAGGGATCAGTGTGTGACCAGGGTCAGGATTCAGAGTGTGATCAGGGTCAGGGCTCAGAGTGTGACCAGGGTCAGGGATCAGTGTGTGATCAGGGTCAGGATTCAGAGTGTGATCAGGGTCAGGACTCAGAGTGGGACCAGGGTCAGGGCTCAGAGTGGGACCAGGGTCAGGGCTCAGAGTATGACCAGGTCCAGGACTCAGAGTGTCACCAGGGTCAGGGCTCAGAGCGGGACCAGGGTCAGGGCTCAGCTAGAATCAGTTCAGGGCCCACCTCCATTTCCCCTATTGCTCCGTTTCCCGTGGAGCCTTTAAAGGACAGGGTGGCTGGAGGCAGGGCCGCCCTGTACAGCTGAGCCTGGGCCAGCCCCCCTGCTCCCAGGCTGTTGCTGTGTGGATGGTCATCTGTTCCGGAGCCCAGCTCCCTCTAAGCCTCAGCAAACTCCCTAAGCCTGGCCTGAGCCTCTGGGGCTCGCAGGAGCTTTTGCCGGCCAGGAAGGAGCCTCCAAGTGCAACACAGACAGCCCCCTGCGCCTAACTGTCCCCGGCTGGTATGGGGCAGCCAGGGGGACTTGTCTGCTGAGAGTGGCCCCCAGCCCAGATGGGATGAAGGCGTTGCCGCTCAGCCAGACAAGCCTCCTCGCACCGACGATATAGACTTGTTCTCCCTCCGCATCTATGCAGGCAGGGCCTGCGCTCAGAGCAAAGCCCCAGGCACCAGGCCCAGGGAGGAGGCCCCAAGGCCGAGAGAAGGGAGTGAAGAGTGAGGGTGGTGCTGTGACCCGCACAGCCAGCAGATGGGCAGGGAGACCAGGGCAGGGGTACCCGCCTTCTTTATCCCCAGAACCCCCAACAGGCCCCCGTGTGGGAGGGAGGAATGGACCCCTGACAGCACCCCACACGTCATCCACATCTTCCTTCTTGGCTGTTTTCTGTTCTGGCAGTCGGGGCAGAAATCTGGCAGGAGGTCACTGTGGCTCTCTCCACTGGCCCTGAGGTCCCCCGAGGAGGGCACAGGCCTGGGGATATGGTCAGGCCAGGTCAAGCACCCAGCACGTGCCCCAGGGCGGCAGGGCATGCGGAAACCAGGGGGAACAGGAAGCCCTCCTGCCAGGGCACCAGAAAGACGTCCTGTAGGAGGTGGGCTTCCTGCTAGGCCTTAGGGACGGGGCAGGGAGGAATGTGTGGGCAGTCTAGAGAGAGGCAGGTAAGGTCTCAGGGTCAGGATGCCTGGTCTGCGCTTGCCCCCAAGGCTGCTGAGAGGGTTCAGGGTAGCAGTGGCGTGGTCAGACATGGTGCTCCAGAGTGCAGGAGAGAAGACCCCAGGTCTGGAGTTGGGTAAAAGCAGGTGCGGGGTCTGGGGGAGAGGGGCAGGGAGGCTTCCACACCACCTGGAGAGGCAGGGCCCGTGTGCCCAGAGACCCAGCGACTGAGAGGGGCAAACACCACAGTTTGGCAATCCCTGCAGTGTAACATCAGACGTCAGTCACCTGACAGCCAGTCTGGAGACTCCTGAGGTTGAGGTAGTAGGAACTGGTGCCACCCACGCGGGCTCATTTTCCATCAACTGCCAGAGAAGTTGAGGCTTTGGGCGACAGGGCAGGGAGTCTGCTGTCCTGTCCAGACTGACTTCTCCCCAGGGTGTGGGGTCCCCAGGGTCACCTCCCTGGAAGAACACCTTGTTCCAGTATATCCTAGGCCTGGGCCAGCTCGGGGGGAAGTAGGGGGGCGGTGGGGGAGAGGCATGCCAGGACCTTCTGTGCCAGCCAGGCTGGGGCCGACCGTCCACCTCCAGGAGGACGTTGCAAGGCCAGCTGGGGCTCTGCCAGGAGCCTTGGAGCAGGTGGCAGCCCCTCCCCTGCATCCCGGTGGATGTCAGTGATGGGCAGCTTTTGGAACCGCTGGGAGCTAATAGCTGAGTCTCCTGTTCTAATGCCAGCTCAGGATCGATGGACATGAGAGCTATCTCCGGCGAGATAGGATCGCAGCTGGGGATTAGCGTCACAGATGAGCAGACCTTCTTATGGGATCCCTGGGCCTCCCAGCCTGGGGAGGTGGCAGGGCCCCTCCTGTGGTGTCACTGACCTGCAGCCGAGGGAAACTGCTGGGAGGTGGGAGGGGAGAAGGGGCAGCGATTGTTCCCCGGCTCCCCACCTCCTCCCGCCCCCCTCCCCGTGTAATCACAGCCCTGTCATTGCCTCCACAAGCCCAGCGGCCCCTCGTCCATCATCGGCCGGCCGTTCAGTGGCGCTGGAGTGACTGTACAGCCTATCTGTCCCCCGGGCCGTCAGCTACAAGGTGAGGCCGTTCCCTGCCCTTCCCTCATCATCCACATCCGCGCCCACCCAGACTTCACGCCATCTGACGCCCAGCGGCTCACCGACAAGCTCACAGCCAGGCCTCCCTGCTTCCGGCCTTGGCGAGGCCGTCCCTCCATCTCGGCGCCCTGGGCCCTCCTGGAGCTCCTGAACTCAGGCAGCGCCCGAGGCCAGGCGTCCTCAGGGTATGCCTCATGCCCAGCGCTGCCCAGGCCCCGGCCTCTCGTCTACCCTTGGGTTCCCAGTGATGGCAACGCCAGACAGACGTTTCCTGAGGGCGGGCCCTGGGCCAGGGTGACGGTGATGAGCGGCCTGTCCCTAGGCAGCCGAGCCCGCTGGGGAAGACAGAGGCGAGACGCCGGGAGCAGAGAGCGGTAGGGCTGAGCAGGGGAGCCCCCAGACCTGGGTCAGACTCGGGGACGACCCTTGGAGCTGGGGATGCCCAGACTGAAAGAGCTCAGATGAAAGGGCAAGAAGGGCCTCAGGCGGAGGTTGCAAGGGCCAAGGTCGGTGATAGACGCGCGCCCTCACCGGGTCTGAGCCCTGCAGTCCCAGGCACCCCCCTCAGGGCCCATGACATTGGATTGAATGGGAACAGAGCTGGGCCGGGGCAGGGAGCCCCTCTGGGTGTGGCAGGCAGCCTCTGACCAGCAGGAAGCTGGGAATTTTTCCTCGGCCAGGAACTGTCCCTCACCTGACTGCCAGCATATGGATATCTAAAAACAACTGATGCTTTTCCTCTATCCCCCCCAGAAGAAAAAATCAGGGGTCCACCTATTCCAGCCACACTGAGGACAAAGTGTCATCAAGACAGAGAAAGGAGCCAGACGGGCTCAGTGGGGTCACCCGGCAGGCGGGGAGGGGGGCGGCCCCTGGGTCAGGCAGGAAACAGAGAAAGGGGGTTTCCTCTGAGCCCGCACAGGGGAGGGGAGACCCCAGAGCCAGGGCTGAGCAGGCGAAAGGGAGCCTGCGGCAGCATCGGGCTAAGCCCCTGGAGGAGAGACCCGTGGGGCTGGGGTGGAGAGGAGCAGACGCCGCTGCTGTGAGCCTGGGGATCAGCGCTGGGAGCAGAGGACTGGGGGCCTTTGGGCAGACATGACTGAGTGACTTTCACTTTCACGGGGCCCAGAACAGGGCTGCCCTGGGGTGGGCATGCAGCTCCCCCCATGTGGGAGGAGAGGGTGGATTCTGAGCCTGCACCACCACCCTCCAGCCTTGCAGCCCAGGCCAAGGCCCTTGCTGTGAGTGGCATTGTGTCCTCCTGAAAGCTACATTGAAACCCATGTATGTGTGTTTGTGTGTGTGTGTGTGTACGTGTGTGCACATCTGTGCATGCTTCTGCAGCCCGTGTCACACACACGCCCCTGCAAAGCCTCCACAGTCGAGGGGCAGAGCGCGGGTCCCCAGGAAGCTCCCCGCTGTCCCAACAGTGCTGCCCCTACACCACCCCGCGCCCCCGCCCCAAGCCGCTTCTCCGTCCTCATCTCTATCATCGTGGCCCTTGGAGAAAGTTATATAAAGAGAATCACACAGTTTGTGACCTTTGAGATCGGCTCTCTCTTTTCCCTCAGCCTAATGCCCTTGAGATCCATCCAAGGTTCTCCATGAACCCAGAGTTCCTTCCCTTTTATTCTGAGGACTATTCTGTGGTCAGACTCTAGCATGGGGCTTTCTTAATCTCACTTTTTAAAAGAATCCCATGGACGTGGCCTTGAAGGCAGACCAGAAGTCCAGGGTTCTGGAGGGAAGGCTGTGGACACCAGGAAGGGCCACCTGGATGGTGTGGGTGGAGGGGGGCTGGGTGGCCCATGCACAGTCAGGCCCCAGGGCTCAGCCACAGCGGGGATGGGCAGTGTGACCTCACAAGCTCTGACTTAAGGATGCCAGGGGGTGGGGGGTGGAGGGCATGGGGGAATAGGTGGTCGGTCCACGGACCTGGCCTCACCTATTTCCAGAGAATCGAGGGCCTTCTCTGACACGGTGCACACTCCCTCCCTGGACTCTGACAGTTAACAGGAGGCTCCCGTGAGCCAGGAGAAGGTCCTGCCGTCAGGTACCTAGGGGCTCTCAGGGTAGCTAGGGAGGTGGGGACAGAGACTTAGAGGCAGGGGTCACTGGTGAACCTCGGAGGGCAGGGCGAGTCTGGGCTCCACTGGGCCGAGGGGCGCTGGCCCAGAAAATGAATACCCTCGGCAGGGTGCAGGGAGGCTGGAGAAGAGTAGCTGAGGGTCCTGGGTTCGCGGATGGGTCTCTGGGCGGTGGGGAGGGCACGGCTCCTTGTCTACTGTTGTGCTGCTGTTTGAGAACTGACATCACACAGCAGCTGGCAGAGGGAGCAGATGATGTGAACTGATTGCAGATGGGGCAGGGCAGGGGGGAGAGGCTCACAGTCAGAGCCAGTGCCCCCGGCCCCTCCCCCTGCCCTGCAGGCCCACACCCACCTTACTGACCCTGTGCAGGAAGGGAGGGAGCCTTTGCCCTCAGGTCCCCTGCTCCAGCCACAGCGCTCCCCCCACCCCACCCACCCAGCCAGGCTCCTGGGCCTCAGTTTCCCCAACAGTAGAATGGAGGCAACAGCATCAGAAGGGTCTCTCAAAGATGCCAGGGGAGACCGATGGGCTGAGCCCACCACCCCCACCATCCCCGGAGACGCTCAGCGCTGCAGCCAGCATGGGACCTGGAGGTTCCAGGAAGGAGGAAGCAGGTTCCTGGGGTGTCCAGGCCACTGCCCCTCCCGGGAGCCCAGCCCGTGTGTGCAGCCCCACTGCCCCCGGCTCTGCAGACAGCCTGGCTGGGGCTACAGAGGCCCCGGCAGCCCAGAGTCCCGGGGACCAAGCTCCAGACACACACTGGCATCCGGGTCTGTTTGCTCAGCAGAGAGTCTGTCAGACACACGTTCCCCGGTTCCAGCCCTTTTCGAACCAGATTTATCTGATTTCTCATCTTTATTTTGGCAGAGGTAAAAATGTAATTTCTAATTTAAAATTTAAAAAACCATCACCCTCATCAAAATGCACTCAGCTCAGATGGTGTTTGGGAAATTAACTCCGTCACTCTCACACACACCGGCACATGGCCCAGCAACGGGGACAGCTCTCCCCCCTCGGACTCTCCAGTGCCCCCCCAGCTTTCCACGTGAGGTGGCTCTGAACCTCCCTGCGGGCCGGGGGCCTGTGGGCTGGGGGCCTGCGGGTGGGGTTCTGCGGGCTGGGGGCCTGTAGACTCGGGGCCTGCGGGTAGGGGCCTGCGGGCTGGGGGCCTGTAGAGTGGGGCCTGCGGACTGGGGCCTGCGGGCTGGGGGCCTGTAGAGTGGGGCCTGCGGACTGGGGCCTGCGGGCTGGGGGCCTGTAGACTGGGGACTGTGGGCTGTGGGCCTGCAGACTGGGGACCTGTAGACTGGGGCCTCTGGGCTAGGGGCTAAAGACTGGGGGCCTGCGGGTGGGGGCCTGCGCGCTGGGGGCCTGTAGACTGGGGCCTGTGGGCTAGGGGCTGAAGACTGGGGTGCTGCAGACTGGGGCCTGTGGGTTGGGGGCTATGGACTGGGGCAGGGTCTAGACACCAGAGAGCCAGGTAAAGACAGGCTGGGCTGGCAGTGGGAGCAGGACTGGAGGCAGCACCTCACCGCCCCCTACCCAGCCTGCTGTGTGACAACCAGCTGGTAGACTCTCCTTTCTGGTCTGGATCTGGCTCTCGCTGAGACCCAGATGGCCTCACAGGGGAACTACTGTGACATGTGAGGTTCATGAGAGGAGTAGGGGAGGCCAGAGAAGGGCCCAAGCACAAGCTAAAGAATTAGACCAACTAACATTTACCCCAGATAAACCACACACATGCTATGCACTGTGGGGACTACCAGGGGACCTCCCTGACCTTCAGCTTCCTCTTCTGGGAAGGGCTTGGCCTCAGTCTTATTCCAGGCATGGGATGGTGTGTGTCCGGCGCAGCTTACAGTGGGGCTGGTTTTCAGAGGGATTCACTTGATGCACCCACTGTGTAATTCGAGCAGGTTGAGTATCAGTTTATATAACTAGAGAAACTCCACTGAGGGGGTCAGAGGTCGACCTCATTGCATCCTGCATTTGCCAGACAGAGAGGCAGGAGCTAAGAGAGGTTCACAAGTCTCCCAATGGGCCATCCCTGGTGTGCTTTGCAGGATCCCAGACCTGTGCCTGCCCCCCGCCACATCCCACAAGAGAGCTTAACCTGGGTGACGCCCCCCACAGCACCGTCAGCGGCTGGCACGCGTCACCCTCTCTGTTAGGTGTCGTTCTCTTCTCCCTGTTTAGTAGATAGAAAACCTGAGGCTCCGAGAGGTGGGACAGAGCCTCATTTGGAGGTCCCAGAGGCTGCAGGCACAGCAAACTGGTACCTGTGAGCAAAGGCCAGGCCATAAGGCCGGTATCCTCACTGAAGGGCCGGCAGACGTGCCCGCCCAGGAGAGGGGAGTCTGGAGTGTGTTCCCAGCTGACCTATCTTAGGAACAACCTGTTGTGAAATGACTGCGATCTGAACTTCCCTAGAGGAAAACCCATCTTCCCTCGGGGTCTGGAGACCAGCTCTCTGGGGATGGGCCTCCCAGAAAGAACTCGCCTCATGCAGTTTTCTGGTGAGTCACACATCATGCAGGCTATGGCAATGACAGCCTGATGTGCCATCAGGCCACTCAGTACCATGAGAACCCAGCACAGGGGGCAGCCACATCGGGGAGGAGGAAAAAGCAGTGAATGAGATAGAATGCCCCCATTGCAGGGGCTGGGGCAGGAATGAGATGGAATTCTGAGTCTAGTATGATATGCCCAGACATCCCCAGGACCATCACCCAAAAGCAGCCTTGGGGTGAGGGCATCCTGACAAGTTCCAGGCAGACCCTTGTTTCTCTCCTCCTGTGGTTCTGTCTTAGCCTCTTATGAGGTGTGTGTCGGGTGGGGGAGGACGTTTACTGTCAAAAGGGCCAACGCAGTCAGGGATGGGCAGGCAGCCACGGAACAAGATGATGACGGGGCAAGTTGCCATCCAGTCTCCCCAGTATCATGCACGTGGCTGGAATCTTACCTTCCACTCTCCATCGCTTGAGTCAAGCATTGCCCTTGTAGAGCCCACCATTAGCTGTCACACCCCCTCACTCCTAGAAAAGACCTGGGAGATGTCAAAGCGTAGCTGCTTCTCCTCCCCACACCAAGGTGAGCCTCAGCATGGCGCTTGCTAAAGACAATCTCCCCCACCAGTTTGCCAAGATGTCTGCTCCTCAGCCATCTGGCTCAGGCATTAGGAATCCCTGGGAAAGTTGATACATGCGACTTAGGGGGAAGAAGCAAACAGCTGTTGAAGCCCTGCTCTCCATCAAGCTCCTTACAAATACCACCCTGTTAACTCCTCATAGTCACTCAGCATGACAGGTAGGGGAATGGGAGTCAAAGTCGTGACAAGGCAAAGACAAAGACTTGAATCCAGTTCTGTCTGTCTCCAAAGAATCACACTCTCCCTGGGGGGACAGGTTGTTGGTCCTTCTGCAGCCCCTTTGGTCGAATTCGCCGTCTGATAAATGTGTCAAGCAGTGGATGAGTTAAGGGCAGGCAATATGGACAGAAAAGGTAGAAAGGACAGCTGGAAGGCTGGGCGGCTGGGCGGCTGGGCGCTGTCCACAGAGGCGAGGTGCTGAAAAGCCCATTCCTCCACATTGCTGGGAGAAGGTCAGAGAAGATGTCAGTTCAGTCAGTTCAGTCACTCAGTCATGTCTGACTCTTTGCAACGGCAGCATGCCAGGCCTCCCTGTCCATCACCAACTCCCAGAGCTTGCTCAAACCCATGTCCATAGAGTCAGTGATGCCATCCAACCATCTCATTCTCTGTCGTGCTCTTCTTGCCTTCAATCTTGCCCAACATCAGGGTCTTTTCCAATGAGTCAGTTCTTCACATCGGGTAGCCAAAGTATTGGAGCTTCAGCTTCAGCATCAGTCCTTCCAATGACTAATCAGGACTGATTTCCTTTAGGATGGACTGGTTGGATCTCCTTGCAGTCCAAGGGACTCTCAAGAGTCTTCTCCAACACCACAGTTCAAAAGCATAAATTCTTCAGTGCTCAGCTTTCTTTATGGTTCAGATCTCTTGACCTTTGTTGGCCAAATAATGTCTCTGCTTTTTAATATGCCGTCTAGGTTTGTCATAGCTTTTCTTCCAAGGAGCAAGCGTCTTTTAATTTCATGGGGAAGAATATTGTGGTGGTCCCTGAGAATCCCGCTTATTCTACCCTGAATGTATGCCTCCCATAGTAAAAGTCGATGTCTCCCAACTTGCTCCAACTCCTTCAATCCCTTTCTTTCTATTGCACTCATTGCATTTCTATATAGACCTTCTTGACCTCTGTCCATTTATATCCACCTCTGGGAGTACCCTCTGTGCACATATGCCTCATTATAAAAGTCTTATAGCTTTCAGAGGAACAAAGGTCACCCAGGAAGGTAAAACCATGATAAACTACCAGAGTGAATACCCAGGGCAGCTGAAGTCAGTGAATCTGGAAGGACTGAAGAGTCAGTATATGGTGGCTGAATCTGTGGTAGCCGGGCTGACGTTCAGTTCAGTCACTCAGTCGTGTCCAACTCTTTGCAACCCCATGGGCTGCAGCATACCATGCTTCCCTTTCCATCACCAACTCCCGGAGCTCACTCAAACTTGTATCCATTGAGTCAGTGATGCCATCCAACCATCTCATCCTCTGTCGTCCCCTTCTCCTGCCTTCAATCATTTCCAGCATCAGAAGAAAAGCTGGGATTCAGGTACAACAAGAAGCAGGTGAAGAAACTGGTGTCAACTGAAGCAAGGAAGCTACTCGGCACAAAGTCTGTGACCAAATGGTGATGGCTCTGGCCACTGTGTTGACCTGTGAGCAGGAGGGTATTGCTCTAGGTTCAAGCAAGGACTGGACCAGGTGAGGGTCACCCCCTGAAAGCCAAGGAAGGCCGTGACTCAGTGATTCCCTCATTCAGCTGTACCTATCCGGTGCTTACTATGTGCAGTCATGATACCACCACCCCCTGGAATCTTCTCCTGACCTTCCCCAATCCCACCAAAGCTGGGGACATGCACATGTTGCTCGTGTGAACTTCCATCTCCCCCCACACTGGACCACAGGTGCACGGGACTGGGACGTGGCTGCCGCCCCTACTTCCGCATCCCCACTGCCTAAAACAATGATCAGCTCCTTGGAATCACTCAATGTTGTTGAACAAGTTCATTGACTGAATTGCTATTATTTTCTCATGGAAACGTCAAGCTAGAGAGCTTTGCTGTCAAGTAGCCCAGGTTCAAGATCTGAGCACTTATGATGTAAGGCTGTGGACTTCAGCCATGTGCCTCTGCTTCCCCAGCCCTCCAACAGGGACTATGACTCTGAAACACTGAAATCTTCTCTTGGGGGCATCACAGGGAGAACAGGAAGCGACAGACTGGAGACAGCTTCACCCAAAGCAAGCAGTCATGCACATTTTATCTCCTTCCAGCTTATTCTCCAGAAAGGAGCCTCTTTGTCATCCCACATCAGAAGGACAGCGCCCTGCAGGGCTCAGGAGCTCAAAAGACACGTGGAGGATGATCGCAGTGATTCACATGCAGGAGGATGCCTAGGGACCAGCTGGGGCCCTGAAGCAAGTTGAGTCATCTTGGATCCGATTGGAAAAGTATTTGTAGTTGAATTATTGGCCAGGATTGGGTTAAAGTCCCCAAACTGGTCTGAGGCCAACTGAAATGAATTGAAGGAATTGAATTTTGCCAAATCGAAGAAAGGAAATTGAATTCTAGAGAAAGAATTCAATAGAATGGCATTGAAAGGAAACTGACCCAATTTGATTTGGATTGAGTCAACGTGAAAACTGAAGACAGTTGGATCTGAGGTCTGGGGTTGAACTGAGAGGAGGGACGGGGAAGACTTGGGGGCAGATGACATCACGTGAATTGAGTTAAAGTGACATTTTCAGAACATGTGACTACAGCTTGCGTTCACTTTATCTGGAGTCAGGGAAGACCGCCCCAGAGTTGCCCCAGCTGCACTTAGTCTCTGGATTTGGTTGTTTGGAGAGCATTTATGGAGCACCTACTGCACACACCTGCTAGGCTGAGGCCTTGGACATCAGGGGAGTCCGACTTGGCCCGGCGGCTGAGGGGCTCAGGCTCAATAGCCCGTTGTGTGCTGAGGACCAGCAGTCTGCCCGAGAGAGCCGCAAACAGGACCGGCCAGGAGGAGCTCTAAGGAGGCCGGCCTCACGAGGGTGCCCTCCTTTGGCACCCGAGCTGGAGGGTGCTGTGCACCGCGTCAGGGAGCCACATCTCGGGCCACAGGGACCAGCACCGGGAAGGCTGTGAGGCTGTGGCTCTGACCCTCAGTTTTCTCTTCTGTAAAACATGGACAATAGCTTCCTTGGAGGAGAGTTCCAGAAGATGGGGAAGTCAGAGTTTCTCTTCTCCACTAACAGCCACCTCACTAGCCCCAGATGATAGCTGAATCTCTCCTTTTAGTTCCCCAAAGACGCTGTGATTCTGAAGCCTGTGACCACCTGCCCATCTCCTAGAGGCCACAGGCCCAGGCAGAGTGACCACTTCCAGTTCTCGGGGTTCACTTACCTCCTGCGGCTTCCCCACAGAGATCCTGAGTGCCACCAAAAGCCACTTGCCAAGTCTCCTCAGCCCTCCCTGTGTCTCACCTTTCAGGACCTGCAGCCTTCCTGTGGGCTCAGTAACATAAACACCTCCTCCAGGAAAGCCTCTAGTGCGCCCAGGGCTCACACCACCCCAGGGCCAAGCTGTTTTCATCTCTGAGCCCAGGGCTATGCGTTGGGTGGGTGACACGACCCATCTGTGTGGGGTTTTACCCCCCAGTTTGTTCCCATTTTGAAGGCTTCAAGGACCATCTTGAATGATGAGTCTCAGGGCTCCTTCCCCTTCTCAGCATAAGCATAACAGGAATCACCAGAGCACGTGCTGACCCAGAAAGAAGAGCTGAGCTGCTTCTGAGCTTTTTTGCATCCTTTCTCTGTTATTTTTCCCCAAGTTGTGTCAAGTTCAAGGATTCTTAGTCAATTAGTCTAAGAATACGTCAGCCTTGTTGTCAGATTTCTAATAAGCATTTTGTACACATGTGGAACTGCAAATGCATGCCTCCTGCCAGGGCCTCCTGAGCCCTTGCAACTCCTGGCGTTGCCTGGATTGGTTTCTATTTTACTGGGAAGGAAGTGAGACAGGCAAGGCTGGAACACACTGCCCTTCCTGGAGGGCAAGGGCTCCTTCAGCCCATCTGCACACAAGGTGGGTTTCGATCTTAGCACTGCCCTGGGGGCTAGTGGGGCCACGGAAGGGCCTCTCCACTCCCATCCCAGCCATCACTTAGCCACCCTGGGGCAACCTGGGGTCCAAGCCCCATGTTCAGATCCACATCTCCCACTTAGCCATCCTACCCCTGCCAGAGGCCTTAACCTCTCTGAGCCTCAGTTTTCACATCGTTAAAGTGGGGATAATAATACCTGCTTCCCAGGGGTGTTGTGTGGATTAAATGAGATGATGAGGGGAAAATGCTTCACACACACAGCAGTGCACACGTCTCATATTAGCAGCTGCTTAACAAACAGTGAGTATTGCTGCTACGTCCAATAATAGTAATGAGGTTGATGACGATACTGGGAGTTTGGGGTTAACAGATGCAAACTCGTGTATATAGGATAAATGAACAAGGACCTACTGTAGAGCACAGAGAATTGTATTCGATATCCTGTAATAAGCCATAATGGAAAAGAACATATATATATTAATATACATAACGGAGTCACTTTGCTGTATAGCAGAAATTAACACTGAAAGTCAACTGTATATCGGTAAAATTTTTTAAAATAAGAATTGTTAATAGTAATAATACAGCAAATATATTCATGAATCCATCACACTTTTTGCAGGGTAAAGCATACTCTTTAAATTTTTTTTGAAAATTCTAGGAAAATAGAAAGAAAAAATAGACATAAAAAAAGCACCAGTCCCTAAAATTCACTCTCAACATCATGGTGCTTGCACACAGGTTTTCCTCCACACGTAAGATTTTCGTTTGTTTTTTCCTATCGTTTAAACACCTCCTTCTCTTTTAAAAAAAAAAAGTCTGAACTTTACATCACATGCATTTCTATGTTTTTGCAGATATTCTTATAAGCTCTTTATTTAATAAAGAAATTAAGCCTCTGTCTGTCATATTTGCTGCAAATATATTTCCCAGGCCATATTTTTTTGCCTTTTTATTTGGTGGTTTAATTTTGACATGCAGAAGATTTTCATTTTTATGCAGTCAAATCTGTCCATATTTTCTCTCCTGATTCCTTGTATTAGTTCTAAACTTAGGAAATCTTCCCTCTCCCGAGGCGTGATGAATATTAAATTCTACTTAATTCTCACTTTTCTGGGCCCTGATTTTTTTTTTTTAAATATACTTAACGCTAATCCAAAGGGAATTCATCTCCTGAGCGGGTCTAGATGGGGCTGAGCCTGCTGTCACCAACCTTCACAGAGGAGGGGTCTCCTCTCGGCTCCCAAGGCCCCCCCAGCACCCTCCCAGGGTTCCCTGCCTTGCTAGCCCCCCGGAGCCTGGCCTCTGCCAACGCTGCACCCTCCTGGCCCACATCCTCCTGACCAATGGCTGAAATGAGCCCATGGCTGGAAATTTACTTCCAGAGGACAAATGAGCTTGAAATGCTCAAAAGTGAGTCCAAGAGAAAAATGACCTCAAAAGTGGGACAAATTGCTGCTAGTGCGACACGTTTGGTGAACATCTTCCAGAAACTCCGTCCTGCGCTCCTGCCTCTGGGCCAGCTCCTGGCCACCCAAGCCGCTCCCCTGCCCCAAGGACTCCCACCCCCTTCCCCAGGGCTGCTCCCCCAGGGCCTTCAAACCGACCTCCCTTAAAGGCTCACAACCCTCCCGGGAGAAGAGGCAGCACCAACCACACTGCAGATGAAAAACCGAGGCCCCAGGGCGCCGCAGGCTCCGTGGCCACCCAGGGAAGGAGAGGAGGATGCGACCACGGCCCAGGGGGTGGGGTCTGGAGCTCTGCCAACTGGTGATGCCCCCGCCACGGTCCTGCCCTCCGTGGGCCTGAGGAGTGAGGGAGGAGGAGGCAGCTGTGCCGGGCGTGCCCCTGGCCGGGGGTGTGGCATCACACCCACCACCATCTTGGGGCACAGGGAACCCGGAGCCTGAGCGGGCCCCAGGCCACCCCATCTGCTGCCCCCTCCTACAAGCCCAGGACCAGTGGCTGACCCTCCACGGCCCCCCGCCCAGCCCTGCGGAGTTTCTGCTCAGAGTGCCGTGGTTCACGGCTCAGCCGCCTGAGACCTGCCCTCACACTGTTCATTTCCGTTCCTCCCGGCCAAGCCCACGTGGGAATCACAGCCAAAGGGAAGAGAAACTGTTCTTCAACAGGCGCAAGAAAGACCCGCTCAGGCTGGAGCGACAGCTTGACTGAAAGAGAGATTCAGGTCAGTCCAGAGGGTCCCCCAGCCCAAATGTGAGGCGGCTGAGCCAGGACAAAGCCAGTGCCATCCTGCCGGCTCACTCCTGGGAGGGGGAGCAGGAAAGGAGGGGGCGGGTAAAGAGCCACTGATGCCTGGAGCCCCCCACGGGGGACACGCAGGACCAACAGATGTGGCAGAAGCCTCCTGATCCACCCCCACACACACAGGACAAGGGAAAGACCTCAGACTCAGTTCACCAGGTCAGGGACTCCTCCAGCAGGCAGGGCAGAGGGAGGAAGCAGCAGCACCCGTCAGGGCATCGTCCAGTCTGACCTTGAGGACAGGCTCACACTGGGCAGTGCCACCGCCATTGTGCAAATGGCAAGGCAGGGGCAGAGGAGGTGACAGACTCAGAGCCGGGGGTTGGGGCTGAGCCTGATGGTCTCCAGCAAGCAGGTGGGCAGTAAGTGGGCGCTGAGACCCAGTTCCGGTTTCTGGAACGAGGCCCTGGCATGGAGACGCTCTGGAAAGGACCATAAATCGCCAGGTGCTGATGGATGCAGGCAGGGTGAGGGGACGCCTCGCAGTGGCATTCGGATGCCGGCATGTTTATGGGCTTCCGAGATGCTCACCAGGTGGAGAGGGAATGCTCGGCTTATTAATTTCCTAGTTAATCATGCCGGACGTTTGGTAATTAGAGCACTCTCGTCCCTGATCGCGCTGGCCAGCCCCAGACTGGGCCATAAGTCACTCCCAGTGGTGGGAACAGGTGCCAGAAGCCGCAGCCCCCAGACCTGACAATGGGAGGCACTGCTGAGGGGCCATCTCCGACCCCCACCATCTAGAGCCTCAGGCATATTGTGCGGGATCCCTGGCTCATCTGAACCTGGAATCAACCAAGAGTCTCCACCCCCGTGAGTGAATATGTGCGCCTTTTGTCTCAGCACGTGGGTCATCTTGTGCAGCCAACAGCCCTGGACCGTTCCTGCCAGCGTCAAGGTTGCCATGTCCCCAGTCACCATTCAGGGTCCCATGGGGGGACGGCGGCAGGGGACGTGGGCAGGGGGACACTTCTGAGACTGCGTCTGGTGCTAAGGTCAGGAGAGCAGGAGGCTGGCTTGAGAGGGGAACTCAAGCTCTTGAGCTGTGACCAAGGGAAGGCAGCAGTGTGTGCAGGGACCAGGGGCAGAGGCCAGCGCATGCAAAGGCCTGGGGGCAGAGAAGAGCTTGGGGAGGACTCTCTGATCGGGTCTGGGTGGCATGAGGGCCTACGGGGGACACCACCGCTAAGACATCGCCCAAAATGGCCAGTTCTCTCTGCTGCTGCTGTAGCCTCGTCTCATCCCCCTGGGCCTCATCCCCCTGGGCCTCATCCCCCTGGCCTCATCCCCCTGGGCCTCATCCCCCTGGGCCTCATCCCCCTGGCCTCCCCAGCACTTCTTACAGGACAGCCAGGAGCCCGTCAGATCGTGACTCCCGCCGGCGCAAATCCCCGCCAGGGCTCCCGTGTGCTTTGTGGGCTGCCCACACTCTCCAGGCCTGTGGCCACAGCCAGTCTCCACAGATTCCTCTGCAGCCCCCGCTAGGCCATGCTGGCCGCCCACAGATGTGTCCTGATGCCCCGGGACCAGGGCCTCTGCCAGGTGGCATCCTCTCCCCTCCTCTCTGCCAGTCACGGTCATGCTTCAGAGCGTCACCGAGGACCCTTCCCAGGGCAGCACCCCCGACCCTGTGGACCAGGCCGGAGCACTCAGCACCACACACCGGTTCTTCCCATGACGCGTCCCAGGCACAGTCTTCCATCTGGTCCTATGACTGTTTGAAGCACATCCGTCTCCACACCCCCGAGGCCAGGGGCCTCTCAAGGGAAGAGTCGCCTTTCCTCGTGATGTCCGTGGAATTTCTAGGGCCTGACGTAGCAGTGGCTGTGTGGTAAGCACACCCCTGTTCACAAACTTGGGAAAGCAGGTTCTCTGTGAATGAATGATATTATTAAGCAAGCTAGAGAAGATTGATTCGGGGTACAATTTAGGGTAGAAAGGGATGGATGGATGAACACCCAGACATGCACAGAGGGTCTCCTGGAGGGAGATGCTGGGGTCTTTCCAATCTTTTCCTGTGCTTTCCTGTATTTCTGACATCTGAAAAGAAAATATCTATGATCAGAAACCCACAGCAAAGAGTGAGAGGAGAAAGGAGCTGCCTGAAGTAACGTGGGGACAAGGGGCGTGCGTGAGACTAAAGGCAGAGGGGCTGAGCTCTGTGCTCCGGGGAATAAACTGTCCCCACGGGGCACTGGCCTGGAGCTCCAATCCTACTGCACCTGCAGACCCGGCTGGACAATCATGTGAGTAGGTGGCGGGCAGTGGGAGCAGGATTCTCCCTGTTGGAGAAGGGGAGGGGGCTGGGGTGTTCCCTGTGGGGATGGATTGGCACTGGAGACACCATGATAAGCGCCCATCTAGCTGAATAGAGATACAGGTGGGCACACACAGAAACGTCCGCACATGCGTGTGCACCGGGTTGGTGACGCACACACGTGTCCTTGCTCTGTCGGCTGAGAGCCTGGAGCAGTGACACCCCGTAGCAGCAGGCACCCCCAGCACCAGATGTTGGCTTCTAACCCCGTTCTCCAGGCGGGACTCCTTGGAGGAACAGCTGACTCTGGGATGGAGCAGGGCACACACGCGATGATCCCGGGGCACCTGCTGGGTCAGAAAGGGAGGATCTATTCATCCAAGAGCATCACCAGGGAGCATGTCAAGGTCGACAGGAAGAGCTCCTGGTGGCTGCGGCTGGAACAACTCCAGCAACAGAAATACTGTGGCCAGGGAATTATACTCCAAAGAATAAACTAGTTACCCTTGAGTGCATACTGACATAAATACATGATTGGATAAATAAATAAACAAATCTGGACAAATCTCCCACACCAAAAAGTCCTAAATAATGTTTGCAGATACTCTGCCCTCGTGGAGGGAGCAGGACCTCCCCTCCCTCTCTCCAGACACGGGCCCTGCACAGTGGCTCCCTTCCAAGGCAAACAGGACAGAGAGGGGGTGGCAGTGACCTTCACTGGAGAGCCTGACACACACTGCCTTCGCCTGTGACCAAGGTCAACACCCATGGTCAAAAACAGTGTTGACAGCCTGTGCTAGCGATATAATGTAGTGAGAACGGCATTTTTCTGTGTTCTTCCTTCTCAAAACACATCACCCCTGTCTAATCATAAGAAAAACACCAGAGAAATTCTACAAAATATCTGACTCCCTCGAAACTGTCAAGGTCATCCAAAACAAAGAAAGTCTGAGAACGTGCCACGGCCAAGAGGGGCCTCAGCGTGGAGCAGGAAACTGAGATTTGAACAAAGACAGAGTTCATTTAATAATAATCTATCAACACTGATTCGTTAGCTGTAGCAAATGCACCCCAGTCACGTAAGATGTTATTAATAGCAGGAAACGGGTGTGGGTATATGGGAACTCTCTGTACCATCTCTGAATTTTTTCTATAAATCTAAAACTATTCCACAATGTAAAGTTTATTTTTAAAATCACAGTGAGTTGTATCAACAAAAACAAATCAGAAAAGAACTGGCATCGTTCTAAGAGAAAGAAGAGCAAGATTTGGGGACAGACAGAGACACAGAGGAGAGGCCACGTGATGATGGAAGCAGACAGCGATGGAGCTGCCAACATTGCACGGCCCCAGAAGCCGGAGGATGCAGGAAGGACCCTTCCCCGAGGCCTTAGGGGTGGTGTGGCCCTGCCCGCAACTTTTGGACTTTTAGCCTCCAGGACTGTAAGAGAATCTACTCCTGTTGCTTTAAGCCACCTGTCTGTGGTGATTTGTTGCGGCAGCCCTTCGAGACGCATGCCATGTTCTACCATTTCATTCCTCATTTCACACTCGGAGGAATCAGAAAAGGGGACACAACGATATTCCTCATTCATGGCTGAAGTGCCTGCAGCTCAGAGAGGTTAAGACATGTGCCCAAGAGTGCTCAGCTCACTTCCTCATCCCACTGGCCTGGGGCAGCAGTGTCTGGTCTAAATTCACTATCAGGGAGGTCATGGCACTGTGGCCAGGCAAGGCAGGGCTAAGACCCAGCATGCAGGGTGCAGACCCAGCTCAGCCGATGGCTCAACCAGTCTGGGTCGCTGTAACAAAATACTGTATGCTGGGGGCTCAGGCGTCAAGGACCTACCCCACACAGTTGTGCAGCTTGGGGGCTGAGAGGGAGATGCCAGCAGGATCAGGTCCAGTGAGGACTCACTCACTGGCTTTCAGACTTCTTGCCGTAGCCTCAGATCATGTGTCTCTTCCTCTTCTCATAAGGACACTAATTCCATACTGGGGTCCCCATCCTCGTGACCCCATCTAACCTTAAATGTTTCCCAAAGGAAATGCCTGCCTCCAAACACCATCACACAGGGGAGGAGGGCTGCTTGACTGGGGGACGCAAACATTCAACTTCCTATGGGCTGTGAGGCTTCAGGCCAGTCTCTCTGCCTCTCTGGACCTCGAGTCTCCCCATCTGTGAATCAGTTCCAGCAGCACTGCCTGCTTCGTGGAGATGTTAGAGATTAAACGGTCAATACACACAAATTACTTGGCAGAGCACCCGTAAAGATCTGTGTTCACCCTCCACTGGTCACCCTGACCACAGCCCCAGGCTCAGTGCCACAAATACCACGTGGGCGGGACACCCCCAGCCCTTCTCACGCCTCTCCCTGAGGGTCCCCCTTGCTCCTTTCTGAAGCCCAGGCATAGGGTCTGTAGGGCTGTTGACACACCTTCCTGCTGGAGAAACTGCCCCCAAGAACGTGGGTGACTCGTCTTCAGGGCACAGTTCACTCCAGCACCCCACTCTGCTGGGGCCAGGTCTCCACCTCCATCCCCCCCCCGGCCCAGGCCTGGCACTCACCTGCTTCTTCCTGCTGACACTCCTCACAGCCAGCCAGGACTCATCCTTGGCCACGTCCATTCAGCCAATTGAGAAGCTCTCCCTTAGTGGTGACATGTCACTCATGGGCTAGACCATTTCACGCCCCGGGAAAGGCAACGCCCCTTCTCCATGCACCTCCTCCCCATGTGGCTAGAGCCCCAGCTGTGTGACCTTGGCAGACCGCTTACCCCCTCTGACCCACCATCTTAACTGTGAAATGTGAGTGATGACCATGACGTCACAGAGCGGCTGCCTGGGGTCCATGAGAGTATCCATGTGAACGCCTCCAACTCAGCACCTTGCCTAAGAGGCGCTTGAGAAGTGTCATAAATGGATCTTTCCCTCCTTTATGGTGAGTCAAGGGGACATTCTGCAGACGGGCCCCTGCCTTCATCATGGGGCACAGAAGAATCACTTAAAAACATAAAAATCACATTTTTACTGTTATTAAAGTAATAAGCATTGACTGCAAAAATCATAAAATTTTTTTTAAAAAAGCAAAGACAATACCTAAAGGAATGATGAAGTGAAAGAAAATTACTGGCAATCTCATCTTGTGGAGCCATTAAAATGTTGGTAAATAGGTTTTTAAACTTCATGTTCTACATTATTCTTAGAGCTGGAGAGCAGGAGTGATGGGGAGAGACAGAGAGGATTGTGTGAAGTGGCCCCATTTGGGAAACACTGCCTGTGCTCTGTGATCACGTGCCGTGCCTCCCGCCACGGACAGCTTTCCACATCAATAAACTCAAGTCCGCATCATCTCCGAGCCGCCCAGGAGCCCACGCCATGGACGGGCCTTTGTCTCTCTCACCTCCCTCTGCCGCTGCCCCTTCGGTTCATCTCCAGTCCTGCTCTGCACACTGGCTGGTCACTCACAAAGCCCACTGCAAGAGCATCATCGCACTCATACCCACAGGCTCACACCCAGTGATTTTATTACAATCCACCCCTGGGAGAGAATCGCTGGGTCAAAGGGTGTGAGCACTTTAAATCTTCCACGACACAGCCCCAAAAGGCCTTCCAGGAGCCACATGTCAGATGGCACCCCCGCCCTCAGAGTGTGGGGTGCCTGGTCCCCATACCTTTCCAGCCCCGGCACCAGCTTCAAGTAGGAGAGGGCAGGGGTGCCATCTGACATGAGGTTTCTGGACCTCAAGGAGCCGCTCACCCTCTCCAAATACTCAGGTACTTATTTGTGGGTGCACTTATGCCTGTATGCACATGTGTGTGCACACATGTCCCGTGGGCCCACGTATGTGTATGAGCGTGTGCACAAGCGTGAGTGAGCATTGTCTGCTTTCCCCCTGAGAGTGTGAACTTCAGGACAGTTATAATTCAGCATTGCTTTTCTTGGCCTCCCCTCCCCCACTTTATTCCCTCAGAAATGAGCTCCAAGTATCTATTAAATAAACTCCGAAATAAAAATGGACAAAGATATGATTCAGTCAATTCCGCAAGAAGAAACTAAAAACAGCCTAAAGACACTCAGCTGCTACTGCTGCTAAGTCACTTCAGTCGTGTCTGACTTTGTGGGATCCCATAGACGGCAGCCCACAAGGCTCCCCCGTCCCTGGGATTCTCCAGGCAAGAACACTGGAGTGGGTTGCCATTTCCTTCTCCAATGCATGAAAGTGA
Source organism: Bubalus bubalis (assembly GCF_019923935.1). Lineage (NCBI taxonomy): Eukaryota > Metazoa > Chordata > Mammalia > Artiodactyla > Bovidae > Bubalus > Bubalus bubalis. The sequence goes on along the minus strand of NC_059171.1, from coordinate 79,638,231 downwards.
AAAGTGAAAGTCAAGTCGCTCAGTCATATCTGACTCTTAGCGACCCCATGGACTGTAGCCTACCAGGCTTCTCTGTCCATAGGATTTTCCAGGAAAAAGTACTGGAGTGGGGTGCCATTGCCTTCTCCGAAAGACACTCAGACTCTGCTCCAATTCTACGTTTAATCACCCACAGGATGTCTTTAAGGCTTCCTCTTTCCATGTTAGAGAAAGGATTGGAAGCGAGGTGAAGGCAGGTGCCTGACCCAACAGGCACAATGGGGGCCAGACCCCGGCTCCCCACCTGTAGACCACAGCCACCATGGCCCCTGAGTGTCTGTCTCACGGGAGGCTCAGCTGGGCTAATGGCTGAGAAAGGATTCTGCGAGGGGACATGCGGAACAAGTGTCAGCTGCTTTGTTTTCTCTTTCTGCCACTGTGGATGCTTAACTGTGAAGGCCTCCTTAGGACGTCCGCTGTTGACAAGAGGGGAGAGTGAGGATGCATGTCACCAAGATGAAGGATCCAGTGCAAAGCTGCCTGTGGAGCCGCGCTCCTCGGGAATCTCGTGATGAAACATTCATGGGCCCCTCTGCCGGCCTCTCCCGAGCATTCTGCTCCAGGAGCTGCCGGTGTGGCGGGCTGCATAACAGTGGCCCTGACCGCAGGCACTAGAGTCTGACGTTACAAACAAGGACCAGGGGTACTCACACCTGCCCTTTGTAAGAGGCCCCAAGATGGGCAGCATCGTGCAGCCCAGGCGTCGGTGAAGGTGCCTCAGGACCCAGAGAGGGGTGACTGCGAGTGGCAGTGCCCGCTGCAGGCAAGGTGCTGCTCCAAGCATGTCACACATGCTGGTCACCTGGCCCTCATGATGGCCCCCAACGTGGTCACTACTATTCTTACTTTGGAAGGGGAGAAAGTGAGGCCCAGGTGTGAAGTCCATCACCCTGTTATCACAAACCATTGGCCAGAACTTGAGTCCGTGTCCGTCTGCGCTGTGGGGGCACACGTTCTTTCTCCATCTGGTCCAGTGGGGCTGCTGGTCATGTGACCCCTTCCCTCATTACAAGGACCCAGGAAGGATTGCTAGCGGCCCCAGCCCTGGCACGGCGGGCAAGTCACATGGCCCAACCAGAGGCGATGAGACGTCTTCACTGAGATGTCTCTCGTGGACACGTAGAAGAGGGGTTCCCTTCCTTCCAGCATGGACGTGGGCTGAGGACCCGTCTCCTGACCGGGCAGCTCCAGTGCTCCTCAGACAGCGTGTCTGTGCCATGGAAGTGTTAGTCACTCAGTCATATCTGCCTCTTTGTGACCCGCCAGGAATGTAGCCCGCCAGGCTCCTCTGTCCATGGGATTCTCTGGCAAGAACACTGGAGAGTGTTGCCATTTCCTTCTCCATGGGATCTTCCCAACTCAGGGATCAAACCCAGGTCTCCTGCATTGTCGGTAGATTCTCTACCATCTGAGTCACCTGGCCAATCCCTTTCCATGTATGGGGAGAGGGAATTCTGATATTCATGACATCCTGAAAATGTGGAGCGTTTACTGTGATGAAATAAATGGAAAAAAAGGAGCTGCAGGAAGGAGACCAGCTCCCAGCACACATGGCTGCACAGTGTCCAGGGAAGTAAAGGAGCGATCGTGTGCACGGGCAGCCACGGGGAAGAAATGCAGGACAGGGTGGGTGGGAGATCTGGCCAGGCTTCCTTGGAACATCTGGCTCCTCACCTTCTCACCATGCATGAGTGTGTGCGGTCAGGGGCCAGGACCACACAGAGGCCACAGAGCATGGCCCAACTGTGGGGAGCTTACAAAGGGGATAAAGCCATTACTCTCCAGCCCACTCAGGGCCTCAATTACCAGCTCTGTGGGCCAAGCCTTTGGCATCTGACAGATCAGAATTTGGCTCTACCACTAGCTAGCTGTGTGAGGTCAGGAAAGTTACTTAACCTCTCTGAGTTTGACTTTGCTCATTGAAAAATGTAAGATAATATCTCCTTCCTCTTAAAGTTGTGGTGATAAGGAAAAGAAATTATATTAAGTGCTCAAAAAATGCCTGCTGTTATCATTGCTATTTTATTGTTGTGATGCGGGTGGTGATGACAGTAATGATTGTGGTGATGATGATGATAGTGTTGATGGTGATGATGGTGATGTGGTGATGGTGGTGATGGTGGTGGTGGTGGTGGTAGTCGTGATGGTGATGGTGGTGATGGTGGTGGTCGTGGTGGTGGTGATGGTGGTGATGGTGATGGTGGTGGTGGTGATGGTGGTGGTGATGGTGGTGATGGTGATGGTGGTGATGGTGGTGGTGGTGATGGTGATGGTGGTGGTGGTGGTGATGGTGGTGATGGTGGTGGTCATGGTGGTGGTGATGGTGGTGATGGTGATGGTGGTGGTGGTGGTGATGGTGATGGTGGTGGTGGTGATGGTGGTGATGGTGGTGGTTGTGGTGGTGGTGATGGTGGTGGTGGTGATGGTGGTGGTGATGGTGGTGGTGGTGGTGGTGGTGATGGTGGTGATGGTGGTGGTGGTGATGGTGATGGTGGTGGTGGTGGTGGTGATGGTGGTGATGGTGGTGGTCGTGGTGGTGGTGATGGTGGTGATGGTGGTGGTGATGGTGGTCGTGGTGGTGGTGATGGTGGTGGTCGTGGTGGTGGTGATGGTGGTGATGGTGGTGGTGGTGGTGGTGATGGTGGTGGTGGTGGTGGTGGTGATGGTGGTGGTGGTGATGGTGGTGGTGGTGATGGTGATGGTGGTGGTGGTGGTGGTGATGGTGGTGGTGGTGATGGTGGTGATGGTGGTGGTGGTGATGGTGGTGATGGTGGTGGTCGTGGTGGTGGTGATGGTGGTGGTGGTGGTGATGGTGGTGGTGGTGATGGTGGTGGTGGTGGTCGTGATGGTGATGGTGATGGTGGTGATGGTGGTGGTGGTGATGGTGGTGGTGATGGTGGTGGTGGTGATGGTGGTGATGGTGATGGTGGTGGTGGTGGTGGTGATGGTGATGGTGGTGATGGTGATGGTGGTGGTGGTGGTGATGGTGGTGAGGATGGTAATGATTGTGATAATGGTGATGGTGATAATGGTGGTGGTGATGGTGATGATGGTAGTGATGGTGCTGGTGATGATGGTAGTGATGGTGCTGGTGATGATGGTTATGATGGTGATGATGGTGGTGATAGTGATGCTTATGATGGTGGTGATAGTGATGGTTATGATGGTGATGATGGTGGTGGTGGTGATGGTGATGATGGTGATGATGGTGGTGATGGTGATGGTTAGAATGGTGGTGATGGTGATGATGGTGATGGTGATGGTGATGATGGTAGTGATGGTGCTGGTGATGATGGTGGTGATGATGGTTATGATGATGGTGATGATGATGGTGATGGTGATGGTTATGATGGTGATGTGGTGACAGTGATGGTGGTGATGGTGGTGATGATAGTGATGATGATGGTGATAGTGATGATGGTAATGGTGGTGATGGTGATGATGGTGATGATGATGGTGGTGATGGTGATGGTGATGATGGTGGTGATGGTGATGATGGTGATGGTGGTGATGGTGGTGATGATGGTGGTGGTGGTGATGGTTATGATGGTGACGGTGATGAGGACAACATTGATGGATGATGCTGTTAGTGTTGATGATGATGATGGTGTTGATAATGAAGAAAATCCTCTACAATCCCTGAGGCATGGAGCCCGGTTTTGAAATTAGGAAGCAGTGAGTCTCTCTCATCATTCTATTCTCGGGTACCATCCCTCAGATCATACTGTCCCCTTTTCTCATGACTCTATACCTTCTATGCATGAGAGAGAGCTGTCCAGGAGGCTCCTAAAGATGAGTGATTTGAGTTGGGCTGGGAAGCATTCAATCAAATTCCATATCACTGCAGTAAGCTTAAGGTGCACCAGGAAAATGGTAGCCAGGACCTGTGCTCCCATTAAAGGCCTCTGAGCCTAGAATAGGGGAGGGTCTGCAGGAGCCACCTGGCCCTACAGCTCCCCATCCTGGGCTAACCTCCTCCCCTGAGGAGACTGGGCCTGCTACTGACACCATGACCCCCAGAGGCAGGCACAGAAGAGAGATGCAGCTAAGGTCATAGATGAAAGAGCTGATGAGTAGGTGGAGGAGCAGTGATGAAGCAGGAAGGACTTGAAGAAGGACTCCAGGTAAGCTCTGAACTTGCCTCGCCAGTCAAGGCACCCTGGCAATAAGAAATCAGTAACCCCATTTCTTTTTTTTTTTTTTTTTAATTGGCACTACCTCCCAGTCATCTGGGAAACTAGTCTGGTCCAGCCAGCTACCCCTTCTCCCAACCTGCTTTGAGGGACTGGCATGGAGTGTACTGCAGCCCATGCACTCCCGCAGGGGAAGGGAGGCACTCAGAAACTATGTAAACCCCTGCCTCTGGATATAGAAGTGGGGGCGGGAGGCAGCACTCCTGGGACCTCCCTGCCCCGGGCGATGCAGGGGCTAGGTCGCTGGAATGGCCAGTCCAGGCAGGCCCCAGCTTGCGCTAGTCCAAGGCATGGCGCTGCTCTCCCAGTAGACACCAGGGACTTACTTTCTAACTGGGGGAAGGGGCAGGGTCTGGGTGGCGCACACAGCCACCTCCAGCCTTTCTCTGCAGAGGCTCCGGAGACCACCCTGCTTCCCAAAGTTACTCTGGCCTCCAGCTCTAGCCAGACTGAACCCTGGGGACATTAACTAAAGAAAAGAAGGGGTGGGGAGGGGAAACTAGGATGCTGGGGGAGGTGGGTGGGTTGAGTTTTACATTTGTTGTTGTCTAGTCGCTAAATCATGTCCCAATTCTTTGTGACCCCATGGACTGTAGCCCTGTAGGAGCTCGCCAGGCTCCTTTGTCCAGGGGATTTTCCTGGCTAGAATACTGGAGTGGGTTGCCAGTTCCTACTCCACCCATTTCTTATCATAGCATCAGAAGTCAGCTCCAACAGGTTTAAGTAAGATCCAGAGCCTATAACGTAATAGTCAAAATGTCCAAAGTTTCCATTGAAAAGTACTCACCACACCAAGAGCAGGATGATCTCAAACCGAGTGATAAAAGATGATCAATAGATGCCAGCAGTGATCTGACAGAGAAGTTAGAATTATCAGACACAGAGTTTAAAGCAGCCTTCATGGAATGTTCTAAGAACAATTGCAACTTGTGACAAATGAAATAAGAAATATCAGCAAAGAAATGAAAGAAATTTAAAAAACTGATTGAAAGTTTAGAACTGGAAAATACAATAGCTGAAATTTTACAACTCAGTGGACAAACTCAACAGCAGAATGGAGGAATAGAAGGAAGAATCCGTGAACCTCAAGATAGAATAACAGAAATTAGGCTTCTCTGGTGGCTCAAACGATAGAGAATCCACCTGCAATGTGGGAGACCTGGGTTCATTCCCTGGGTCAGTAAGATGCCCTGGAGAAGGAAATGGCGACCCTCTCTAGTATTCTTGCCTGGAGAATTCCATGTACAGAAGAGTCTGGAGGGCCACAGTCCATGGGGTTAAAGAGCCAGACATGACTGAGCAACTAACAGACACACACACACCAAATGTGAGCAATATAGAGAAAATGCATCCCCCCCAAAAAAAAGCACTAACAGAACCTCAGGTATGTGTGGGACTATAACAAAGATTCCTGTCATCAGTGTCCCAGAGAAAGAGTGAGGAGCTAGATAATGTTCTTCAAGAAAGAATGGCTGAAAATCTCCTAAATTAAATGAAACATAAGCATACAGATTCAAGAAGGCAAGAGAGCCCCATATTGGAGAACTAAGGAAATCCACACAAAGATTCATCTTTGTCAGATTTCTGAAAACCACACAAACAGAAAATCTGGAAAGCAACCAAAGAAAAACAACACTTTACCCAGAGGAGGAAAGCAATTGGAACGACAGTGAATTTCTCATCAGGAATTATGGAGGCTGGAGGGAAGTGAGAAAACATGTTTCAAGTACTGAGATAAAAGAGCTGTCAACCCAGAATCATATATCCAGTGAAAACATCCTTCAAGAGAGGGGGAAAATCAAGACATTCTCAGGTAAGGGAAAACAGAGAATTTGTCTTGTGAGCAGAACTACCCTTAGAGATGGCTAAAGGTGGTTCTCTAGACAGAAGGGAAACAATAAGGCCAAGAATTGTGGAACATCTAAACCCCCACAACCAGAAAGGAAGGATGAACAACAGAAAGAATAAAAATACAGCTAAATGCAATACTTTTTTATGGTTATGTTTGACAGTTGATGCAAATATTATACCATTGTCTGAGGTTCTAAGTTTATGTACAGAAAATTCTTTATTATATTTCAAATAAAAGATGGTAATGAGACATAAAGGGAGGTAAGTTTTCTGCTCTTTGCTTGAACTGGTTAAGTGACAACACCAGCAGGCTCTGATGAGCTGCATTTGTGTAGTATAACAACCAGAACAGCCCCTAAAATAGCTGCAAAAAGAGATGCACTCAGTTACACTGCAGATAGATCAAAACAGAAGCCTACGAAAAACTTTTCAAGTAACCCACAGGAAGGCAAGAAAAATAAAAGAGATCAACAAAAATCAGAAAGAACAAATGGAAAACAAAAAATAAAACAGCATCCCTTTTTTAAGACAACATTACCGATAATTACATTATATATAAATGACCTAAATATGCCAATTAAAATACAGAGATTGTCAGAGTAGAATAAACAACATAACTGAACTATATGAAGCCTCCAAGAGACTTACTTCAGATATCAAGATATAGGTGGCTGAAAGAAAAAGACAGGAGAAGTTATATCATGCAAACATTAATCAAAATCAAGAGCACTCGTGTGAGTGCCGATACATCAACAACACGTAACAGTCCTAAATGAATAGGAACAACATCTGAGCTGCAAAGTATATGAAGAAAAAGACTGAGAGAACCTAAGGGAGAAAAATACACGTCCACAAGTACAGTTGGAGACCTCAACACTGCTCTCCCAACAACAGCACAACAACCCAAAAGAACACGAGGAGGACGGAGAAGAATGTGACAACATCCTCAGCAACAGGCTCAAACCAACATCCACTGAACCCTTCACCCAACCACAATAGACACACTTTCTTCTCAAGTGCCGGCAGAACATAACACAAGATAGACCATCTCTTGGCCCATAAAACAAAACCTCAAAAAATTAAAAATAATTGGAAGTGTAGTGTAGTCTCCAGCACCAGGGAATCCAATGAGAAATAAACAACAGAAAGGCAACAGGAAAATCTCCAAACACTTAATCCACGCATCAGAGTGGAAGTCCAAAGGGAAATAAAAATACATTGAACCAGATAAAAATGAAAGTGCAACATACTAAACTCTGTGGGACACAGCTAAAGCAGAGCGGAGAGGGAATTTTATAGCACTGTCTACATTAGAAAAGATGAAAAGTTTCGAGTCAACAATAAGCTTCCACCTTGAGAACCCAGAAAAAGGAGACTGAATAAAGTGAAAGCAGGCAGAAGGAAGGACATAATAAAAATAAAAGCAGGAGTCAACAAAACCAAACTCAGAAAAACAACAGAGAAAATCAATGAAATGAAAAGCTAGTTCCTTGAAATGATCAATAAAATTGACAAACCTCTAAAGTACTCAATGAAGACTCACCTCCTCCTCTTGCCCTCTCAGAGGTAAGCTGGTCCCTGGGCAGCTCTTCACAGTCTTCAGGACACCTCTGTGCCAGCATCTCATTGAAACATCGGGACAACTCTGGACCATGGACAAAGCACCCATGTCCATCTTAGCAGTGAGGAAATCAAGGAGTGTGCTTTGCTCAAGGTCTCCCAGCGGCAAGGAGCAGGACAGGCTCAGAACAGGGCAGGCTCAGAACAGGGCTGGCTGGTCCTGTCCCCACCCTTGCTCAGCGGACATGGCTGAGTCTGGAGCAGGGCTTCAGGGGGCTGTGCTTCCTCCATAGAGGAGCCCCTGCCTCTGTTCAGGTTGCTGCAGGATTAGCTGAGTGCTTTAGTTTCTTCATCTGTGAAATGAAAATAATGGTCCCTGGATGTTATGAGAGTCAATTGAGTTAACAATTTGTTGTTGAGTTGCTAAGTCGTGTCCGACTCTTTGTGACCCCATGGATTGCAGCACACCAGGCTTCCCTGTCCTTCACTATCTACTGGAGTTTGCTCAAACTCACATCCATTGATTCAATGATGCCATCCAACCATCTCATTCTCTGTCGTCCCCTTCTCCTCCTGCCCTCAGTCTTTCCCAGCATCAGGGTCTTTTCCAATTAGTCGGCTCTTCACAACAGGTGGCCAAAGTATTGGAGCTTCAGCTTCAGTCCTTTCAATGAATATTCAAGGTTAATTTCCTCTAGGAGTGATACACTATAAAGAAAGCTGAGCGCCGAAGATTGATGCTTTTGAACTGTGGTGTTGGAGAAGACTCTTGAGAGTCCCTTGGACTGCAAGTAGATCCAACCAGTCCATCCTAAAGGAGATCAGTCCTGGGTGTTTATTGGAAGGACTGGTGTTGAAGCTAAAACTCCAATACTTGGGCCACCTGATGCAAAGAGCTGACTCATTTGAAAAGACCCTGACGCTGGGAAAGATTGAAGGTGGGAGGAGAAGAGGACGACAGAGGATGAGATGGTTGGATGGCATCATCGACTCGATGGACATGGGTCTGGATGGGCTCCGGGAGTTGGTGATGGACTGGAGGCTTGGCGTGCTGAGGTTCATGGGGTCACAAAGAGTCAGACACAAGTGAGCGACTGACCTGAACTGAATGGACATAAAGCACTGAAGTGTCCCTGAGTTATGGTGAGCTCTGTACACATGTTCAGTTACCATTACAGTCATTCCCCCATTTATCCAAGGGGGACACACCCTAAGACCCCTGAAATGAATGCCTGAAACCCTGGACAGGATGGAACCCTATATGTGTGCACTTTCTTTCTTCCTGTATGAAAGGGAGGATTGTGTATACGGTGTGGACATGCTGGCAAAGGGATGACTCCCCACCCAGGCCAGATGGAGACAGACAGCAGGAGATTTCATCACACTCCTGAGAACAGCACACAATGTAAAATTTACAAAGTGTTTGTTTCTTGAACTTTCCTTTCAATATTTTAGCCTGCAGTTGACCACAGGTAATTGAAATAGAAAGTGAAATGCAGATAAGGGGAGAGTACTGTTCTCAGGAACATCTGGTCCTGGGCCTTCTGGAGACTAAGCACCCTGGGGAAACTGAGGCAGAAAGCTGCCTGTACACAAGGAGGCCCTTCCAATTCTGCCTGGGTTTAGCCAGAAGGAGGCATTCTGACCCAACTCCAGGATGATCCCACCCTCCACAAGCTTCACTTCCATTCCTTCCAGCTTTTGCATTTTCCTTTGATTAACAGTTTTAATAAAGAGGCATAATGTGAGCTTCACAGCAAATATCTGAAGAAGTGGGGGGAGAACGTACAAACAGAATCTCCTGAAGGAACTTGCTAAGGTATCTTGCTAAGCTCCCAGCTGCCCCCAAGGAGATCTAGAGCCCAGAGCAAAGGCCCAAGTGCAGAAGCTGAGACCCGTGAGCTTCCTCGATTCTGGGAGGGCATCATTGCTCTGGATCCCACTTACGGGCAGCCCTGAGCCCTCCCCCTACCTGCCCAGATCCATCCCAAGACCGTGAGCTGAGCAGCCGGAGGGGAGGGAAGCAGCCGAGAGGAAGTCTCTCTGCAGACACACTGGTTCGCTCAGCTGATGCTCCGGAACCTCGCAGGCCTCTGCTCTCCCAGAGCCGCCTATGCTGCAGGGAGCTGAGGACGAGCCAGCTTCAGGGACAAACTCGGCCCAGAGGCCAGAGGGAGGAACCCCAAGGTGGACGCCCGCTCCGGTCCCCAGCCTCAGATGATGCCTGGCCCAGCCCTCCCACCCCTGCAAGTCCTGCTGAGCCCTGATGGCGGTCAGAGGCTAAGCCCTGGCTCTGATCACCGGCTGAGCCCTGGCCCCAGCCGTGAACATACATTCTAAGGCCCGGCCATCTGAGGAATGTGAAGACCCTGCCCAGGGCAGTGGAAGGGGCCGTGGAAGGCCAGACAGAGTCCCCAACCTGTCAACCACAGTGTGGGACGCTGCAGCCGCGTGATAGGGCCTCGGAGCCCTCTGAAGGACATCATGTCCGTCATGGAGGCTCATGGCTCATCTGGCCGTAGCCCTCCCGGGACCTGGGATGAGGGGCTGATCTCTCTGCCCTGCTCCCTACAGCCAAGCCGGTGTGAAAAGTTCAGGAAAAGCTCTTAAAGGAAAATGCCTTTATAATGTCGGGCCTGAAGTAGCACTCCCTTCCCCCCAGTTAATAAGCAGTTGTCCAGATAGTCAGCTCTATTTTGGAAATAAACATCTGTCAGCGCTCTTCACCTTGCGGCCCAACTCAAGGTCAGCCCTTCGCCTCTGCTCCCCAGTGAGGCGGCGCCTGGACACTAGGGTCAGGGGTGGTAAAACCCCAGGGGTCCCGAGCAGGTCGGCAGGCTCAGCAGGCTCTGGGTCCGCCTGGGGCCTGAGAGGGAAGCAAGCAGCCAGTGGCCAGACCTGTGGGTCAAGTTCAGCCCCTTCTCTGGCCCCAGGACACACGCATCCACAGCTGCGGCTCAGGATATCATGCCTAGTGACAGTAATGGCCACACAGGAGTCAGCCTGGTGCTGGGCTGTTCACACAGCGTGTCGCCAGCAGGCTCTCTCGGTGCTGCTAGGAGGGAGGTCACGGCCAGAGGGACACGGCCACCAAAAACGGAGCACGCACAGTCAGCAGGCCCCCGGAGCTGGCCGGCCCTGGAGACAGGCGTGTAATTAGTCCTGAGCAACAAGCTCGGGTCACAGGGCCAGGGGCAGGTCTGGACCCAGAGCCCGGGTCTAACCATCATCCTGCTACAAGCCTCCAGAGAAACCTGATTAATGGGACCAGCTTTATAACTTGCAGGGCCCAGTGGAAAATGAAAATATGCTTAAAAATGAAAATGTCAACACGGCCAAAGCAGAGCACTAAACCAAGTGCCTATAGAGGCCTGGTGGTCTAGTAGGGGTGATAAAAAATGATGCTTTATTTTGTCAAGTTGAAGATATCATGGGTTCTAAGACACCATGGTTTTCGTGTGACATTAAGGAAAAACACTTCCAGTTGCAACACACTGCCCCTCGGCAGGCCGGCGTGGCCATGCCCAGCCATGCCAATCTATCCCAGTAATCACCATCATCGCATCGGAGGGGTTTGGTGGTCTCTCCTGCCTTCAGCCGCACGGCTCGGCCTGTGCAAGACATTCATCTTCGTACAAAACAGAGCAATCTCCTCTCTCTGGGCCATAAAGCGCACACATGTTGCTCTGTATGAAAATATGGAACTGAGGTCATTTCGTCAAGGATGAACATTGGCTTTGCTAATGTAAGAGGGAACCCTGCCACTCTGCTTCTGCTGTAAGTGATGACTCCCATTGCTTGCAGAATCAGAGTGTAAATTTTTCAAAGTGATTTGAAATAACGATTAGACTCAACGCAAGCAATGTACCAACAGTACACACACCTCAACTAGAGGGAAAGCAATATGAACAGCTGTGTATCAGCCAGCTGCTGCTTTGTAACAAACCTCTCCAAAAATGAAGAATTGCTTAAACAATATCATTAAAGCAAGGCGGTTGCTTAAAACAACAGAATTTCACAACAAGCTTGTGAGTCTGTAGAGTGACATTTGGTTCTTCTGGCCCCAGGAGGTTCACCCATACATGTGAGGTAAGCTTTGAATCAGGTGGGTGGCTCTATGGGCCTTGGTTGAGTCCTCTCCTGTGCTTAGGAGTGAGCTGGCTATGGGCTGGTCTGGAAGGATCATGGCTGGGACCACCTGCCCCCTCTGTGGTCTCATCCTCCACGGGCCAGCCAGGGCAGTCCTAGGGGGAGAACAGAGCTCATGGACCCTCAGGGCTGTGTAACACACACTGGGCTCTACCACACCCTTGGGACAAGCTGGAGAGCGGCCGTGCTCCTCTCTTCCTTACTCTACATGCAGTGACGTCATGCTGGCAGCCATGGTAGGAGAATTTACACCAAGGAAGTTGGCAAATGTCACAGATCCTGGGGCACGGGGTATCTGGGGGGAATCTGTTATGCCAGCATCCCACTGGCCACATCCCATTGGCCAAAATGAGTCACGAGGTCAAGACCGATCAAGGGATGGGAAACAAATGGGTGACTGGCTCTCCACATTTCTCCTGGAATTTTCCCAACTACGGCACTGAAGGTCCCATGTCCCCAGAGTCCCAGCCCCAGGCCAACCATGAGGACTGGTCACCATAGGAGCAGACACACTCTCGGGGGAGAAGCAGCGAAGTCACGTTGCCAGGGGGAGGGAGGGGAGGCACGTTGCAGGCAGGGGAGCTGGGCAGGAAGTCCTGGCATAGCTTCAAGCAATCCCGAGCTGTGGCCAAGTTCGGGTCTGCACGTGAGCAGCCGCATCCTGGATACACCCCAGGTGACAGCAGCTGTGAGACCTCTGCACCCAAAATGCACGTCCCCAATTCGGGGAGTGGAAGCTCGGGGCACATGCTCACGACAGTCCTGAGCGGGAAGCTGGGGCTGGGTGCCTGCTGGGAGGAGCAGCCGAGGACTCGGCGGGCGGGCAGTTAGGAGGAGGACGCCTCCAGCCAGGCTCTGAAGAACCGCGCGCTCTCTCCTGACTCCCAGAACAAACAGCCCGCGGTCTCTTCTCTTTCTCCTGGTCAAGTGCTCAGCTCAGATGGCCCTTTTAAGTCCAGCAGGCTGGGGCTGTGCTCAACGTGGAGGGTCAGGGGAGCAGCGCGTGGGATCTCTCTGACTCGGGCACCCCTGGGGGCGACAGGGCCAGAGGTGACAGAGTGTCTGGGCTTCAAAGGCTGCTGCGCTGGGGCAGGAGCAGGTGGAGGGGCGGCCTCGCGCTGACGAGGCAACACCGCAAACAGAGCAGCGTAGCAGCAGGACGACGCGGCCGAATGCCAAAGCAAGGTCCAGGCCCCGGGGACACTTGACACATGCGGGGGACAGTGTTGCAACGTAGACCTGGCTCAGGAGGTGCTGTTGGCATCTAGTGGGTGCTGCTAAACTCCCTACAGAGCACGGGGCGGCCCCCACAGCGAAGGGTCACCTGGCACCAAACAGCAGCCGAGTGAAGATGAGGGCCCTGAGCGGGACAGCACTCCTGGGGAAGGACCGTGCCCATCAGGTGACCTGGCCTGAGCCCACCCGGCCCTCCCCCCATCCCAGCTTCAGGAGGCACAGAGCAGCCCCCGACCCAGGGACACTGCAGCCCCGGCTCCCCGGCCCAAGAGAGCAGGGTTCCCGGAGCCCCAAGAGCCGGCCGAGCAGGCGCCGCCTCTGCGGGAAGCTGTTTGCTATTCTATCCTGGCCCCCAGCACAGCTGGCTCCAGGCCCAGCACATGGGAGAGGGGCTAACCTAATTGCACTAATGGTTTGTAATCAGACGTAAATAGGGTGTTTGTACACACGAGCGCATTGAGCTGCAGGTGTGGAAGGCAAGTCCCCCGGGGCTCCCAAAGGCTCGTGTCGCCTGCCAGCTGAGAAGCCAGGGCCTCCCCAGGCACCTCCGTCCTGCTAAGTGGCTTAAACCTCCCGGGCCCCCATGCTGGCCGGAGAGGACAGGTGTCAGCAGACTGCCCAGCAGACTTCCAGATTCCCTGGTGCCCCCCAACCCTGTCTGCCATGACTTTCAGGCCCTCGGGTGAGTGACTCAGAGAGAGCGAAGCACGCTAGAGCCTGCAGACCTGGACTTGGCTACCCTGAAGTCACCAGCGTCTGTGGACACAGCAAGAAACCGTGAGCAGCAGCGTCCCCAGGGTGCCCGAGGGTGCTCGGGGCTCTGAGCCATGTTGTTGTCACTTACCCAACCCTCCTTGAGTACTCACCACTCCCAGCACCACGCAATCCCGTTACGTCCACGACAGCGCACGTGGGCAGTGTCGTACTATCATCCCCATTCTACCGATGAGGGCACTGGGGCTCAGAGAGTTTCCCATGACCACACAGCTCCTAAGAGGCGTAGGCTGCCGGCCGAGTCCAAGCCTGTGCTCAAGGCAGCGTGACTCATCTTGCTGAGGCAGGCAGAGGTCAAGGGAAGCGTGATGAGGTGGTGTTGATTGAGTAGGGCTTTGCAGGATGTGTAGGAGTGGCCAGGTGAGGCTCTGGAGGGTGTTGCCCTTGCAAAGAAACAGGAGGGGCCTGGTATCTCCTGGGACCATTGATAAACACCGAGTTCTGGACAGTAAGAGAGGAAGAGTGATGTAGGTGAGTCTGAAAAGGCAGGTGGGGGCCAGGTTGGGGGTCCACTGTCAGGATCAAGTTACTATTACTATGCTGGGAACTTGTGGCTTGGGTGAGAAGGAACGCAGCCAGGAGGGCTGCATGCAAGAGGCCACACATGTCCGAGCGGAGTGGAGAAAGGAGACGGAGGCAGGAAGGAGCCTCCTCGGGGGCCTCGTGAGGCAGTGTGGCCCTTCCCACCCCTTGACTTCAGACTCTCAGCCCAACCAGAAGAGAATGAATGCCAGGTTTAAGCCTCCTGCTGTGAGGCAGCTCTGGGAAACCGACACAACAGACTCCCACGTGGGAATGCTCACCATCCCTAACCCCACACTCCTCCCCTCCCTGGGGCCACACACGCCCGGCCGTCCCATCTCACTCCTGGGCCCCACGCACCCCTCAGCCAAACGCAACCGACCCCGCCTTTCGGGACTTGGTGCAGACAGCCTGGGGGGCGGTGGTGCTGGTACAGGGGGGTGGTCCCCCCTGCCCACGTGAAGGGAAAGAGCTCCCCACTCATGGCTCCTGCATCCCCACACCAACTCTCTAAGGAGCTTGACACCTACCGAGCCCATTACCCAGATGGACACCGTGGCAGAAACCACATCTGAACTCAGGTCTGGGTTTCCAAGAAGCATTCCTTCTCTGCTCAGCCCTGCCAGGTGCTGGCGGTGGGGGGGACTGGACATTTGGGGTGCACCATTTGAGCAGAGAGCAGACGCTTCCCCTACCGATGGCACTCCAAGATATATTTTAGGGGTGGGGCAGCAGGCTGTTGGAGCACAGAGGAAGGGGGGCCCTCTGCCACCTCCACCCACAAGGGTGACCAAGTCACCCACAGAGCCTGGGTTCTAAGTGGCACACACGTCCTGTATCCCAACTGCCCTGCTCTGCCTCCCTGCCCTTGCTAGGAACCAACTGAGGAGCTGCACTCTGCATGGATTCCCAAGCTCTGCCCTGAGTGCAGACCCTGCTCGACCTTCCCCCTCCCTCAAGCCCTCTAGTCCCTGGCGCCCCGCTTTGCCTTCTCTCGGAGGCTCTGGGTCTCCCTCCCAGGCTTGGCTGCAGCTCCATGGTAACCTCCATCCATCCTCGGACAGATATGTAGCCCCACCCAGGATGCCTCAAACCCCACCAGGCACTGGGGACCGAGAGATGGGACCACACCCACTCTTGGTGACCACGGAGATACATTGTTAGAAAAATGGGGTGAAGAACATGTGTGGAGAAGAACGCAAGGAGAGGAATCTGTCCATGATATGCACATATTTAAGAAATGATGGAAGTTCAGAGCAAACATTTGAGGAGGGAAAAGTCTGCACCCCGAGAAGGAAACAGACAGGATGGAGGAGCCGGGAGCCGGGGGAGGAAGCGAGAATCTCCTGAACGTGCCAACGTTCTGTGTAATTACACAAGACTGAATTTTCAAAAAACAATCTCTAAAAGCTAAAAGCAAAACAAAACCAATGAAGCTAGCAGGGTATCGGATTGGTAGCATAACAACACGGAAAGGAGTCATCTGAAGGGAGTTTAAACCGTTGTTTTACCATCCATTCCCAAGGGTTATACCATGAGGACAGAAAGAATTTCAAAAAGAAAAGTCTGTAACAATTCTCAGTAATCGTATTGTTAATAATAATATTGGCAGTGATATTCTGAAACTATATTTGTATAAAGATGAAATGAATACATAATTATTTTAATGTCACTAGGAACCAAGTCTGTCAATGTGAGGAAAAGGAGAGACAAAGTCGGGAAATTAAATAAAATTCTGTAAGCTTAAATTTGGCTTTTTTTTTATCTTAAAGAAGAAAACTTCATAGCCAAATGAAAGGCTCAGAAACAAAGACCAAACCAGGGATCAAAGCGCCAGAAAACAGCCTCTTGATGTCATCTGTCATTCAAAGGACCTGGAACTCCTTGGAGAAGTGGTCGACCCCAGGGGCTGGGAGACCATAGGCAGGAGAGCGAGATGCGGTCAGAGAAGCCCTGGGTCATGTGGAAGGACTCGGGGGTCACGACGAAAAGGTCTCCACAAGCTGAAGATGGGACAGTTTAAGGATCAATGCAGATTATAGCAGCAACAGA
Organism: Bubalus bubalis; assembly: GCF_019923935.1. Lineage (NCBI taxonomy): Eukaryota > Metazoa > Chordata > Mammalia > Artiodactyla > Bovidae > Bubalus > Bubalus bubalis. The sequence continues at coordinate 79,621,855 of NC_059171.1, read as the reverse complement.
CTGAAACACATCAGGTCCAAATCATGAGTTCAAAATGACTGGGGGGACCCTCACAACTGCCAAGGATGCAAGAAACCCAGCTCATTGTTTTGAAAACTAGCAAATAAAGGGAGAGAACCAAGCTTGTCCCCTGACCGTCCATCCTCTCTAACTGCCCGCCCCAGTAACCAACAGCTAGGAAGCAGACGCACCTCCTCAGCGGCATGGGGTGGGGATGTACTCCAGCCAAGAGAGGCAGAGGAGTGACGGGTCTCTGTCACCACCGTTCTGAAATTCCCCCCTGAACTGATGGATGTAGGCAGCGGCCGTCATCGGCCAAGGCGTCATAGAGACAGACGAGCGCCGTGCAGCTTTGGATGGACAGACACCCTACGCTGACGCCAGTTTACAAGAGACACAGGTCAGCTCGGAGGAACAGGAGCAGTGACACCAGGGTGTCCGGGCTGGGAGGCTCCGCAGAAGGGAGACCCAGGGTCCTCAGCAGATAAACTACAGAGAAAAAAGAGAAAGAGAGACAGCTGGGGGTGGGACATCTGTAAGCAGTCTGAGCGATCTCTCCACTGCATATGTGGACCTTCCTTTGAAAATAATTTTAATAAAAACCATGTAACAAAATGTGTATGCTTTAATCAGAGGAAACTGAGTTCTGAGTGGACCATTAGATAAAATTGAGGAAATATCCGACTTTCCTTTGGGTGGGAGAATGGTGTTGTGGTTGGGCTGTTTGAAGAGCCCTCATCTTTCAGACACACTCTGAAATGTTTATGGATAAAAATGAGTAGCTTTCTGGGTGGTGACATGGAAATGTTCGTAATTTATGACTCTAAGCGAATGTAGCTACAGATTAATCCGTCGAATGTGATCCAATTTGTTTCGTAAAGAAAAGAGCAGAGTTGGATGTCCACATGACATGGTGTGTGCTTCTTTGGAGAGAAAGATCTGGAAGGACTGCACAGGATGCTGGCCCCCTCTGAGAAGCAGGTAAGCGCCAGGCGTCAAAGGAGGAGGGGGCTAGGCTTTCACCCTTGACTTTCAGCAGCATTGTGTATGTGTGCAGAGCAACCGAGTCACCACCTGGCCACCTCTGTGAGTTAACGGGTGTGGGTACCAATCTGGCCGTCAGCACCGCAGAAAAGACCACGTCCGACGTGTCACCTGCAACCTAGTCCTGCCAGACCTAGATCCGACCAGCTCCAGAGCCAGCCACCTTCCCAGAGCCACAACCAAGGAATCCAACACGCAAAACCCAGAAGGCAGACAAGCCAAAGACAGACAGACAGACAAGTTTCTTCAGCAGCTTCATGGTAGGAGAGACAAAAGAGAGAGGAAAGGAAATCTATAGATTCAAAAATAACTTACTGCCAGAAATTTTGATGCTTAAACCTTATTTGGATCTGGAATCCAATACCCTGTTTTAAAAAATGTGAGACAATGAGGAAATGCGAACACTTGGATGTTTGATACTAAGAAATCGCTGCTATTTTAGGGGTGATGGTGACATCATGATTGTGTTTTAAAAGAATCTTAGGTTTTACAGGCACATATTGAGAGGTGGAGATAAAATGAGAGGAAGCCAGGGGTTTGCCTCAAAGCAGTCCGAGCAGTGAGTGGGCGGCGGGGCCAGCCCAGGGGACTCAGGAAGGGCCCCTGGGGTGACGGTAGGGGTGGAGTTCATTACCTTAGTCTGGGCGGGGGACTTTTCCATCATGACCAGTTATTATAACACGATTTATAACAATTAAAAAGAGGAGCAGCTTTGAAGAGCTACGTGGTGTGAAACGCGTCCAACACCTTCCCAGAGTCCCAGTCCTCCCATGCCTGGCCCATGAAGAGCAAATTGTGAACAAGTCTTCCCTGTTCTTCCCTGGCAGGGGCTGCAGCCCTGTCCCCACCCCAACCCCAACCTCTCACACCAGGCAAAAAGTACAGCCAGATAGAGTTGAAGTGACTCTGCTGGACTTCTGGCCCCATGGCCCACCCAGAGCAGGAATCACCTCTCAAGTCCACCTGGCAGGTGGCCCTCTGGCTGCTATGGAGGAGGAAGAGGGCCCGGAGGAGGCACCCCAGCTGCTGGGAGCTCGCGTCCATGAGAGAGCTCCCCCACTCTCTGAGCCCAGCCCCTCTGTCAGTCCCCCGTGGGCCCTTGCCTCTCCCCAGCCCCTCATCACTCCACGTTGTGCTGTCCACCTGTCCTCCTCCTGCTGGCCTGAGAAGCGTCTGGGAGCTGGGCGGTGCCTAGTGCACCACCAGGAAGTCATCTCTGGTTGTACTGGGGACTGCTGCTGCCGGGAGCAGGCAGGTCTTCCAGGTGTGGCGGCCTGGCCACTGTCCTTGGTGCTGACCCCTTCCGCCCCCAGAACTCGATGCCCTGGCCCTGTAGAGGCCCAGCTTCCTTCTCCGGGGTTCCTACCCTGCACTGCATGGAGCCCACATGGTCAGGTTGTGCGGGCTCTTGCCTGCAGGGCCCACTGCCCCAGAGGTAGAGCACCACCCCTCCACCCTCTCAACAGCTCTCAGTCTCCAGCTAAATCTCTCTCCATCACTCTCATCTTTGTGCTAAATCTCGCACCTTATGGCCCATCCTCACAGGCATCTTCCAATCTGGGGTCCGCTCCTGCGAGGCCCCTCCATCCCTTCTTGAGTCACCCACACTCCACTTCCAGTCCAGACCCTCCAGCTCAGATAATGGCCCAGCCAGTGGAGAATCGCACAGAGGACCACTTCATGAGCTTCCACACCAAAAGCAATCTCCCAGAGTGAGAGCAAGTTGGGCTCATAGGGGATTTCACTTTTAATTGACTCTACTCCCAGGAGCGGAGTGAAGGATGGCCCTCCAGTCCCCAAGTGCTGGGCACCCAGCCTCTATTAACCCTGCAGAAGTCACACGAAGGCCCATCCCCTGGGGTCACAGGCCCCACTTTACAGATGAGAAAGGTGGGGCTCAGGGAGACGCAGCAGCTCACCAGGTGGGAGACGAGTGAGAAAGTGCTCATCGAGCATGTGTGGAGGCGTGTTCTGCAGGGTGGCCCAGCAGGCACCCCGCCACCCTCCGTCCAAAGCAACACCGTCCACAGCACTTCCTCGAAACGCCCCAACTGGCGCCCTGGCTTCCTTCTCTGTGCACTCACACTGGGGCCCTCTGAATCTTTGCAACCCTCGGAGCCTACCTGGTTATCACACACATGGGGAAACTGAGTCTGGAGAAAAGTGAAGGCCTGGTGCAGGCTCGCTGCTCTGGGTGCCCATCCTCAAGGCATCTTGGGCCTCACTTGGGATACCCCCACCTCTTGCCTGGGTTTCAATTTCCCCATCTGTAAAATGGGTCTGTTAGGCCCACCACACAGCAGGGGGAGGCCAAGGTGGACCGTGCATGTTTGGGTCCCGGAGCAAAGCTGGGCACGCAGTGGCCATCAGTAAACGAGGTCCCTCCGTCCCCCCTCCCAGGTCAGGCCTGGCTCCTTGGCTCCAAGGATGAAGCCTGGGAAGATGGGGGAGGCCTCACAGGAGAAAAGTCCCACCACGCAGGGCTTTCAGCCTGAAAGCCTGTCATGTTCTCTTGCGGAGGACAAGATCTGCTGGGTTATTAAGCACAGAGACCCACAGACTGTAGCCGGGAGATAAGAAAATCTTCCGTCAGAACAACTATGGGATGGAGTTTTCATCCCTTTTTTCTTTTCTTTTTTTTTCTGCCTTTTTCTTCTTCCCTCAACTTGGGTATTTTCAAGCTTAGAAGTGACTGCTCTAATCAAACCAAGAGACCAGCAGCAGGAGGCGGATTTGCTCTTGGAAAATGGAAAGTCAAAAAAAAAAAAAAAAAGGAGGCAGGGAAGGCAGACGGGATGCTTGTTCTGGAAGCAGCATCTCATGTCCCATCTCTGGTTGGATAGAGATGATGCAGTCCCAGCCCCCACGTAGTCAAAAATTTAGAGTAGAGGTGTGGCCCTGCCTCCGGATGCCTGTAATCTGACAGGGAGACAGGACCACGCCTTCGGGACAGCCCCAACTTGATGGCAGAAACAAGACATGCTGCGCAGATTCCAGTCTGAGAAAGACATCACGGCAGGGCCCCGGGGTGCCATGGAAGGTCCAACACGCCCCTGCAGACCTCGGGCACTCCCGGCCGTGGGGATGAGCCCCCCGGGGAAATGAAGTCTGGCTGGGTGTCAGGGCCTGCTCCCACCAGCCCTCGGAGTGGGGCCCTCGAGGGCAGGCTAGCTCCCTCATCCATGCTCCTCCTGGCCTTCACCCAAGGGTGCTCACGGAGCATGCCTACAGTCCGAGTCACCTTCTGCAGTGGGAGTGCAGGCAAGGGTGGGGGCGGGGCCTGGACGGCCCCCGTCTGGCTCCAGCCCCGCAGCAGTCCTCTGCCTCCAGCCCGGGGGCCACAGCAAAGGCCCGACCGGAGCCCCTGCCAGAGCATCACCCTGTCTCCTGGGGTTACAGCCCCCCTTACACAGGGGAACAGCAAGCTTTGGCCACCTCAGGTGGAGGCCCAGACTGTGTCTCCCAGAGACACAGCCTGCTTGCTTTTAACCTCAATTCCCTGTGCAGACTCCTGTGCACACAAGCGCCCTCCTGGAAACATTTTCAAACGTGCCCAGTGATCTTCGAGCGGCAGTTCCCCCAAATCTCACCAGGATCTCACATCTCAGAGTCTTCCCACACGCTGCTTCCCAGCCCAGAATGCTTTCCCCTGCTCTCCTTATAGGGTTGCTGGCCCTTTATCCACTTTGAAGTCACTGCATGTCCTTGTCTCCTCTTCCAGGCAGCCCTCCCGGATGACTCCCTCTAGTGCTCCTGTCTCAGACCCTGCTGCTCTCCCTCGACCCTTGAACACTCAGAATCACACCTTGGGTCTGTATGTTTCTTATCACCAACCAGACCAAACAGCAGCTGAAGGAGCACAGGGGTTGTCTCTGATTCCACAGGTTCTAGCCCGCAGAATGAGACTCATAAACACGGTCAAATGAATGAGAATGCCTCTGACCTCTCTCTGCCCCGGCCCTCTCCCTAACCACATTCCCTAGCATGAGCCCATCAGATGTCTTCTTGCTGACACCCCGCTGCTCCCGTGTTGGGGTGGCTTCTTATGTGACGGTGGACACATCAAGGAACATTTGCCATCCCTGCACAGCCCTCAGCCAAATCCCCAGATTTGATGTCCTAACCGTGACATCTTCTTTAAACAGCAGCGTTTTCCTCCTAAATCCTCTCTCCAGGCGGCTGCCCTCTCCCCACCTCTTCATAAGCCCCCTGAGAGGCAGAAGGTCAAGGTGCTGTCAGCTAGAAGTGGCACGAACCCAGCTCAATCCCACTTAAGAAAAGGGTGGGTATCAGATGGGTTTCCGTCTGAATGCAGAGAACACTCCAGGGCCCTCAGAGGGGCCGTAACGCCGGGGTGTGAATACCTGGGATAAAAGAGCTGAGACGCCAGCCGGGGACCTGGAGCCTGCCCAGAGATTAGCGACCACAGGAAAGGGCCACCACGCTGAGCAGGGGAAATGAGAGGGGCTGGAGCTTCCAGAGCCGGGGTGCAGGCCACACCCTTGGGGGGACACCCGTGAGAACTGGGCCTCACGGGGTGGGTGGGCGGCAGACACTGGAGGTGGAGGAGCCCCCAGTGGTGCCAGCAGGGGGACAGTGAGGAGAAACAGCCCAGCATCTTCCCCCTCGCCAGCCAGTCTCCCTGCTGACTCCCAGGCTGAGCCTCCAGCACGCTCAAGAGGCCGCAGTGTCCACTGCAACCAGTCATGGGCAGGGCAGATCCCCAAGGCAAAAGGGGGTTGTGAGATCCAGCAGCACCTGAGCCCCCAGGGGTCTCCGCATCCTCAGGATAAAGCCCAAACCCTGATCGCACCCCCAGGGTCCCGAGCCCTCCACTCGCGAGCTCAGAGTTCCAGCCACGATGGGCGACTTGCAGCTCATCGTCCTCTGCCCCAGGGCCTTCGCCCTGGCTGCTCCAGGCTCCTGAGCCATCCCCCTGATCCACGTGTTGCCTGAGGGCTCCTCCTCTCGGGGGCCACTGTCCCGAGGCCATCCCTGAGCTCCAGATCGAAAGGCTGCCCTTCCCGACCCCGCACCCTGCGCTCCCAGGGAGGCCCAGCTCTCAGCAGCAACCTGGCTCTGTGTGTGTATGTGGACAACGGTCTCCTCTTGACGGCCATGAGCCCTGCCGGGCCAGGAGGGTCACTGTTCACAAACCCCTGAAGGGCTGGTGCCAGAAGAGAGGCAGGGCCTGCTGGGGTTGCCCTTGGTTTGGTCTCAGGAAACATCCTCAAAACAGAAAGAAAGCAGAGAGGAAGGGAGAGTGCCCAGCACCTGTCTTGCCATGTGCGGGGACCAGCAGGTATGACTGTCTGTAGCCTTTTGTTCAGTAATCAGGCTAGACTGTCCCTGTATGGAGTGGTAAAGTCCGCATCATGGGACAGGCAGTGAGCTCCCCATCATGGGAGGCATCCAAGCTGTGGCCTCAGGCATACCTGGCATGAATGTCCTGGAATATTCTCTAAGACTCTCTGGCTCTCGAAGGACCTCTGAGGTCCCGATGGCACAGCTCGGTCATCAGGGACAGGAGGGAGCACAGGAAGAGCAGGTACAGCTGCTCGGTCAGCTCCAGGGGGCCAAGGGCAGAGTCCTCGGGGACAGAGGGTCTGGGACAGGCCATGCAGAATCTCAGGTGTGCGGCACAGACCTGCCAGGAGCCCCAGCAGATGGAGAGGTTGGCTGCGGCCATACCTCCCTGTTCACCCGGGCCCGCCTCCCGCTTCCCCTGGAGGCGGGGCAGCCCCAGAAATGCCCCACGGTGGCCACCAGCAGCCTTGACAGCAGCAGGCTGAGGCCGTGCGGGGCTGCAGGGAGGTAGCTGGGTCTCCACTGCCACCCAGAGGCTGGCCGTGAGCCAGGCTGCCCGGCACAAGGACAGCCCCAGATCCTGTCCAACCAACCCGGCCCAGGCCCACAGCTGGGAGACAGGTGCACGGAGAGTCCCAGCAGTTACCTTCGCAGGCTCAGGGGCTTCAGGTCAGAGCCTGAGGCCGGGGAAGGGTATGGAGCCACCCTAGGGCCCAGAGCACCACGAAGGACGGCTACAGCCTCAGGACGCTCTACCCACTGACCCCAAGCAACCCGGCAGCTTCTCTACCACATGGGGAGATGGCTGGGATGAGGGGGTCCCCACGGGCGAGTCATCCTCCCCCTGGGCCCCAGCAGACTCGCTTGGGCAGGGCCCAGAGCCTGAGACCCTCTCTATGCTGCCAAAGCCCCGCGCTCCCCCCATTCACCTCCAGTCTGTCATTCACTCCTCCTGCCAGTGACCTGGGCTCTGTGGACAGCTCATCACAGACCCAGCACTCCAGCCACGGCAGCTCCCGCCCCAACCCCAACCCGCTCCGGGGCCAGGACCTGCCTGCTTGTCTCAGTTCCCAGTTTTTAAAAAAAGTCATAAAAGCAAAGGCATAAGCCTGTCCTCCAGGCAAGGGCTGGTGGGGCTGGTCTTCCGAGGACAGGTGGGCGGGAAGGAGAGGGCGTGGCCTCTGAGAACACTGGACTGCGGCCTCTCCAGGCCTCCGTGCTCACAGACCTCTAAACTTGCACGTCCCAGCTCTGCCTGCCACTCAGGACCTCAGCTCACCCACACACCAGCTGGGGGGCGAACCCCCAGTGCCCGGCGTGGTGAGCCTCCCTGCCCTGACGAGCACCAGTTTACAGATGAGGACACAGAGGCCCACAGAGGAAAGTGACTTTGCGGTGGCCAAGTCAGAGTCCCCAAAAGCAGCAGCCAGCACGGGGGTGGGGAGGGGAGAAATCCCTGGGACCCCCCCCCCCCGCAACTGCAGGCTCAGCCACGGGGCCATGGGGCTTGGCAGCAGCAGCCACTGCCCATCCGAGGAAACTACTGCCCAGCTGGGGCTTCACCCGGCCTCTGCCATCTCCAGGCCAGCCTCAGGGCTTCAGAGTACTCTCCCATCTGGTAACGCTGACCCTGGCTTCCCAGTTCGCCGGCCAGGACCGGCCCCCAGGAATCCTCACGTCCCACCACCGACCTCAGCTGTGCCCCAGCCCCTGGGAGCCTGGCCCTGATTGTGTAACGATGAAAGCTTCCCGGGAGTCGCTGGGGCCGCCACCCCGCACACCTCTGGGGGGCTGCTCCAGGTTGCCACTGCGCCCACATTGCACGTCTGGAGCACCAAGGATGCATACAATGTGACGTACGACGTGATCCCTCCTCCTTCCCGTCTTAGACTCACAAACACAGGGGCTGAGAGGAATCTAAGAAACATCATTAAAGCAAGCCCTCCCATGCACATTTGTCAGATGGGAAGTTACACTCAGAGCTGGATGTGGTAGCCCTTCACCTGGTCCCCAACTTTTCCCATCAAGCACATTGGTCTCTGGCCTGTGATGGTCCACTCTGTGCTCTGGGCCCCAGGGAAGCCTAGGAACTGGGTTCAAGGCCCAGAAAGAGGACCAGGGCCATAGGATGCAGCATCCACAGATGGAAAGGAAGGGGCAACAGTCTCATTGTGTTCAAGACCATGGCTGGCACTGCACTGACCCTCAGTGGACACTCCTTCCATCCCCACCGCCGCCGCCTTGGGAGGGGTCACATTCTCCCTGAAGAACACAGGAGGAGACTGAGGCTTCGGGTCACCGGGAGACCGAGCACGTGCAGAGCCACGCAGCCAGCGCTCAGTCACGGCGCTAACGCTGTGATCACCAGGCAGGAAAAGTCCGCTTTCTTCCTTTTCCTAACTGTCCTGTTGACACTCCCCAGCTTGGGTGGCCTCCTGTGGTTGACGAGATGACTGCAGGCCGGTGGAAAGACGGGCAAAGGTCCAGAGGGGGCAATGCATCCCACAGTGCCCCCAGGTGAGGGTTGACACTTCAGTTCTCCAAAAATAAGAAAAATCGCAATATTATGTGAGCCACCACTGACCACCCCAGCCAGATGGTGGCTGTCTGGGGCCCTGGAGGGGGCAGTGTCTTCAGCCGGGGAGGTTATGCAGACAGACGGCCTCCCATAGCACTTAAATGACAAGCTCAAAACCGGGCCGGGCATCGGTCCAAATCCAGCTGGAGAGCTGGCATCGGTGGGCCCCGCTCCAGAAGGCATCCCAGCAGGGCCCCTGCTGGGCCTGCACCACCGGCCAGCTGAACCGCTGCCCTGGGAGGGCCCTGAGCCTGAACCTTGAGGAAAGGAGAAAGCAGCAGGCCTCGCCCCAGGAAGGAGGGTGGGAGGAGGGGCAGAGGGCAGAGTGAGCAGGACACTCCCAGAACTTACCAAAGCAAGGAGACTTAGGAGCCAATGACTCCAGCCCCTTTGTTTTGATCAGAGAGGGCAACCAGCTTGCCCAAGGTCACAGAGTGACAGGCTGAACACTTAGCCCAGGGTTTTCTGCTGTGCACTTGGCCTATCAAATATCCAATTGCTAATAGCAGAGGGAACATAAAGTTTGAGCACTAGAAAGGTCACGGACCTCATCCATCCACCCACCCATCTATCCATCCACCCACCCATCCATCCATCCATCCACCCACCCACCCATCCATCCATCCACCCACTCACCCACCCACCCATCCATCCATCCATCCATCCACCCACCCACCCATCCATCCACCCACCCACCCACCCATCCACCCACCCAGCCACCCACCCACCCACCCATCCATCCACCCACCCACCCATCCATCCATCCACCCACCCACCCATCCATCCATCCATCCACCCACCCACCCACCCATCCATCCATCCACCCACCCACCCACCCACCCATCCATCCATCCACCCACCCACCCATCCACCCACACATCCATCCATCCATCCATCCATCCAACCACCCACCCACCCATCCACCCACACATCCATCCATCCATCCATCCATCCATCCATCCACCCACCCACCCATCCATCCATCCATCTATCCATCCATCCATCCACCCACCCACCCATCCACCCACCCATCCATCCATCTATCCACGCACCCACCCATCCACCCACACATCCATCCATCCACTTACCTTCCCACTCATTCATTCATATCTTACCTACCCACGTCCATTCATCCACTATCCATCCATCCATCCATCCATCCTCCCAACCACCTACCCATCTACCCACCCACACATTTCCTTATCCATCCATGTATCCTCCTGCCCTCCTCCCATCCACGTATTCAGCCACATATCCATCTATACATTTCCATCCACCCGCCCACCCATCCTCTCCCAGATCCACCCATCCAAGGTCATTTGTGAGCACAAACCTGCTTGTTCCCAGTGTGCTGGGAAGGATCACAGAACCTGGCCTGTCTGCTGCTTACAGTCTGCTCCTGACTCAACTAGAGTCACACGCAACTGGAACAAGACCTCAAACACAGCATGTTCGATTCTGCCCATTATGCCCAGGAAGAAGCAAGGTTGGGCAGGTGGAGACAAGAGGGAACAGAATCACTGGTAAAGTGGTGAAGCCCTCACCAGCCACCCCTGCCCCCATGGAGCTCCTCACCACGTCCTTGCCCCAGGGCCCTCAGCAGCACTTTCGGAATTCCACACCACCCTCTCACCCAGCAGGGCAGGGGCTCGGGACTTTTTCTTCCTCCCCTACCTGCCCTGCTTGCAGGCAGGGGCGACGAGCACATGCTCTGGGTCCAGGAGCCAGGGACCGGCTGTCAGGCTGTGCTGTCAGTCAGCCTTGCTCCAGGCCCACATCCCAGAGCCTGGAAACGACTCCTCGCCTCTCCAATGACTCAGCCTGTCAACGCCTGATGAGTCACGGCTGCTGGCAAGTAGGGGGCACGCTCCAGCCACCCCCACACCGAGGACTCAGCCCGCCCCGGGCACAGCCTTGAGTGAGCACTTCCCGGCCTGGAAACGAGGCCTGGAGGAGGACACGTCCTGTCCGTGGGTGGGATTCAATGTCAAGCACTCTGGAGCCCAAGCCCGACCCACAAGAAGCTCATCCCCCGGGGCGCTCTGACAAATGAGGCCACCGAGGCCCAGGGAGGTGGACTGACTGCCCCAAAGCCACACAGCTCACAAGGGGCCCATCGCAGAGCAGAGTCCACCAGGGCCACCAGGGGAGTTTGTCCATGGTGCCTCTGTTGTCTTCACCATCACTGGGGTATGACTCCAGATGGGACCCCTGCGCCGGGCAAGGGCTTTCCTCTACCATGCCCCTCTCCTGACACCCCACCCCACATTCACCTCATCCAGAGACAAGCGACTGCGATCCCAGAAGGCTCAGGGCCGGACACACCCCACAGGCAGCACTGTGGCTCAGACAGAGGAAACGGGGCCAACGCTCAGTCCCCAGGAGGCGAGAGGTCCCAGTGTGGACCCCTTCAGCCCAGCTCATGGTCGCAGGAAGGGACGGTGCCTTCTCCCTCCCCTGGCCCTTCGTCCATCCTGGCTGGAGGCATCGTGGGCAGAGCCTCCTCTCCCCACCTCCCCTGGCTCCCTCGATCTGTCCTATTATCTGATCTGCAATATCAGTGTTTTAATACTTAAGGAGGATTTGAATTAGCGTAACTGGCCCAAAGTGGAAATAAATTAATGTGAGTGCCTAAGAAGTTTCTCCAGACAATTAGAACCTGGAGTAAATTAAATTAATATCTAATCTTTCCTCTTCTCACTTCGGAGCCGGATTTCCAGATGGTGCCAAGGGAATGGGTGGGTAATGGGGTTCAGGCGGGCATGGGCAGCGCTGCGGTCTGTGTGCAGAGGCGCACCTAGTTGTTAAAACAGCTCTCTAGTAACACCCTGTCCTCAGCCTCCAGGATCCCAGAAGACACAGGAAACAGAGGCAGGGGGCGGCTCAGCCGTGGCTGGGAAAGGCTGCTAAGTGGCTGGTGCTGTTGCCCAAGTGATGTGGACACCGAACAGGACGGCTACGGGGCCCCGCTGTGAGCCCTCATCCCCTCCGGGGGTGGGGCGGGGAGCGGGTTCCCTGCAGCAGCCCCCAGCCCAAAACTCGCGTCCACCTCTGATTCGGTCTCTTCCACAACCCCTAATCGAAGATGGCCATGCCCGTCTCACACCTGGAGAAAACTGAGGGCCACCCCAAGGCCACCGAGGGGTAAGGGGCCGGCAGGGGCCCCACCCGGGGGCTCAGCCAGAAGTAGGCAGAGCACCCTGCCTTTGGGGGCATGAGCCCCTGGCAGCCCCTGCAGGGATGTTCCCAGGGCCCTCGGACGCCGGATGGAGGGCTGGAACCGCACTTGGCCCCTCACCCCCTGGGTGACCTCAGCACCCCACACACCAAGTGCAGACCAACACGGGCCTCTGGGCTGGGCTGCAGGGACCCACATCAGCATGGATAAAGCACTTTGAACCCAGAAGTTTCTCAGTAACTGCCAAGTGCCTTCCCTTGGGGAGGGAGGAGGGCATGTCCCTTTGTCTCCAGTGCCCAGCTCCCAGGGGCCCTGTTTTTGTGTTCAGTCACTTAAAATCACTGCTAAATGCCCACCACGTGCCAGCCTAACCCTGGGGCTAGGGAGATGGCAAGACCCGTCCCTGGCCTCGGTGAGCTGCTGGGTGGGGGATGGAGGGCACTGCATCCACTGGGGAAAGTGCCACATGGGGAACGCCCACAGGAGTGACTGTGAGGAATCGTGAGGATCCCTGGCAGACACCCTGGAGGAGGCGATTCCTGAACTGGGTTTTGACGTCAGAGAAAATGAAATAAGATCCCAGCAAACAAGGTGGGTGGCGGTGGGGGTGGGTGGAGGGCGTCCAGCACAGGTCACCATGAGAGGGCACGCAGTGGGCCCTCCACACGGGTGGTCGGAAGGCGTGAACAAAGCAAACTCAGGGTCATGTGTAACTTTAACAGCTCGGAACACATTGAATCGTCTTCGCAGAGATCGTCTCCATCCTCCACCCGGCATCAGCATCCAGGGGCAGGACACGCAGCTCAGCGGTCAGGAGTCTCACTCACAGTCATCGGCTACGCGGTGGGGCCAGGCTTGAAGCCTCGCCACCCCTCCCACAACTGCCTGGTGCTTAATATGCTTGCAAGAGACAGAGCCCAACTCCAAAAGCACCATACAAAATCTGGTTTAAAAAAAAAAAAAAAATGGGCCTAAACCTGAACAGACACCTCAGCAAAAAAGACACAGAGATGGCAGATAAGCACATGAAGAGATGCTCCACATTACATGTCATCAGGGAAATGCAAATTCAAACAGCACTGAGACACCACGACGCCCCGATGAGAACGGTCCAGGCCCGGAGCCCCGACAGCAGCAGATGCAGGCGAGGGTGTGGAGCCTCAGGGAGCCTACCGACGGCTGCTGGGATCCAAGTGGTGCAGCCACTGTGGAAGCCAAGTGGCTTCTTACGAAACCAGGGGATCCAGCAATGTGCTCCTTGGTACTTAACCCAAAGGAGCTGAAAACGTCTGTCCACACAAAAGCCTATTCATGGGTGTTTGTAGCACCTTTATTCATAATTGCCAAGGTTTGGAAGCAACCAATATGTTCTCTAATAGGTGAGTACATAAAGAAACCATGAATATCTTTCCAGACAATAGAATGCTATTCAGCATTAAAAAGAAATGAGCTATCAAGCCATGAAGACATAGAGGACATTTAAACGCATTTTACGAAGTGAAAGAATCCCATCTGAAAAGGCTACATGCTATCTGACTCCAACTCTATGACATTCTGGAAAAGTCAAAACCATGGAGACAGTTAAAAGATCAGTGGTTGCCAGGGGTTAGAGGAGAGAAATGAATTGGCAGAAAGGAGAGGAATTTTAGGGCAGTGGGATTAATCAGGATGCTATTATAATGGCAGATACATGTCATTACATATTTTTCCAACCCTTAGAAAGCACAACACCAAGAGTGAATCCCAAAGTAAACCATGGACCTTGGGTAATAGCGCCGTGTCAGGGTAAGTTGGGGTTGTTGACATGGGAGAGGTTATGGGAGTCGGGGCTGTGTGGGTCATCTCTCCGCCCTCCCCTGAGTTTGGCTGTGAACCTGAAGCTGCTCCAAAGTTCAAGTCTGGTTTTGGTTTTTTCTTTTGTTTTGTTTTGCTGCTCTGGGTCTTCGCTGCACTGCGAGGGCTTTCTCCAGGTGCAGCGAGCAGGGGCTCCTCTCTAGCTGTGGTGCTCGGGCTTCTCACTGCAGAGGCGTCTCACGTGGCAGGGCATAGACTGTAAGTGTGCAGGCTTCTTCAGTAACTGTGGCTCATGGGCTTAGTTGCCCTGCGGCACATGGGATCTTCCCGGACCAGGAATCAAACACGTGTCCCCTGCATTGGCAGGCGGATTCTTAACTACTGGAGCACCAGCTATTGTTGCTCAGTCATTCAGTCATGTCCGACTCTTTGCAACCCCATGGACTGCAGCACACCAGGCTTCCCTGTCCTCCACTCTTTCCCAGAGGGTGCTCAAACTCACGTCCATCGAGTTGATGATGCCATCCAACCATCCTCTGTTGCCCCCTTCTCCTCCTGCCCTCAATCTTTCCCAAAAGTGTCCAATGTGTTACTGGAGAAGAGCAGAACATTGGGGAAGCCCTCAAGTCTGTTTTTTTTTTTAAATAAATACCCCGGGGTTGCCAACCTGGGTATGGGAGGTAGGCATGGCTGGATCTCAGGAGTTGGCTTCTTGCTGCCTCTTTGTGCCCACGGAGGTTGATGGGGTGGACGGGGCATCTCCTAACGTGGTCACCCAGGACTCAGGCTTATGGTGCATCACCAGCTGGAGTCCCTTCTCTGGGGTTAGGAAGACGGGGGCTGGAGGTGGGTGTAGCAGTGCTTGGGAGACCCAGGGCTGCCCAGAGAGGACACCTCGTGGGAGAAGAGCAGCCCTCGCCTCAGAGAGCAAGGGGTCTTCCCAAGCCGCCATCACTCCCGGGTTGGCCAAGACCCGGCTCGGCGGGGGCCGCCCACCCCATCTGCCCGGGACTCCACTATAACTGGAGCGCCTTTGGGGGCTCTCCCATCAATGTTTATTTTCAAACATCTGAAGATTTTCTTGTAACTCAGGGCCTGGTCATAACACAAAGAAAGTAAGTATTAAGGAATATTCAATCCATCAAGGGATGAATGAGCAACATGAATTTTAAAAGTTATTTATCATTCATGCAAAGGATTGACTCCAAAAAAGAGGTGGAGAGTCTACCCTGGGATTGTTGAAATCCACAAGCTCCTCCTAGCTGCCCACAGCCCCATCTCTGACCTGCAGGCCGGGCTGGCCCACCGGGCGTGCGGGGCCTGAGACAACACGGCGAAGGGTGGGGAGCTCTCTTTCATCTCAGCCTCCCTGACCCTCAGCCTCTACAGCAGCTTTTAGATCTCAGTGAGGACTGGACACCTTTAACCAGTCTGATTAAAATATAACTGCCCCTCCAAGAGGCAGGCCTGAGACCTCCAGCTCCATAAAGCAAACTGTCCTTGGCAGCCCATCAGATGCAGAGTGTGACTGCGGCATCCCTGAGCAGGGAAGTCCCTTTGACCTGCCAATCCAGCCCACAGATCCGGACACCAGGCCCAGAGAGGAGCAGACCATCGCCCACGTCACACAGCGGATGGCACGACTCCATCATGATAACCACACACCTCCCTCCTCGGCTGCCCAGGGAGCAGGACAGGGCAACTGAGATACACACGGGGGAGTGAAGGTCCCCTGGGCCCTGATGCTGAAGCAGCATGTCTGCTCCGTGCAGTGAACAAAGGGGAGACCACATTCAGCTAGGCCAGTGACCAAAGCAGTGGAAAAACACACTCAGAGTCACTTGATTCCCAGAAGAATATGTGAGAAGAAGCTTGGCCAAAACACTTGGGCCACCAAGATTTGAGGTCCATCCCTATGGGGGGACACGTGCGTCATACAGGCCAGACCTCCCCCCAGGAACCACAGACTAGTTCAGGACAAGGCTCACCAGGGCCACCCACCAAGCTCTAAGTGTGCTGGGCAGGGCTCAACACACCGTGCGCTGCCCCTCACCTTCCTGCAGCCCTGGCTGGGGAAGGGGGCAAGGAGCCTCTCTCCAGAGTCTCCTCTTGGTTTTCCCAAAGAGGGAGCCAGGCTTGGTAGATTTATCCAATAAAGTGACAAGAACTTTAAATTTTGAGTTTCAGATACTCAATGAATATTTTTAGTATATCCCCAATGTTACATGGGCTGTCAGTCCAGTTCAGTTGCTCAGTCATGTCCGACTCTTTGCAACCCCCATGGACCGCAGCACGCCAGGCTTCCGTGTCCTCCACCAACTCCTGGAGTTTACTCAAACTCATGTCCGTAGAGTCAGTGATGCCATCCAACCATCTCATCCTCTGTCATCCCCTTCTCCTCCTGCCTTCAATCTTTCCCAGCATCAGGGTCTTTTCAAACGAGTCAGTTCTTTGCATCAGCTGGCCAAAGGATTGGAGTTTCAGCTTCAGCATCAGTCCTTCCAATGGATATTCAGGACTGATTTCCTTTAGGATGGACTGGTTGGATCTCCTTGCAGTCCAAGGGACTTTCAAGAGTCTTCTCCAGCACCACAGTTCAAAAGCATCTATTCTTCGGCCCTCAGCTTTCTTTATAGTCCAACTCTCACATCCATACATGACCACTGGAAAAACCATAGCTTTGACTATTCACAAATTTTTTGACAGTGATGTCTCTGCTTTTTAATATGCTGTCTAGGTTGGTCATAGCTTTGCTTCCAAGGAGCAAGCATCTTTTAGTTTCATGGCTGCAGTCACCATCTGCAGTGATTTTGGAACCCAAGAAAATACGGGCTATACTTATACTGGAAAATGATTTCTTGACTATCTGAAACTCAAATTTAACTGAGCACCCTACATGTTATCTGACGACCCTCATGGGAGCTCTAGGCTGCTGCGACTCATGCTGGGTTGAGCACCGGGCCGTGTCCCCGAGGCTCCATCCGTGGGGAGAATGACGACCCGCCTCCCCCACCGCCCCATCCCCGCTCCTTGATGCCGACAGCGGAGGCCGCCTCCTTCTCCGCGTGTGGATGTTTCCTTTCAGCGCAGCCTCTCCGTCTTCTGCTGTTTGCTCACAGGTGCACATAGTAGATGAACAATTATCATCTGTGGAGTTGGATGGATGAGAGTCGGATGCCAGAGGCCAGCTGGCCATGGGGCTTAGACCTGGCCCAGGGGACTCAGACCTGGGGCTCTGTCCCCTAGCCTGCTTCCCCCCTGCCCCGGTTTGGCCACCAGCCCCACCAGTCAGCGGGGCCCTGACCTCTCCTTACTCCCTGTTCCCCTTGTCATGAGCCAGGAGGAGCCCAGCAGGGAAGATGGCTCAGGCACCTCTGTCTTCAGGCCAGCTCCCCTCCCCCAGACGCCCTCCCCCAAGCTCACCCTCCCCCCAAGATCCTCAGATACCCCACCTTCCCCGAACCTCTCAACCATCCTCTGACTCCAAGCCTGGAAACGTGGATGCACTGTAGCCCGACTCCTCTCTTGGGCCGGGGGAGAGGACCCTAGAGGGAGGAGCCTGGGGCAGCAGCCAGCCTGCCCGGGACCCAGGCTCCCATCATGGTGGTCGAGCTCCTCTCCTGCCCTGACAGCTGAGCCAGGGGGGCCTCGGGCTCCGGCAAGGACCCAATGCTGGCCTCCCTGCTCGCCACGCTCCAGCAGGTGGACGTCTGGAAGCACCCCTGACATGTCACTCCTGTCCACGAGGCCCACAGGCTGCCCCCCAGTAGCCGCAGAGTCTGCAGCCCTTCCCGTGAGGCCGAGGGGCCCTCGAGGGGGAGGCTGGTACCTGCCCTGAAGCACAGCTCTCCCGGCACCTGACCCCACGTCCCAGCGATGACATTTGCTCTATTTCTAACATGATGTGAGGCCTCCCGCTGCCAGGGAGAAAAGTCTCCCATTCTGAGCAGCAGGGCTCCTGTCTCTTTTGCGGCAGGGTTGAATGCAGCTCTGAAGAGGAGGTAGAAATGATGGGGAGGAGTGGGAGAGGACAGGCAGGGCAAGCCCGTGGAATCAGGGAGCTGGGCTGGGCGCCAGTAAGATGCAGGCTCCTGTCAGCAGAAACTGCCTTTAGGCGCAAAGCAACTGACCGGGAAACTCCACTCATGAGGGTCCAGGGAGACAGTCCCTTTCTGCTGCCCGGGTGTCAGGGGAGGACGGACGGGGCAAAGGCCTGAGCAGCCGCTGTGAGTCGAGCCTCCAGCACCTCCTCCCAGAGGAAGAGAGAGGCGTTGCTGGACTGCACAACAGCCCCCCAGGGGAGCAGTGGGAGTCCTGGCCCAGAGCTTGACTGCTGGTGGAGGGCGGGGCAGGCAGTGACCACCACCAGCTCACACTCACCGCGGCCCTCCGGGCTAGAGGGGACCCCGGCTGATTCTCTGACTCTGGGTCTTCAGGTGGGTGGAGGGTTCTGGTGGCAAGCTGGTTCGGACAGCACCCTCTCAGCCCATCTAGGACCCCCCTGAGGTCAGGGTCCATGGGCCATTCCCCAGGCCTGGATGCCCTGCCTGGGTGGCCAACAAGCTCCCCAAGCTCGGCCCATCCAGGCCTGCGGTCCTGTCTTCACCCCTGTGGGCCATGTTGATTAGATCTTGGTTCCCTCTGAAGGTCAGATGCCTCGGACAGGAGCCAGACTTGTCCTGGGGTCTCAGTCATCAAAATCCCGGTGAGGACTGGGCTCTGGGAAGACTTTGGAGTGAGGGATCAGGACCTGCTGTGACCGGGACACTTCACGGTTGAACATCAGTGGTCATGACTCAGTCTCCAGCCCAGGGGAGTTGCTCAGGGAGGCCAGCGGGCCCCCTTCAGGCCTCACACACTGCTGGGAGGTCACTTGGGCTGCCCTGTCCTCCCACGGGGTCCCGTGGTCCTGCTGGGCCCCTTCACCAAGCCCGCCTTGACCCCAGCCCCTCGGCCGCAGGGCAGAAAGTGACCTTAGGTCGGCCCTGCCATCGCCACCCCCTCACCAACAGCTGGAAGAAAGGAATCAGGGAAAAGGAGGAAGCTGGGACAGCGTACATTTTTTAGAAAGAATCTGCATGTTTGCAACTCCAGCTCCGGAACAACTAACTTCTTGCTGGCATCTGCTCAGAAACTGTGGTCCCAGCTGACAGGCTAATTACCCTGTTCAATGCACTGAGAGCTGGAGAAACAAGGCGGCTGATGAGGGGGCAGTAAGGAGGGGCCCAGGGCCAGCTCCCCCTTGGGGGCCACACGTGCCCTGAAGGAGCCCGAGAGGGGCCCCCAAGGAGGGCTCAGCTTGCACCCGGGCCCTGCTCACCCCCCAGAGATAGGCCAGAAGCTGCCTCCAGCAGCAGAAGTATGGCCTGGGAGGGTGCTCAGCCCATGCTAGGAACCAGGAAGGGGGTGGTTCCTGAGCCCCTAGACAAAGGAGGAGGGTTCCCAGGCCTGACGTTGCTCTGCACAGAACCTTGCAAAAGGCAGGGCTCGGGAGGGAGTCGTGCTCACCATCAGGCGCCCCAGCCCTCTGGCCTCCGCCCAAGCCCCGACCACCTCCATGGCAATGAGGGGTGTGACCGAGACGCTGCCCAGCCTCTGTCTTCCTCTCAGGATGCCTCTCAGCAGCAACAGGGCAGGTAAGGGCCCTGGGACAGAAAGCTGCCCTGGGGACCTGAATTCTGCACTGGAACCGCCCCTTTCTAGATTGTCTTCCCCACAGCTGGGGGAGTTTCCTGAAGGCTGCCCTGCCTCCCCAGGCCTCCCTCTGCCTGGAAGCAGGCGCTGCCCAGTGGCAGGTGGGACAGAGAGAGGATGGAGGGAGGCCATGGCGGCTGCCCGGCACCTGGACACCTGGGCAGGCGGGCCTCCAGGTGAGGGAGGCAGCGAGATCGTGATTCCACAGGCAACTCCTGGTGCTTGACCCAAGGGCGTCACTCTCTCTCCCACCTCATTCAGCAACAGAGAACAGAGGAAAGTCATCCACAGCAGAGTGATGAAACTGGGATGAGCAATTATCCCAGTGACTCTTCTAGAGCAAAAGCGGAGACAGGGTTTACAAAGGACTTGGAGGGTGCAGAGAGGCCTGGGCCTTGGACTGTCTGGTTTTGACGGTGATTTTATGAAGAGCCATGTCAATTTCCACTTAAATCCCCAGCCTGGGATCCCTTCGCCAAGGATTCTATTTTAAAATGTTGAAGACACTATTTCAGGGCAGAAATCAATAAAATGCACCCAGAAAATAGAAAAAGGAGCCTACAGAGAAAAACATCTTCCTGCCTCTTACTAAGTGCTATCTTTTTTAACACATCAAGAGCTGCAGGTTTTAGCTTAATTCTGGGGTCTGCAGTCAGTCTACTTAGGTATTTTTACGGCCAGAGAATGCCCACCATCTTATCCCAACCTCCACTACAAGGTGGACAATCCACAGTCATTCAGGGTTGCATAGCCTGAGTTCCAGCCTCGGGGCTCCCAGTCACCGCTCACAGATCCAAGCCCTGGAATCTGGGTGCACAGTGGCTTAAAAATCCACCAGGAAGCTACACTCACCTTGAGGAAATGAACAGCCAAACCCCCAGTTCCGCCAGCTGGGTAACACCCAAACTGCAGGGAGAAGAAAAGTCACAGAGCTCTGGGTACTCTGAGGCAGGGCCTGGGAACCACAGGAGGTGGGCAGACGGCAAGGCGGCAGGGTGGGGGAAGTGGGGACCACCCTGACCCCTGCCAGCTCCCAGGTGACCCCCACCCATCAGGATACGTGCCCTTCTTCCCACCGCACCTCTGGATGCCGCCCCTAGCCCAGCTTTGGAGTTTTGCCTTTATCTTCCCCGTGGGCCTAGGGTCCTCAGAGGTTTCCCTGACCCCCCGGGGCCTATCCTGAGTTGGAGGAGAGGCAGACCAAGGAGAGGGAGGGAGACAGCAGGGCAGACAGCATAGCTGGACTGTCTTGGGTGAAGGGACCACCAAGAGGGGGAGTAACCAGCCGCCAGCTGCATTCCACAGGCGGCCCCGGGAGGGAGCCGGGCCCCTGCAGGCTGAGGCCCAGGGGCGTCTGGGCAGGTGTGCTGCCTGTAGCCTCCCCCACCCCAAGCCACAGTCTCCTTGGCAGAAATGGAGGTTGGGCCAAGCCAGCACAAGCCCTTCCTATGCTCTGGGATGCCCTCATGGGCTGTGCTGGGCAGGGGGCTGGAGACCTGGCGGATGCCGGACCAGGGCTCAGCAGGCCTCCCAGCCTCTCTGCCCCAGCCTCCCCTGGGAGCCCATCACCCAAACCCAGATAGGGCCTCAGAGCTTCTTCAACCTGGAACTCACCCGGGCCTGAACATGAGGGCCCGTGAGGTCTGCTGCCCCTGTAGAGACAAGCCAGAGGCCCCTCCAGGAGCTCCAGAGCTTCAGCTGAGGTCACCACTTGCCCAATCCTTGTCCTGATGCCAAAGACATCGCACCCACCCCGACCCCGTCTCTGCCGGCAGGAAGTAGTGAAAGCTGAGATTCAGAAGCATCCAGAAACCATCAGGTGTGCCTTTGCTGGCAGACCTCCATCACCCTGCAGGGCAGGTGGGAAGGAAGCTGAAGCACGGGGTGGCCGGGGCAGGCCATGGAGGAGCTGGCTCTTGGCCAGGCAGGAAATGCATGAGCTTCCCGCCTGAGGCTGGTGTCAGGAGGAGGGTCGTGAGCAGCAGAAACAGAAACCTGGAGCTTCCGAACATCTCAGATGTCTGCCTTGAGGCCGCAACCAAAGAGGCTGCCAGGGTTATAATTATCACAGCAAAGGACAAAGGGAAGCAAACCTTCACCGCAGCTGGGAAGCTGCTGCTGCTCCACTCTCCGCTTCTGGATCAGCTGCAGGGCAGCCACGCCTCTGAGGGCCCATCTCACAGATGACAACTCCAAGGCCAGGCAGGAAATGTCACAAGCCTGGATGAGCGGGATTTGAACCCAAAGCCCCGCCCAACACACACAGCCTCCAGCTGGGACCAGCCCTTCATCACCTCCTTTTCCATTCCCCCCGCCAGGTCACCTCTCATCAGGGACCCACATCCCCAACTGGTTCAAGGTCCTCGTAACAGGGAGCACTTTCCTGACCACCTCCTAGAAACCACTCCACCATTCCCATGCCCTTCACCTGACCTTGCTGTGAGTACCTGCTTCTTAACTGTATAACTCTCCCCAGTAGAACATAATTCTACAAGGGCAGGGACCACATAGCTATTGTTCATCTTTGCATTTTATCCCAGGGCTCAGACTTGTGCCGGGCACATAGGAAATTTTCCATAAATGTTTGTGGAATGATGCAGGATTTAATTCATTAATTCAACTATGACTATTGAGTACCCACTGAGTGCCTAGCACTAAACTAGCCCTGGGGATAGAGTGTCAAACATAGCAGAGCCCTTGCCCCCCCAGGAAGTCACGTTCAGGTAGGGAAGACAGATGAACACACACAAGACATCTCAGGTGGAGCTAGCGAGGTCAGGGATGGGAATTAACGTGGTCGCAAGGAGACAGATGCCATCTGGCCACGGAGATCCTCAGAGATGCTGTGACATAACTCAGAGGAGGAAAGAGCCCAGGGAGGATGTGAGGAAGGCTGCTCAAGCCAGACACAGCAGGTGCAAAGGCCCTGGGGCAGAAGCAAGATCAGTGTCCAAGAAAACTTGCAAACTAATGTCAGCCCTGCAGAAAACAGAGTTTTCTATGGTGACTGATTATCCCACCAGGGACAGCCCAGCTCAAACAGCCAGCCAGAATCCACGAGGCTCTGGCCCATCTCATTTGTACCCTGGTTGGTCCTCTATGGCAGAGGGCTCTACCTTGGCCCACCCATGCCTAATTCCCTCCTCTGCCCACCCTCACAAACCTAAATACGTCTTCACCCTAACTAAACACTAGCCAACTCCAAAGCCATCCAACCTACGACTTCAGCCCAGCCAGCTGGGTCTTGGTTGCATCATGCAGGGTCTTCACTGCAGGATACAGACTTTCTATCTATGGCAGAGCAGCTCAGTAGTGGCAGCACACAGGCTCTGCAGTCTGGCAAGTGGGCTTGGTTGCTCTGCAGCATGTGGGATCTTAGTTCCCAGACCAGCCTTCTGATTCCTGAATTCTGAAGCCCTGTTGTCCCCTTGGTCAACTTCAAAGGCCCCCAGCTGCTGACTAGCTTTCCCTGCTTTAGAATCAGATAAACCACAGTGCAACCTCACCTCCACCCTGTCCTATTGGGCACCTCGTTCTTCTCCAGCGCCAGGGCCCCGCCCCGTGCAGCGAGGTCGTCAGTGCTCTGATGAGGTTCCAGGTGGGCCGGGCCTGCCTCCTCCCTCCTCACACCGCCGTCCTCTCTCACAGCTGCCACGGCCTGGTTAACGCTGGCACGGGACCTACCCATTAAGCAGACTCCTCTTCTTACACATGACATCCTGGGGCCCAATCCTGGGAACGTGGCCCACACTGTGGGGAGATGACACCCATGGGAACCACCTCCTCCAGGAAGCCTCCCTGACGGTGCACCACACTCCTGGAGTGTTTTGTTTCACCCTCACGCCTCTGCGTCATCCCTTTTCATCTGACAGATAGGTGTCCACTACCCACCATGTGCCCTGCATGTGCTGGGCACTGGATCCAGCCGAGAACAGGTAAGAGAGAGAGAGACTACAACCAGACAGGCAGCACAGTTTGGAATGAGGAACATTTAACGCTACTGGACTGTACTTTCCAGGTGACGTTAGTGGTAAAGAAAGAAAGGAAGGAAGATGGCACTAAGTCGTGCTGACGTGCGATCCCATGAACTGTAGCCCACCAGACTCCTCTGTCCAAGGGATTCTCTAGGCAAGAATACTGGAGTGGGCTGCCATTTTCCTGCTCCAGGGGAACTTCCCAACCCAGAGATTGAACCCAGATCTCCCACATTGCAGGCAGATGCTTTACCGACTGAGTTATGTGGGAAGCCCAACCTGTCTGCAATGCAGGAGACATAAGAGATCTGGTTCAATCCCTGGGATGGGAAGATCCCCTGGAAGAGGGCACGGCAACCCACTCCAGTATTCCTGCCTGGAGAATCCCACGGACAGAGGATCCTGGCAGGCCATAGTCCACGCTGTCACAAAGAGTCAGACATGACTGAGTGACTTAGCAGGCAGCACGCACGCACATTGTATATTATATGTATTCTGAGGGTCAGGGACTCCAAGGCCAGAGAGGGTGAACAAGCTGCCCACAGCCTGAAAGGAGCAGAGCCAGAACTTGGAGCACTCCTGTCACTGGTGGAGGGCTTACCTGGCTGCAGCTCTGACCAGGATCAAGTCCCTACCTCCGGCATCTGCCAGGCCCGGCTGCACACCTGTCTCTTCCCCACCTCCAGCCAGGACCCCCAGGTCAGCCTGGGTTTTCTCATCTGAGCCGTTGGGCTTTGCCGGGAGCCAGGCCCTTTCTGTCACCAACCCCAAGAAAAAGACCAGCGTCCCGCTCAGCTGGGTGCGTCATCAGGCTGTCCTGCCTACATTTATGGGGAATTACCACCCGTTCCTGCAGCCGGCATGAGACACTCTCATGGGCTCTGCCACCTTCCCAGGGAACTGCCGGTGGGCGGAGAACAAGATAAGATATGTAGGGCCTAACTGGCTGTGACCTTTCTTTTTCTCCGAAAACCACTTGCTTAAGAAAAATCTCAGCCATCATAAATCACCCTCGCTGGGGATTGCGTGGGCCGGCCTGCGGGCTCAGGCGCATTCATCATGGTTTCAGAGACGGTGACAGCCGATCGCACTTGAATTTGCAAACAGAGCCCCTTCCCTTCTGCGACCTCTCTTCCTTTACCTGGAATCCCCATCTCCCAAAGCCGCAGCAGGCCTTGTCTGATTTCAAGTGGCTTAGACATCACCTCCTCCAGGAAGCCCGCTCTCCGTCTCCCACCAGGGCTTCCCATGGGCCAAAAGCAGCCAGGAGCCCTGCAGCTCCAACCTGGCCAGTCCACCCCGGTTCTACCTGGAGGTGTGGTCCAGGCTGCGGTGCAGTAACAGGGTCACTGGGTCCAATAGTGTCCGGACAGGCTCCCTTCACATGAGGACTGGCTCGACTGCTTGCTCATCTTGGCTCTGCCCGGTGGGGCATGCCAGCAGGGGTGACGCAGCCCTGGTGTCGGGAAGTCTGTGTCTGCAGGGTCGTCCAACACAAAGGTGGAAACCGTGTGTCCAATCACCCATACGTCCATTTACTTGTCTAGTGAGCACCCACTAGGTGCCGACACTGGGGAGCGAGGGGCGGGCCTGGTCCCTGAGTCCAGAGTCAAAGCGCATCCGTGAGGTGAGAACCTGGCTGAGGAAGCAGGCTCCCCGCAGCTCTGCTGGGAAAGCGGCAGGGGACAGCCTGGCTGGCAGCGGAACCGCACAGACAGATGCCCCATGAAGGGGGAAGCGGGATGGGCTGGGGGGCAAGGAAGAGCCTGGCTTGCCTGTGGAGGCGGCAGAACCAGGAAGGAGCCTCGCGCAGACAGCGTTTTGTCTCTATTCCAAGAGCAGGGAAGAAACTGCTGGAGTATCTGGTTTTTATTGTTTTGTTTCGTGGGGTTTGGGGGAGGAGGTGTGATCAGCCTCATGATGTGAAATGTGAGAGCCATTTAAGGGTAAAAGGGACAAGACAAGGGGTTGGGTCAGGAGAGCTTCCAGACTCCAGGCTCAGAGGAAGAGCTGCCCTTCCTGAGATGGGGAGAGGGGAGAACAGGGCAGGAGGGCAGATGTGGCTTGAATTAAATGGCCCATCTCTCTCCCCTCTGGAATTCTGCAGGGACAAGTGTGCCTGGGAGACTCCTCAGGAGTTCCAACCTCAGGACCCAAGAATCTGCCCAAGAATCCACCCCCACCCTGACTGCTGGGAACACTCTGGCAGTCCTGAGGTCGGTCTGGAGCCCAGTGGCCTGAGCCAAGCCAGGGGACCCTAAGACTCCATCCTGACCCCTCCCGACACTCGGACCAGGGACCCAGGAGACAAGCAGGGGACCCAGCATGCAGGACACCCTGGAGGGACAGTCCTCAGTGAAGCTGCCTTCAGGGCCCAAGACAATTCCAGGCATTTTGCCTGGATCTGTTTGTTGGAATTGTCTTAAATGCCTGCAGCTAGGGCCTTTATGAAGTCGGCATGCATATTCATGCAAATCATATGCAAATCACACCACCCCCAGATCAGCTGGAGGAAAATGTCGCTGTCTCATCCTTCCCCCTCGCGGGTGGGAGGAGGGTCAGCTCCACCGGAGCAGCTGTGAAGACGGAAGTCCAGGAGGGACCTCCCCGTCCGCCCTCACACCCCACAGATGGGGAGACCGAGGCCCGAAGGAGGGGTAGACCCGGCATGTCCAGGCAGAGCATTTCAGCGACTCCCAAGCCAGGGCTTCCTCCTTCCCTGAGAGAGCGAGCAAGGCAGGACTGCCAAGCGGGCAAGGCCTAGAATTCTTGACAGAAGGGAGGGGCCTTGGCTGAGGCTCCACGATGCCTCTGATAAGAAACGGTAATATTTGCTTCTTAAATCAACTCCCTGGGACCAAAGCCAACAATACCCTCCCCAAATAAAAAGCCAGCTCCAAAAATAAAGCATCCGCCAGCCCCTGCATGGATTAAATGTCACGGCAAAGAAGCGGAGGCGTAGGGAATCTTTCTCCGGGGCCCCGAGCGCAGGGTGCTGACCGGCCACACCCCTGCTGTAGGCACCCCTGGAGACTCCCTGGGCCCCCTGCCTGCTCCGGGCTGGGCCTGTGCGGACGCTTAATGGCCTTGAGTCTCTTCCCCACAGGCAGGCAGGCAGATCCCAGCAGCCCCACTGCGCAGATGAGGCGACCGAGGCTCGGGGACATGAAGGGTTCACGGTGCAGGGCTGAGACTGGAACCCGGGTCCCATGGAGGGTGTGCGGACCCCCAGGTCTGCCCCTCTGAGTTCCAGAAAGCGTGTGTGCTACGGGCAGGTCCGTGGCCCCTCCAGTGTGGACCCTGGAGGTCCCACGATACACTGACACAGGCCTATAGATGGAACTCAAGCTTCTCCGTGTGCTGGCCGCACGCAGGCCCTCAAAGACCCTCCCCAGGGCAGGGAGCCAAGCGCAGGACTCACAGCCTCATGCAGGCTCCCGTCTGCAAAATGGGGTAGGAGCAGGACTTCCCACACTGGGTGAACACGCAGTTGTGGTGAGTCCAGACGTGGAACATTAGTGCCAGAAAGACCCAATCAGGAAGAAGGGCTCGGAAAATTCCGGCGGCTGTGGCAGCCAGCTCCTCTGTGGGTGAGAACAGGAGGCCAGCCAAGCCACCAGCTCTGGCCTCCAAGGCTCCCCTTCCAGGCCCTCCAGGGCCCACGTGGAAGCCCACCCACATACCACCACAAGCATCACCACCCCCACCACCCCCCCAAACACACACACACACACACACACATACACGCCGGTTCCCAGCTGGCCCCCAGGCACTTCTGGGGACAAAGAGAGACAGAGGTGGGAGGTCCAGGTCAGGCCAGGCTGAGCCCTGACCTCAAGCTGGTCTCCTGCAGGCTCCTCCCTCCGCCCCTGCCCCCCACTCCTCCCCCACCGCTGCCAGTGGACCCCGCTGAAACCAGTCGTGTCTGCCCTGCCCAGCAGCTCCTCCCTCACTGAGGTCCACCCAGAGGGGCAAGCCATCCTGCTGCCACTCACTGATGCCCCCGGGGCCACCCTGCAGTGGCTGCTGCTTCAGGATCGAGGATGGACACACGCTATGTCCAGCAGCCCCCATCCTTGCCTTTGCTCACACTGGTCCTTCCGCCCGCATTGCCCTCTCCCTGTTGACAGAGCAAATGCCTACAGTGCTGAATCCCTGCTGGGGGATTCATCCCTGCCTGGGATGGGGGGCTGCCCGCCATGAATCCCTGCTGGGTGCCTGGGATGGGGGGCTGCCCGCCATGAATCCCTGCTGGGTGCCTGGGATGGGGGGCTGCCCGCCATGAATCCCTGCTGGGTGCCTGGGATGGGGGGCTGCCCACCATGAATCCCTGCTGGGTGCCTGGGATGGGGGGCTGCCCACCATGTGCTCCCACACCCTGGCCTGCCCTCCCTGCATGAGCTGTCCAGGGATGAGCTGGAGTCTCCTGGAGGTCCAGGCCTGGCACTCGGGAGCAGCAATGCCCACGTGGCCATGGGCACAGGCTTTGACCTTCACAGTCCTTCCCCCATGTGCCCATCCAGTGTGGTCACTTCGGGAGCTGCCTGCTACCAGAGGGCAACATGGTGGCACCACCCAGTCCTGATGATTAATGACGTGCTGGGTCCCCAGGGTTCCGAGAGAGGAGGTCACCATGGAGGCGGCGAGGCTGCCTGGGAGGAGGGGGAGAATCAGGTTTATGAAATGGTGAGAAGACATCAGAGCGGCGGGTCCCCGGAAGGTGTGAGCCCGTAGGTCTCGCCACCGGGGCTGGTGTGAGAGGAATCACTCACCATCTCCGCAGGAAGGCGGCACAGTCAACCCCAGAGCTTCCCGGGGCAGAGAGAAGACAGAGCTGGCAGGTGGATGGGTGGGGATGGGGACAGCAGACGCCTGGGACTCAGACACACACCAGGGCAGGCATTGTCCCCAGACACATGCTTGGCCGAGCCAAGCAGCACACACACACACACGTCTGGGGTGCAGAGCTCGGGCTCCGAGCGGGAGGTGGGGAAGGAGGAGGAGGAACAGGTGGGGCCTGGACTCACCCCACCCCGCAAAAGGCCAAGTCATCTCTGTGCCAGTGGCCAGCCAGGGGCGAAGGGCCACCTCCATGCGATCCTGTGAAGATTCTAGTCTTGCCAAGATGGGGTGATGGGAAAGTGGGGTGAACCCCTGGGAGGAGGGGATAGGAGCACCTGCATCTTCATAGGGCTGGGAGGGAACTGGGCTACTCTCAAAGGAGAGGGAGCCAGGGTGCCCCCAGAGTGGGGAGGAGCTGGGGCACCCCAGAGGAGAGGGAGCTGGGGTGCCCCCAAAGGAGAGGGAGCCAGGGTGCCCCCAGAGTGGGGAGGGGCTGGGGCACCCCAGAGGAGAGGGAGCTGGGGTGCCCCTTGGGGGAGCTGGGCTGCACATGGACAAGAGGACTGGGCCCCCAGTGGTCCACTCCTGACCCCACAGGTCTCAGAGGTGAGGCTGTGGGCACCAGCCGGGCAGCTCTAGCTGGGTCCCTGGGAGAGGCAGCCCCCTGGACAGGAGGTGAATGAGGGAAGGGCCTGCCAGGTCGACAGCGGGGACTCGGGAAAGAGGGTGGTCACAGAGATGGAGCGAGTCTACACCCCGACCACAGCAGCCCAGCCAGCCCCCAGCAGCCCCACTCCCCGCGGAGAACGACTGTTGTTTCACATCCATGGTCCCTGGGAGGCAGACCCTGAAACACACGGTGACAGAGAGAGCTGGGTCCACCCACAGCCCCAGGCAGGGCACAAGGCAGAGTGGACTCAGAGGGGCCATCCAGCGGGGGTCTCCAGGGGTGGGCAGCCGGCTCTGCTGGGACCAACCTCATGCTCCGCTGACCGCCAAGTGTACTCCTTGCCGTCCAAACTCAAAAAGCAAAGAAGTGACCGCGGGGCAGGCAGGCGTGGGCACCACAGTAGAACGGTCGTAGGTGAGGGTGACACCACGTGCCCCTTCTCAACTGGGGTCAGGACGGGGCCTTGGAAGCCCAGGCATCAGCATCGTCTGACCCCGCACTAACGCCCTCCAGCTCCTGAGCCGCCCTTAGTGAGGGCCTTCCCAACTGAGTCTGGCCAGCAGAAGCGTGTCTGCATGTGCGTGCGTGTGAGCGAGCGAGTGTGTGCAGGCCCTCTGGGGAAAGTGGGCACACCACCATAGACATCAGCGGTGCGTGACACTGTTCAGCGCGGGGGACCCACCGCTCTTACAGGAGCGGGCTTTGGGTCTCCTCAGAGGTGAGCAGTCCGGGTTAGCGTGGGGAGGGGCCCGCGGGCTTCCGGTCCTCTGGTGCGGCCCCGCCCAGCCTGCCCACCTCCCCAGGGCTCACGACCCCTCCCTCCTGGTTCACCGCGGGGCTCTGGGGCCTGCAGCTCACTTAACGGGAAGCTTCCAAGAGCCATGCAGGAACACGGGAGCCTGGTCTGGCCAGGGGGGTGAATCCGATGCCATGGGAGGCCCCTCATCCAGTTCACGCCCGCCTCCCCATTTCCCCGGCCCTGCAGCTGCCTGGCCGGTACCTTCTCCTGGTGTGTTCCCACCCCCAGCAGGGCCCGCACGTCCAGGCTGGCTCCTCCGAGCCGTGACCCGGCCTTGGGACTGGTGGGCAGATCCGAGGGGTGGCCCTCGGCGCCTCTGAGTAACCTGCTGGCAGGGGCAGGCCTGGGACTCGGGTTCCCCAACACAGGGCGCGGAAACCCCCATGGCAGGGCCGCCCCCCCAACCCCGTCATGTCCCGCGAGACGCGGGACCCGCGGCCTGAGAATTTGGCCATCAGCGTTCCTCCGCCTCCTACTAAGCTTCCAAACTCACTCTGCCCCCGACCGCAGGAAATGAGTTTCTCTTCCAGTGCTTCCAAGGAGGCCTCTGACCCTCACTACTCGCCTGAAATTAGTGATTAACAGACCCCAGCCTGTCATTTTCTCTCTTCCGTGCGTCAGCGGCTCTTAGCAACAGCTGCCTGTCTGCTCGTCCTCGAAGCTATATGAGTCTGGCCGGCTCCCCGGCCAGGGGCTCGCCCCGCTCCCGCCCCCTCCCGTCCCCTCCCGCTGCCACAGCCCGCTGGCCATCCACACACCGCCTCCCGCCCCACCCCACCCCCCCCCAGCGCACCGCCCCCAGGAGGCCGTGCTGTCACGCCCCGGAACCCCCCTCCCTCCCAGCCACTTCCTCGGCCTCTTCTGGTCTGGTTCCCTGGAGTGGGAACCCACTAGGGAGAGGGGCTGGGGGTAGGGCCGGAGGAAGCGCCAGACACAGACACTTGAGCCTTGAGCCCTCGGAGCTGGGATGCCCTTGGCTCCCGCGTTGGTCCCTCTTGGCTGGGAGGCCGGCCTTCTGTGCTTTTGCCCACCTGTTGGCTGGGGGAAGTGATGGGGACAGTTTCCATGCCAGGGGAGCCTGGCCTCCCAGATGAGGAGAGGACCTGGTCGGGGGAGAGGAGGGCCACCTGTGGGCAGCAGGGCTCTCCACTGCTCAGGGGCTCTGTGAGGGCGGTGGAGGCGCGAGGGAAGTCTACAGCCCTGGAGGGATCCTTCCCCAAAGACCCCAGGGAGCCGGGACGGAGGTCATGCAAAGGCGTGAAGAGCCGAGCCCAAGACCCCCAAGAAAACGATTCTGGGGCCACTGACAGAAGTTTCCTGCAGACCCCTCAGGACACAGAGCCTGTAGCCCCCCTGGACTGGCCAGGAGGCTGCCTCAGCAGATGGAAGGAAGGGGTGCCCTTGCCGTCTGCAGAGCAGGGGACCATTCCCCTGGGGATGGGAAGCGAGACACCTACTGAACCTGGAAGCCAGACCCAGACTTCCCAAGCCCCCAGGGAAGCTCCTGCCGGGGGGTGTGCACCCTCCTCACCTCGGCTCCCTGGACCAGCCCGCCCTGCACCCCAGATTCCACCAGTGTACCGACACCTGTGAGAGCCAAGGAGGGTAAGTCGCCCAGCCTTCCCTCACCTAGTCAGAAAAATGACCTGAAGTTTTTAATCCCTTCGGAGTGGGAGGAGCCTTCAAGGCCGGAGCCCAAAAGGCAGGGTGGTGATGCTGGGAGGTGACAGAGGAGGGAGCATGGACCCCACAGACGTGCACCACCTCAGGGTGCAGATCCCCACTCCCGCCACCAGAGAGGCTTCATCTGCCCCCACTGGGTGGAACAGTGGCAGGACACCAGCTGCCCCAGGAGCCGTCCTGAGGTGGAGCGAAGCCCGCAGGGGTCGAGCGATGGGGCTGCTCGGTCTAGCCCCTCGTCATTCCCTTCCTCCCCCTGAAGCCCAGCCTCTACGCGGGACCCACAGAGTCCTCGACTCAAGGACAACAGTAATGGAATATGCGCCTGGATCATAGAATAAAGTAATGGGATCACGGGAACCAAAACGGAGCCCTAGACGCCCAGAATAGAATCACTGCACACTTAGGTCTAACCACGGAGCTGAGTCGTAGAACTGTGGAACAGGCCCAGAGGAGGTGCCACTCCCGGGGACCCCCATCTGAACCCCTCCATTTGCGGTAAGGAGGCATGGAGGGAACCACAGGGCTGGGGTTTGGGGATCTCAGAGAAACGGCTGGCCTGCAATGGGCTCCCTGCAGTTCCATCCAACAAGTGACTTCTTAGCACCCAGAGGGCTCACCCCCCGGGCCCCAAGCAGGAAAGCGGGGAGGAGGGGCAGACTGTGTTCTGGGACAGACTGGGGTCCAGCCAGGGCCGCCTCTCAGCAGCACAAACACCTGGGAAGGCAACTGGGGGCCCAGTCACCCCAGGAGGTGGCACGTCCCAGGGTCTTCGTAAACTCATTCTCTGGCCACCTTCGGTTTTGCTTGTTCTGTTATGTGATTCTCTTTTTTATTTTTTATTTCTTCCTTGCAAGATGAGATCAAGCAAAGGTCTTTGAAACAAAATGCAACATTTTTCTTCCGTGACAGATCCTGTATTGATGGGCTCAGCAATGAACCCCACTCTGGGATGTCCCTGTAATTAGTGCCACGTGGAGCGGCGACAGACAGGCAGGCATGCTCCTTCCCTGGTCGCAGGGGACAGCCAGGCCCCCCCACCCCCCTCCCTGCCTTCTCCTGTCCACACCCCGCCAGCCCCAACTCCTGCACCTCTGGACCCAGCATTCCTGGCTGCTTGAATCACGGCTGGAAACCTTGGAGCGGAGCCAGGTCTGAAGGTGAGTCCCAGGCACCAGGACTGCACTTGGGGGTTCAGATCCAGGGCAGAGCCTGGGACACAAGACCTGTATCTCACACCCACCCACGTGGGAGACGGTGGGATTAACTAAACACTAGGCTGGACATTGCTGAGTCCAACCGCCTGATTACAAAGTGGGGCCAGGGAGGGGGAGGAGTTCTCCCAAAGCTCCCAGAGCCGGGAAAAGGGCCAGGATCCTATGCCAGCCATGTGCCCCTCATCCCCCACCACGCCAGCTCACAGAGAGGGGGGCCGGCTGCAGAGTAGGGCTGGAGGCCTCTCCTCCTGGAGCTGCAGGACTGGAGGTGGACGGGGTGGGGCTGCGGCTCTGAGGTTCGAGGCAGGCTGGTGGATGCAGGGTGGCGCTGTCCAAGGGACTGACAGAGTTCGTGTGGCTCTCCCTCCCTCAGTGGTGCTAGTGGTAAAGAACCCGCCTGCCAATGCAGGAGACGCAAGAGATGCGGGCTCCATGCCTGGGTCGACAAGAGCCCCTGGAGAAGGGCATGGCAACCCACTCCAGTATCCCTGCCCAGAGGATCTCATGGACAGAGGAGCCTGGCGGGCTACAGTCCACGGGGTCACAAAGAGTCACACAAAGGACACGATTGAAGCAGCTTCCCACTTGCACTCACACTCCTTCCCTCAGCCTGACATCTGGGGACCAGAAACCCCCGTCTGTGCAACCTCCATATTCACAAATGCTTCTCACCACCAAGCTGGCTGTTCTCCGTGACTGTCAAGGCCCAGCTTCAACATCACTGATCCTCCTCCTCCAGGAAAACTTCATGGATTGTCCTGAGTGGATGGCTTCCCGGACTTGCTGAGCACAGATTAACCGAGTCTTGTGTTATAATTAGCTATGTCTGGAACGTCCACCTCATCCCTGGGGCCAGACTGTGATCTCTTCAGTGGGGGTGGAGGTGGAGAGAAGGGATCAAGACACAGCCTGTGACCGGGGGCAGCGCTCAGCATGGGGCTTAGATCGGAGCTCAGAGTGTGACCAGGTTCAGGAGCTAGTGACCTCAGCACCTCCTATAGGGGAAACTTCCACAAAACTGGGAGAAACTTTGGTACCCGCCCTCCCAACAGCCCCCCACCATTTGCTCTGTGTCCACTCGAGGGGCCCTTCCTGCAGGCCCCCCACTTTCAGCCCCTAGTCCCTCCTAGCCCCCCAGCTGGAGCAGCCTTCTCTGGGGGCCCACGAGAAGAGGAGACAGGAGCTGCCCGCCCCCTCAACACCCTGCCCCTGCCATGCCCCACTGCAAGCTCTGACTCCTTTTTTCTCCATCCTGGGGCTTGAATTCAAATAGCCAGCTCATCAGGATTCTCACAGCACCCTGAGCTGTCTCCAGAGCCACTTGACCAAAGGGAAGAACCCAGCGCCTTGCTCATGGCGGCAGCTGAGGCCCATGCACTGGGGTCCAGGCCAGACCACCACCCTGAGACCACAGACTTTGGTTTGCCCATCATCAGAACGGGGCTGACCCAGGCATCCTGAGAAGGCCAAAGGCATGGCTCCCCTTCCTGGGGAGTGACCAGTCCATCCCTGGGGCTCTCACCTCCAGCCTGGCCCACCCCATCAGCTTCCAGACCCAGACGGCCCCACTCCTGGGGATCTCACGAGCCCCTCAAACTCAGCCTGTCCACCCCTACAGCTCTTCTGATTCCCCTTGGGGCAACCTTAATAAGAACTGCTTTAGGGGATGCGGGAGCATTCAGGACAACAGTGACAAGTGTCCAGGGAGATGCTGGACACACAGCAGGCTCTTGAGACGTGGTCACAGCCTGGCACCCGCTAACTCACTGGAGAGAAGGGGTGCCTGTGGAACCACAAGTCAAGGTGATGGGATCCTAACGGTGGGGCATGAGGCTGGAAGTCTGCGGAGGACAGATCCCAGAACGTGTCCCCGAGAAGTCAGGCCCTGTCTGAGAGGAGACACGGGGTCCCAGTGGGCTGTGTCACCGGGTCGAAGACTGGGAGCCGCCCCAGCAGCTGTGCCAACGTGGACAGGCTCCTGGCTGTGTCCGCCTGTCCCTCTAGGGCCAGCCCTCCCTGCGCTCACCCCTTTGCCCCCTCCTTGGGGCTCAGGGCTGACGCCCTCCTTGTCCCCTCTCCAGCACACCCTCCTGGCAGGGCCTTTCTGCTTGGGGCCCCTTCTGTCCGGAGCTCTCTGCCCCCTTTCAGAGGGGCTCATGTTTTCACTTTATCAGGGTCTCGGCTCAAAGGCTAGCTCCCTTGAGAGGCACTGCAGCAGCCGCCAGGCCAGCAGAGCCACATAGCATCTCTGCCCCTGTGTCTCAGAGCTTCTGGGGGCCATGTTCCTGTTTGCTTTCTGCCTGCATCCCGTGGGGTTTGGGAGCAGGGGCTTCCGAACCAGCCTGCCTAGGTTCACAGGACAGCTCCCTGACTTCCCAGCTTCTTTACCCGTGAAGTGGAGACTGCATTCTTGTCTCGAGAGTCGTTACCGGAACTGATTGCCTACGTATCCTCAAAGCGCTTGCTTCCCTGGTGGCTCAGATGGTAAAGAATCCACCTGCAGTGCGGGAGACCTGGGTTCGATCCCTGGGTTGGGAAGATCCCTGAGAGGAAGGCATGGCAACCCACTCCAGTATTCTCGCCTAGAGAGTCTGCAAGGACAGAGGAGCCTAGTGGGCTGCAGTCTATGGGGTCTCCAAGAGTCAGACACGACTGAGCAACTCAGCACAGCACAGCACACCCCAGGCTGGGCACAGGGGAAGGGCCGAGTGAAATGGAAAGGACAGTCCTCTCTCTGCTGCAGTGACGGCTGTCAGGACAGAACAGTGTCTGGTTCCCAGAGTCCCCAGGAACCGTTTCTCAAATGAGTGGACAAACCTGGATTCTCAGAATCCTGAGACCATAAGCCCCAGCTCACGAGGAAAAGCTTCATCTAGCCACGGGGCAGGAGCCACAGGGCCCCTGGGCCAACTTCGCCCCTGGCAGACACGTCCCAGGGTGCTGCCCTGCCTGAGGGTCCCCAGCTGTCAAAGCAGGTGGGTCAGTGAAAGGGGGAGCTTCTGGGCTGCACCCCCAGCAGGGATGGCAACCAGGCCCCACCAAGGGGCCAGCAGCTGAAACCCCACCGCAACACCATCCTAGCAGCCTCAGGAGACACTGCAACACTCTGGCATTCGAGAGTCGTCTGTGGACCCTAGAGAGACCACTTCTGCCCAACACGCTGCCTGATACACCTTCCTAATGGGGCCTCAAGCTGTTTAATGTGACGTCTGCTAAAAAGTGATCGGGCCCTAATTTATTCAACATGTCAGCTTCCATCTGCCACCCATGACTCCAGGCAAGTGTGCCAGGATTTTTGGAAGCGAGAGCAGAGCCTTCTCCCCGCTCCAGGGCAGGTTCCTGGAGGGAGTTTGGGATGCCTGTTCTCCTCCGGGGGACACAGAGGCCCAGGCAGGAGGCCAGCCTGGGCTCTGGAGGCAGAGGGACACTGCCAGCTGCGCGGGGACCAGGCTCTGGCTGAGGGGCACAGGCAGGGCCTGCCCGGGGTGTGAGGGCAGATGGGCCCTGGCAAGGGGCCCAGAGAGCAACCAGCTCACCCCCTCCCCCTTGACAGGTGGGGAAACCAAGGCCCGGGATGACAGATCATAGTGCATGACCCACTCCACCCAGGAGCCTGGAAGCAACATGGCATCTGGCCCCAGAGAACCAGATTCAGGTCCTGACGCTCCCGCTCAGTGTGACTGGCACCTCACTGGCCACTCAATCTCATCCAGCCTCCTCTGCATCTTAGGACGCCAGTTATCGAGGATCAGAGAGAGTGGGGACCGCAGAGTCCCCGGGCCCAGGGCCCAGCGCGTGCCCTAGAGACACGTCGCATCACTGGTTTCAGTGGTTGTTCAATAAGGTATCTGCGGACAGAGCCAGCTGTGGTCGCTGGGCCATGCACCCCTCTAAGCGACAATGGCGTCCCATGGCCTGTCCATAGGCCTGGACCCCCACAGCTGAGCCGCAGGGTGTTAGCACCCCAGCTGGGGAGGGAAACCCCTCTGTTTCCTGGGCAGGATGTGCGTAATTCCACAAGGTCTCAGCTGCCTCTGATGTAGTCCCACCAGGGTGGGTTTAGGCTGTGTTGCAAAGACAAAGGAGGTGAGATGCTATGGTGATCCTGTGGGAAGACAAACCTGGAGGGGAAGGGATCTGGGGAAAGGCCATGCAGTCCCTCAGCTGGAAGATCCACCAATAACACTCCCAACCCTTCTGTGCCTTGAATCAGAGTTGCCTCCGCCAGGAAGCCTTCTCAGATACACACCCTCTTCCCAGATACACACCTCTCATCCCGCTCTGGACTCCCTCAGTGCACTTGCCTCCTATCAGTTCCTCCGTGGGGTTATTTGGAGCTCCACACAGCTGGACGGTGCCTCTGCCACTGCACAGGCATGTCAATATGCACTGAATGCCCCTCCTTGTCCCTTCCTGTCAAACTCCTACTCATCCCTCAACACCCATTTCCAGAGTCCTCTCTGGGTTCCCATGAGCCCCAGGGCTTCTCCCATCATAGGAAATTCCCCTCTGGGCCAGGGCTGGCCACTGCTCCTCTCTCCCTCCAGGACAGACATGTCCCCTACTCATTGCCTCCTGTCACCAGGTCTATCACACAGGCAGTGGCTAATGAAAGCTCGCTACATGAAGGAAAGGAGGAGGGGGCCCATGGGGCACCTTGGAGCTGCCTCCCTGAGCCTGATCCATGCCCAGTTTGGAAACTGTCCCCTTCACTCCCCCCAGAGGTTGGATGAGGGCCCGTCCCCTCCTCGGGAAACGGCATTAGCCCAGGCCAAGTGGGTTGAGGCAGGTCCACTCCAGGCTCCGTGAACTAGCAGGTCAAGGTCACCAGAAGCAGAGCTGGGAGACTGGTATGGGTCGACAGATGGACACCACCAGGGTCTGGAAGGAGCAGGTGACCGCAGGGCCCCAAAGCCATCCCTCCCCTATTTATGAATCACCCCTGCCAGGAGCTGTGGGTTCACTCCAGGAGTCTCCTTGCTCAGAGGGGCCCCCATGTCCATGGGGAGGAACAGAACTAGCAAGCAGCTTTGCTGCTTCCTGTTGTCATGAAAGGAGTGCTCACCTCTGCCCAGACTCGGGGCTGCCTCACTCCGCGGGGCAGGGGTGGGGAGAGGACCCCATGTGATTGTGTGTGTGATATGCGGGCCCACTGGGCACCGAAGTCTGCCATCACAGCAATGTGACCCGCACCCATTCGTGGTCTCTCGGAGCCTGCGCGTCCCACACGCAGATGGGAGGAGGTTCCTCCCCGGCCCCTGCGGAGGCTAGGAGGAGCTGCTGGGCACAGTGAGCCTGGGCAGGGGCTGCCACCCCCGGGGAGCCACTGGCTCTGCCCACCTGCCTCCCAACAGACTTCCCCAGGCACTGAGGACTGGACCACCTGCCCAGCCCTGCTCGAAGCAACAGTGGTCAGCAGGGAGGCCCAGAACTAGCTTCCCCATCCTTGGTTTGGGGCCAAGTTCAGCCCACCTGGTCCCAGCATCCCCGCGGGAGGCCCTGGCACCTTCAGACCCCCTGCTGGCCTCAGGCCAGGCACCTCTAGGGGGTGGCTCAGGCTCAGACACCTGCTCCCACGCTCACGACCAGGCTATGAAGCAGGCAGTGAAGTTTAATACCCAGAAAACGGCTTTAAATCGATTGAACTTTATGAGCAGTGCCAGCTCCATAATAATCAGGCCACTGCCTCCCTCTCGCCCTCCCTGCCCCGCCCCCACCCTGCACACGCCTGCATTGTTCTCAGACCTCAGCGCATCACCCGTCCCCAATGCGGGCCTGGAGGCCATGAAAAGGCCAAGAGGCAGCACACTGGCAGACGGAGCAGGGCAGTGCCTCCCGGAGGCGGTCGATGCATTCCACTGACCCATGCCCTGGAAAAGCCAGGAAGGCCTGTCTGCAGTATGTTTCAGAGCAGACTGGACATTACCCACTGGGGAGGGACCCAGAAACCCTGGAGCCCTCCGCCAACACATTTCTGGCAAATAGGCCCCAGCGGTGAACTCAGGCCTGACTCCAGTCCTGACTCCAGTCCTGAGACTGTACCTGTCTGCCTGGAAGGCTGTGGGGACCCCCAGTCAAGTGTCTGGAGGTTTCCACAAGCTGTCTGGAACTCCGGCACTCACGCTGGGCAGTGGGCTGGGGGTCTGCCCTGGCATCAGGGGCTTGGGCAGGACAGTGGCCATTGAAGACACAGGTGTGGGTGTGCCCACCTGGGCCAGCGGACGGAACAAGGATGCTTGGTCCTCTCTCGGCATGAGCCCCTCTGAGCTCCTGCTGAGATCTGGGAACCTCCCCCGAGACAGTACACACAGGAAATCGGCAGACGATTTCAGGTGGTCCTGGACGCTCTGAACCATCTGTGAGCCACTCAGATGAGAGCTCTGGAAGGCTGATAGCCCAAGAATTCAGGTTGAGGGTCCCTGGGCTCTGGGCCCTGCGGCCAAGAAAGGGGTTCTTAGGGGCTCAAGAGAACACATCCCAGTTGCTGTGGAGCCTACACTCTGGACCCAGCATGTGCCTGGCACATAGTAGGTCTGCAGTCTGAGGCTGTCGATGCTGCTGTGGTTGAACTGTCTTAGGAGAGGAGAACCGTCTTAGGAGAGGAGAACTGTCTTAGGAGAGGAGAACTGTCGTAGGAGATGGAAGGCAAAGTCCTGGGAAGAGCAGCATTTGAGCCAACAGCAGAAAGGGCAAGCAGAACGAGACAGGCAGGAGCAGCCACGGAGGTGAGGTAGTGCCAAAGGAGAGCAGACGCTGGATCCCCCACCCCCAGGGCACCTGCGAGATCCCCGCCTCCCCACAGCGGGGGATCGAGGAGGCCGAGTCCACTGGGGACTTAAGCCCAACACATCCAGCAGCTGCTCAGTCAGGAAGTCAGACGCCCGGGCGCTGGCCTCCTGGGTCAAGGCCTCAGTGCAGGCAGGTCTGCATTGAGAGTGTGGTCTCGGGACTTCCCTGGCGGTCCAGTGGTCAAGACTTCGCCTTTCAATGCACACTGTGAGTGTTCGACTCCTGGTGGGGGTAGCTAAGATCCCACATGCCTTGGGGCCAAAAAACCAAAACATAAAACAGAAGCAATGTTGTAACAAATTCAATAAAGACTTTTAAAATGGTCCACATCAAATAATCTTAAAAAAAAAAAAAAAAGAGTGTGGTCTTTATAACTAGGACAGAGCCAGGCTTCCAACTTAGACCTGACATATTGCAGCCCTCCTGCTGAGGCCACCACCCTTGGCCGCCCTACCTCACTACCACCACCCCTGACCTTGCCAAACCTAGTCCATGGTGTGAGTAACCCTTCTCTTCCATAAAAACAGGCTGAGAGGGGCCTCTTGAAGGTATTGGGTAAACTGGTGGGGCCTCCCTGCTTCCACAGGCAAATCCCACCCATTCCAGGGCCCCTGACCCAGTGGCCACACCCAGGTCAGCACTTGGTCCTGGCAGGGGCTTCTACCCCAGACCCCTGGCCACCTCTCCTGGCTCTGCTTGGCCAGTGGGCTCCAGACTGCCCACCCCCCCGGCTGGGCCCCTCCGCACTCCTAGGGGATGCTGGCCCCTTCCCTTGCCTTGGTTCTGCCTGGGCACATCTGGGGCCTCTGCCCGGGGTCGAGCCTGGCTGCCCCTGCCCCATGGCCCCCCTGGCCCCCGGGTGGTAGCAATGGGGCAAGGAAGAGAGCATGACTTTGCACAGATTCAACCACCCCTCTGAGTAACCACGTCATCAAAAGGTGGACGAAGAGCAGTGCCTCCCAAGCACAGACTCCCAGGGCACTCCAGGTCGAAATGGTCTCAGATGATGCTGCCTCCTATCTCCTCTCCTGGACAGATGCATGGACGTAAACCATCTGCTCAAACATGTTTGACCTGGGGACGTCCACACACGCACACCCCACTGTGAGACCACACGACACTGGGACTCCTCCTGGGTCAGGGCAGGACCCTCCCCGCAACAACCTGGCACTGAAGGTGTACCCCAGAACCCCGGGCACCGAGCTGCACTGTCAGACCCCAGGCACACCTGAGCGCGGCAGGGAGGGGCCGGGCCCTGGGCCATGCAGCAGGAGCGGGTTTGCTGTCCCCTCTGTGGTTTTCCCAGCCCCGCTGGCTAAGCCAGCCGCACACCCCTCGGGTCCTCGGCACACCCCTTGTCTGTCCCCACTGGAAAACCCCCTTGGCCTCAGCGGACCCTCCCCCTCACTGACACTGCCATCCCCTGGGAGGACATTACTCTCCAGGCCACTCGGCTCCAAGGAGGAATCGTGCCCCCCAGAAGTGACCGAGAGCACGTGCGATCCCCGAGGCTGCATCAGGCAGAGACGGGAGAGAATTACAGCCCCTGTTTTATGAGGGCACATAAAGAGCCTGCGTGGTCGGCGCGCCCTGCTGCAGCCACGCGGTCGTTAAGAGGGGAGGCCGTATTTCTCTCCGTCTCCCCACAGGCCCCTCTCCATACACAGCACGGCCGAGTCATCCATCCAAGCCAGCCTGCCCTCCCAGACGGCACCTGCAAGCAGCTCTGCCCAGAGCAGGGCCCACCTCCCAGACTGACCAGGCAGTATGGGCAGCCGGCAGCGGCGAGGAGGAGGAAACGGCGGGGCGGAGGCTGTTACCTCCATGGTACAGTTGCTGGGAGACTTTGAGGGGAGCCTGAGAATAAGGGCCCCCTAGCAAAACAGACGCCGGGGCTGAATAAGCACTGTGGTCAGCCCTCACCGGCCCCGCACACAGCTCTCAAACAGCAGAGTCTCTTGTTCATCCAGTCTTACCTTGTTCTTTACCAACTGAGCTATCAGCGAAGCCCCTTACCTTGTTCACGCTTCAGCAAAGCCCAGGGTGTGAAGTGTCACTGCCCCAATTCACGGATGTGGCAAGTGAGGCTCAGACAGGCCAAGAGCAGGCTCAGATCACCCAGCTGGTGCATTCACACTTAGACTATCTACAGTCTGACTCTCATTCATGCCATGAGTAAGGGGCTGGCCAAGTTCAGCAGAGATGTCATCTTGGATGCACAAGGTCTCAGAGGCTATAACTCAGGAGTTGAGCAACCCTCAGAAGTGTCTCCTGGAGACAGGAGGCTGGACATTTGTCTGCCCACTCCTGGCCCACAGATGGAGCCCCACCCAGGAGCAATGACCCCTCCATCCTCCAGGTTGCCCGTGTGCAGGCTGGGTGTCCCGGGGGCTTCCAGGGATAAGCATGACCTAGCTGGTACAGTGCAGGGCAAGAAAGTCCCCTCCAAGGGGTCCCATGGAGCCTGCCCCCAACCGACAGAGCATGTTCCAGCTGAGGGGGTCCCCCTCTCTGCTTCTCTGCGCACAGACACTGCCCTTGCAGGCCACTGAGCCAGGGCGTCCACGCACCTTCCCCCACTAGTCCTGCCCTGGGCCTCCAGCCTCAGATTAACTGTGCTCACGGAGTCCTAGGAGGGTGCAGGATACTCTGCCTGCCCCAGTGGTCATCTGACCAGAAATCGGTCGCCCAGCATCTCTACACTTGCGACAGCCCCACAAGCGGCCTGCACACTCAGTCCCACCCTTTGCTGCCCCGGGCATCTTGTCCCCCTCTGAGGCAGCCGGCTCCCAGCCAGCAGCAAGTTCGGGCTTCTGGTGGTGCTGTCCGTGGTGCTGACTCATCTAACCCTGCCTTCTTTCTGAGGCTATCCGGTGGCCGATGTCCACCCTGCCCGGACCACCAGTGAGAGGTGGTGACCTCCACAATTGCTCCCTGGTGTTCTGGAAAAGGGCTTGGCAGCAGCCACCCTCAAAAGCACTGGAACCTGACCCTCTTTACAGGGTCAAAGAGACGACTCAGAACACAAGACAGGCAACCAGGTGGGGCTTTCATCTCCCTCCTCAGGGGCTTTCACTGCAGAGAGCTGCCTGCTGCCAGCCTGCGTGTCTGACAGATCGATACTCCTTTGAGACTGTATCAGGGCCTTGTGGTTTGATCTTAGAAAGCCTTGTTCTTCTGCAAAAGGATAGCAAGGTCCCTTTCTTTTTCAAAGCCCCAAAGGGAGGCTATGACCACAGCTCTT
Source organism: Bubalus bubalis (assembly GCF_019923935.1). NCBI lineage: Eukaryota > Metazoa > Chordata > Mammalia > Artiodactyla > Bovidae > Bubalus > Bubalus bubalis. The sequence goes on along the minus strand of NC_059171.1, from coordinate 79,579,045 downwards.
AGAAGAGGGCATGCAAACACCAGGCCTGGCCCTGGTGGCTGGGACCACATCACACTTGGGGATGGAACCTAGAAGCCCCACCAACAGAACTAGTTAAATCCAAGAGCCTTTTATATATTAAGCACCTTGAACCTGTTATAAAGTCACAACAAATGTAGAGATTCCCAGATCTGCAGATAGGGAAACAGGCTCAGAGAGACTAAGTAACTTACCAAAAGCCGCACAGTAGTGATTGGAGGACCCAGGGCTTGAACCCAGGCAGCCAGGTTCTTGGTCGGGGTTTCTGTCACACCAGTGATAGGTCAGATCTGGGACCTGGTCCCACAGCAGCGCCCTAGAACCCCTCTGACAAAGCCAGGACCAAAAGGACCTTTGTCTCTCTCAAAGACAGGCTTCCTAGCTCAGGCCTAGAGCATCTTTGGGTACAGTGGGAAAACTCCTAGCTAAGAGACACCCTCGCCCACTTTCAAGGGCCAGAGTATCAACCCCTGTGGCCAGTGGGGACCCTCAGGCCTCCAGCAGGAATGTGAAGGACTCAATTCTTGAGATGATTCAGCTACAGACAAGGACTCTCTGGGGGCCTCCAACAGGTGACCCCAGGAGTCCCCTGGCAACCATTTGGGGAGAGAAGGGAGCCCAGGAATATGGACACAGGAATGTGTGTAGGTCTGAGGGCCACAAGCCACCCACTATGCCAGGAGAGAAACGCCCTAAGCTCAGGATTTCGAGGTCTGGAACGTACTGACTCCGGTGGGACTCCCACTGCAGGCCTGGCAGGGCTGCACCAGGCTGATAGCGCTTGAATCCCCAGGAGGCAGTGATTCCCAGCTTACCTGCCCCTCCTTCCCTGCCTCCTCCCACCCAGAGCACAGTTTGAGGAACCTGCTGTGGTAGGGTCTGGGGGCAGAGGCGGCTGATGGGGGATGGGGCTGAAGCACTGGGAGCCTGTCACCTGAGTCCCTCCAGTCCAGTCTGAGGACCAAGGTGCTAGGGAGCTATAGATGACTCAGATCTGCTCCCACAGGACAGAGAAAGGGGCTTCAGGAGTGCATGAGGGAGCTGGGGGCCCAGCATCAGGGCAGGGCACTGGGGAAGGCCGGGGAGGAAGTGGCTGGAAGAGGAGAGCGGCTCCAGAAACCCACACCTTCAGATGCCGCCAGGTTGGGATCAAGCAGCCGCTGGTGGTTTCAGACCAGGGAGGGACGACAGCACAGTGGAGCTTTGAGAAGGTACAGATGGTAAAGGTAAAGATGCTGTGGCTGCGGGTGGAGGGGGCAGATGAGGCTGCAGGCGGGGGACCACTGAGGAAGCCACAGTGGTTGTCCTCACAGAGGAAACTGAGGCAGAGCCCAGAGGTGGAGGGGAGGTACTGCATGCGTCAGACCACCCACCGGCCCCATGGAGCAAAGCTGTCCCAGAAGGCCTGCTCCACGGACCCCAGGAGGCATCACCCAATGGGGGGTGCGTGAAGCAGGCTATTGGGAGAAGCCCAGGGGGCCTGCCCAGCAAGGCTCGGGGAGCCTCAACTCCACGCCTGCTGAACCCTCAACCACGGCTTCTTGCTGCTGTTGCTGTTGTTCAGTCGCTCAGTCATGTCTGACTCTTTGCGACCCCATGGACCACAGCACAGCAGGCTTCCCTGTTCCTCACTACCTCCCAGAATTTGCTCAAACCCATGTCCATTGAGTTGACGATGCCATCCAACCATCTCATTCTCTGTTGCCCCTTCTCTCCTGGCTCCTGGGGGCCATCAGCCTAGCCACCCTGGCTCCCAAGGAGGTCAGCTGAGGGGTCTAGCCAGCACCCAGCCAGGCTGGGTGTGGTCTCAGCCTGGAGAGCCAGCTGGATGTGGGAAACTTCTCACCCAGAAATACAAATCCGGTTTCCTTCTCTCTGCTCCTATTAACCCCCCGCCCAGCCTCTGTGGTCCAGGAAGAGAACACAGAAGTCTGAGTGAACCCAGGAGGGGCCCAGGGTGGGTAGGGTCTACACCCTGCAAAGACCTGGCACCTCTGATGCTGATGTGTGTGTGTGAGTGCCTGGCAGAGGCATGAAGGAATTAATGACATGGGAACACTCTGGACTACTTGTTAATTGCATGGGGTTCATTTGTCTTTCCCACACATGCCATCATTTCATCACAAACACAACACTGACAACGATGCCAGACACACTTCCTCAGGACTCACTGCCCCCGGACCCCAGGTCCCATTCTGGGCTGTGTCCTGGGTCCCTCTCAGGGGTGAGGAGGCTGAGGGGGAGCTTCACCATCTGGACAGTATTAATACGATTCTCACTTTGCAGCGAGAGCAGACTCCAGAGCCGGTCTGACCACAGGGGCTGTAATCAGGGGGACCAGGGGTCCATGTCACCTGCCCAGCTGCATGACCTCGTGGGGAGGGGGGCTCTGCTTCTCCCACCTGTCTACCTGCAGAAACAGATCAGTGCTGTGCAGAGAATCTTGAAGACAAGGTCTCCGACACCCCGGCCAGGCTTGGCCGGCCACAGCCCCGGTCCAGAGCCATCCCCTACCTGCCACCCCCCGCCCACCCACACGCCCACCTGCCCACCCTGTGCACAGGCCCTGGCTCTGGCCACATGCCCGGAGTGAGCAGGGTGGCCAGGAATAACAGATAATACCATTAGGGGCCAAGATGGCTCTATCCTTCCAGGGGAGAGAAATGAGGTTGTCAGGAGAGGGGCCTGGGGCCGCAGACCATGATTAACGGGACTGGGCGGCCCACACGCTGAGGCAGAAGGTGCCAGCAGATGATTGCTTACAAAATGTACCAATTACCGCCAGGCCTTCTCGCCCACCCCCGCCACCAGGCAAATAAACACATCAGCTGCCAGCCTGTGCCAGCCCAGGCTTGGCAAGGGCCCAGGGGCCGGCAGCTGGGCGGGGAAAGGCTGGAAAGGCCAGCTCGGAGGGTTCAGGAGCCCTTCCTGCCCTTGGCAACAGGAGGGACAGTCAGCTGGCACGGGAGGTGGCCTCTTGGCCCAGGAAATGTTCAAGCAGGTGTGCCTGGGAGAGGCCAGAGGCAACTTTAGGGCCCCTCACCCCACAAACCTCATGGGAAAGGCTGCCCCCAAGACTACGAGGTGGGCTCACGTGCTGTGCACATGTGCCAGGCACTGCAAGGCTGCATCCTGGCTCTCCATGGCCACCAACTGTGCTCACATAACGGCACGTGTTTCTGTATGTGTGATTACGTATGTGTGTATCTGAATCTATGAGTACATATGTGTGTGCAAATGCATTTTCTGCACCACCAGCCCAGATCCAAGTGTGCGGGTGGGTGAAGGCTAAGTGCAAGCCACAGGGTATCACCCCGTCCAGCAGGAACTGCAACCAAAGTCAGAGGTCACGACACAAGAGCAGTGGTAACAGCGACAGGCCTGAGCCCTCGACCTCCAGCCAGGCTGCACAGACTGACTCGGGCCCGAGATTCAGTGATGCACAGGCTGGCGTGGCCGCCGTGGACAGGTGGTGCATGCACGCTGGGCTCCCCAAGCCAGGCGTCATCACGCTGGTCTAAGGGGCTTATCTGCCTCCAGTAGCCGGTCCCCTGCAGACCAGCGCCTGCCGCCCCTCATCCCCACCCGATGCAGGCATGCCTGACGGTGCCCAGAGGTAGAACTGAATTTACAGCGAGGGAGGCAAGTCACCCCTGGGTCCTGGAGATGGGACATTCATCTTGTCTGACTGTTCTTGGAATGTCAACCATAAATGCCAAGATGAACAAAGAATAAAAGTCTTCCCAGAAATCCTGGGAGAGCAGCTCGCCCTGGACGGGTGAGTCCCTGGGGTGTGGGGGAAGGGTCCTCAGAGGAGCAAGGATATTTGAGCCATGGGCGTTCTTGACACAGCACCCCTGTGGGCAGACAAGGCCCTGCCTGTCCAGGTCCCAGAGTCCGTGGGACGAGCCACGAGGGGAGGATACTAGCTGCTGACCGTGTGCTAAGACTGCAAATCCTTCCTAAGTCTGACCATTGCAACGGCCAGTGAGCTTGGGGTCTCGTGTTTCTAGTCCTCGTTTTCAGATGAGGAATCTAAGTCTCAGAGACGTTAATTCACACGTTCAGGCCACAGACCAGCATTCATCAGAACTGAAGCTTGTTCTTTTAACCACAGTGATGTCACTATCACAGGGATTATCCAAGCAGTGATAGCGATGTGGGAATAAAGTGCAGTGGGAACTCAGATGTATCAGTCAGCTGCTGCTGCTGCTGCTAAGTCACGTCAGCCGTGTCCGACTCTGTGCAACCCCATAGACGGCAGCCCACCAGGCTCCGCCGTCCCTGGGATTCTCCAGGCAAGAACACTGGAGTGGGTTGCCATTTCCTTCTCCAATGCATGAAAGTGGAAAGTGAAAGTGAAGTGCTGCTTTAAAACTATCCCCAAAATTAAGTAGCTTAGAACAACAATCAATCGTTTGTTCACCATCCTGTGAGTGGGCCATGTGAACAGGACTCCACCAGAAGGTCCGTCTCTGCACCACTGATGTCTGGGTTCAGGTGTGCGCATGCCATCAGCTGGCCTCACTCCCGTGTTCCGCATCTGGCTGGCTGGCCACAGGGAAGTAGAGGTAACTGGTCCGTGAGTTGTTCACCAACCAGCAGACTAGCCCAGGCGCATTCACGTGATCATCCCTGGCTTCCCAAGAGCTGCACGATACACGCATTCCAAAGCTGAAGCACTTTTCAAGCCTCTTTCGGGTCACGTGTCCCATGGGCCAAAGCAGGCCACAGAGCCCAAACCATCAAAGGGTGGAAAACTGACTCTGCCTCTCGATGGGAAGACTTTCAAGCTCAGTTGCAAAGGGACAGGGACACAGGAAAGGAGAAACTCCAGGGACATTTGCAGCCTGTCACAATGAAAAAGGCAGCAATTAGCTTTACCCAGGGCAGGGTGTGGGGGGACACTCTGAGAAGGTTCTGGGCAGACCTACAGGAGGAGTAACATCAGCATTCACTGGCGTAGCTGGGAAGAGCAAGAACCTGGGCCAGCCCTCAGTTTCAAACCTCACACAAAACAAAGTCACATGGTCCAGGGGTCACTATTCACATTAAAACTGTGAGATGTGAAACCTGAGCAGCTGTACATGGCAGTCCTGCACAAGGTCGCCAAGACTCTGTTGATGTCACAAACACTGCCCGTGTGCTAACCCAGCATCTAATCCTGAGAGAGAGATAGGGTGTCTCCCCCACACTCATCCAGCCCCAGCACCAAACAGGAGCCTTTCTGGCTGTGCTGTCAGGCCATCTTCCCCTCTGGGCTTGCTCACACTCCACATGTTGAAGTTAGGGTTTTACAAAGATCCCTGTGGGTGCTGGATGGGCCAGCCCCCTGGCCACCTGTGTCCCAGGCAATCGGCCGCCACCTGCAAGGAGCAGGCAGATCTTCCTCCTGGCGTCTCTCAGGGGCATCTCCTCCCTCCCTCATCAGGGCAGCTGCGGGCACCAGGGTGCGTGACCAGCAGGCTCCTGGCTCCTCCTCTCGCTTCAGCCCAGCTTGCTCGGGCACCCAGATCAACACCTCCGCTGGCCCTTCCTGTGATGCCACGGCCCCACTGTCCACGGCCGACACCCAGCCCCTCGGCTGGCCCTGCCACCTCACCCAAGAAGGGTCAGCGTCAGGTCAGGGATGAGGCTGGGCCTCACGTCAGGGTCATTCTGCTCACCTGTGGTACATCCTGCCCACCGCAGGGTGCCCTCCCCAGTCTCCAGGTCACTGCCCGACATGGGGTTTGAAGGATAAAGATGGCTCTGCGCCCCTCCCCCTCCCCCTCCTCCACCGCTCCCCCTCCCCCTCCCCCGTCCCTCCCCCTCCCCGCTCCCCCCACCACGGCATGTATGAGGTGTCTGCTGGCATACTGCACAGAGCGAGTCCCCAGGCGTGGGGCTCCAGAGTGGCTTGGGGTGGGGAAGGGGCTGCGGGTGTGATGCCTCTGCAGTCACGGGGGTCCCTGGGGTCCCTGGGGGTGGGGGAGACTGCACAGGGATTGCCCTGCTCCTCAGAATCAGAGCACAGGATGGGGGGCGGGATGTGGAGCCAGCCCCCGACTCTGGGTCCCCACACCAGCTGTCCTCGTTGGAGCCTGTGGGGCTGCAGCGCAGACCACCCCTAGGCCCCCAGTGCTTAGGCCTGGTGGGGGAGGGGGGCAGATAACCCAGGGGTGGAGGAGGGAGGGGCCCGTAGGAGAGGCCAGGCTGGGTGGCAGCTGTCGAGGTGAGGGTGGAACCAGCCCTGACCCAGTATGTGGTCCAGTCTGGGGACTGAGGGCCAGAGTTGCAGGAAGAGCAGAGGGCCAGACCCCAGGCCGTTGTCTTGGCCCGCCTCCTTCCCTCCCTCCCCGCAGGGGCCGGGGGACAAAGAAGCCTCCCGCTAAGCCCCCTCTGGACCCCTAAATCCTGCCTGTGCGTCTGCGCCAACTCCTGCATCCTGCTAATGTCGCTGCCAGCCGCCCCCGGGAGCACTCAGCAGTGGCACTCAAATGTTAAGTGAGCCCCAGGCCCACCTCCTTCCAAATGTCACTTTCTGGAAAGGAGCTCCGAGCCTCAGGGCCCAGCCCGCCCTCAGTGACGCAGGCTGCTGCAGAACCGCCCCCCACAGCCCCTTCCCCACCCCAAGTTCCACAGGGCACAGGGGCCCCCGGCCCTCAAGTCGAGGCCCAGGGCTGGGCTTGACGCATGTATCAAGCGCCCTCTGACTCCACCATGACTGTGTTTCAGGTCCACACAGCTCAGCTGTAGATGGGACCCCCCAATCCGTGCAGCTAAGGAAAAAGGCTCCCCAAGAGTCTCTTGCCAGGGTCCATGACAGGACAGAGCCTCCCGACATTCTGCCTGCCCCCCACCTCCTGGTGGGCTGCATGGGGACTTGCCATGTCTCTTCTGGGCTGAAGCACAGACCGGCTGGAGGTTCTGTCTTCCCTGCTGTGCTGCCCCTTTCAGAGCATTCTAGAAGGCAGGGCTCTGTCGTTCTGGGGCACTGGCTGACTCCGTGGAGCAGCCCCCAGCCTCACCCCTGCCAGTCTGCAGCAACTCTGAGTGAAAAGAAACAGACCTTTTCTTTGTTACATCACTGAGGCTGGGCCATCCACAGCCTATGCTGCCAAATCATCCACCGGAGGTAAGAACTGGCTAAAAGGCGACAGGAAGGACCCAAAGTGCTCCCCTTGTGCTCGCTTGCCCTCGATCTCCACATCCAGAAAATGGGTGCAAGAGTAGGTCCAGCTCTACCCTGCTTCTACCCCTGAAGAGGCTGCAGGAAATGGAGTGTGAAGGCTGCCCTTGAGAAAACACCTCTCTCATGGTCCACTTTGGTACCTAAAACTCCACCACTGCTGCCTTCCTGGGATTAGACACTCCCGTCACAGCTGCACCAAATGCTCACTGCCCCTTCGGGCCCCCGAAGGAATAACGAGCACCCCCATCACCAACCTACAGAGCCTGCTTCTCAGGGAAGCCAACCAAGGAGGTGGGGAAACAGAAGCAGAGTGGCCAGGACTGCGCACCCAGGAATCCTCAGGGCCCTACGGCTCTCAGCCACTGTCCAGGGTCTCCCAGGCCATGTCCAGCACTGTGCTCCTTCCAGCCTCAGGAGGCTGTGTGGAAACCCAAGCCCGCCCCAGTTCACCCTCTTGCTCGCTCATTCCTGGGTTTACTTGACCTAAGCACTGCCCCACGCAGGCCCTGGGTGCCAACTCACAAGGTCACACCCACCCCCAGCAGCCCTGTGTCAGGCCAGCGTGTCCCGAGGGGCCAAAGGGGGCCACACCCTTTTCTACACCCTTGCTCCTCAGAGTGGGGCTCAGGGCTCAAGCAGGTTTGTGAAAATTTGGCTTAATTGTTAAACACGCAATGAGATGCCACATGACACCCTTTAGGATGGCCAGAATCAAACAACGGATGGTAAGTGCTGGGCAGGAGGTGAAAAGTGGACCCTCACACACAGCTGGTGGGGGTGGAAAATGATGCAGCCACTTTGGGAAAGCCTGGTAAAGTGGAGTTACCCTGTGACCAGCAACGCCGCTCCGAGGTGCGTACCCAAGAGAAGCGAAAGCACAGATCCATCCAAACACGTGTACATGGATGTTCACAGCAGCCGTATCCACCGCGACAAAGCTGCAAACGGCCCGAAGGCCTGTCCCCTGATGCTGGTGGAGACGTGGTCCAGCCACACGGTAGGATGTGATTTGACCATAAAGACAGGACGAAGCCCTGACCCAGGCTACCACGTGGATGGACCTTGACAACAAGAGGTTCGGTGAGAGGAGCGTACACAGGAGATCACATGCGTGTGACTCCATTTGTAGGAAACGCCTGGAACCAGAAATGCTCAGGGCCAAGGGCAGGCTCGTGGCTGTGAAGAGAACGGGGTAGGGATTGAGGGGTGTTGGTGATGAGGTTTCTTAGTGAGGTGACGAAAATGTTCTAAAAATGGCAGCACACCTGTGAACATACTTAAAATCGTGAGTTGTACGTTGCAAGTGGACGGATTGTATGGTATGTGAACTATGAAAGTGAAAGTCGCTCAGTCGTGTCCGACCCTTTGCAACCCCATGGACTATAGAGTCCATGGAATTCTCCAGGCCAGGATACTGGAGTGGGTAGCCTTTCCCTTCTCCAGGGGATCTTCCCGACCCAGGAATCAAACCAGGTCTCCCACATTGCAGGCAGGTTCTTTACCAGCTCAGCCACCAGGGAAGCCCAAGAATCCTGAAGTAAGGTAGCCTTTCCCTTCTCCAGGGGATCTTCCCAACCCAGGAATCAAACCAGGTCTCCTGCATTGCAGGCAGATTCTTTACCAGCTGAGCCACCAGAGAAGCCCATAAACTATATCTCATTGTGAACTATATCTCATTGTGAACTATATCTCAATAAATTATTTGGGGTTAAAAGTTTTCTTCAGAGTTAACTGGTTTTCCTCACGGGGATCCCTCTGGCCATCTACTTGGCCTACTGTGACTCTGAGGTGGCAGCCCAGTGGGCCCCTCACATTTGACCTGCCCCCTTCCACATACCAGACCACCTGACCTGCCTCTTGAGAAACCTGTATGCAGGTCAGGAAGCAACAGTTAGAACTGGACATGGAACAGACTGGTTCCAAATAGGAAAAAGAGTACGTCAAGGCTGTATATTGTCACCCTGCTTATTTAAATTCTATGCAGAGTACATCATGAGAAACGCTGGGCTGGAGGAAGCACAAGCTGGAATCAAGATTGCCGGGAGAAATATCAATAACCTCAGATATACAGATGATACCACCCTTATGGCAAAAAGTGAAGAGGAACTCAAAAGCCTCTTGATGAAGGTGAAAGAGGAGAGTGAAAAAGTTGGCTTAGAGCTCAACATTCAGAAAACTAAGATCATGGTATCCGGTCCCATCACTTCATGGGAAATAGATGGGGAAACAGTGGAAACAGTGGCTAACTTTATTTTTCTGGGCTCCAAAATCACTGCAGATGGTGATTGCAGCCATGAAATTAAAAAGACGCTTACTCCTTGGAAGGAAAGTTATGACCAACCTAGACAGCATATTAAAAAGCAGAGACGTTACTTTGCCAACAAAGGTTCGTCTAGTCAAGGCTATGGTTTTTCCAGTGGTCAGGTATGGATGTGAGAGTTGGACTGTGAAGAAAGCTGAGCACCAAAGAATTGATGCTTTTGAACTATGGTGTTGAAGAAGACTCTTGAGAATCCCTTGGATGGCAAGGAGATCCAACCAGTCCATCCTAAAGGAGATCAGTCCGGGGTGTTCATTGGAAGGACTGATGCTGAAGCTGAAACTCCAGTACTTTGGCCACCTGATGCAAAGAGCTGACTCATTTGAAAAGACCCTGATGCTGGGAAAGATTGAGGGCAGGAGGAGAAGGGGATGACAGGGGATGAGATGGTTGGATGGCATCACCGACTCGATAGACATGGGTCTGGGTGGACTCCGGGAGTTGGTAATGGACAGGGAGGCCTAGAGTGTTGCAGTTCATGGGATCGCAAAGAGCTGGACACAACTGAGCGACTGAACTGAACTGAACTGAACTTCCACACCCAGGCATCTACAGAACCACTTCGCAAAGCTCAGAACCAGGGCTCTGAGCTTCGGAAATGGGCTCCAGGCTCCTCAAATAACTCAGGTGGGTCTGCCCCTGAGAAGAGTCCCCTCGGGGAGGTATCAAGGCACTCATGGGGTGTGGGGTCACGTGCAGTCACATCCCTGCCACAGTTTCCACCGAAAAGAAGAGACTTTCCCGATGCCCTGCTTGTAGGCGAGGTTTTCTTGGAGACAGTGATGGGTGGGCTGCCTCTGCTGTCACTTGCTCAAAGGTGTCATTCAGTCTTTCCTTGTTGAATTGGTCAAAAAAATAGTATAATTTTTAAAAGAGGAAAGAAAAATAACTCTATGGCCCTGCCCCTTTAGGATATTTTTACCATTTTATGATGCTAGTGCTAAGCATGCTAAGTTGCTTCAGTTGTGTCCAACTCTTTATGACCCCATGGACTGTAGCTCGCCAGGCTCCTCTGTCCATGGGATCCTCCAGCAAGAATACCGGAGTGGGTTGCCGTGCCCTCCTCCAGGGGATCTTCCCCACCCAGGGATCAAGCCCATGTCTCTGAGGTCTCCTGCTTTGGCAGTCGAGTGCTTCACCACTAGGGACACCTGGTAAACCCTTGTGAAGCTAGGAGGCAAATTTTGTAGAACTTTGTTTCTTGGCAGACCCTAGGTGGGGGATGAGAACCCCTGGGGCCCTCACTGGGGCAGGGAGGGGCCAGGCCATCAGAGCCAGAACCACCTTGACGACAACATCCTGGGGCCCGACCGGGAGGAGAAGGCAGAGCGGCGGATGGGGGTAGGGGCGCTTCCTAGCTGATCTCCTTTCCTCCCCCTTTCACGACTGATTTCCGCCTCAATTTGGGTAATTACTCTCCACTCAGCATCATTTCTTTCCTTCATTCAAGGAGGGAGAAAAAAACACACCCCAATCTCTCTGGGGGCAGAACACTCTTTTAGACTCTGGCAGCTGCTCTCTGCACCGGTGGGGCTGGCGGGGAGGGAGTTTCTTCAAAGTCAGGCTGACTTTTGTGTCCCCTGAGAGAAGCCCTGTCCTTTCTCACCTGCCCTGGGCTCTTCAGAAGCCCCGGCCTCACATCAGGGTGACGTCTGATCCCAGATGCAGGCTGCCTGGTGGGAGGGGATGGTCATGGTCAGGCCTCCCCCTGCCAGGCAGTAGATGACCGATGGGGAGGCCTGGTGTGCTGCAGTCCATGGGGCCACAGTCAGGCACGACTGAGCTACTGAACTGAACTGATCTGGGACGGGGGACGGGCGCATGGCCCAGGCCCCACGGCCACTCAGCGCTGCCCAAGGCCTCCCCGCGGTGTCAGCCACCACATCAGCCCTGAGGCACGTGAGGCCCTGGAGCAGAAGCGGATTCCGCAAAGCCCAGTGCTCAGACGTGGGGAGAGCCAGGCTGGCACCCAAGGGTGCCCTGTGCTCCAGCGCCCACCAGAGGGGCCAGGGCCCCATCGGAGAGTCTGACCAACATTTGCCAGGCACTTGTGGGAGGGGGACAGACAGGGGACACAGTGTGGAGTGAGGCCCCGAGGAGCTTCAGGTCTGGTAGCGGGAGGAAGCAGGAGCACCAGCCCGGTGGCTGGAGAGGGAGGACACTGAAGGGCGGAGCGGAGAGCTGGGTGCCCAGAGGCCCTCCCAGGACCACGGGCAGGGCCACAGGTGGGGTTACCAGGTGGACTTGGACCTCCAAGGTGGGAATCAGTGGAAGGGCGGCCAGGTCACAGGGTGGCAGAGGCAGAGGTGTAGGGCTGGGGCGCTGGGCAGAAACCACCAGCCTGAGCCCCCAACTGACTGCCAGCACCCAGCCTCAGCCCAGCCTCCCCTCCTCCAGGAAGCCCTCCTTGACCCCCAGGCTGGAGCAGGCGTCCTGCACTCCTCCACCCACCCCAGAAGACTCCTGATGCTTCCGGGAGTATTGACTGTCTGTCTGTCCGTCGCCTGCTCCAGACAGGGAACTCTGCAGAGCTGTGTTGGTTTCCTAGGACAGTCTGAGTGGGTTCATGTAACAGAAACTCATCCCCACCCAGGCTGGAGACACAAGTCTGGAAACTCAGTGTTAGAAGGTGGACCTCTGAAGCCTTGGGGGAGGGAGGGCCCGTTCCTTCTTCCAGCCCCCTTGGCGTGAGGTCCTGGCTTGAGTCTCCACCTCTTCCTGCAGACTCTGTGTCTCCACAGGGCGCCGACCCTCCTTGGTGTCTGTCTCCAGCCTTCCCTCTTCTGAGAGGTCACCCCACTCCACTATGACCTCACCTTGAGTCCATCTGCTGAGACCCCATTTCCTAAAAAGGTCATACCCACAGGGCCAACCATATGAGCAGGGGTCCCCAAACCCCGGGGCCACAGACCGATCCATCAGTGGCCTGTTGGGAATCGGGCCGCACAGCAGGAGGTGAGCTGTGGGCAAGCAAAGCTTCAGCCGCTCCCCATCGCTCCGCACGCTCACATTACCTCCTGAACCATCCCCTGCACCCTGCCCCATCCGTGAAAAAGTTGTCCTCCACAAAGCCAGTCCCTGGGGCCAAAAAGGCTGGGACCACTGATCCAGAGCACAGTCCTCCAAGTTGTCTGATGACTGACTGTCACACCAACTTCACGGCTCCCACACAGGACAACTCATAATATTTTATGCCAGTCTCCAGTCAACAGGCAGCCTGTTAGAATGAGTCTCCGTTTTCTCAGGGTAAAGGAACAGTTGAGTGGGGTCCTCGACACAGCCCTGGAGGAACGAAACCTCCAGCCCAGGGGTCAGGGCATCCTGCCCCATGTATCTTGGCTGCTCCTTCCCTCAGGGGACCCCCAGATGTGGACCCTGCAGGGAGGCGACTGAAGGTGCAGTCACCAAACAGACTCAAACTTCCCCCCAAACCATGCCAAATGCCAGAGCAGTTGCTGTGATTTATTAATCTGCCAGGATCTTTGCAAGATTTTAATGTGGTATTTGGAGTCTATTTAACTGGGTAACAAAAATACCCAACGCCAGAAACCGTAAATAATTATCACATCCATCGGGCCTTTCATATGAAGACTGGTACTGGCTTCCCCTCCAAGCTGCTCAATTTTAAACTTTTTCTCTCTCTGTTTGGAACAAGCTCCTACTCATCAAAGAAGGAGCCAACCCAGGGGTTTCAGGGAGCACCAAAGAGGAACGCTGCAAGTCTGTGATTAGAATACAAGAGGGAGGATCAAGGTAATTAATTTTTTTAACTTAAAAAAAATTTTTTTTAAGTTTCCCCATCAGCTTCTGCAAAGCCATGTGAATTATATCTGCTTATGTAAATAAAGCTAACGGGTGATAACATTAATTAGCAGAATAAAACTTTTGCTCATCCGGCTGGAGATAGCAGGTAGTTGGGGGAGAGGATTAATTTCTGTTTTAATTGGAAATTTACATGTGTGACAGCTTGGCCTCCATCGGCGAACAATCAGATTCCAGGTCCCTTCAAACGTGTTGGCTTCCGAAAGGGCAAGGGGCCCATCCGCCTTTCAAGGGGGCTCTGCTTCAGTTTCCCAGCCAGCGTGGAGTCGGCTGATCAAAGCCTGAGAAGTGTCCTGCGTGGGGCTGGCTCCTTCGGGGGTCGGCACCCCAGCCTCCCTCCTCCAGCAGACGGGTCTCCGGGTCCAGGCCTGAGCTGCCACTGGGTGGGACGGTGAAGCGATTAGGGAAGACCCTGCCATGGGGAGGGTCACGTGGAGAGGCCCCCACCCAGGATGCCCTGCCCCTCCAGGAAGGCGTCTGTCGGTGATGAACAAGGTGAGGAAGAAGCTGGCAGGAGGCGGTGGCCTGACCACACCTGCGTGGGGAAGCGGGGCCCCCTCAGACTCTGCTCACTAAGAGGGCACCTCGCTGGGCCCCCCTGGAGGCAGCCGGTGGGTCCCGGACCCTCCTGTTCTCCATAGGCGAGAGCGCACAGAGGGTGAGACCTCGGCATCAGGGCTTGATCCTAGTGGCTCCGAGACCCCTTCCACCCTGACCTCCCAGGGAAAAGGCTGTTTTCAGGTCGCTTGGAAGCCCTAGGAGGCCAATCTGGGGGCTGTTTGAGTGAGGGAGACGTTCTGGGGCTCCCGAAGGCACCTCACCCCACAGATGGGGACGGCCCGTGTCTTCCGGTGCGGGCAGTGGTTTCTGGGGAAGGGCAGCAGTTCGGGTGGTCCTCTCTGAGCTCCCCGTCCAACCGCAAGCCTCCTGTGATGGAGAGCAAAGAGGAGAGTCCTCCTGCCTCCGTCCCTCCTCATCCGGCTCCGGGGGAGACGGCAGCAGGGCCGCCTGCAGCTCTCACATGACGGCTCCTTTCTCTCTTCCAGAAGCTGCTCTCATCTCCACTCCCTGCCAGGCTGCTTCCAGCTTCTCCATCAATAGCTCAGCCACCCGAAACACCTGGAGGAAGCTTTGTAGGAGAGCGTGCAGCCTCCTGAGCTGGGCTGGAAGCCCTTCCCCGCGCTCCCCTGACCCTCCTGACTGCCATCCTGAGGCTCCAGAGAGGAGGCTGACCGGAGCTGCAGCCGGTGGAAGCCGGGACACATACGAGGAAGGACTCTGGAACCCCAGGGGGACGATTCCAGGGGTATGCAGTGTCCAGCCCTGTTCAGACCTCAGAGATGTAAAGTCACATCCCTGACCACAGAGCCCTGTGGCCTTGGCCTCACATGGCGTTCCATCTGATCAGGGCCCACATCACACAGGGGGCCCTGGGAGCACCAAGGAGGAGCCCGAATGGGGAGTGATGGAGGCAGACTCGGGAGGACCGGAGGAGGGGAGAAGCAGGCTGCTTTGACTGAGAGTCTGGATGCACACTAAGGAGCTGAGTGGCCCCGGCAGCAGGCAGAGCTGGGGAGGCGACTTTCACTCTCAGCCTGAGAGTTGGGGGCGTCAAGTAGGCCCACTCTGTATCATAGGGGGAACTGAGGCCCAGAGGGCTCCCTGCTATGGCCTAGGGTACAAGTGAGTGAGGAAAATTTGAGGCTTCCCTGATAGCTCAGTTGGTAAAGAATGCAATGCAGGAGACCCTGGTTCGATTCCTGGGTCAGGAAGATCCCCTGGAGAAGGGAAAGGCTACCCACTCCAGTGTTCTTGGGTTTCCCTTGTGGCTCAGCTGGTAAAGAATCAGCCTACAATCCAGGAGACCTGGGTTTGATCCCTGGGTTGGGAAGATCCCCTGGAGAAGGGAAAGGCTACCCACTCCAGTGTTCTGGCCTAGAGAATTCCATGGACTATATAGTCCATGAGGTTGCAAAGAGTCGGACACAACTGAGAGACTTTCACTTTCACTTTAGTCCAGTAACTGATGGATGGGAAGATGGATGGATGGACAAAGGAATGCATAAAGAAGATGCGGTACATGTAGACAATGAAATACGACTCAGCCATTAGAAAAGAATAAAATAATGCCATATGCAACAATATGGATGCCCCTCGAGATTATCATACTAAGTGAGGTAAGTCAGAAAGAGAAATAGCATATGATATCGCATATATGTGGAATCTAGAATATGACACAATGACTTGTTTACAAAACAGACTCACAGACACAGGAAACAGTGATTACCCAAGAGAAAAGGGGGTGGGGAGGGATAAATTATGGATTTGGGATTGGCAGATACAAATCACTATATATAAAATAGATAAACAACAATGTCCTACTGTATATAGTACAGGGAGCTATATTCAGTATCCTGTACTAAACCATAATGGAGAAGAATATGAAAAAGAATATGAATATATATATGTATGTATAACTAATCACTTTATACCAGAAACTAACACAACACTGTAAATCAACAAGGCTTCAATTGAAAGAAAAGAAAGAGAAAGGAAGAGAGAAGGATGGATGGGTGAGTGGATGGATGAGTTAAGTGGGTGGGTGTGTGGATGAATGAGTAAGTGGGTGGGTGGGTGGGTGGGTGGGTGGATGTGTGGATGAATGAGTAACTGGGTGGGTGGGTGGGTGGATGAATGAGTAACTGGGTGGGTGGATGTGTGGATGAATGAGTAACTGGGTGGGTGGGAGGGTGGATGAATGAGTAACTGGGTGGGTGGATGTGTGGATGAATGAGTAACTGGGTGGGTGGATGTGTGGATGAATGAGTAACTGGGTGGGTGGGTGTGTGGATGAATGAGTAACTGGGTGGGTGGGTGGGTGGATAAATGAGTAAGTGGGTAGGTGGGTGGATGAATGAGTTAAGTGGGTGGGTGGGTGGGTGGATGAATGAGTAACTGGGTGGGTGGGTGGGTGGATGAATGAGTAAGTGGGTGGAAGGGTGGGTGGATTAATGAGTAAGTGGGTGGATGGGTGGGTGGGTGGGTGGGTGGATGGGTGGATGAATGAGTAAGTGGGTGGGTGGGTGGGTAGATGAATGAGTAAGTGGGTGGGTGGGTGGGTGGATGAATGAGTAACTGGGTGGGTGGGTGGGTGGGTGGGTGGATGAATGAGTAAGTGGGTGGGTGGGTGGGCGGATGGGTGGGGAGGCTGTCCCACCCACACCAGCAGCAGCGCCCTGCCTCGAGGTCAGCGACAGCCAGGCTCTGCCCTTCCCCTGTGCGACCTCGCCCTCACGCGGCCTCTCTCCCTACGGTTTCCTTACCTGGAGGAAGGACAGCAGCACCGCCTGCCCGCAGGTCCTCAGGAAGCCACAGGCCACAGACAGAGGTAAATGGCACACAGTAGGTGCCTCATAAACCCGTCTGCCATCTCCAGTCGGTGCTGACGACGCAGACGCCCTCCCGGGGAGCGGCAAAACCTCCAGCCCTGAGCCCATCAGGGGCCTTGGCCCCTCCCCACCGCCCCCCGGGAAGCAGCATATGTTCGTCGGCACCAGGCTGCTATTTTTGTGCAGCGTGTTCTTTCCAAGAGTGAATGTTCCAGGAGCTCTGACGCCCGGGGACAAGCCAGCCCTGCCCATCACTGCCAGAGGGAAGGGTCCCGGAATCCCAGGAAACAGAGGCTGGAGGGGCTGGGGGAATCCTCTGGCCCTTCACTAGCAAGTGGCCTCTCAGAGAAGGCAGTGAGGGTTCAAGGTCACTCGAAGGTCAAGGACAAGGCCAGTCTGGGAACCCAGTGAGTTCACGCCATGCAGGCTGCCCTCGAACCCATGTTCTGCCCAGGCAGCCTCAATCCACAGCCATGCAGGGCCCGGGCATGCTGAGCCTGGGGGCGGCGAGGAGGACCCCCCACCCTCCAAAGAGTCTGGGGTCAGATGGGCTCACTAAGCTCAGAGAGTGGCCCAGACCCCCGGTTTGGCCAAAGGTACCTGGGGCTCACAGGGCTCCCCGGGGGTTGGGAGTGGGAGAGAGGGACCTCTCATGGGACAGCATTTGAGGAACTTGGGATCCAGGGCTCCCCTAGGACTGTGGGTGCATTTCCCCCCCTGCTGCCCCACCCCAAGCCCTGTGCAGTGCCCCCCGAGGCCTACCCTCTTCTCCCAGTGAGCCCCTTCTCAATCTTCTGCCTGTCCACAGATCCTGACACCTCGGTCTCTCATATCCCATTGGGTCCCACCAGGTCCAGGTCGCCAGCAGGGCTGCTGGGACAGGGCTGCAGCCTCCATGAAAAAAGTACCTGGAGGGGCCCCCAGCTCGAGGCTGGGACTCTGTCTGATGCCTGTGCTGCGCCTGCCCTGAGGGACCCAGCGGCTGCCATCTGCCTCCCCCACGCCCTCCAGGGGCCCAGTCACTCCCTCTCAGTAGCGTCCTGTCGCAGGCCGAGGCCTCTTTGCCTCCACTCCTCCCTTTGCACTGCTCTGTGGCCCATGAGAAGCCAGAAGATCCTCTAAGAATATCCACCCAAAGCCACCGGGACCCCCATCCCGCTCATGGGAAAACCTAGGTCCCCGGTGTGGCCAAGACCTCCCTTGATCTTCCCCCAAGTCCCCATTCCTCAGTCCAACCCTAAGACGCCTCCTCTCCCTGAACACAGCAGATCATTCCCACCCCAGGACCTTTGCACAGGCTGCTCCCTGACGGAAGGCTGTCCCTGCACCTTCCAGAGACTGCGTCTGGCACACAGCTTCCAGCCCAGCGCTCCCAGCTGTGCGGGTCACCCTCTACCACCTGGGCTCATCTCCAAGCCTCCAGCCCCCACTCGGCCTTAACTGAAACCCTGCCTGGGCCACAGCAAACTCGGGCAGCTGCCGACAAGCGGCCCCTTGGTGGTCACCCTGCTCTCATGTTTGCGTCCAGCTTACCTGGTGCTGCGCCACGTGCAGAGAGCAGGGGCGAGTAACTGCCGGGAGCACTGGACGCACCTGCTCCCTGGCTGAAATCAAAGAGTACCACGAGAAGCCCTAAGCCCCACTGTGATCCTTGGGGCCTGCCGGCTCCCCGAGGCTAGCCCTGCAGCCCCTCTGGCCCCCTACTCGTGCCTGGCACAGGGAAGACACACATCCATCCATGGGACACACGTTCTCAGCCACCCGGAAGCTGTCTCCCCTCGCCCCTGCCGCCCCTCACCCCTGCTCGTTCAACGCCCCTTTCCCTCTGGGCATCCAACCTGGCCCCCCGTCAGCAGGACATGGTGATGAGAGGGCAGTGCCCAGGACAGTGCCCAGGAAGCCAGCTCCGGATGGGACAGCTGCCCTGAGAAATGGGCCCTGCAGGCCTGAGCTACAAACCAGGTGCACGCCTGGGAGGGCCCTGGGGGTCTGAGAGAGCAGGCACGAAGAGGCACCGTGTGGCCCCAAGGAGTGGGGTGGCCAGCCTGGGCACCGCCAGATAGCTCAGCTCCCGCTCTGAGCCTGTTTCCTCCTCTTGAAAACAGACTACTGGAGCCCACCTCCTAATGTTTGCTGGAAGATTCTTCTTCCCAGTGATGACTGGGCCATTTTTAGAATCTCTACCTACGCTGGCACTTTACAAACACTTGGACTTGGGAGAAGACCTCGCGGAGGATGTAACCACCCTGGGTTCCCAACGAGAGGACACATCCCAGGAGGCCGCGACCCCCAGGGCCACTGGGTTTCGTGGGTGGATTTGGGTCTGTCCCCGTGTCCCCTGATGCTGCGGCCTTGTCCTGGGCTGTTCCTATTCCCAGCCGGCCTGTCCTCTGAGGTCACCGGGACCCAGGCCTGGGAGGGCCCTCGGAGGGTCATGAAGCCAGAGCTGACACCGGGATGCTGAGGCCGCACTCAAGGATGGCCATCAGGGCTGTGTTCTCCCAGGGAAGAGGCAGCTGGCCGAGCTTGTAACTCAAAACAGAGGCCCAGGGCTCTTCCCGAGACCACCACGGTGGTGCCTCCCACCCCTCACAGAGCGCCTGCACAGACGGCTGCTTTCGGCTGAAGGAGAGCCCCGAGCCTTAGGGAAGCTGGCTTTGGCTGCCCTTGACAGGGCCTGGCTGCAGGTGTGCGGCCCCGGAGACGCCCGTCACGGTAGCAGGAGTTGGCACTGCCGCTCTGATCCATGCCCAAGCATCAGCCACTTTGCCTGTCACTGCTTTTGCACCATCTGTGCAAACACCAACACAGAAGAGGCAAACAGCAGCATCTGAGTGTTACCGAGAAGGCAGCTTTGACCTTGTGGCTCCCCTAAGAGCATCTTGGGGACCCCTCTCAGGGTTCCACGGACCCCCACTTTCAGAACTGGGGCGCTAAGGTGGAAGCCCCAAGAGGGCAGGCAGACTGTCTGTTCTCCTGGAACAGCGCCCGGCTCGCAGGCTGGGCTCGCGGAGTGAATTATCAGCCCACTGTACACACAAAGCCCAGAGATGATGGCGCGGGGCCCCGCTGCACACCAGCCTGGGCCAGGTCTCTGGGCTCCCTCGGTCACTCGCCCCGTGCAGCCCTGTGCCCAAGGGCCGCTTCCCCAGCTCCTCTCCTGCCCTCAGGCTCGGCGGCAACGTCGCATCTCTGTGTCTTCAACAAGTAGGAGCTGCCCCCTCACCCTGGCAGCCCCCATCGCCACCCAGGAGCATCGGCCCGTGTGCCCCAGGGACCTAGGCTCCTGGAAGGCAGGTCAGCCTCTCGTCCATGGTGTCACCAGGACCCAGAACCCATTGGCTCTTAGCAGGTCTCAATGAATGTCCACAGAAGGCCCAAGCCCACCACCCTGCACTAGGTTAGACTCCAGCCTGCCTGGACAGGACCCTCAGTTTGACCCAGGCCAGCCTCTCCAGTGCTCTTGGGCTCAGTTCTTCATGGGCCTGGCTGACCTGAGCAGGGACCCAGCCTTGAGACTCTGGACCAGCTTGCTCATGCATTCAGAAAACTTGTGACAAAAGTCTCCTGCCTTCCAGGCTCAGAGCCCAGAGCCAGAACTACAATGGACAACAGGCATTGTCCCTTCTTCAGGGGTCCAGGGACCCATGAGGACAGAGCAAAGCAAGCAATGTGCCCTGGATTCCCAGCCCGGTCAACCCGCAGGGCTGGGAGGAGAGCGGGTTTGGAGAAGGCAGAGGTGAGCAGGTGATGAGCTCAGTGTGGGATTCAGGGACCCAGGAGGGGGAGGTCTTTGAGGTGGGAACAGGGCCCCCCACCTGGCAGCGCTGAGGACTAATCAGGGAGGGAGAAGGGGAAGGAGGGGACTTCCTGGAGCCTTAAGCTTCCACCGGAGACACCAGCAAAGGGAGCGAGGGTGTCAGTGTCTAAGGGCTCAGTCTGTGAACATGCTCTGTGTTCCGTGCATGTCTGGGATCAGGGTTCAGACCACGATCAAGGTTAAAGCTCAGTTAGTGCCCAGGATGTGGACTCAGCCTGAGATCACGATGGGCGTTCAATGTGTGGCTAGGATCAGGGCTAAGCCTGTGGTTGGGGAGCAGGGCTCAGTGTGCGGCCAGGATTCAGCTCAGTGTTCAGCCAGGGATCAGCGCTCATTCTCTGCCTGGGTCAGGGCTCGGAAGTGCAGGTCAGTGAGGGTGGCGCGGTGCCAAATCCCTGCCAAGCTCTGGCGGCTATGAGCCGTCACAGCGTGTCTGCGAAAGGGGGATCCACAGAGCCTGGCTGTCGCTTCTCATGGAAAACCACACTTGTTTTGCCTGATTTTTTTTTTCTCCCTTCCCCTACCCTCAGCCCAGCCAGGCAGCAGAGGAAGGTGTAATTAAAAATCAGGTTTGTTAACACGAACACGACGTACATAATATTTAAAACATCCAAGAGCCTTTAACTCGCTACCGACATGCATTTGCTCATTAAGCAGGAATTTTTTTTTATGGCAACAACACTGCAAATAGCTCTTATTAAAATGCTCAAAACACCATCTGGTCCTTCGCTGAGACTCCAAAGCGTTGCGGAGGTGGCCCCACACGCCTGGAGACCTGGAGATTCCCAGCAGGGATGGGGGCAGGACCGGTTCCAGCTCCCCGAGTTCTCTGGGGTCCCAGTCGGCAGTCTCAGATCCCCGCCTCTCTTGGTCCCACACCACCCTCGTCTCACAGGGGCTCGGCGGCCGGGAGACCCTCGCCCAGATGGCGCAGCCTGGCGGGCTCTGCTGGGCACCCGGGCAGGAGGTTTTGCGCTCTCATCCTACCTGCCGGCTCTCTGGCTCCAGAATGCCTGGGGCCGGGGCACCGTTGCCAGGAGAGCCAAGCGTTGCAGGGCCCGCTCGGGGCTGCCCGCGTCACAGCACACCAGCTGGAGGAGGAGCAGGGAGCCAGGCGAAACCAGCCCAGCCAGTAGCGGGGCCGGCTGCCCGCCCTGTCACCCTTGGGGCCAGCCCCTGCGGCCCTCCTTGGCCTGCTCCCTCCTCCCTCTGCCCTGCCCAGCCCGCCCCTCCAGCCTCCATCAGCCACTAGGCGAGCTCCCGGCTCCAGGCCCCGTGCCAGACTTATAGACGTGAGAGCCACTCCCAACCTTGCCCCCAGGGCTCCGCCTTCAGGTGGTGTCTCGGGGGGTGCAGGCCACTGCCTCCCCACCCACACCCACAGCAGACATTGCCAAGCCACCAGGGCGCACGTCTGGCCGCTCTGAGCACTCGCTTCAGGATCTCAACACGTCAACAGAGCAGGCCTACACCCGTGGGCGGCATCAGCCACAGTGAGGAACCTGCCTGCAATCCCCCCAGGGACGGGGCAGGGGTCAGAGCTGAGGGCCGAGGGTGGGGCTCCGACCTGGGCCTGAGGTTCTAGTCCAACGTAGGAAACCTCAGAGCATTTGCTTCTGCCCCACGCACTTGGACACGCAGCACTCAGCCTTGCCAGGAGCAGACAGCCATGGCGGAGCAGATCGCTCAGAGTGACAACAGTCCCGGGGATCCCAACCTGGACTTCAGGAGGATCCATGGAGGCTTCCTGGAAGAGGTGTGCAAAGTGAGCGAGTGAGACGGGGAGACCACGCGTGCCAGAGAGGTGGACAGGACAGAGGTGCCGGGTGCCCAGTGGGGGGTGTGGGGGTGAGAGATGAGTCACCGACCCCCCAGGGCCATCGGTAGACAGGGCCCAGGAAGACAGCGGCTGCCCTTCACCTTTGAGCCTCCGTGGGCTCCGAGTTGCTCACCCAGGAGCACAGGCTCAGAGTGGGGAAGACAGACCTGGGTGGGGCTGGTGAGAAGTTCCAGGACCAGCCAGGAGGGAAGGAGGAGACGGGGGAGGAGAGGATGCAGGAAGGGCCACAAAGCCTGTGTCCTGGCCCCCAGCCCCCAGCCCCTCCAAGCAGCAACCTCCGTACCTTCAAGGGGGCCTTATGGACACAGTCCCAGCTGGGCTGGTTCTCAGCTCAGGAGCCTCAGGAGAGCCCTTTATGCCCTCACACCCTCAGTGTCCTCATCAAGAAAATGGGCCTAAAATCACAAAGCTCAGAGAGTTGGGGGGTGGTGGGTAGAGGGAGTAGGCGGAGAAGGCAAAGGCACCCCACTCCAGTACTCTTGCCTGGAAAATCCCATGGACGGAGGAACCTGGTGGGCTGCAGTCCATGGGGTCACTAAGAGTCGGACAGGACTGAGTGACTTCATTTTCACTTTTCACTTTCATGCATTGGAGAAGGAAATGGCAACCCACTCCAGTGTTCTTGCCTGGAGAATCCCAGGGACAGGGGAGCCTGGTGGGCTGCCGTCTATGGGGTCGCACAGAGTCGGACACCACTGAAGTGACTTAGCAGCAGCAGCAGCAGAGGGAGTAGGGGGACTTCAGGAACTTTGAAGATCTTTGTGTTATTTGTGTATAACGACCACAGACACACTCAGACAAAAGCCTGCATACATGCGGATGCATGTGCACGCACGCATACATGAGCACACACACGGGCCCACATCTGCACACCCACACACGGGCACAGACATGCAGGCACATGCGCGTTCAGCCTGTGCCCACCGGTTCTCACGCCCCAGTCGTCACAGGTGTGGCCTCAGGCAGGATTAACAAACATCAGATGCCATACTCTAAGAAAATACAGATCAAATATTCCAGTTAATAAGCTGATTTCAGGCCCATTAAAAATGAAAACGTAGAAACAACGATCAACACGTGAGACGTACAGAAAGCCCTCGGTGCATCCTCTGGGTCCCGGGAGGTGAGCTGCTAGAGCCCACAGCTGAGGCCCACCCCTCACCTCACAGATACACCGCCCAGCCCGATCTCCCAGTAGCGAACCCGAACAGGCCGGTCCTGGCGGGCAAGCTCCGGGCTGGGCCTGGGGGGTCGGCGAGCAGGGGTCTCCCTCCTCTGCTCCCTCCCCAAGCAAGAAGTGGCAGTTTTTAGAAAGTGTCAACTTATTCCCAGCTGTTGTTGCCAAAAAGGGGAAAAAAAAGAAAAAACTCTCCTTGGTTTCAAGGAAACTCACAACAACTTCAGAAAACCGCGTGAACATGATGGATGCGTTCACTCCCCTGAATATTCAGCAGAGGCCAGAGGCCCGCATTTGTCACACGCAGTTTGGAGCCGCTGGAAGTGGGCTGGGTGGGCCGGGGCCCTCGCTGGGGCCTGGCGCTGTTCCCCCGGGGCCAATGCCAGGCTTCCTGGAAGGCAGCGTCTTTTCTCTCTCTTTATTCCAAGGAATAATGGCTCTTGACATAAACGACTCCCGCTAGCAATTAGCGGTGATTAATGCAGAACTCGCTGCAGAAGTGGAGGAAGTTCGCCTGGAGGGGGTGGGCGAAGATGGCACATTCATGGGTTTGTGACAAACTCATGTGGAACGGGAGGTGGGTACTCCTTGGGGCTTCCTCCAGAGCTCTTGGGCCTGGGAACCAGCGGAGGCCAGTGTGGCCAGGGACTGATGACCGAGCTGGGGTCAGAGGACGCAGGCCCCTTCCAGAAACGCTCGCCCACCACAGACCCAGGTGCCTGGGGCTCCAGGCGGGAGCCCTCAACGGCCAGGGGAGACCAGCCGTCCTGCGGCCGGAGCCCAGCTAAGCTCGGATGCACGTCCACCCTTTCCTTCAGTTACAAGCTGACCCCACACGGTGCACCATCCCTCTGTCCCACAGACAGGAGACCAGGGACCAGAGAGGTTAGCGAGCTTGGCTGGCCTCAGCTCAGGGCCATCAGAGGAAGCACGGACACTGAACCAGGAACCTGCTGGTCGCTCTGCCCGCCATGGTGGCAGACCTGAGTCTCCCCAGCTGGGAGAGTAGGGGATGATGGGACTGGCCTGATCTGGGGCTGGGATGCTCTGGGGCGGGCCCTGCCCTCTCTCCTTGGGCCACAGGAGCCGGCAGAATGACCTGAGCCTGAATGTCAGAACACCCTGCAAACTTCAAGCCCCCCTGCCCTCATTAACACCACCCCCCCGCCCCGGCCTGTCCCCAGGATCCCCATTAACTCCGTCACGGCGGGGGAGAAGGGATGCTGGCGGTCAGCTCCTCTTCTTAATTTAATTTCAGGGCTCGTTAGCATTCAGTAATTAAAGGCCATGAGAACACTCAACACCCCGGCAACAGCCCAGCACTGGGGCCTCAAACGGGCCTCAGCAGCTCCTGCTGGAGACAGTCCCTGCCCCACAGAGATAAACCAGCCTCAGGCCAAGTGACAGAGTGCCCATTTCACAGATGAGAAGCCTGAGGGCGTACCAAGCCAAGGGACTCCAAGTGCACGCTTCCTCGGCCATTCAAACATCTCAGCCAGCACCAGGCAGACCCTCCTCCTACGCTGAGCCTGGGTCCCCAACACACCCATCTGTCTGAGGCCTCCACCAAGCTGAGCCTGCCACTGCCACTGGGGTGCCCCAGGCTCCCCAGACGCCCTCCTCTCCAGCCTCCCCATCCCGGAGGATAGAAGCTCCAGCTTTCCCCTGCCCCCGCCCAAACTTTGGGCCTCCCTGACACCTCTCCTTCTCTAACCTTCAGGAAATTGCACTGGAGCCGCACCCCTCTCCCAGGTTCCTCTCCGATTTCCAGCGCAGCTCATCTGGATTATTGCAATTGCCTCCAGCTCTCGTGGGCTTCCCTGGTGCCTCAGATGATAAAGAACCCACTTGAAATGCTGGAGACCTGGGTTCAATATCTGAGTTGGGAAGATCCCCTGGAGGAGGGCATGGCAACCCACTCCAGTGTTCTTGCCTGGAGAATCCAGTGGACAGAGGGGCCTGGTGGGCTAGGGTCCACAGGATCGCAAAGAGTCAGACGCAACTGGACGACTAACGCTTTCACTTTTCAATGCCTCTGTGGGACCCACGCCCGAATCTATTTTCAACCCATTGCAGCAAAGTGATCCTTCTAGACCAGTGCTTCTCGACCTTTCTTTCATTTTCTGCCCCTCAGCACCTAAGGGGTCTTTCTAGACATGTTTTCCTAGTTTGCCCCCCATGAAATTTTAAGACCACAGATGAACTGTGCATCTCTGTGTGAGTACTTTATGCGTAGCTGTGCTTCAGACATAACAAGTAAGATTTCTTCACTGAAATCTTAAGAACCAGATTTAAGAACTACTCCCCAAGAACCAGATTTTCCCCTTGGGGGTGAAATCAACACCACCCCTATGAATGCATGCTTTAAAGAATTGATGAGATGCTGCCACTGCTCAGATCCAAGCCCACCGTGGAACAAGACAAAGTTCTGTTAATTCTGTCCTGACCCCACACAAGAAGCCGGCGTCCTTCGCCTCCTGGGCTCCCCTCCTCAGAGTCTGCCCCCTACCCTCCTTCCCTGGGGGCTCTGATCAAACCCCTCTCTGGTGCCTTCCTCCCCCACCTGCCTGACACCCCTCGAGCCTCTCGGTAGCCCTGGAAGGCAGCACTCCCAGACCCACACGCCCAGGGCAGGTGGCAGAGCAGAGAGCCCGTCTGCAAAGGAGCAACAACAGCTGAGGAACTCCACGGAAAGCAGCAGCAGGCGCCTGAGGACGGGCCGGGAGGACAGCGGGCAGGGAGGGCGGCCCACGCCCTGCCCCTGCCACGGGCCCGCAGAACCTGCCCCCACGAGGCCTGCTCACAGCTCCCGCCTCTTGTTCTGCAGGGTCTGGGGCCGGTGACCTGGGCAGTCACACTCCAGGGCCGGTTTAACACTCTGCTGTCGTCATCCTGCCATTTTCCTGATTTTGAACAAGGGCCCCTGGTCCCATCTGGCTCTGGGCCTGCACAGTCTTGCCTGCAGAGGCTGCATCAGTCGGGAGGCGCTAGACCATGCCGCGGGAGGAAACACCTCCGAATCCTAGGAGCTGGGGCAACGAGGGGCGATTTCTCTCTCGCTGCAGGTGCCTCTGGGACGCAGGACGGTGGAGGAGGCACTGTCTCCAGAGCCATGGGTCACAGGGCAGAGGAAGGAAGGACTCCTGAGGGTCTTGTCCCGATAGGAAGGCCTCTGGCCCCAAAGAGACGCATGTCACGGTGACCAGGACTCGCTGGCCAGCACTAGTCACAGGCCCCACCTAAACACAGGGGGCTGAGGGAGCAGCCCCCACGCAGGGAAATTCCAGAGGCAGGAGCAGGACACACTGGGTGAAGCGCATACACCAGGGACCGCAGGGAGCCGCTCGGCCAGCCCACGGCCCCGCTCCTGAGCCAGGGCCGAGGCGGCGGCCCTGACCTGGGCTGGGAGCTCTTCATCAGGCTGGCTCCCACCAGCGTCCACCCGGCCCCCTTCATTGTCATTCCAGGCTGAGCACAGGCCGCATCTGAGGGGGAGGGACGCAAAGTGGTACTCGCAGCAACTCAATTAATCCTCCATCGGAAATTCTAACATGATCAATTTGGGAAGCCGGCCGACATCGCAACACAGTAATTAGGAACAAGTTTCAACTCCCAGCTTCCTTTGAAGATTGTAATTGCAATTAATTAAACATTCTCACTGTTCCTCAGAGTCTGTTCCCTAAGAAACTGGAGCAGACGCAGGGGGTGGAGGGACCCTGACCCCTGTTCCCAGCAGTGCAGGGATCAAACGGGAGCCCTCTCCTTGGAATATGGAAGGACATGGCGTCTCCAGTCTCCCTGGGAATGCTGTGTTGGCTAGGAGGTTAGAGGGAACCTGCCTCAGGTTCTGAGCTGACACCCCGACTCCCGTCCTCCCCCAGGGACCCCCAGGATGCCCAGCCTCCCTGCTCAACAAGCTGAGAGCCCCCAGTCACATTCATAACATTCAGAGCAGCCCCCACATGTAGGTTCTAGGGACAGAGGTCCCACGTGACCGCTGACAGGTCACACCCCGCCCTGCATGCTGCTGCACCAGCGGTGATGTGAATGAGCTGGCGAGGCTGCCGGTGCCCCGAGGGAGGGATGTGAAGAGGACGTGTGTGCTGGGCTCCAGGGTGGAAAGGCAGGACAGAGGAGGAGCAGCCACCCTGGGTTAAGACAGAGAGTGCACAGTCCCAGCGGAAACAGCTGGCCTCTGTGGGCCGTCATTGCATGCCAGGCCGACCCAGGGGCCTGAACAATGAGCTCTCCCACCTCCCCCTCAGCGTCTCACCCGGAAGCACCGTGACCGTGCCCCCACCTACCACTGAGGACCTGAGGCCCTGGATAAGCGCTGACCAAGGGCTGCAGCACTGGGGCATAGAGGACGCAGCTTTCTGGAAGAGGTACGTTGTCTCCTGGAGCCTGGGAGGCAGCACTGCCCACCCCAGTGAGTACCGGGGCCCACTGGGGCATAGAGGACGCAGCTTTCTAGCAGAGGTACGTTGTCTCCCGGAGCCTGGGAGGCAGCACTGCCCACCCCAGTGAGTACCAGGGCCCAATATCACAGCACTCAGCCCCTGACGCAACACCCACAGTATTCAGTGCAGACCACCAGGCTTGGCTCTGAGAATACGGCGGAATCTTCTGGCAAGTCAGAGGGGGTGAAAGGGTCTGCAACATTCAATAGAAGGTGTTGCTCTCCAATTTTCAAAAATAATTGGAAGCATCATTTTTAAGATTTTAGCCCCTCAGCCTAAGACTCGAAAGCCAGTCCAGGATAAAACAGTGAGGCCGGAAGGCAGAGGCACCGCACCTGGGAGATCACGCCTGAGGAAAGCTAGGGCAGAGGGGCACAGGGGGGCTCTGAGCACCCTAGCAGCCAGAGCAAACAGGCCCGGGGAGGGCTCCATGGCGCTATCTGCAAGGAGGGCAGCAGGAGACCCTGCGTCCCGAAGGGGCTGCCCAGACGCTCATCCAAGGGGCAATGAGCAGAGGTCCTGACGCCTCCCGACTCCCTCACCCACAGGTTTCTGATGCAGGAAGTCTTCCCACCCCCGAATGCCCTGCCTCCGCACTGAATGGGTGGTCAGGAGATGAATTAGATGATCACCCTTGCCTCACATAAAACAGTAGAGGTCCCGCTGTGGCCATTTCTGACCCAAGCTGCTCTCCAGTAACAGCGTACTTAATTGGAAGAGAAAATGCGTGATTTAGCAAAAAAAAAAATCACCCCAAGGGCCACACCCCAGGGCTCACACCTCCTGGCTGTGATGGACATGGGAGCCACCTCCCCAACATCCCTTCCATTCCCCTCAAGCAGATCCACTGTGCTGTTCCTGGCCTTATTCTTAGAATCCAGTCAGGGTAACCCCACCCCTGATCATAGGGATTGGTTCAGGAAACACATGCCTAGGTCAGTCAGCACAGGATACTCTCTGATTTAGGACTAGACACGTGACCCCACTGGACCAATAGGCCATTCAGGGAAGCTTCTTGGGGCTTGAGATGGACCCAGTCTTCCATGAGAGCTCTGGGAAGCCAGTGGCCTCTCTCCTTGTCAGTGGCCAGGGAGACTGAAAAGTCAGGAGGTGCATCAGGCATGGTGCCATCATTAAGGAAGATAGTCTGAAGGCTAGATCCAACCTTGAGCTCCTGGATCAAACCTTACCTGAATCTCAGTTTATTTCTGGATCTTCCAGTTACATGAACCATCCTTTTTAACTTTCTGCCATTTAAGCCTGTTGAAGCCAGGCCTTTTGTGGCTATAATGTGGAGTTCTAGTAACATGCTGGCTTATGCTCTTGAGCACGTCCCTTCCCCTCTCTAGGCCCCAGGGCCCTCTTCTACCCACTGAGCTCATGGAACCACAGGGAGGATGAAAAGATGCAGTATACATGAAAGGGCTTTGGGATCCTAGAGTCTTGTGGGGAAGATTCTAGAGTCTTCCCCATAAGGGGAAGGCTATTCATCAATGAGAGTCTCTTCTTGCTCGTTGTGCTCTGGCCTTGCACCCCCTGCTTCCAGTCCTATGACCTTTGAAGCTTTTATTTTTAATTGCTCAGCCTTTGCACAGCCTGTCCCCTCTGCCTGGAGCCCTCCTCACTCTTCCAATCTCAAATGTCACCTCCTCCAAGAGGCCCTCATGACCACTGTGTTTGAAATGAGACCTGTCCTTACTCATTTTCTTTATAGTACTTACTGCGTTTTTTTTTTTTTAATCATGTTTGTTTCTTTAGTAGGTTACTTATTTGGTTACTTATCTTTCTCCCCTAGGTCAGTTCTTCTCAAACTAGAGGTGGTAAAGGGCCACGTTTTTATTTCCAACATGTCACAGGCGAATACTTCCATGCATGCATGCTCAGTCGCTCGGTGGTGTCTGACTCTTTGCGATTCCATGGACTGTGGCCCACCAGGCTCCTTGCCCATGGGATTCTCCAGGCAAGAGCACTGGAGTGGGCTGCCATGCCCTCCTCCAGGGGATCTTCTGGACCCAGGGATCGAACCCGCATCTGTCTCCTGCGTCGGCAGGCAGATTCTTTACCACTAGTACCACCTGGGAAGCCCCAATACTTCCATAAACCACATTAAAAATACATTTCTAGAAAATTTTCTATTTAAGGAATATACTAAATATAAACTCCAAATTCTTATCACACTTTACACTTATAAAGCTACTCTGGCACCTTATAAAAGTTTCTAAACAGTTCCTCCCCGTGTATGCTGTTTCTGGGTGAAGTGCAGGCTCGGTCCCCACACCACAAGGGAGGCAGAGCTTAAACACTGGCTTCCCTGTCCCGGAGGCAGGATGGCGGTGCGGCGGTCCCCACACAGTCTCCCAGGGGGCTTCCATCCACCTGCAGGCCTACCTAGCCGCACAGCACGCCCCCCACTGGCTTCCTTCCCTTCTCTGTCTCACCTCCTCACTCCCCTACCTATGTTTCCAAGGGTCACCTCCCGCATCAGTCACCTGCACCCAAATCCACGTTTAGGGCCTGCTTCTGGGGGAACCCGAACAATTAGTATTCAACACAGGGACACTGATAGAGTCCCTAACGTCATTTCTGTTACCCCATCAGGATTCACACACATGAGGATTGCGGTGTAACCACCATCAGTTCAGTTCAGTTCAGTCGCTCAGTCGTGTCTCTTTGCGACCCCATGAATCGCAGCACACCAGGCTTTCCTGTCCATCACCAACTCCCGGAGTCCACCCAAACCCGTGTCCATCGAGTCGGTGATGCCATCCAGCCATCTCATCCTCTGTCATCCCCTTCTCCTCCTGCTCCCAATCCCTCCCAGCATCAGGGTCTTTTCCAATGAGCCATATGTCTCTATAAAATTGGAGAGATGGTCCACAAGGAGAAAGGAATCTGGAACAGGGTCAGGGGTCTTGAAGGGAGAAGCTGAAGACCCCTCTTGCAGAGCCTGAGCCCCTGTCCTCCAGAGCTGAGCATTTCTTGTCCCTGGTTTTCCTGCACACCAAGCAAGACTTTGGAAAAACCATCTCTGCCCACCACCAGGAAGCTATAAATAACTCCTGGATTAGAAGAAAGGGGGAAAAAAAAAAGCTCCGATTCCATCTGTACTTGAGTAAGAAGGTGCCCTCCAGCCCCCTGCCTCCTGCACGCCTGGGATCCAAGCCCCCAACAAGAGGAAGGCTGGGCCCTGGCCAGCAGGTGGGAGGAGAAGGTCACCCGGGTCCTGCGTCCAGCGGCTCTGCCCGGCACCAGGAGCCCACGATAGACTGGCCTCTGCCAGAGCTTCTCAACTACAGAGGGAGACACCCAGGATGGAGGCCAGGCCAGCAACGGCCTCAGCCGATCTCTCAGCCCCATAAGAGGGGTGGGGTGGGAGTGGGGGGCAGGAGGACCCTCTTCTCTGCAGAGCCAGCACAGAGGGCCGGTAGAAAAGCAGCGGGCTGGGAACTGGGCTCCCGGTGTGATGTTTGTGTCCTGGCACCTGTTTCCCCATCACATCCTCCCCGCCCCTCCCCCGCCCTGCGCTCCAACTCCTGTGTCCCTTCCCTCCCATCTCTCCATCCACGCCCCACCCCCGACCCTGATGCCCCTCTGTTCCAGAAGACGGGACCCCTGCTGAACTTGCAGTCACATGGGAACCAAGTCGCAGCTGCTCCCGGGAGCGCTGGGACCCAGGGTCCTCACCTGCAGCATGGGGGTGCTAATGCCCACCAAGAGGCTGTGACGGGGTCCCAGAGGGCCATCCACCCCCCACTATCCCAGGTCCTCTCCCTGCCACAGCTGCTCCCGGCCTGGCCAGCCCATCCCGGCTGCCACTCCGACTTCTCGCCTTGATTCATTATCCACTTGGGACAAAGTGGACATCCCACACCACCGCGGACCCGGCCCCCGGGGATCTGCCTGGCACCAGATGCCCGCCCAGGTGTGTCTGGCAAAGAGCCTCGGGGCGGGAGAAGCAGAGGCTCTGCACACTTTATTGACAATCTCGGGGCCGCGCTAGCCCAGCCGGGGGGCGCCCCCGCCGGGGGAGGCGGCCTCCGGCCCCGGGAAGGCGCTGCCCGCGGGGGCGAGCACCGGCGCCAGCAGCACCAGGCCGGGCCGGGGGCCGGCGCCCGCGTGCGCGTAGCTCAGCGCCAGCTGCTCCAGGCGCCGCTTGCGCAGCGCCGCCTGCGCCGTGCTGTGCAGGGGCCGCAGCAGCACGGGGGGCGGCGCGCCCGGGCCCCGCAGCAGGAAGTCGAAGCCCGTGCGATCGTGCGGGTCGTAGAAGAGCGGCCCGCGGGCCGGGTCGGGCCCCGGCGGCCAGGCGAACGGGAAGGGCAGCGTGAAGTCCTCCGTGAGCACACGGATGGCGAAGTCGTCCTCCTTGCCCAGCGCGCGGTAGGCGCGCCCGATGCCGCGGAAGTGCGCCTCCCACAGCTGCGCGTTCCCGCCGTAGATGTCCGGGAACGGAGGCTCCTGGGGCGTAGCGGGGCCTGCAGGCAGGATCGCGGAGCGGCCAGGGATAAGCGACTCCCGCAGCCACCCGCGCTGAGCCAGAGAAGCCAAGGCGGGCCACGTGGAGACAGAGAGGGGAGGGGTACCGGAGAGGGAGACTAATTTCCAGGGACAGCGCTAAGGAGCTGTGAGAGGCAGAAAGGCCCGGAGAGGTGTGTTAGAATATAGCCACTACATACTATTTGGGCGGAAAGTTCCAGAAGGGGAAGAGTCTGGATAGCTTGGCGGGGACCACGCAGAGCCTGCTGTGGACCTGGGGTCATCCCCAGAGAGCAGGGGTGACCTGACGACTCTTAGTGGAAAGTCGATCCTGGGCCTGGGCAGAGGATGGACCGCGGGGAAGGGGGAGGGGAGACAGAGCCAGGTGAGGGTGAATTCAAAGGAGGACTCAGCAGACCGAGCACGGAGGGGCCAGAGCCGGCCTGTGTCAACAGATGGAGGGAGGGGGGAGCCCTGCCTGGGCACAGGGATCAGGGGCCAACCGGCTTGACCGTCTTCACCAGGGAGAAGGATCCGGTTGGAAGCTGGGCTGGTGCTGTGTCTGTTGGACACCCCCCTCCCTCCCCACTCCAGGAGCACATTCCAGGAGAAATGGGGACATGTCTGATCACTGGCTCACACATGGATTCCCAGGAGGCAGGGGTCTGGTGAAATCCCGGAGTCTGCTCTCAGATATCACGTGTGTATGGACGCAGCACTGTGCCCCTGGTTGGGGGCCTCTGCACCCATGAGGCCCATCCACCCATGGCCCCAGCCAGCAGCCCCAGCCACCAGTCCAAGCCCACACCTTCTGTGAGCTGCTAGGAGAGACCCTTCCCCCGCTGCCTCCTTGCTTCCTTCAGCAAAGTGCTTAGCTCTGGGGGTCCTGAACTCAACAATGCAACCATGGGCCCTCCCTGGGTATAGATAAGCCTCTGGGACACAGGACCAACTGGGCAGCTCCTTGAAGACAAGGCAGGACTCAGGGGGAGGGCCTGGGAGGAGGCGATGGATGAACCCATACAAGGCTCTGACCGTGAGTTCTGAGGTCCTCACCCCGCACCCCTGTGAGGGGCGACAGCATTCAGACTGTTTTCCTGGTGAGAATGCGGACCCAGAGAGACCCGCCCTGAACTGATGGCCGCAGGAGCCCTCCACCGTGCCACACCCTCCTGCTAGGAGCCGCTGGACAATGACTCTCCTCCCCTTGTAAGTGCCCTGGGGCATCTGCTGTGTGCCAGGCTCCGCCACAGCTGTGTACAACACACACTCGGCTTCTCCCAGGCCAGGGACAGGAGCCAGCAGACCTGGGTAAGAGGTCCTTCCTTCACCTGGGAGAGCCTGGTCTGGGTTCTGGATTCCCTGAGCCTCAGTTTCCCCATCTGAAAAATGGAAACAGTCAAGCCTGTTCTGCCATCCTTGTGGATGAGGTCATGAACCTTTGTGAACCTCTTTGTCAGTGGGAAGTGCCTTCCTAGCTCAGCACCATAGCGGTTGCTTCCAGAGCCACAGACCCAGGTAGGAGAGGCCGTGGACCGGCTCTGAGCAGGGTGTGAGGCCAGAGAGGCTGGCTCAGGGCCCAGTACACTCAGCACCTTGGACAGCTCTGAGGCAGCCCTGCAGGGGCCTCAGGTTCAATGGGCAGCATGGAGGTGCCCCCACCTCGGGCAGCCTGTCCTGTCCACCAGAACACCTCCTCCCTGAAGGCCTCCAGGGTGAGTGGCCGGAGGCACAGCACCGCACTGATGTCCACACCACTGGCCTGGCCTCACACTTAGTACCAACAGGCGGGTGGGCTGTGGGGAGAGGCTTTGGGGTGTTGCTATGGGCCAGGGGTGAGGAGAGTTGTGGAGAAGAGGGGAGGGCCCCGGGCTGGGGGGCGGCAGGAGAGGACTGAACACCCCTGACTGGCGTTTAGCCAGGTGGGTCTGGTGTTTGCGGAGCAGACAGGTGAGGGGTGAGGGCCGCCACACAGACCACAAGGCAGCCAGGGCAGCGATCCAGGGCAGAGGGGCTGGGGCTCAGCAGAGAGAAGTGCTGGTTCTACATGTGTCTTGAAGGTGGAGCCTACAGGCTCTGCCGATGGAGGGGCTGGTGGAGGAAAGGGAGGGGAGCAAAGGGAAGACACATGGTTTCTGGCCTGAGCCACTGGATGAAAGGAAGCTCCATGTACTGAGAGGAGCAACTTGGGGCTAGGCTCAAGAGTCTAATTCTGGACCGGCAATGCCTTCAGACAGACCGGGGAAGAGGTGGAGAGCAGAGTTAGTTAGAGTCTGGGCTTGAGGTAGGGGGGCTCCAGGCTGAAGACAGACAGACAGACTCCTGAGAGATGATGGCATTTAAAGTCTGGTGGTCCAGTAGTTAGGACCCATGCTCTCACTGCCACAGAACTAGACATGATTGTGAGAATAGAGAGGGAGAAGCCTGAGAAGCCGGCCTGGGCCCCCAGCTTCCCCAGGTCAGGGAGAGGAAGTGGAGCGGCAGTGATGCGAGAGGAGAAGGGGAGCCTGGGGCTCTGGGAGTCAGTGGGGAGGGGGTCCTGAGCCCTGAGCTGCCCCTTAGAATACACTGCATGTAAGTCTCTCAGTCGTGTCCGACTCTGTGCCACCCGGTGGACCGTAGCCCACCAGGTTCCTCTGTCCATGGGATTCTCCAGGCTAGAATACTGGAGTGCGTTGCCATGCCCTCCTCCAGGGGATCTTCACAATCCAGCAATCAAACCCGCGTCTCCTATGTCTCCTGCATTGGCAGGCGGGTTCTTTACCACTAGCACCACTTGAGAAGCCCCTGAGCTGCTGATGGGTCACGTCAAAGGGCACCTGAGAACTGACCTCGGGTTCAGCAGTGTGGAGATCACCCCCGACCCTGACCAGAGCTGCTGTGGCCAAGTCCAGGAAGGAGGGGCTGGGTCCACTGCATTCCAGAGCAAACGGGAGGGAAAGACGGGGAGGCAGCATGTATAAATAACCTTTTCCAGGATTTTTGCTAAAAATGGGGAGCAGAGAAATAGGGCGGTAGCTACAAGGCAAGTGGGGTCAGGAGACAGGATGTGTAGCTGTGTGCTTTTATGTTGGTGAGAAAGATCTCGTAAAGAGAAAATGTCAGAATGCAGGAGAGGAGGCTGGAGAGGTGCTGGAGTGATGGCCGTGGGCAGGAGGCCAGGCTGGGTCTCGGCTGGGAAGGGGGTGGTTCATGCAGGGGGCAGGCGGGGGAGCACGGGGCCCGCGGGCCCAGGTGCAGGTGGGCGGCCGCCGTGCCTGGAGCCTGTGGGGGTCCTCTTTCTCCGTGAGAGTGGGAGCAAGGCCAGCAGCTGAGTGTGCAGAGGGAGAGGAGGGTGGGCGCTGGGAGCGGAGGTGCCAGGCAGTTGCTGGGAGAGAGGAGGGGCTGGACGGGAGGAGGGATGCCGTGGGACCCTGGCGCGGAGCACCCCTGCAGCTCACCGCCAGGAATGTAATGGGAGCATTAGCCTGGTTGAGTTGATCCCCAGCTCTGCGGGTGCCCGCAAGGAGTAGGCAGAGAGCTGGGGCGGGGGGTGCCATCAAACGAGAGCGGGCCCAGGGCAGGAGGGTGTGGTGCGGGTGTGATGATCACTGCAGAGCTGGACGGGGGCGTCGGGGTGGGGGGGACAGGGCAAGGAGGAGGAGGAACCGGCTGCAAACAGCG
This sequence comes from Bubalus bubalis, assembly GCF_019923935.1. Lineage (NCBI taxonomy): Eukaryota > Metazoa > Chordata > Mammalia > Artiodactyla > Bovidae > Bubalus > Bubalus bubalis. The sequence goes on along the minus strand of NC_059171.1, from coordinate 79,542,889 downwards.
GACTACGGTTCTGCCCACAGAGTGCTGGAGTCCTGGCCCCCAGATCAGGGTCAGCACCAGGCTGCAGTTTGGATGCTGGCAAGGCACGACCACCACATGGGCGGCTGGGGGCCACGTTTCTCAGAGAGGCGTCTGGGGGGCTGAGGGGCCAGGAGAAGAGAGAGATCACCCATGCGATGGCAGCAGAGGTCGAGAGAGGGTCAGCGTCCCGGCCCCAAAATCCCCGGGAGGCTAAGAGCCCTCCCTGCGTGGGCATGGGTGTGTACCTCCTTCAGTTATTGCTGACCACGTGGCATGTGGGGTCTAGTTCCCTGACCAGGGATAGAACGCACACCCCCTGCATTGGGAGCGCAGACTCTTAGCCACTGGTCCACCAGGGAAGTCCAAGAGTTTGTACTTCTGAGGACCTGGGACTTGCCCTGGGCTTTTAGGGAGGTGGGAGAGGGGGCCGGAGAATGAACTGGAAGGGCTTGGAGGAGTGAGGAGGACCCTGGCCCACGTCCCGGCTCAGGGTCCAGGGGCTGCAGGACAACAGAAAGGAGAACTGTCAGGAGATGGGGTGCTCGCCCCCACCCTGCCCTGCCCTGCTGTGTGACCCCGGGGAAACCCCCCAGGAAGAGGTGGGGATGCTGCCTTCTCTCCCACATTCTCAGAACCCAGCTGCCACGAGCACCCACTTCTCCTCCATCCCAACCCCCTCCACATGTCTCACCTGGAGTGGCTACAGGACACAGGGGCAGACCTGCTGGGCTGGGGTCCCCGGAACAGGGGGAAGCCATGTCAGCAGCCTGGGGTCAGGCTTGTTTACCTGGCTGCCCAGGAGACTGGGGGAGGGGCCTTCTGGGGAGGAGAGAACCTTGCATTTAAAGTGACCCCACCCGGAAGTGCCCTGGGGCTGGTGGGGAGGGTCAGCAGGCACGGGGGCCTCTCCCCTGACCCGCCACGGCTCACCTGGCCCTTCTCAGGAGCCGTGGGGACCCTACCCTGGTGCTCGGAGACCTCCATCCTCACCCCAGTGACCCTCCCGGGCTAATCCCTCCCTGCTGGCTCTGAACCTTGGAGCCCGGCAAGGGGCTGGACAGCCTCCAGCTCTCCTCTGGAAGCCCTGGGGAGCGTGTTTTATGTCCACTAACAAAACGACGGGGGCAGCACAGGACACAGAGAATTGCCCTGTGTTCCTCAAGCTGGCGAGAGAGGAGCGCATGGCTCCCTCCTATTTATCCCGTGTGAGCCCCCAGCCCAGCTCCTGACCCACGACAGCCAGGTGCTCTGGGCACAGGCACCTGGGGACCAGTTCCTCCATCAGGGAGACTCGGGTCCCGAGTGCCGGTGGCGGCCCTGAGAAGCGGCGACCCAGAGCCCAGGTGGCGCTAGTGGTAAAGAGGTAAAGAGTGGTAAAGAATCCTCCTGCCAATGCAGGGGCCACAAGAGACGCGCGCTGTATCCCTGGGTGGGGAAGATCCCCTGGAGTAGGAACTGGCAACCTGCTCCAGTGTTCTTGCCTGGGAAATCCCATGGACAGGGGAGCCTGGCGGGCTACAGTCCATGAGGTCACAAAGAGTCTGGCACAGCTGAGCACACACACACAGCCCTGCCTGGCACTCCCTGCCTCCCACCCACCAGTGTGTCTGGAGCCCCTGGCCAGGAAGGTGCTCTCACGGAGAAAGAGGACCCCCACAGGCTCCGGGCACGGCGGCCGCCCACCTGCACCTGGGCCCGCGGGTCCCGTGCTCTCCTGCCTGCTTCCCAGGGTCCTATGGGACCCTTCCACATGGGCCACCAGACGCCAGCTCTCAGGGCAGACGTCGTACCAGCTCAGCCCAGCCCGGTGACCCTGGGCGGCCGCTTGCTATCCGCATGGTGGGGACAACGCAGGAGAAAAACCAGACACTGACCTTCTACAAATGGTCACTGAACACTGTGGACAAGACAAGCCTGTCAATAGCCACTCAAGCCCTGCGTAATAGGGTAACCACCAAACCATGGTAACAGAGAGCAACTTCAATAAGGTGGTGCCGGCCAATGGTCCAGGCCCACCTGCCGCCATCCAGCCCGTCCAGGGCTCCAGGGCAGGCCAGGCTCCTTCCAGCTGTGGCTCCACCCCTTGAGGCGTGGTCTCATCCACTGTTGTTCCCATCTCCTTCTCAACCAGGAAGAGGAGGGTGGAGGACCCTCTCCTGCCAGCAGTTTCCCTGGTAGCTCAGCTGGTAAAGATTCCTCCTTCAACGTGGAAGACCCCAGTTCGATTCCTGGGTCAGGAAGATTCCCCGGAGAAGGGATAGGCTACCCACTCCCACTCCAGTAGCCTCGGGCTTCCCTGGTAGCTCAGATGGTAAAGAATCTGCCTGCAGTGCAGGAGACCTGGGTTCGATACCTGGGTCGGGAAGATCCCATGGAAGAGGGCATGGCAGCCCACCCCACTATTCTTGCCTGGAGAAACCCATAGACAGAGGAACCTGGCAGGCTGCAGCCAGAACCTGGCGACCGTGGGGTCGCAAACAGTCGGATACGACTAAGCAACTAAGCACAGAAATTGTACATTTCACTTCTCAAGTGCCAGGGCGAGAATTAAGTCACCTGGTTGCTCTTGGCTGCAAGGGAGGCTGGGGAATGTAGTTGCAGCTGGGCGGCCGGGTGCTCAGCATTGGAAGGGACAGCTGCTGGCCGGCCTGCCTCCACGTTTAGGACAGGCCCAGTGTGCGCAGCCCGGTCTCCCTGAAGCTCGTTGTATTGCTTCCTAGCGCGGCTGCGAGAATCACCACCACGCCAGTGGTTTAAAACAGCTTCACTGGGATGTAGTCAAGGGCCATGCTACCCCCACGGCTCCCGGGAGAGCCCGCCCCTCCCTCTCCCTGCTCCTGCGGGCTGCAGCATCCCTCGGCACCCACCCCCCAACCCCCACCCCCGCCCCTGTGGGCACATGGCCTCCTCCTCTTGTGTCTGTGATAAAGCTCCCCCTACCCTTCTCTATAAGGATGCACGTGGTTGCTTTAAGGGACCACCCAGATAATCCGGATAATCTCCCCATCGGAGGATTCTTAACTTAATCACAGCCACAAAGCCCTTTTTTTTTTGCCATATAAGGTAGCAATTACAGGTTCCAAGGATTGGAACAGAGCTCTCTTTGGGAGGCCATTATTCAGCCTAGCTCCAGGCCCTAAGGAACGATTTGAGGACAGGACTTGACCCCAGGGCATGTGGTAGGGACAGAGGGAGGCGGGTGATTCAGGGTGATTCAAGTTAAGTGGTCATCTCCGGGAGCCGCTGGGGCTCAGCGCCCCCGCCTGAGCCTGTCTGAAGGTGAGGGCCCAGTCACCCACCCACCCTATCAGTCATGAGTTAAGCACTGCTCCCCGGAGAGGCGATGCCCTGAATCTCCCACCAGCGGCCAGAGAGCCCTTCAGACAAAGAAACATGGGCTGGCATGGAGCTCCCGGGACAGGAAGAGCCCAGCGCATGGGAGTGGGGCAGACCCATAGTTCCCCAGCCCCCACCTCAGGGAGCGCACAGCCTAACTGCACAGAGGGTAAAGGTCAAGTCCATGAAACAGACACCCATTGGGATGAGGATGAGAGAGGAAACTCTCAGGGACCCGTGGTGGCAACGGTAGGGGTAACCCCCGGAGACCATCCCGTGGCCAAGGTCAGCCTCCTGGAGAAATGACACTCTGACACTGAGAGCCGAGATGGGACGTCAGGTGGAGGGAGGGAAGGAGGGGCTGAGGACCGGCCCTGCAGACACCCTGTGGCAGCAAGAGCAAGTACCCCGGAGATGAGAAACTGCCCCGAGGGGCCAGGCAGCTGCTGAACAGTGAGTCGCGGGAGGGGCGCCGAGGGACAGTGGGGGCCTCCTGCAGCCTGGGGTCCCGACCCAAGCGTTTCTGCCTCCTCCATCTCCACGGTCACCTCCCTTCTCAGCAGCTCGCCCCGCCCCCGCCGGCCCCCCACTGCACAGAGGGAAGGGCAGAGCGAGGGGGCCAGGCTGAGTGTGATGTGGGCACAGGCTGCTGGCTGCGGGCAGGGCACCCGTCGAGGAGGAGGGGCGGGCAGGCCCCCGCAGCCAGGCTCCCCACATAATCCCCTCCTGGTGCTGCACCGCCTCTTGGTTATTTTTAAAATCTCATTTTCAGAAAGTGGAGAAGAAAACCTCTTTCTTTGGCCTTTTTCCCCTTTTTTTTTCTGTGAAAGATTAGGAGAGGGGTGTGGAGGGAGGAGGGAGCCTGGAAGAGCGGGAGGCACCTCTGGCAGCGCGCCTGCTTGGGGGCCAGGGCCTCTGCTGACGGCCCCCCCCCCACCCTGGAGGCCCCAGAGACACGAGGCGGGACCCCTCCTTGGGCAGCCAGGTCTCAGCTGCTGCCTTCGCCCAGTGGGCGTGTTGTCGGTGCCGACTTTACACTGGAGCACAGCAGGGTGGTGGCTCTGGGTGTCCACCCTCATGGGGTGCAGGGCCTGTGGGGAGAGAGGGCCAACAGAGATCCACCCCCAGGCTGGGAGGCTGGGGGAGGGGCAGGAACTGCCTGGATCAGGGCCGGGTGGACGGCAGGGAGGGTTCTAGAGGCGAGGACTGCACGCATGGGCAGAGCCCGGTGAGCCTGGGTGGCTGGCAGGGGCTGACCTCAGGGACCAGGGAACCCGAGGGCCCGTCAGGCAGGTACCCTCACTGATGCCCCACCGGACACTCCGCAGGGGAGGACCTCCCTGAGCCAGGAAGGCCTGGAGCCCGGGACTGGACTCCCAGCTCTGTTCCTGAGGCTGGGCCAGCTGTCTGCCAGCCTGCTAAGTCGCTCCCAGCTCTAACCCTATGGACTGAAACCCGCCAGGCTCCTCTGTCCATGGGATTCTCCAGGCAAGGAGACCGGAGTGGGTTGCCATTTCCTCCTCCAGGGGATCTTCCCGACCCAGGGATCGAACCCGCATCTCCTGCACTGGGGTCCCCAAGGGCGAATAGGAGAGTGCGGGATTTTCTTTAGGAAAGCAGAGGTGTGGAGGGGAGGAGGTGACTCCGGGTGAAGACCAGACTCCTGCACGTGCGGTTATGGCTGCAGGTGCAGGGATGGGCCGTGCAGGGGGAGAGACCGGCTCAGCTCTTGATGCAGTGGGGATTTACAGCCAAGGAGCAGGGCGGAGGGGGTGGGGGCCATCAGTGGATGGAAAATAACTAGCAGGAGGTATCAGGAGTAGGGAGAGTCTAGCTAGATCCACCTACCAGGGTTCTCGCTGGAGGCAGGCCGGGTGCTCACACCTCGCCTGGGAGAGAGCAGAGGATGAGGACCCTGAACAGAGGCAGGGGGCGCGGGGCAGGGGACAAGGAAGGGGGGGGTTGTTCTTGCTAGAATTGCACTTTATGAGGAAGAGCAAGGATGGGCCCAGGAGAAGGTTCCGGAGCCCGGCTAAAGTTTGGTCCAGCAAAGACTCTTTGTCAAGGGCATTCCAGGAGGAAGGCATTGCAGAGCCTCAGAGGGCTGGCCTGGCTGTGACTGGGAACTGAGGGGGCTGGGGTGGGCATGGAGGGGGACAGAAAGAAGCAGCCTGGATAGCAGAGCAGGGGCTGGGCTGCTGGGCCCTGGGTCAGGCCGGTCCTCTCTGGGGCAGTAGCAGCATCCTCCTCCCCTAAGGGTCCAGGCTGGAGCCCGCGAGCCGGAGTGTGCCAGGGGCCTGGGCGGTGGGATGCCGAGGCCCCCTCCCCACCGACTTGCCGTCTGCGCTCAGGAAGGCTGTGGCCCCGGGCTAGCCCATCTCTGCGGGAACGCCCGGCCGGCCCGCCCCTCGGGTCCCCCGCCTCGAGTCCTGCCTGGGCCCGCAGCGCCATCTGCCGGCGGGATGGGAAGGCTCGGGCGGAACTGGCCCGAGGTCCCTGGGGAGGAACGGGTACCCTGCGGAGACGGGTGCGCGATGGTTCACAGGCCTCGTGCTCCCCCTGGAGTGAGCTGTGAGGGCCTGGTTTTGAACCTGGCTCCACTGTTGGCTGCTGTGTGACCTCCTGCCAGTTCCTGACCCTCTCTGAGCATCATCCCGATCGCAGGGAGGTGAGCACACCCGGCCTCCAGATTACTATGAAAAGTGGCCATGAAGCTGGGAGCCCACACGCGGCAGAGGTGGTCCCCCCACCCCCGGCGCTGAAGGTGCTCCCCAGTTTCTGAGAGGTTCATGGGGAAAGCAGGCAGGCGGCATGACCCAGCCGGGGACCTGCAGCCCTGACATCTCACCGTTTTCAAACATGGTGAAGGGTAGCACGAGATGGACAAGGATCAGACCCCAAGTCTCAGTGTCCCCTGGGGCTGGCACCTGTCCCCACAGGAGGCTCATCCACTCCCACCCTAACATCCAGCCCCCCCTTGGACCCTGCAGGAACAGGAGTCCCCCCCACCCCACCTCGCCACAAGCAGCTCTTGCATTGTCCATCTGGGGCTTGCTGGAAAGTTCTGTGGAAAACCTGCCTCCCTGTAATCCAGGTACATTCCAAGAGCCCAGAAGGCCCACTGGGAAGTTCTGGGGCCAGGACCCAGGAACCGACCCCCCCCCCCGGCTCATCCCCTTGGGGGCCGGCCTCTCTCTGTACCCTGCTTTCTCCTCCCTTCTGCCTGGAGCCCTAAGGAAGGGTGGGCAGCTATAGAGAACCCCAACCCAGTGCTTCCCTCTTGGCCCCAATTCCAGATTCCTAAGGGGAGGAACTGCTTGGCCCACCTTGCCCAGTCAGCCTGGTCGATGTCCAACAATGGCTCACCAAAACAGAAAGAAGCCAAAGGCCCTGACTTGCAGCATTGCCCACGACCATGGTGTAAAGGCTCCCACCACGGCTGGTCCCCGGCTGCCCCTGTGATGGATGCATACAGAGTCTGGCAGAGATGCACGATACCGCCCCGTATACAGACAGAGACACGTAAATAACCTCTAGGACACGGGTGACAGTAAAATAGATGCAATTAGCAAGAAGTGATAGGCTTGGGGCACTTATTACCTCTGTGTTTATTAGCGTCCCTTCCGTTGTGGGCTTCTAAGGTGGTATTTAACAAGTAACCCTCAACTTGCTGAGCATTTAAGCACTGATCACACAAGTCTGTAGGCCACCAGACAGAGTGGCTACAGGGAGCCACCCTGGAGGCGTGGGGGCCCAGCCCTGAGAAGGGTCACTGTCGACACCTGTTCTGGGAGCTTTGTGGGATCCAGTCTCCCAGGGACCCTCCTTTGTGATTCATGGACCCAGCTTTCAGCAGTCCCTCTCACGGTGCTGAAGGATGGGCGAGGGTGAACCGGGCAATGAACAGGACTGTCCCACGTGCTCCCATCAGAGTGAGCTGAGCCAAAGGCTTGGGGAAGACCCCATCCCCCAGCTGCCTGGATGAGCAGGACCCTGCCCCTCCTCACTCTCAGCCTCAGGCTCCTCCCCACACAGGGTGCATACCCAGGAGCCCCCTCTCATGGGACATCCTGAAGTTCTGCTGCAGTTAGCCCTGGTGCGGCTGCCCACCGAGTCGGACAGCCATGCTGTGTTGGGCACCCATCTCTTACCAAGCCCCTTTCGGGGAAAAGTGATTTAAGTCTCAGAACCAGCTGGGGAGGGGGCATCATCAGCCCCTGTTTCTAAAGAGGTCACAGCCTCGGAAAGGTCACCTGCCCGGCAGAGCCAGAGAGGCGGGGCTGACCCCCGGAGCAGCTGCAACACCCCCAAGGCCTCGCGGTAGGCAGTTCTTATCTGTTGACTCTAGCTTCCTGCACACGGCCAGGGTCCCACACGTGTGTGTCTCCAGGACGCAGGGGCTGCAGGCACAGCGCGGCTGCGAGGACTCCTCGAGATCAGGGCCAGCTGGGCTGGGGGTGGGCCGCCCACCAGCAGGTCCAGACACCAACCGTCCGCTGCCTGGGGCCTCCTCGCCCCTCCACACGGGAGGAACCTGGGGCCTCTGGCAGCGGAGTCTGCTGACAAGCATCCCTGTTGGGAGCCCTGGTCTGTCTTCGGGACCCAGCTCCCCTGTAGCCATGCAATTGGACTAGGGGACGACGAGCAGGCAGCCCACTGCGGACCTGCCCAGAGGGCTTCCACTGGGAGGCCATTCAGTCCCAGCTCTGCCGCTTCCGGCACTGAGCACGCAGTAAGTTACCCGTCGCTGTGGAACATACAACCGCAGACTCGGGGACTTAAGACCACGCGTTTACTGCCTTGCAGCTGCTTGGGTCGGGAATCCAGGCGGGCTTTAGCTGGGCCTCCTGCCTCGGGGGGTCTCCAGGGTGCAGCAGCGTGTCAGCCAGATCCACAGGTGTCCAGAAGGAGACAACTAAGAACCAGAGGTGGAGGGGCATGCTGAGGGCATAGGTGTACACGCACGTGCGCGCACACACACACTCACACATGGGCTGTGCCCAGGACACAGTGTTCGATTCCACAGCCCTGTCTTTGGCAAGGTGCCGTGGGTGCTGCAAGCATTGTGACCTCAGGGGTGAGGTCAGGGCTGGCTGGGGCGGGGGAGGGGCAGCCCAGAGATAGAGCTGCTCGGCCGGGCATGAGGAGAGAGTGGGCAGCACCTCCAGACTGCACCCCAACATGGACGCGCAGCATTCAGAAAAGCCACACAGCCACGCCAGCACAGACAGGACCTCCTCAGCCAGGTCCCAGAACCCCAGGTCAGCCCAGTGCCGGGCAGGGGCCCCCTGCAGAGCAGGGCAGCAAGGGGTGGACCCCCAGAGCCTGGGCCCAGGACAGAGGGGTCCTACAGCATGCCAGCAGCCCCCTGGAGTGGGAGTTGGGGGTGGACACTGACCTCACAGCCCTCAATGTGGTGGAGAGGAGGCTGGGGGGCGGCAGGGTGGGGCGATTGGGTGCAGGGAGAGAGGGGGTCTCGAGTTCCAGCATGGCCTTTGCCGTCACATCGCCTATAGCTGCCGATGCTTGTGGGGACCAGCGGTGTGAGATGGAGTGGACGGATGGACAGACAGTGGGCATGCTGTCCCTCTGCTGCCCGGAACCTCAACCTCGTCGAGAGGGCGCAGCAGCCTGTTTCCTAAGAGACTTGAGGGATATGCACAAAGGGGAGGTCCTCTGTGGCCTTTGTGGTCCGGGGTCCCCTGTGCCCCAGGTGGGCGCAAGGGCAGCTCCGTCTCCTGAGTCCAGCGGCAGGTTGGAAGCTGGAGGGCAGCCTCCCTCTCTGGGTCCCCAGGCCCATGGTGTTCTGCGTGGGGACTGGGGCACATCGGCTCTCCAGGCTGTCCCTGAGGGGGTTCCCAGGTGAGGTTCTTGCCTGTGCTTCTGGGGTCGTGTCTGTCCCCGAGGGAGCTGCCCAACCTGCCTCGGAACGCAGCTCTTCTGTTCTGCACCGTCGCTTCTGCCCGCGTGCTCAGGCAGGTCTCCCCTCTGCCGCATCCCGCCTCACGTCTAGGGCGAGAAAACACTCCCCCTGCAGCTGTCTGCTAACTGCGTTCCTATTCTCCTGTCTTTTAAAATACACTCAGTCCTGGTCGCCGCGGGACTGGGAGGCGGGTTTGGGGTGAGACACAGATCTCGCTGGTGGCTGTGGTCAACCCTAACCAACCAAGGCCCCTCCAGGGTGCAGGAGGGGCCAGGCTCGGTGTGAAAGGCTGAGCCCTCCGGGAGCAGCATGGGAGTGGCTGGTTTTCTGAGAGGCCATAGGAAGGAGGGGGCTTCCCAGGTGGCCCTGGTGGGTAAAGAACCCACCTGCCGATGGAGGAGACTTAAGAGATTCGATCCCTGGGTCAGGAAAATCTCCTGGAAGAGGGCATGGCAACCCACTCCAGTATTCTTGCCTGGAGAATCGCATGGACAGAGCAGCCTGGAGGGCTGCAGTCAATAGGGTCACAGAGAGTCAGCCACGACTGAGAGACTGAGTATGCACGTAGGAAGGGGGGCCTTCCAGGAGGGGCGGTGTGTGTACTGAGCCCCAGTGGTCACATCCCTGGGATGCAAGCTTTGGAGTCGGAGCCGGTCTGAACAGATGCTGTCCTGCAGAGGCTGTGTGTCCTGGGATGGGTCGCTGAGCCTCTTCTGTGTCTCAGCGCCTCGTGGGGTTGGTGTGAGGACACGGCAGACAGGATCAAGCTCCTGACACAAGCCCATCCTCGTTGGCAGCGGTGTGAGGTGGGTGGTGGGGCGAAGTACAGCCCGGGAGAATCCCCCGCTGACCACACAGTCACTGGTCCCCAGAGAGGCAGATGGTGGGGAGGGGCAGAGGGAACTCAGGCTGGACGTGGCCAGGGAAAGGGAAGACCCCCATGCTCCAGGCAGGAAGGCCAGCTGGGAGGGGAGCTGAAGGTAGCAGCTCCAGGTGGACGGGAGGACGGTCCCACTGTCCAGGGCTGACCTTGGCTCCTCCCAGGAGCACACCCCCAGCAGCATCCACTCACTCGGTCAGTCACTGGGCCTTCGCCCAGGGCCTTCCCTGGGACATGTGGGGGACCCAGAGAGAGATAGCCAGCACACCTCCAGGGGGACTGGGAAGGAAAAGGCCCAGGGGTTGGTCAGTGGAGCTGCCAGGGTTCCTGTGAGTTCAGCGGGAGCGAAGGAGGGCCATCAGTCATCAGAGAGCCAGGGGACACACCCCTTACTCTAGGATGCGCTGACTGTGGCGAGCAGGCTGAAAGCAACTTCACGTGGCCCCAACAAGGGGTCGAGGAGGACGGGGAGGGGGAGGACACACGCTCTGGGCAGACAGGAGAGCAGAGGCCCAAGGTCAGCCGGAAGGGCTCGGGCAGCTGACGCGGTGCGGAGGCTGCAGAGGACAGACCGCCAGGATCCCAGTGAGCTGGAAGGGCTGGACCCAGAAGAGCCTAGCGGGGCTGATGGCTGCTCTGGACACATCACTCTACCGTTCTTTCCACAAACGTTTGCTGAGTCCCTGCGAGGAGTGCCAGGCACGGTTCCAGGTGTTGGGGACACAGCTGGAAACAAGACATGAAGAGCCCTCTCTCCTGGCTTGCATTCGGGTGGGGGAGACAGCAATAAACACCAGACCTGGCCCAGAGAATCATACAGTGTTACAAGCTGGAAAGGGGCGTGGGAGGAAATCGACCGGTCAGGGAGTGGAGAGTGCGGGGCGAGGGTCAGAGTTTAAAGAAGCTTATCGAGAAAAATACAACTGAGCAAAGAAGTGAAGGGGGGTGAGGGGCTGAGCTGAGCAGCGCTCTGGAGGGAGGGTTTCACCAAATGGGAACAGCCAGTGCAAAGGTCCTGAGGTAGAAGTGTGTCCGGCAGGTTCAGAAGTAGCGGGAGCCCTCTGCACCTAGGGTGGGTGGAGTGAGCAAGAAAAAGCCAGAAAAAGGGACTTCCCTGGTGCTCCAGAAGTTAAGACTCTGAGCTTCCACTGCAGGGGGCATGGGCTCGATCCCTGGTTGAGGAAATAAGATCCTGAAAGCACCAAAGATCCTGCATGCCACGGGGCATGGCCAAAAAGTGAAAAGTAAATAAATATTTAAGAAAAAAGAAATAGTAGAAGAAAATGAGATGGGGGGTCATTTTTGTTCTTATTTCTTTTGTTCTTGGTTTGTTTTTTTTTAGCTATGTTGTTGTTCAGTAGCTAAAGTATTTCTTATTTAAATGCAGTAAAATTCACCCTTGTTAGTGTCCAGTTCTACAAGTTTTTTCTTAATTAATATAATTTTCTAGGGGCCATAGTGCACAGCATGTGGGATCTTAGTTCCCTGACCAGGGATCGAACCTGCGCCCCCTGCAGTGGAAGTCCCAGTTCTAGACTGGGACTCATCCAGTGTCCCAAACTCTTACAGAGGTGCAGCCACGACCACACACAAGCTATGAAACGGCTCCATCCCCCCTGAAAATTCCCCGTGCCCCTTCTCGTAATCAATCCTCCAGCAACCCCGCTATCCCCAGAAACCACTGATCTGTTTTCTGCCTGTATAGTTTCACCTTTTCAGAATGTCACAAAAATGGGACAAGGCCACACGTCGCTTTGGGGGTCTGGTTTCTTTCACACAGCGTAACACACGTAAGCCTCCTCCATGTGGCCTCCTTCGTCAGTCACTCCTCTCGTTACCGCTAAGTAGTATTTCTGTGGGTCCTGAAATAAAATGCAGTTTTTGGTGCATTCACCAGTCGAAGGACATTTGGATTTTTTCTGTTTGGGGTTATTATCAAGCCACGGTAAACATCTGTGTACAGATTCTTGTGTGACGTTGTCATTTCACTTCGGTAAATGCCTAGGAGTAGAACAGCCGAGTTGGATGGTGAATGTAGGTTTCGCTTTCTAAGAAAGTACCAAACTACCCTCTATGCTGGCTGTACCATTTTGCATTTCCGCAGGCAATGATGGAAACTCTAGTTACTCTGTCTTCTCACCAGCACTTGGTATTTTCTGGTTTTTCTTTTCTCCATTCTAGTAGATGTATATTGATATCCCACTGGGGTTTTAATTTGTTTCCCCCCTGGGGAATGGTGTGGAGCAGTTTTTATGGGCTTATTTGCCATCTGTTTTTCTCCTTTAGTGGAATGTCATTTGAATCTTTTTACCTGTATTTTCTTAGGTTGGTTGTGTTTTGTTCGTAAGGTATTTGTATATTTCAAGCATAGTCTTTTATCACCTATGTGATTTGCAAATTACTCCTCCAAGTCCAAAGCTTATCTTTTCACTTGTTGTAGCTGTCTTTCAAAAAGCAGAAATTCTTAATTTTGGTGAACTTATGTGCCAATTTTTTATTTTATGGATGGTGCCTTTGGTGTCACATACGGGACTGCTTTGTGCAACTCAGGATCACAGAGATTTACTCCTACATGTTCTTCTAGAAGTTTTAGAATTTTAGGTTTTACTTTAAGTCTGTGATCAATTTTGAGTTAATTTATGTTTGTGAAAGAAAGTTAAAGTGATGTCGCTCAGTCGTGTCCGACTCTTTGCGATCCCGTGGACTGTAGTCTACCAGGCTTCTCTGTCCATGGGATTTTCCAGGCAAGTGTACTGGAGTGGATTGCCATTTCCTTCTCCAGGGGACCTTCCTGACCCAGGGATCGAACCCAGGTCTCCTGCATTGCAGGCAGATTCTTTACCCTCTGAGACACTAGGGAAGCCCTAACCCTATGTTTATAGTGAGATAAATTTATGTTTGTAGTGAGATATAAATTGGGGTTTATTTTTTACATGTGTTTATCCAGTTATTGCAGCACCATTTATTGAATAGACTATCCTTTCTTAATTGAATTCCTTTTGTTGCACCTTTACCATAATACATGTGGGTCTTTTTCTAGACTCTATAGTTTGCTTTATATTTGTTTGTATTTCTGTGCTTTCATCAATATCACACTGCACTGATTACTGTAACTTTATTATAAACCTCCAAATCAGCAATATCAGTGCTCCAATTCTTCTCTCAAAGTTATTTGGCTATCTTCATTCCTTTACTTTTCCATATAAATTTTAGAAACAATTTGTTGGCTACTACAAAAAAAATGCTTCTGGGATTTTGATGAAAATTGCATTGAATATTTAGATAAATTTAGAGAAAATAGACAACAATATTGAGTCTTCCAATCTGCGAACATGGTGCGTCGCTCCATTTATTAAAGTCTTTATTTCTTTCAACACTATTTTATATTTTACAGTATATAGATCTTACAATTATTTGATACATTTATACCTAAACATCTCATGATTTTTAGTGCTATTGTTTATAGTACCTTTTTATTTTAATTCGCAGTTCATTGCTGGTACCTAGAAACGTGACTAATTTTTGTACACTGACTTTATATTTGCCAACTTGCCGAATTCACTTTTTTGTTCTGGTAGGGTGTTTTTTAGATTCTTTGGAATTTTCTAGTTAGATAATACCATCCTCTCGGCCTCTCCAGCACCTCTTTCAGTAAACACACGGGGCCATTCAGATGCATACACCCAAGGCCTCTTTTCCCTTTCAGAATCTCCTCCCACATCTCTGAATTCACAAAGAACCAGTCCTACATGACGGTACCTCAGAATTCTGCCCATGGGGACAGACAGAGGCACCCCACCACCATCCTGCTCTGCAAGTCACAGAGCAGCCAGGCCGCCCTGATGCCCAAGGAGCACACGGAGTTCATCGAGGAAGCCTACAATGCAGGTGACCCCCGGCCCCGGGACTCGGTTCCAGCAGACCCCATCAGTCCCTCCACCTGAGGAAGTCCCGGGAACGAGGGCCAGAGCAAGCCCACCCTCCAGGACCTTGGGGTGTTAAGAGGCGTGGATCTGGTGCAGCTTTCAGCAGTGCCTCCTGCGCATCCTTTTTGGCCTCCTCACACCTCCTGAGACACCATCGGAAGCCCCAAATGCCCTCTCTCAGCCCTTCCTTCCACCCTCATCCAACCCCTTTCACACCCTAGAACCTCAGCTCACACCTGGCCCTCTCACTGGAATGCTTTCCCCCTCCTTCAAAGGACGACCTGCCTTCATCCTTGTAGGCAAAGCTAAAATGCCACCCTCTCTGGCAAGCCAGTCCTGACTGCCTCTCCGTCTTAGGATTTATCATCCTTCCACTCTCTGTGTGCCTAGGGCCTTTTAGACAACTTTCCCACAGAACTCAAGTCCACCGATACTGGGTAGGGCTCTCCTGGGCTGGAGGCTCCTTCAGAACAGAGCCAGGCCCTGACTCCCCTTGGAGCCGCGCACACAGTCTTACAATAAATGAACACCACTGAATGTTGGGTGACTGGATGGAGGATGAAGCTGTGAGGAAAGAACAGATGGAGGGATGGAGGGATGAATGCTTAATTTATCAACAGATAAATTAAGGGTGGGTGGATGGGTAGATGAATTTTTAAATGGGTGAATGGTGAGTAGATGGATGGATAGATGGATTTAGGAATGGAAGGTCGGATGGACCGAAGGTGGATAGATGGATAAATTTATTCATGGATGGACTGATGAATGAGCATAAGGATGAGCAGGCAGGTGGGTGGACCGGTGGATTGATGGATAGAAAGACATGGATAAATGGGTGCATGGACAGATCGACGGACACATGGATGATAGACGGACACATGGATGATAGACGGACACATGGATGATAGACAAATGGGTAAATGGATGGGTGAAAAGGAGTGAACCGATGAATGGATCGAGTACTGCACGAGCGAGCGAGAATGCATTCCCTGCTTGCTTTCTTGCTTCTGATCTTCCCTTGAACCTCAGAAGGACGGGCAGAGCAGTTAGGAGCCCCAGGATCACCCAGTGTGTCCCAGCCCCGCCCCGCCCCGCCCCGCCCCGTCCCACCCCTCCCCTGCCCGCCCAGCCCCTCCCCACCCCCTCCCCTGCCCGCCCAGCCCTGCAGGTGCACCGTGGCCCCCACGGCGCACCCACCCTCACTCCTTCTGCCTCAGCCATCTGCTTCAAGCTGCTCCGGGACCTCAGTGGTTCAGACTCCCTCCACCTGAGGTACATCATCAAGAAAATCAAGAGCATGGCGCACGGGGCCCCCAATCTGGTGCTAGAAACCATCCACGACTACTTTGTAAACAACCAGCAGGTGGGAGCTGTTAGGGCTCTTCAGGGCGGGCGTGGGGAGGGGAGGGCAGGGCTAGACCCAAAGCGGGTTCAGACCTTGGTTCCTCCGGACAGCAGAGCCATGATTTGGGGCAAGTCAGTCTCCCCATGTGTCCAGCGAGCCAGCAGGGGGTGGGTGGAAAGTAGACCAACATGTGTGGACCATCCTCTGAACAGTCTCTCTATAGACTATCATGATTCTCAGAGATGAGAACGCTGAAACTTAGAGGAGGGAAGTAATTTGCCTAAAGTCACAGGGGAGGGATGATTGGGTGGATGATTAGGGTTAAGCTCTATCTGGATTTTTTAATGAATGGATAGATAAAAGAATAAATGGATGAACTGGTAGAATGCTCTTTAGACCCCCTGGTAGTTCCCTGAGGATGGAGACAAGTGTTTATTCATCTGTCTCTGCAGAACCTAGCTCAGGGCTGTTCACAACGGTGTTGCTGCATGGATGGCCAAATGTGTCCACTATGCTATCTCCTCGCTGGCCTCTTTACGCACCGCCCCCTAACTGCTGCTCCCACAGCGACTCCCCACTTAATCAGACCCAACTTGTCCCTGAGCCTGTGTCCTCCCTGCCATCCACAGATCTCCACCCGGCACAAGTTCCAGCTCTTCCACGTCCTAGGGGCAGTCATTGGAGCCAGTGAGTCCCTGGAGGAGACCTGGGAGAAGTCCTTCATGCAGCTGGCCCTGGAGAACATGACCAAGTCCACGGTGAGTCTCCCCCACCACCCACCCCCAGCAAATAGGCCATTCCACAAAGGCTTCTGAGGTGCAGGCAGCTGCCCGGGGGACCCAAAGAATGCTGGGAATGCCCAGCCTTGTGGCTGACCAAGCGATTCTGCCCATTTTCTCATTATCTTACCACCAGCCCCTTCAGAGGGACAGCCTCATGCACTCACTTTACAGCAGAGAAAGGTGAGTCTATGAGAGTTCTTGGCTGGCCTGTGCATCCCACCCATTCCCCAGGCAGTAGCTCAGCCCTTGGCTGCCTGGCTGTGGGTCCCCGCCTATTGAAGACCACAGGCTTGGACCTGGACCGCACATCCTCCAGCAGGTGGGGGCAGGCGCTTCTCTGGGTGCACAAGCTGGTCCAGGACTCACAGGGAGAGCAAGTGCCTCCTGGCGCCTCCATCCTGCATGACGCCCAGCACATGCCTGACTCCATTTTAGCCTCTGCTGGGTGGTCCTGCATCCTTTCAGTCCAGCTGCTTGGGTCCTTTGCTTCTGGAAGACACTTCCCTGATTCCCCAGGACAT
Source organism: Bubalus bubalis (assembly GCF_019923935.1). Taxonomy (NCBI): domain Eukaryota; kingdom Metazoa; phylum Chordata; class Mammalia; order Artiodactyla; family Bovidae; genus Bubalus; species Bubalus bubalis. The sequence continues at coordinate 79,526,155 of NC_059171.1, read as the reverse complement.
CGTCCCCTGTGTTGCTCTGTACTAGGCTTCAGGAACACCTGACTCTCAGACCCAGAGCTCTCCATAGTTCCCCATACTCTCATCCCACCTCTCTCTTTCCACCTCTCTGTCCTTCATTCTCCTCTCTGAGGAGCCATCATCTTCCAAATCTTTGACTGCATTTTCTATGCATATCCATGAGCCTTTAACTTTCAAGAGATCTTGGTCTTTGTCCTCAGAAAGTTCCCATTTCATCCTGTTAATGGCTTCACAGATACAGTGTCTTCTCTTATCTCTCAGGATATTAAAGGGACTGTTTTGCTTCCAGTTTTCTCTCTCTGTTTGGCCTCTATTTCCTCTGAGTAGCTTTTCTCTGGGTTTCATCAGGTTTGTGGTTGTGGCTATGGTTTTGATCCCTCCCATATCCGTGGCCTTCTCTGTGTGGCCATCTGCCTGTGCTTAGGAGCTGCTGAGGTGCTCTGGGCACACAGGTGGGTGATGAGATTGGGGGTCCACCGCAGAGTTACGAGGTGAGCCCTCTACTGTCCTCCACATGTCCCCTGTCCCCATATCAGCACCTCAGTGACGTTCCTCTCGGGCCATCCAGATCTCCCAGGGAAGACCTGATCTGGGGCTCAGCCCCACGCAGCAGAGTGGAGAACCTGACCCAGGAAGTGTCTGTCCCCTGCACTCGCAGGCCTGGCCTCCCCCGCCAGAGACCCTCAGCCTGGCCTCTCCAGAGACCCTGTGGGTGTGCAGGGTGGGGATCTGGGCGCTTGACTACTTCACACACACTCCGCCCTCTCCCCGGCCTCCCTAGCTGTAAGCATCTGGGAGACACACGCCCCAGGATTTCTACCAGACCATGTGTGGTGTCGGTGGAGGCCGGTTCTCAGCTTGCCCTACCGCCAGCTTAGCGCTCAGCCCAGTTACCTCACCCAGAGGGGCGGCTATCACCCTCGGTAAAAACCTCCTAAATGTAGAGTACTTGAGGTCTTTTCCTGAAAGAGCAAAATCAGATTCAACCCACCATCTTAACAAGAATCCCTCATAGTCACCCTTTCAACAAATCATAAATGATATAACGAGTTCACATGATGATTCAGACAGCACTGAGGAAAGCCCTGGGTGTGGCAACACAGCGCAGGACAGTCTGAGGCTGCCCCTCGAGTAGAGCGTGGTGGGCCTGGCTGGGGTGCAGGGAGGGCGAGGGGGCTGGGCCTCAGCCCCCGAGACGCTGACACTGACTCCTCGGGCCAGAGCTCTCGGGACCGAAGCAGAGACTCTGTTTCTGAATCCCTGGTGGTTAAGACTCCAAGGCTGTGATGTTGTCCTAAGCTCTCAGGAGTTCCGGAAAGAGGTGACATCGAGTAGAGCCTTCAGGATGCATGTCTAGAGCGTAGGTGCTGGAGCAAGCTTTCAAAATGGACTAGCGTTTGGATAGACAGGACGAGTGGACACTGTGTTCCAGGTGGGAGACACAGCATATGTGCAAAGGCTCAGCAGCAGGGATAATGACGATGGGTTTCTGGACCAGGAAGAGGCCCAGGGATGTGGACATTCACGTGTGATCCTGAGCCCTGGGGACGAGCCTCACCTTCACCCGCCCGCTCTGCGTGTCGGGCTTCCTCAGCCTCAGTTTTCCATCCAAAACCTGGGTTGACAGTAGCTGTCTTGCCCACCAAAGCAGACCCTGTGTGTGAGATGTCAAGGCTCCATCTGACCACCCACTCTTCCTTTCCGCCCCCGCCCAGGAGCTGGAGGAGGCCTACCAGGACGCGGCCAGCAGCGTGCTGGTGGCCATCTGCAGGCACTCCTGGCAGGTGGTGGCCCAGCACCTGGAGGCTGAGGTCCTGTCGGGCATCTTCCCGCACCGCAGTCTCTTCTACGTGATGGGCATCATGACCTCTGATGGTATGTCCTGCCCCTGGGGCCTGGGCCCAGCCACCCTCTGTCCGCAGGCTAGCAGGGGGCGGGGCAGGCTGTGAAGAGAGCACGAGGGGGCCGGCAGGGCTGCTGACCTGCGGGACATACTCGGGACTGAGCATCAGCTGCACAACAGGGAAGCCAGCCAGACGGCCCCAAGCTGCGGCCCGGACACCCCCACGGCATCTGTGCTGCCCGTCCCGACGAGGCCACGCTCCTGCCCTCGGCATTTCAGCTGCCCGCCTGGACACAACCAGGGCGGAGCAAGGAGGTTCCAGGAGGAAGGGCTGCCCTGCCGTGGTCCGTAGGTTCCCGGCAGACAGACAGGCCGAGCTCACAGAGACTGTGCAACAGGCCTGGGCACCCAGCTGCACGTTGCAGGCCCGGGAGGTCCATATTTCTGTGCCTCCTCCATAGCTGCTGCCTCTGAGCCACTGGAAGGGCCACCTTGGATAGTGGGGGGTCTCTGAGGACCCCTGGGGAGGACTCATGGAGGGAGGTCTTACCAGGATGAGGCTCAGCTAACACTCTCTGAGTTCCTGTCGTGTGCCCGGCTCTGCCATCACGAGCTCACAGCCTCGCCAGGGAGGCAAACTCCACCTCTCATTCATTCATTCACAAGCATAGCTGAGCTCACTGCTGCCCAGCTGTGGGGGTACTTCTGCCCTGGTGGCCATCAGGGAGGACTTCCCAGAGGAGGCAGCCAACTCTGAGCCATGCCTTGCATGCCAGGAGTAGGGGTTTGAGGAGGAAATGGTGTGAGCACACCCCGGGGCCTTAGGGAGGAGCTAGTCAACAGCCTCAGCTCGAGGGTTGAGGTCAGGGGGAGAAATGGGTGTGGCGGTTCTGCTGTCTCCAGGGTGACCCAGAGGGGAGGCCTCAGAGGCTGCACTTGGGAAGAAGGCTGGGAGGAGGCAGGCCTCAGCTTGGCTCGGCTTTGCACCCCTCCCCTGGAGCTGACAGGCTGGGTGGAGGTCCCTCTGTGCCTCGGGTTACCTCTGAGATCCCCCCAGAGCATTCCCTGAAGTGGCCCCTCTTTCTGAGGTTGGGTTTCCAAAGCTCCATAAAGGCTTTCCAGCCCCCCAGTGTGGCCTTCCCTGGGCCTTGTTTTCCCATGGTTGAGGAGACCCAAGCACGTCCCAGGGGACCATGCCCAGAGGGAGCCCTCTATACCACTGTCTGAGCCTGAGGCCCAGAGAGGGAAGTTAACCCACCTGAGGTCACACAGGATGGATGGCAGGACCACAACTCCAGCCCAGCGCTTTGGACACCCAAGTCCAGCTCACCATCCTTGGAGCTCACCTCCCCCAAGGAGCCAGACAAACACAGGACAATGTAGTCCTGACTCAGTCATGTCCAAGGGATGGGGGAGATGGAGCCCAAGCCCAGCCCCAGCCGTGGACACAGGAGCTGGCCTCCAGTGACCACCACCTCCACTCTCTCCCTCAGAGACTCTCTACAAGGAGGGAGAGAAGGCTGGCTGGGAAGAGCAGCTGGCCAAGGTAGGGAGGGAGCCCAGCCACGGGGGCCTTCTGCAGGGATGATGGGGGGCGAGGGTGGGCACCCACTCAGCCCTGGGAGGGTGGAGGAGGCTCAGGATGGGAGGCGGAGGGCGGGCAAGGCTGGTACCGAGGAGCAGCAGGGTCCCTGGGGGTCAGGACGTGAACTTGTCTCTAGACACCTGGCACAGAGCAAGTGTCCAACGCACACAAGGCCCTTCCCGCCCGCCCTGGGGCCTGGGTCCATGGCTGAGGGGCCCAGAGAGGATGTGGAGGCCAGACGGGAGAGCAGAGGGGCGAGGAGGAGGGCGGTGGGGACTGAAGTTGTCACAGCGAGGACGGGTGTCACGCTGCTCCCACTCCAACCACACACCACGTGGCTGGGAGAAGGGACGTTGGGCCCTGGCAGGCCTGGATTCAAGTCCAGATTCAGCCAACCACAGCTGTGTGTCCTGGGTGACCTACTTTGCCTCTCTATACCTTATTTCCTTCTCTATCAAATGGGGGTGAAAGTGCCAACCTCCAGTGCTCGCTGTGAAATGACAGGAAATAATCTACATGGTGCCTGGCACTGTGCGTGACAGACAGGAAGCCCTCACTCACTGCATTAGTTATTATTATCATATAGTAGCAGCAGAACAGTTGTAATTAAATAGCATTTAGTGGAAATAACACCGCTAGCAGCAGCAATACAGGTAATTAATAGAAAAATAAAGACAGAAAATCACTAAGTACATAGAAGACTTCAACAACATAATTAACCAAATTGATCTAATTGACGTTCTTTTCAAATGTAAATGGAACATTCACCAAGACAGATCGCTTGCTGGGCCATATATCAGATTTCAATAAATTTAAAAGGACTGAAATCAAACGGAGCACATTCTCTGCCCAGAAGGTCAATTAGAGATCAATACCAAAAATATGTCTGGAGAAATTCCAAATATTTGGAAATTAGACAACACTCTTTTAAGTAACCCACAAGCCATAGAAGAAATCACAAGGAAAATTAGAAAATATTTTGAAATGAATGGTAAAGAAAGCACAATATGAAAATTTGAAAATTTTGGGGACTCAACAAAAAACAATGCTTAGAAGAAAATTATATTTGTAATGCCCATATTAGAAAAGAAAAAAGATAAAATCTATTATCTAAACTCCATTTTAAGGAGCCATTCCCCAAAGTGCAAATTAAGCCCAAAGTAGAAGAAAGAAAATAATAAAAAGTAGAGGAAAAATCAAATTTTTTTAAATGGACAAACAATAGAGAGTGAATAAAACCAAAAGTGGGTTTTTCAAAAATATTAATAAAATGATAAGCTCTTTGATAAGCTGATCAAGAAAATAAAAAATATTCATTATCAGTAAAGATGGAATATCACTGAACAATCTTTAAACATCTGGAGAATGTTTGGGTAATAAAATATGATTCCAATAAATTAGGCAATTTAGACTGAATAAACAAATTCCCTAGAAAACACAAACCACAGAACTGACAAGAGAAGAAACAGAGGATCTGAGTAGCCCTGGATAAAAGAAATTGGAATCATATTTTATAAACCTTCCCACAGGCTTTGCTGGTTAATTCTATCACAAGTTAAAGTGTCAGTTGCTCAGTCATGTCTGACTCTTTGGGACCCCACGGACTGTAGCCTGCCAGGCTCCTCTGTCCACGGGATTCTCCAGGCAAGAATACTGAAGTCGGTTGCCATTCCCTTCTCCAGAGCATCTTCCCAACCCAGGGATTCAACCTGGGTCTCCTGCTTTGCCGACAGATTCTCTACCGTCTGAGCCACCAGGGAAGCCCATCACAACTTAATGCAGAAATAATACCAACTCTGTCCAAATTCTCTCAGAAAATAGAGGAAAAAGGAACACTCTTGAAACCATCTGATGGGGCCGGCACAACTCCAACACCAAAGCTGGAAGAAAACATTACAAGAAAGCTACAGACCAATATCTTTTATGAGGATGAACTCAAAAATATTTAGCAAAAGATTAGCAAGAAAAATCGGCCTTTTTGTTCACCTGCCTGGAATCTCTCGCATCCCAGCCCTTTGGGGTTTTTACAGAGACCTTGTTAATAGGTGTGATTCACCAAACCGCTGACGGTTGATAATGAAAGTCCACCTGTCACCCTCTCTGAAGGTGCAGAGGTGGGTCAGAGTTCCAACCGTCGATCCAGGATGGGTTCTCCTGGCAACTCGCCCTCATCCTAGGTGGAGAGCCAGGGGCTTTCCAGAAGTGGAACCAGGCTTCTTGTGAACAACAAAAGACCTTTACTGCTCTCATCACTTAGGAAAGGGTTTCATAAGCTCTGTGCCAGAAGATGAAGACCACGTGTATATTTTTATCATAAGTCCCAGCGTCACATTGAGGAAGGCCCTTCACAGAGCAGGAGTAGGAGGGAATGATCATCTGTGGAAGCCCTGCCACTCACGCACCTAATGATGAGTGAGTGACACCTTCCCACTGAGATCAGAATGAGGCAAAGAGGCCCACGGTCTCCACTTCTGGTCAACATTGCACTGAAGTCCTAACCAGGGCAGTAAGCTAAGAGACAGGCGAAAACAGATGTACAGATTACAGTGGAAAATGAAAAACTTTCTTTGCAGACAACATAATTGCATACACAGAAAATCTCAGTTTTTTAAATTCTGGAACTATTAATTACTAATAATTGAATTTAGCAAGATCTCAGGATATAGAATCAATATGCAAATGTCGACTGCATTTCTGTGTACTAACAATAAACAATTGGAAAATAAACTTCTAAAAAACTATGATGCAGTCACATTTAAAACATGAAAGACTCAGACAAATTTAACAAAATATGGGCAAGATCTTTACAAAACACTGCAAAAAGAAATTAAATAAAACCTAAATAAATGCAGATAAATGATCATGGATAACAAGAGTCAATAATGTTAAGATGTCAATTCTAAAAATTGATTTGTGTATTGCTAGTGTGATGCCAACCAACTTCATTATAGAATTAAATAAAATCTATAATTTAAAATTTTATATGGAAATTTCAAAAGACCTAGAATAGCCAGAACAATCTTAAAAAAGAGCATAATTACAAGAATTACACTAGCTGACTTCAAGATTTCCTATATAGCTACAATCAACAAGATAGTGAGAATTGACAGAGATAGAAACACCAACATAAAACCACACTTACGTGATCGATTACTTTTTTTTTAATGGTACCAAAGCAATTCAATAGGGAAGGTCTTTTGAACGAATGGTTCTGCAACAATCACCTATCTGGGGGGTAAAAAGGAACTTTAATGCCTGCCTCGAACCATTCGCAAAATTTAATTTGAGATGGGCCCAAGGCCTAAATATTAAAAAACAAAAAAGCTTCTTGAGGAAAACACAGGAGACAATCTTACCTTTATCTTGGGGCAGGTTAATATTTCTTGGAACCCAGAAATCACTCAGCATAAAAAATTTTTTAAATGGATGAATTGGATTCCATCTGAATTAAAGCTTCTGCTCATCCCACAATACTATGAGGAAAGTGAAAAAGGGGAAATCAGAGACACAAAGAAAATATTCACGAGACATATCTCTGACAAGAGATTGTATCCAGAATAAGTGAAGAACTCTTCCAAAAATCAGGGAGAAAAGACAAACAGCCCAACTGCAAAAGTGAACAGAAGATTTAAGTAGGCATGTCACAGAGGAAGGCAGATGAATGACCAAAAGCCAAAGACACAACGGTCAGCATCTTGAATCCTCAGGGAAATGTCAGTTAACATCCGGGAGCAGCCTCTACCCACCCACGGACAGACCTCATAAGAGAAAGAAAGGCTCAGCCAAATGCTGGTGGGGAAGTGCCCGCTGCGGGTGGGATGGGGAAACCTGCTTGGAAAAATGGCATTTTCTTATACAGTTAGGACTCGAGAGTTCTACTTTTAGGTACTAACCCCAGAGGCACGAAACACTCGTACACGAAATTACGCACAGAAGCATGTTCCCAGCAGCCTTATTCCTAAGAGCCTCAGACCAGGAACAACCTGTACTAGGCAGACTCATCCCCTCCCAAAGACCTGAAATCAATTACTTACTCACCCACCGAGGAAAATGGAGGAAGGAGAGCGAGTTACACTGAAGCTGAGCAGCAGAAATAGAGGCGTCAACTTGAAGAAGCGTGCAACAGCACGGCGAATCTCAAACACACACTGAGGGAAAAAACACCAGACACAGGGCTTCCCCGGTGGGTCCGGTGGTTAAGAATGGCCTCGCAATGCAAGGGACATTGGTTTGATCCCTGGTCCGGGAAGATTCCACATGCCCAGGAGCAACTAATCCCAAGCGCCACAATTACTGAGACTCCTCTCTGGAGCCGGCGAGCCGTAGCTATAGAGTGAAGCCCAAGCTCCTAGAGCCCAAGCCCTGCAAGCAGAGAAGCCACTGCAGTGAGAAGCCCGTGAGCCACAATTAAGAGGAGCCCTCAGCTAGAGAAAGCCCGCTCGCAGCGGCAAAGACCACAGCCAAAAAATGAGTCAACACGTCTCTTTAAGAAACATCAGACACAGAAAAGCACACACCACGTGATTCCAGTCGTACGAAATTCTAAAAGAGGCAAAATTAACCTTATGGCAGGCAAACTAAATCAAACCGGCCTTGTGGGGATGGAGATTAACTAGGAGTGAGCATGAGAGAGCTTTCTGGGGCAGTCAGAAATGGTCCAGATATTGACGGACCGACAAAGGTCCGTCTAGTCAAAGCTATGGTTTTTCCAGTAGTCATGTATGGATGTGAGAGATGGACCATAAAGCTGAGCGCGGAAGAATTGAATCTTTTGAACTGTGGTGTTGGAGAAGACTCCTGAGAGTCCCTTGGATTGCAGGGAGAGCCAACAAGTCCATCCTAAAGGAAATCAGTCCTGGATATTCATGGGAAGGACTGATGCTGAAGCTGAAGCTTCAATACTTTGGCCACCTGATCCGAAGAACTGACTCATTGGAAAAGACCCTGATGCTGGGCAAGATTGAAGGCAGGAGGAGAAGGGGGCAACAGAGGATGAGATGGTTGGATGGCATGACATTTAGTTCATGTCCATCGATGACTCGATGGACATGACTTTGAATAAGCTCCGGGAGTTGGTGATGGACAGGGAACCCTGGCATGCTGCAGTCCACAGGGTCACAAAGAGTCGGACCGAACTGAGCGACTGAACTGAACTGAGACATACGTACGTTTGTCAAAATTCATTGCACTACACACTGATGATACACGTGTCTCACTGTACGTTAAATAGACCTCAATATTAAAATATTTTCCAAGCAAGAGTACTGGAGTGGGTGCCATTGCCTTCTCCAATTAAAATATTTAAAGCTTTAAAGAAAATTTTGGAAACAGATGTGTTTCAAATTTCAAAATATTTCAAAATATAAAAAGAAATATGGGGCCCGCCTTATATATTCTGTAAACATTCTTAGCAGGGTCTAGGACTGATGCAGAATCAGATAGATGACTATCTCTGCTACAGAAACATGCAGAATTCACACTAATTCCCATAAATAATGTTGTAGCAGTTTGGGCTCCGCTTTGGCCACCAAATGCTGGTACATGATGCCATGAAAAAAAGAGACACCGAAGGTTTGGGGGAGGGGACAGAAGCCCCTGGTGCTTCTGGAGAAATTAGGAGCTTCCGGGAGGCTGGGGTTCCCTGGGCATTCAGCAGACACCTGTCCTGTGGGCATATGGGAGAGCCACCCAGGTCTTGCTGCACCCTAGCAAATGGACCAGATGTGGGGCACGACTGAGGCAGACAGGTTCCTCTGGATTCTGCCCTGGTGTGCATGCATGCTAAATTGCTTCAGTCATGTATCTGACTCTCTGCAACCCTATGGACTGTAGCCCATCAACATCCTCTGTCCATGGGATTCTCCAGGCAAGAAGGTGTAGGTTGCCATGCCCTTCTCCAGGGGATCTTCCCAACCCAGGGATCAAACCCGCATCTCATGCTTCCTGCATTGGTGGGCTGGTTCTCTACCACCAGCACCACCTGGGAAGCCCTGGTGGAGTGGAGATGACCAATGTGCAGTGAAAGCATTAGTCACTCAGTCACGTCCCACTCTTTGCAACCCCATGGACTGTAGCCGCCAGGCTCCTCTGTCCATAGGAATTTCCAGGCAAGAGTACTGGAGTGGGTAGTCATTCCCTTCTCTAGGGGATCTTCCCAACCCAGGGATAGAGCTCAGGTCTTCTGCATTGTAGGCAGATTCTTTACCATCTGAGCCAAAAGGGAAGCCCTAGGCTAGAGCAGTTTCCACTTCCAGGTCCAAGGGTGCATCACCAGAGGGGGTGCAGACAGTCCTGCCTGCAGAGGGCGCCCTCGTCTCCGAGTATGGCCCTGCCACTGCTCCTTTAGGGTAGATCCCCAGAAACGGAATTAATTGGGGAAATGGATGCATATAAACTATAAATTTTAGTTACCATTGCCCAAACCTGCACTTCAACGTGATCCAATCACCTCCAAAATGTGCTTTTACTATTTCTCAATCTTGGCCAAAATGATACAACATCTTAATTTCCATTTCTTAAATATTAGTAAGGTTGAGTTTATATATCTCCATTTTTAAGTGGATTGTCATCTTTTTCTTATTGGTTTTAAAAAGTGCTCTTTATCAATGATATTAACTCTTGGCAACAGATCACAGAAAGAAAAAAAAACTACTGTGTCTTTCAACTTAATTTATGGTGATTTGGCTAAACAAACTTCTTGAAATGCTTATCTTCACATTTACCAATCCTTTCTTCTTTTAAGGTATTTGTGTTGGGAGCATAATTAGAAGGAGTCTCTCCATCAGAAAAAAATCTTAGGATCAAAATCTTAGACGACTTGTATTGTGGAAACCAGGAACACTGAAAATAGAGAGGCTGTGTATTTATCATCATAAAATGATGCAGTGTTAGAGCTTTTAGGACTTTATGTTTAGAAGGGACTTCTCATTCATGTATTTGATCATTGGTTCATTCATTCCTTCATTCAAAAATACTAAGAGTGTCAACTACTTGTCGAGCACTGTTTTAGGTACTGGGGAGACATCCATGGGCATACAAGACCAACCTTGCCCCCAGGCACCCACACTCTGGTGCAGCCACCTTGAGGGGACACGCCACTGGGCCTCTCTGACAGCCGAGCCCCGGCCCAGCCCTGGGGACATGGTCAGGCTCCTGGTTTCCAGCCCCTCCTTGAGAATCTCCAGCGAGGGGCAGCTTGAAGAATGAGTTTCTTGTCCCCAACAGTGAGCAAACAAGTCAGAGAGCAGGCTCTAGAGCCTCAGGAGAGGGAAGCAGGGAGGAGGACGCGGAGTCAGGACCCCAAGCAGTTACGGGCGGGCCAGGCTGGGGAGACTCATAGGGTGGAGACAGAGACCCTCTACCCACCCACCCCGTCTGCTCACAGATGGCCATCAAGTCGGTGCCGTTTCTGAACACGGAAGGGTGGTCCAAGGAGTTGCTGGGGGCACTCACCAGACCCAACCGGACACAGCAGGAGCAGCCCCCGGAGAAGGTGGGCCACCCCCACCCCTGGTGCGCACCGCACAGGCCCAGGGGCTCTGCCCATGGGCCCACGCCCAGCGCAAGCCCCAGGCCCCCGAAAGGAACAGAGGGCGGGGGCCAGGCGGTAGGACTTGCAGCCACACCCTTGATGCTTCACCACCAGGCCAGGGATTGCTGGTCACAAAGCAGAGGGGTGAGGGGGCCTACACGGGGGAAGTGGCAGCCTGCCCAGTGGACAGGGGTGCAGAGAGGGGGTTCAGGCTCAAGACAGGAAGCTGAACGCTTCCCCAGGCCTTCCTGTTCATCTACTATGGGCTGATGCTTCAAGCCGAAGAGAACGGCACCAACGTCAGGACACACCTGAAAACCCTGCTGGAAACGTCCCACCAGTGGCCCAAGCAGAGAGAGGTAAGGCTATGGCGGCCACTCAGTGCCAAGTGTCTGACCCTGACCACAAGATTAGCCTGAGCCTGGCCACACTCTAGGCCCTGACCTGAGCCCTGACCCTTGTCCCACTGAGCTGTGACCTGAGCCCTGACCCTGGTCCCACTCTGAGCCCTGACCTGGTCACACTCTGAGAGCCCTGACCCTGGTCACATGCTGAATCCTGACCCTGGTCACACTCAGAGCCCTGACCCTGGTCACACTCTGAGCCCTGACCCTGGTCACACTCAGAGCCCTGACCCTGGTCACACTTTGAGCCCTGACCCTGGTCACACTCAGAGCCCTGACTCTGGTCACACTTTGAGCCCTGACCCTGATCACAGGATTAGCCTGAGCCTGGCCACACTCCAAGCCCTGACCTGAGCCCTGACCCTGGTCACACTCTGAGCCCTGACCCTGGTCCCACTCTGAGCCCTGACCCCGGTCCCACTCTGAGCCCTGACCCTGGTCCCACTCCAAGTCCATCACAGCTGTGTCCTCTTCTTTGTCACCTGGACCCTCATTCCACACTCTGGTGCAGGGCTTGAGACCTGGGGGTGGGGAGGCAGCAGTAGCAGGGCTCCACAGAGTCACCTCTCCCCCCACCCTACCCTGACCTCCAGCCCCCATAAAGAGACGCCCCATAATGCTCGGCTCAAATGTGCGTGTCCTCCCAGCCTGGTGGCAGGCAGGTGCCCTGTGCCCTCTGATAAATTCCCTCCCTTCCTGGGCCTCAGTTTCCACACACCCAGGTGAGGGGTAGGCCGGATCCTACCAGCCCACGTCAATGAGCCCTGCCCCCCGCCCCCTGCCCCCACAGGGCATCGCACTCACCGTGGGGTTGGCCGCTGCCCGCCACCTGGACCACGTCTGGGCTGTCCTGGAGCAGTTTGGCCGGAGCACGCCCATCAGGTGGAGTCTGAACAGCTTCTCCCCCAAGGTGCTGGCTCTCTGGCGGCCAGAGGCCTGGACTGCAGACAGGGATGCTGGGCCTCCGTGGGGTGGGGGCTCCTGGGGCCGATTAGGGGGAAAGGCTGTGGGCCACGGCCCCCGGCCTCCGGCCCACCTCTGCAGCAGCGGTGTGGCTCCTGCGCCGCACTTTCCCCCTCCTCGATGGTGCTCCCTCTTTCCCACCGGGCTGCAGGGAGCCCAGCTGTGAGGCCAACACGGGACAGCTGCCGCGTGGCTGCCTGCCTGCTGCGTGGTAGTTAGTGGCTCTTTGATCCTGGGCCACGTCCAAAGCAGGAGATAAGGGCCCGAGGCCAGCCCCGGGGAGCTCCCAAGGCGGAAGCAGTGGCAGCGGCCCCAGGAGGCGAGCCAGGATAGGACAGAGGGGGGATGAGTGAGAACCAGGACCACGGCCGAGGTCCAGCCTCCTCCTCGCAGTGCCGCACCTGGCGGGTGGTAGAGCAGCAGCTGGGACCCGAGGCTCAGACCCCCAGAGAGGGTCTAGTCACTGACAGACTGCAGGATCATAGTGTCCTCAGGGGCATCAAGGGCCCCCACTCTCTGGGTCTCACCTGGAGCCAACACACCGGGTGCCCCATCACCGTCTCTCTAGGCCCAGACACGCCCTCCCAGGCCCCCTGCAGCCTGAGGTGGGACAGAAGGGGGCCAGGTCCTGGGCCCCTGGGGAGGGGCCACCCCACGGCTGGAAGGGTGAGGGGCTTAGATTTTAGCCCGTTCTAGCAGAGACAAGCACCCCCGGGTACACCTTCGAGTGACCCCATGAGACCCAGCCTACCGCCCCTAGAGAGACAGCCCCATCTCCCCTATTTCCTTGTGAAATAAACTGAGGTCCACCCTGCCTCCAGGACCCCGCTAGTGGCTGGGGTACCTCCCATCACCACACCCCCAGGGGAAGGCTCAGCAGGGCCCCCATGCACCTGACCTGCCCCGCCCCCACCCCCCTGTGCCCAGAACTCGGGGGACCTGCGGTGGAAGTGGGCGAGCAGCACCATCCTCCTCGCCTATGGCCAGATGGCGGACAAGGCCAAGGCCCAGATCCTCCCGTGGGTGGACAACATCCTGTCCCGGATGATCTTCTTCTTCCACTACAGCTCCTGGGTACGACCCCCGGCCCACTCCAGAGCCCACCAGAGTGGGGTCAGGATTAGACCTCCCAGGGCCCTGGAGCCCACCTCCCCACCCCACCCCAATGTGGGCCTGGCCTCCTCCTCATCCTTCCCACCTAATGCTTCATGGGTTTTCGTGAGGATCCGAGCCCTCTGCCTCCCCCCGAAAGCAAGCCCTGGGTTCTCACTTGGGGGAACTGGATGCCCCGTGATGACAGTCCCCTGACCCTCACCCCGGGAACAGTGAGGGGCCAGGCAGCCCAGTGAGGCCACCGCACACTTGATCCTTTGGGCCTGGGGTAGCTGCATATCATGAGAAGCTGGACACTGGGCTTCTTACAGGCACCTCCTGGTACTTATGCATCATCAACTATTCACATTGTTAAACAAAATCACACGGGTCGCCCCCATCCCGGGGCCTGTGCAGCCCCAGCCAGAGGTCTCTGCTGTCCCCCCATCAGCAGCGGCCCTGCTGCCACCTGTGACAGCGGCCCTCCTGCCCTCCCACCCCTCCGGTACTCCCGCTCCCCGACCTGCCCCCTTGCTCCACTGTCCGACCCCAGGACGAGACCCTGAAGCAGAGCTTCCTCACGGCCATACCCATGCTGGTGGGGGCCATCAACCGCAACGAGGGTGCCCAAAGCTACGAGTTCTCGCAGGTGTCCGAGCTCCTCGAGTGTCTGATGGTGAGTGCAAGGTCCTTGGGCAGGGGAAGGGCTCCCCAGGGATGGACCAGGCACCCACCTCAAACAGCAGCACTCACGAGAGGCACCAGTGGAAGAGATGGGCCAGCTGGACTTCTAGAGCGTGGACAAGCCCTTCGTAGGCTTTCACACCTGGAAGCACATCCACGGCCCTCAAGTGACTCACTCCCTAGAGTGACCCTGAGCTGGCCAAGGACATCCACTGCACAGTTGATGTGGCTGAGACCCGGGAAGGCCAGCACCATCCATCCATTCTGCCAATACTGACCTAGCTTGCACCACCAGTTACTAGGGGTTTGGGCCTCGCAGAACCTGTGGGATAGTGGAGGAAACTCACAAGTGATAAATAATTATGCAGTAGCAAGGAGAAGGCAATGGCACCGCTCTCCAATACTCTTGCCTGGAAAATCCCATGGGCGAAGGAGCCTGGTAGGCTGCAGTCCATGGGGTCATGAAGAGTCGTACACAACAGCGACTTCACTTTCACTTTTCACTTTCATGTATTGGAGAAGGCAATGGCAACCCACTCCAGTGTTCTTGCCTGGAGAATCCCAGGGACGGGGGAGCCTGGTGGGCTGCCGACTATGGGGTCGCACAGAGTTGGACACGACTGAAGTGACTTAGCAGCAGCAATAACAAAAATAACAGGCACATTTTCTGAGCCCCTCCTGTGACCCAGACACACTGCTTTGCATGCCTTGCTTCCCACCTAACATAAGGGCATCATGTTACTTGTGAATACACGAAGCTCAGAGCAGTTTGAAGGTGTGCCCAGGGTCATGCGAGGTCATGTGCGGGTAGCTAGGATTCAGTTATGATCCATCTAATTCTAAAGTCTATGTTCTAATTGTCTGAGGTGGCAGGGGGATGTGGGGGGGTCAGATCACAGAGGCCCCCCTGTGCAGATCCAGAGCAGAAGCAGAATCCTGCAGGTTAGAGGGGTGCTGGGCACCCAGACCTTTAGGCGGGAAGGAGACTTGGTGGCAGGGGACAGGCCCAGGTATGTGGAAAGACTCAGCCTTCACCTGGGATTTGCAGCTTCTGATGGAGAAGGAGCCCCAGGACACGCTGTGCACCCCGACTCGCCAGCAGACCATTCGCATCATCTCCAGTCTCTGGTAGGCTCCCCGGCCCCACACAGTGCCTTGCTCAGCATCCACCATCAGCCTCACAGCTCAGGCTTGGCGCCCCTCAAGACAGCGAGGTGGGAGACATCAGGCTTCAAGGCCCTCCTGGGCAGGGCCAGGGACCTGAGCCAGCACAGGCCACCGTGGGAGGCGGCTGGCTGTCTTACGGAGGCCCCCGCCCTCCCTGCCTTGCCCCCACAGTAAGCTGAGGCCACAGCTGGACCTGGAGAAGAAATCTCGGCTTCTGTCCATCAGCCTCCGCAGCGTGATGTCCCTGCCGCTGCTGGAGGTCCTGGAGAAACACACCTGCCTCTTTCTGGAGCCGCCCAACATACAGGTGCGAGGCTGGCACCTGCACCCCTTCCGGAGGGGGGCCCCCGGGGAAGAATGTCCAGTCCCACATACTGCTCTAGGGTTGGGAGGGGGCCGCTGAGGCACCCGCCTCTCACCATAGGCTAGGGCTGGGGGTGTTTCTTTTAACTGTTTTGAGCCCACCTGTAAAAAGGGAATGATGATCCAAGAGCTAGTGGTCCTTAGCACTGAGGCTGAAAGGAAACCCTGCGTGTCCCACGTGTGGGGCAAAGCAGCGCTCTGTACATAGAATGGGAGGCCTCCCTGCCTCTTGCCGGCACTGAGAGCGTGCAGCTCAGTGTCACCAACGCAGCTACTGCAGCTGGTCTGGTCCTGCCCGCGCTAGTGGCTGCAAGGAGGAGCTCTGATGTGCGCTCCACGGCCCTGGCCGGCCGCCCACCCTCTCAAGTTCTGTGCAAGGGAAGCCGCACTGCGGGGAGATGCCGGCCATTGCGGGCAGCCGCCACCGGGGGGCGCGTGCAGCCTCAAGCGGCCGCGCCCCCGCCAGGCGCCCCGCCCACTGCAAAGGGCAGGCAGCCGGTGCTGAACACCCGCCGGCCGCCAGGCCCACCCCCATCTGCGTTAGCTCAGCTTCCCAGCAGCGACCCGTCCAGAGAGCGGAGGGAACCAGCTCAGAGAAGTGGAGGTGTCGGGAGGGAGGGGCAGGGCTGATCTCCGCCCCATGCCCCCGGACCAGGCTCTTCAGGCCACCTGCCCAGGCTGAGCCCAGGATGGAGCCGGCAGACAGGCAGCTTGGGTGTGGGAGACAGTGAGGGGCCCCTCTCCAGAAGGGGGCGTCTGCCTAGACTCCAGCCCTGTGCGAGTCCAGGGTGCCCGGGTTACCACGTGATGACCCCACGGCCGGACCCTCAGTGAGTGCAGCCGGGAGCCAGGCGCGGGGCTGGGGCTTCCTGTTCCTTCTCACCCTGTGTCCACGTCCACCCTGACAGGGGTCTGGCTCCAGCCCAGTTCTCAGGTGACAAAGGTAGGCTCAGCGAGCTGAAGTGGCCCCCAGAGAGATGACGGCCAGCGCCACAGGGCTCTCCTCCAGTGGATACTCCCTGTGGCCCTTCCCTCCCTGGGCAAGCCTGACTCGCCAAGCGGCCAAGATTGAGGGTCTCCTGTGTTTGCAGGACCAGTGCAAAATGAAAATGAGGGGCCTTTGTTTAAACCTTTTTTGAGAATTTCAAGATGGCAATGGCAGAGCATTCAAGTAGACACGAGAGCCTTCCAGGCCAGGTCTTGAGCGGATTACACGCTCGTGAATCTTCTCGGCCACTGAGAATCCTGTGCCCTGGGGCAGGCCCCAGACCACCCATGCTCCACGGCTGCCCAGTGGGGGTCCTAGGGGGCCCTTCCTGGGCATGATGTGAGCTCGCTGGTGTGCAGCCCACCCTGGGGAGCGTGCAGGGAGCGGGCCCCGAGAGGCTGATGCACATAGGCCCCCCAGGAGGCCTCAACCATCCCTCTGGCCCTGGGGCTCAGCTGCCCCCTGACCTGCTCCATGCCCCACACAGACCCTCTACAAGGAGACCGCAGGGGCACTGGAGCAGATGCTGCAGACCTTCGTCATGCAGAACCCCACAGCCGAGGAGCTGCACTTCCTGCTGTCGGTGAGGGCACAGGGCAGTGCGGGGAGGGGACGGGGGGCAGAGGACACAGGGCCTGAGCCGGGCTTGGGACTGGTCTAGACAAGGGCTGTCCATCTCTAGGGATCACCGCGGTTTAGGACAAGTGGGGCGGGCAGGTGCAGTGAGCACAGCCTCGTGGCAAGTGGGCCAGGTAGGCCACAGCAAAGCGAGTTGGTGAGGGAAGAGGCCGTGGCCCTGCCCTGGAGGGACCTGCCCTCCTTCCCACTGAGAGAACTGCCCCTGCAGTAGGTTCCCTGCTTCGAGGGCGTCTCCCAAGCCTACCACCCCCACTCCGTCACTGCCCTCCAGAGTCCTTCCCTGATAGGAGGGAGAGAAGCCAACAGAGTCAGGGGAGGCCCAGACAGGGGAGGCTGCTTCTGCTGGGAGGGTGGAGGTCAGGGCCAGCAGGCCTCTACAGAGGGGCAGAGAGGGCCCCGGGGCAGAGGGCACACAGGAGCAAAGCTGAACAACCCCAGCGAGCACACTGGGCTGGAATGGAGGGAGGTTCTGCATGGCTGGAGCCTGGGGTGGGCGCAGAGGTGGGGGCAGTGGGTCAGAGTGAGGTTAGGTCAGCAGGGGCCAGGCCATCTCAGGCTTGGGGCCCAGTGGAGCTTAGGGGACCCGCTGCAGCAGGGACTGCTGACCTGCGGTGCACAGATGGACGTCGGGGTGGGGTGTGTGAGCCCGGCCAGGAGAAAACGTTGTCACAGGACACAACTGAGTCACAGAATCTCCCAGCACTTCATCCTCACGCAGCGTCAGATCATCCAATCCGTAACAAAGAGGCTCAAATGCGGCTTAAGAAGCGTTCAACCTGTCTCAGTATGCGTTTGTATTTCTTTGTAACTCTGTGCCTTTATGGTGTGCACAGAAAAGCATTGTTCTGGAAAGATATACATTGCAGAGAAACAGGTTAAGAACCTGGTGCCTCAAAAGACTTTCAGCAGGAGGGGCGTGTCAGCTACAAGAGAAAGAATTAACACCTCCTCTTGCTTGGTGGTTCAGACAGTAAATTGTCTGTCTACAATGCGAGAGACTTGGGTTTGATCCCTGGGTTGGGAAGATTCCCTGGAGAAGGAAATGGCAACCCACTCCAGTACTCTTGCCTTGAAAATCCCATGGACGGAGGAGCTTGGTGCAGGCTACTGTCCATGGGGTCGCAAAGAGTCGGGCACGACTGAGCGACTTCACTTTCACTTTCACTTGGGTAGCAACACTGGCCTGGAGCAGAGGGATTAGCCGAGGCAGTGAATAGAGACGAGGAAGGCTGGATAGGGCGAGTGGTGGACCGCGCTTGGGGCTGGGACTGGGAGGGACCTGAACTGAGGGTGTGGTCTGGCCTTGAGTGGGTGTGGCTTAGGGTGAGGTCTGGGCTGGGGGCGGGGCCTGTAGGGAGCTGGGGTCCCAAGCGGCCACACCCCTCCCTTCCCCCACCACCTGCAGCACCTGTACGTCTGGCTGGAGTCGGAGAAGGCCCACGAGCGGCAGCGGGCTGTCCACAGCTGCATGGCCCTCCTCAAATTCCTGAGCCACAACTTCTACCTGGACGTGAGTACCATCTCTCCGGCCCGAGGCCCACACCCGCCAAGCCGCCCTTCTCCCCAAGCTGCCAAGGCGCATGGGGTCCCTGCCCCCAGGACAGGCAGGATCCCCGAGTCCCCTGTGGCCTGGCCAGGCACTCCTCCTCCTCACACACAAGGAAACAGCCGGAGTTGGGGGTTGGGGGGCCCCAGCTGAAGGCTGAACCCAGGCTCCCTGACGCCTGACCCAGGACACTGGGCTTTTGCCAATGCAGCTTGAAGCCTCAGGCAGGCTATCCACCCTGAGCCTGTCTCTCAGGGCAATGGGAGGAAAGGAGTCCGCCTCGGAGGGACACAGTGGGCGTCAGATGGAAGACTGTGAGAGTGCCGCCCTGCCCCAGACTAGGGCAGGCAGCTCTGTGCGGAGTAGCCACTGTCCCTCTGCCCTCGTCCATCACCACCCCCATCGTTTCACGGATCACAGCTTAACCGCCATCTGTCACTAACGCCCTTGGGTTGAGTGAACATCAGCACGCATTCAGGGAGTGAGTGGTTCTGCATTTATCAGCCAAAATCAGCATCGATTCCTCAGGGAGACTCACAGGGAGATGAAATTACTTCCTCGGCCTGGTGCCTGACGGGCGTGCCTTTCTAATGAAGGAGGACAGGCAGGCGGGTGGCTGGGAAACGGCCACATTCTGCCAAAGGCAAGCTTCCAGTGTTCAGACCCCTCCAGCACTCCTTTGGTGAGGAGGACCCCTCTGCAGGGGTTCAAAGGGTCTTCCATTTACTCAAAATCAATTTCTGCAACGTAAGACTGGTCTGGGAGAGGCAAGTCAGGCACTTGCCTAGGGCACACTTGTGGAGGCGCCAAAACACTCTGCAAGCGAGATAAATATTTTAATGGGATGTTTTAAACAAATCAGCAAACGTTGGCCCTTGGGCTGGCCACCTGTTGTGAATAAAGCTTTATTAGAACCAGGGCTGGGATTAGGGTGAGGTGAGTGAGGCAAGGTCATGGATGTGCAAGCTCAGATCCTGTCTTTATTTAAAATTTTGAAACTTTTTCATGACAGATTTTTTAGCATTCATTTTGATTTTGATAAATATTGCATTAAGATAGTTTTCTCTTGTGTCCTGAGCTTTTTTGGCATCCCCTAACATTTTGGCTGGAGAGCTTCCCCAGTGGCTCAGTGGTAAAAGAATCTGCCTGCCAGTGCAGGAGACACAGGTTCGATCCCTGGGTCAGGAAGACCCCCTGGAGAAGGAAATGGCAACTCACTTCTGTATTCTTGCCTGGGAAATCCCAGGGACAGAAGAGCCTGGCGGGCTCCAGTCCATGGGGTTGCAAAAGAGTAGGACACAACTGAGCAACTAAACAGAAACATTTTGTCCAGACCTGAATCCCGGTCCTGCATAGAGTTTGAAGGGATCCTTTCCGACTCCAGCCGTGCTGGGGTGAGTGCGTGGCTGCTAGGATCTGCATAAGTGGTTCTCTGCACTCCCACTACAGCCCAAAGAGGACTTCAAACGGATTGGGCAGCTGGTGGGCATGCTGGGGATTCTGTGCCAGGACCCAGACAAGACTACCCAGTGCTCCAGCCTGGAAGGGCTGGGCCATCTCTACAAGCTCCTCTTGCACCAGAGAGGTGAGCCTCTGAGGGTCCCCACGGAGGACCTGCTCCCACCACAGCCACAGCCTCAGCCCGACCCATGCCAGCACTCCTGAACCCAACGCCCCCCAGACCTCCCCCAGACCCAGCCTCTAACCTCAGCCGTCAGCACAGTCATGGCTTTGTCCCGACCTGCAGGCCCACTGACTCCCCACCCTAAACTTGGACCCAGGCATGACCCTGACTTCAGATGACCCTGCACCCACTGCAGGTCCCGCCCTAGACCACAAGCCTGCCTTTGCCCACCCTCACCCCTGCCCCATCCCATCCCTGACCAGGAGGAGAAGCTTCACAGGAGCAAGCACCAGCCCCCCAGGAGCCTCCCCAGGCCAGCAAGGAAGGAGCCCTGCTCTGGAGCAGCGGGGACCAGGAGGCTGCTCCCCCCAGCCCCCGGGAGGTGGCACTCTTGAAGGACCACGTCTTGCAGCCCAGCAGCTCCCAAGTCATCAAGGTCGAAGCCTTTAGAATCCTGGGCAGATCTGGGTGGGGGGATGTGGCCATGCTCTGCTCCGACCCCTACCACTACCCCTCTCCCGGGGCTCCCCCTGGGGCCAGGGTGTGAGTATTAAAACCGAGGCCAGGATCTCGCCTGCATCTCTGGTGATTAACTAGAGCTTTGGAGGACCGTGTCTCCTGGGAAGGAGGAGTTGGGGGAGGAGGGGCTGGAGATAGACGCTGGAGTCAGCAGCGCAGGCTGGAGTCAGCAGCGCAGGCTGGAGTCAGCAGCGCAGGCTTGAGTCCCAGCTCTCTCTCTCACGGCTGTGCAATCTTGAACAAGCTCCTTCTGTCTGAGCCTCAGTCTTCCTCGTGAAATGGGCAGAGTGATGCCAACGAAGTTCCAGCTGCCAGGAATTCCTAATAGATAGCGCTGGCTGGCTAGTTCCCGAGGTGGGCATCCTCTGAGGCACGAAACGGTGTCCTTATCGGTGACGCTCTGCAGATACAGCCTTGACTTCCTCACTTTCCCGAGGTTTCTCCCCACCCTCTGAGAGCCAAACCTCTTCCTTTGAAGGCATAGCATGTCTCCCCTCTTCGGCTGTCATCTGACCTCCTGCAGCCAGGGCCTCCTTAGTCAGTGGCTTGGGGTGTCCGGCAGCTCCCTGGCTCCCTTTTGTCATCTCAGTGAGATCCCAAGTCTCTGGGACCATCCATATCTGTGTGAACTGTGCCTTTTCTGAAGATGAGCGAGGCTGGGACCCCGGGTGTGGGCTGGACGCTGGCATTGGCTGGACTGGCCGAGTTTCCTAGAGCCTCATGTTTGGAGTGATCAGTTCATGATGTCTCCCCTATGGTGGCCCCTCTTGCTGTGGAACCCATGACTAATGAAGACCCCTGTATGGGGTGTGTCTGTCAGTCTCCCCATTAGACCTCCAGGCCAGAAGTGGAGTCCCACCTGGGCCCAGCACGGGCTCTGGCGGTAGAACCAGGCTTCGGTAAACACCCATTCAGTGGAGGCAGGTGGAACCGAATGATGAAGGGGCAGTACCTGGCTAGGAGGTGCCCAGTGGGTTTTGAATCCAGGCCTGTCTGAGTCCAGAACCGTGCTCTCTGCAGCTGCAGTGGCTGTCGGCCCACTGAGGCCAATCCGGAAACGTTTGGCAGGGAAGCCTGAAGCCCCGGAGCCGGCGCATCAGTTGTCCAGGGCCAGATGGGGAAGCCAGGCAGGGCTTCTCTTTACACCTGGGGACCTGGACTAGGGGAAGAGACAGGGCTGGAGGGAGGGTCCCAAGGGCCAGCGCAGAGGTGCCCAGGAGTCAAGGGGTCCTGGAGCACTGGGGTTCTCAGGTGGACAGAGTGACTAGGAGCATAGGGTCCAGGACCTGGGAAGAGCAGTCTGCCCCACTCTGCATGGTCCCCAGCACACAGGGACGGGGCACTCAGCTCAGCTTCTGAACAGGAAGCAGTGATGGATAGAGCACAGAAAGGGGAGGGGATGGGAGGGTCTGCTGATCAAGGGATGATGGTTCTGAGAAGGTTTGGGCTGGAGAACAGACCTGGGTGCTTGTCCCAAGTCTGTCCTGCATTCCCCATGTGGTCTTGTAAACCCTATAACTTCATCGCTACCATGAGCCATCTCCACCTTCACCACCACCTCCAACAGCATTCCTGTCACCATCACCATCACCACCACCACCATCACTAACAGCACCACCACCGCCACCATCACCATCATCACCATCCCCACCAACAGCACTACCACCGCCACCATCACCATCACCACCACCACCACCACCATCATCACCACCACCACCATCATCACTAACAGCACCAACACCACCATCATCACCATCACCACCACCACCACCATCACCATCACCACCACCACCACCACCATTATCACCACCACCACCATCATCACTAACAGCACCAACACCACCATCATCACCATCATCACCACCACCACCACCATCACTAACAGCACCATCACCACCACCACCACCATCACCACCACCACCATCACCACCACCACCACCATCACTAACAGCACCACCACCGCCATCATCACCACCACCACCATCCCCACCAACAGCACCACCGCCGCCGCCGCCGCCGCCGCCGCCATGACTACCACCACCACCATAACCAGAGAACCACCATCACTGCCACCTCCAGCTCACATTTTTTCATGCCCTGGGCTAAAATAAGATATTCACAAGTACTTAGCAAACCTGAGATTGTAGTATTCTGGGATTCTGAGAGTCTAACCATCATTCCAGATTGAATTTCTTCAAAAACATTCTAATACTAGAACTTTAACCAAAATTTACCATTTTAGCGAACAATTTTAAATGCAATCTTAAAACAAATGATCTAACCAGATTTATATAGTAGTATAATATTCTAACACAAAAAGTTACTTTTAGCTACAAGTATGCCTGTATGCAGGTCAAGGAGCAACAGTTAGAACCGGACATGGAACGACAGACTGGTTCCAAATTGGGAAAGGAGTACGTCAAGGTTGTATATTGTCACTTCTCTTATTTAACTTATATGCAGAGTACATCATGTGAAATGCCGGACTGGGTGAAGCATAAGCTGGAATCAAGATTGCAGGGATAAATATCAATAATGATATGCAGATGACACCTCCTTTATGGCAGAAAGTGAAGAGGAACTAAAGTGTCTCTTGATGAAAGTGAAACAGGACAGTGAAAAAGCTGGCTTAAAGCTCAACATTCAGAAAACTAAGATCATGGCATCCAGTCCCATCACTTCGTGTCAAATAGATGGGGAAACAATGGAAATAGTGACAGACTTCATTTTCTTGGACTGCAGCCATGAAATTAAAAGATGCTTGCTCCTTGGAAGAAAAGCTATGACAAACCTAGACAGCATATTGAAAAGCAGAGACATTACTTTACCGACAAAGGTCCGTCTAGTCAAAGCTACGGCTTTTCCAGTAGTCATGTATGCATGTGAGAGTTGGACCATAAAGACAGCTGAAAGTGAAAGTGAAGTCGCTCAGTTGTGTCCAAGTCTTCGGCACCCCTGTAGCCTACCACGCTCCTCCGTCCACGGGATTTTCCAGGCAGGAGTACTGGAGTGGGTTGCCATTTCCTTCTCCAGAGGATCTTCCTGACCCAGGGATCGAACCTGGGTCTCCTGCATTGTAGGCAGACACTTTACCGTCTGAGCCACCAGGGAAGTCCCTAAAGAAAGCTGAGGGCTGAACAATTAATGGTTTTGAACTGTGGTGTTGGAGAAGACTTTGAGAGTCCCTTGAACAGGAAGATCAAACCAATCAATCCTAAAGGAAATCAGTCCTGAATATTCATTGGAAGGACTGATGTTGAAGCTCCAAGACTTCGGCCACGTGATGCAAAGAACTGACTCACTAGAAAAGACCCTGATGCTGGGAAAGATGGAGGGCAGGAGGAGAAGGGGACAACAGAGGATGAGATGGTTGGATGGCATCACCGACTTGATGGACATGAATTTGAGCAAGCTCTGGGAGCTGGTGATGGACAGGGAAGCCTAGCGTGCTGCAGTCCATGGGGTCACAAAGAGTCAGACATGACTGAGAGTCTGAACTGAACTGAACACATATGCCATTAAAATGATCCTCACCTCCTAATCAATAACTGGTAAACTAACATTCTCACAAACACTACCAAAATTTTAGAACAGTAAGATTCTGTTAATAATAAATATTCTAACATTCATATATTTTTATATCTAATGTACATGCCAACATCCTAACAGACTTTCAGACATCTCAACAAATACCCTGACACGCCCAGGAACATTTTATCACCTGAGCATCTTCGCAAGCGTTAGTGTTCCGTCGGCCTTCCCAAGTATAACTCCACCACCAGCATTCCGTCTTCCTTTGGTTACCAGTTGCTCAGAGTCAGAGCTGTCCCTGTGGGAAACTTTCTAGAACGATGACGTGTCTGTATCTGCACTATACAGGTGGCCACTGTCCCTGTGTGATGACTGAGCTCCTGAAATGTAGCACTGCAGGGAGTGCCCTGGAGGTCCAGAGGTTAGAGCACAGTGCTTTCTCTGCTGGGCCCCAGGCTCAGTCCCTGGTCAGGGAACTAAGATCCCGCAAGCCAAGCAAGTACAGCCAAAGTTAAAAAAAAAAAAAAAAAAAAAAGTGGCTGGTGCAGCTGACGAACTGAATTTTAAGTTTTGTTTCATTTTCTTTTACGGGCTCACCACATAGCTTGAGCTATGTACGATTAGTTCCCAATCCTACACCCTAGGCGGTGAACGTGCGGAGTCCTAACCACTGGATCACCAGGGATTCCTTGAATTTTTCGTAATTAAATTTAAACAGCTGGGTATGGCTGGTGGCTACCATATTGAGTAGCACTGCTCTAAGTCTTTCCAGAAGGTTCCACCTGGGTAGTCTCCCTCTTGGAGACTGTGGTCTGAGGCTGTGGAGCAGGGATCCCACCCCCTGACCTTGCATTCCCTGAGAGTACCCTCATCCCTCCAGAGCGGCTCAGGGTCTGGGGTAGGAGGTGACACCCACCCCCCTGGATGCCCCCTCCCAGAAGAATGTGGGCAGCAAGCAGAGCCGGGCTCCCCGGCAAGCCCTGCTAGGGCATGGGAGCCCTGGGTTCTGGACCCAGCCTGGCCCTGCCTAGCCCTCCCGGGCGCGTGAATGAGGGCAGCTCACCTGCCTTCCCAGGCCTGGGGCTTGGTGAAGGTGACCCTGAAGATCCTTCGAAGATCTGAAGTTGAGTTGCTCTTGATTAAAGCTCTGTGAGGAGGGGAGTAGGGAGCGGCCGCCTGGGCGGAGGCTACCAGATGAGGTGATGGCCGGGCAGAGGAAGAGAAAGGTCAAGGCTGGCCGGGTCAGGCATGCCCCGGAACAGTCCTGAGGTCTAGTGAAGAAGAGCGCCATGTCCCCGCCCCTCTGCTGGTCATCACACCCTCTCTTCCTGCCCCTGGGCTGTGGCTGGCTCAGAGAGACGTGCAGGAGAGCACACTGCAAGATGGGTGCCCTTGCTGGGGCCCCAGAGGCATGGGGCTCAGGCATCTGGCAGTGCTTAGAGACTTGGGGAGCCTGGAGCATTGGGATGGGGTATGAGTGCAGCCAAGCAGGCGGGCGCCCAGCACCAGGGACCATGGTGACGGTACCTCCCTCCCACCGCTACAGGAGGTCATGAAGCATCTCACAATGGCAGAGCTGACCGACCTCATCTGGACGGCCATCGATGGCCTGGGCTCCACCAGCCCTTTCCGCGTGCAGGCGGCCGCTGACATGCTGCTCACTGCCATCCAGGAGCACGGGGCCAAGCTGGAGACTGTGAGGGTAGTGGGGCCCCCGCAGAGGGCCCACCATGATGGGGCAGAGGGCAGGGGGGCAGGCCCAGCATCGGCACCCAGGGGCTAGAGCCGCAGGTCCCAGGCGGCGTCTCCAAGCTTGGGCCTGAGGGGGAGACCCAGGCCCCACCCTCTGATGGGTGAGTGAATGCAGGACGGAATGGCCCACACAGGTGTCCGGGGCCCTGGGGGGTGTTTGCAGGGTCTGGGGCAGACATGGGCTGATGGAATGGGGATAGGATGGGAGTTGGGGGGAGGAAGGCCCAGCCCAGACCCTCCAGGAGCTCTGGATCAGACTCCAGACTGATGAGGAGGAGCAACGCAGGGCCCTGGGGGCACTCCCAGATAGAGGATGACTGATGTCTCAGGGGGGTGCTCTCGGAGCCAGGCATGAATGGATGAGTAATGAGACCCAAAAGTGGAAGGGGAGGGGCCTGCCAGACATCAGAGCAGCAGGTACCAGAGTGATGACCAGGACACGACGTCATCTGAACATAAGGCAGACACCCTGTGTCCCCCCAACCCCAAGACAGGCTAGAGGCTCTAGCCCCTGGGTGTGTCTGAACCTTCAGCAATTGGGCAATGTTTGGACAGACTTGGACGACCCCAAATGCTGCGCAGATGGTGCTTGTCCCCCAGCCCTGGGGTCCCCTTCTGACTCGTGTCCAGGGCAAAGAAGAGCCTCCCCCATCAGACCTCCCTCTTAGAGCCCCCAGGGCAGGGCTGTGCGTCCCCCTCAGGAGAGCACTCTACCTGAAGGGGCTCCACGCCCATCAGGGCAGCTCCTCCCTCCCCGTTCAGGCTCCCCGGGGTGGGGCCTGGCCCCCTGCCCAGACCAGCCCTCTCCCCATACTCTTCCTCCCCACACAGGTTGCCAGCCTGGGCCGGGCCATCCACCTGCATCTCTGCTCCGTCCGCATTCCCCAAGCCAAGGAAAATGCCCTGCAGGCTATCACCCTGCTGGCCCGGAACCACACCTCTGAGCTGGTGGCCGCCTTCCTGGACTTCTCCATTCCGCTGGACAGGTGCCCAGCCCTCCTTCCCTCCCCACCCCAGTGCCCACCGTCCACCCACCCCCAAGCAGAGGGCAGGACCTCTGCACCCTGCCTGCCCTTCTGCTTGCCCATGAACAGGGCTGCGAGCCCCGAGGGAGTACTTATCTGTTCATTTACTGTGCCCCTCCTGGGGCCATCCCTGGGGAGGCACCACGCACCGTCCCTTCTCTCGGTGACCCCATAAAACACCCCACCCAGCCACCACCACCCATCACCTGGCGGAGAGGGGCCGGGGATCCTGGGTGCTCCCGGCAAGACCCCTGTTAACACCAAACCCTCTCTACCCTTCCTGCTCCTCCAGGGACCCTCACCCTGCCCCCACCCCCAGTGGCACCACAGTCCCCAGGCCCCTGAGCCTGGAGACAGTACTTTATCTCTGAAATCCCAGTTCTGAATCCCAGGTCTTCAGTCTGTACCACCTGCTTACCCAGCCACCACGCCCCTGCCCTGGGTCACTCCTGGAACCTTGAGGCTGTAGCTCCTGGCCGCTGACACCCTCTGGCTCCCTCCCACTGGCTCGACCTTGGGGATGCCAGCGTCTTTCACTCACCCTGATGCCTCAACATCAGGACCTCCCCTCCCATCTCCCTCAGCCTCCCCCTCCCACAGTCGTAGCCTCGGCTCAGCCACCTTCGATTCAAGCACCTGTCCCCTGCCCTGACCCCCTCCCGCCTCACTCCGGCTGGCACCCACCCCCCGACCAGTGAGCCTCTGCCCTCCACGACCTCCACATTCACTGCTCATGGCCCCTGCCCTGTCCTCACCTCCCTCCTTGCCAGCATAGAACCTACCTTCTGGTGTCAAAGTAACCCCCTTGAACACACCCCAAGCCCTTTGGCCCCTCTGTCACACTCCACTTGCAAAACTCAACTGGCCCCGTCTGCTTCACACCTGCACCTGTGCAGCCAAGTGCCGGAAAGAGCGTGCCGCCACCCCCTAAATTCCCAGCCACACATCTCCATGGAGCCCTCAGGGCGGCCCAGAAACCACTTTCCCCACCCCTCCCCTCTCCTCAGCCCCTAGCACCTCTGCCCCCGCCTCACACTCGGCCACCGACCTTGCTTCCATACCCCTGAAAAATCGGAAGCCACCAGAAGAGAGCTCTCACCAGCTCCCAGCTCCCAGGACCCTGTTTTCCAGGAAGATTTCTAATTTTCATATGGAAGGGACTTTTAGTTTTTATTAGCAATGTCTAGTTTTATTGCATTGTGATCAGAGAATGTCACCAAATATTTCTGGCTTATGTAATTTACTGATTTTTTAAACAATTTTTGTGAATATTCTATGGGCACCTGAAAGGGTGTTTTTGTTTTTGTTTTTTTTTCTATTATCAGGTATAGGACTTGCTATAAAGATTTACTTTATCGATTCTGTTGCTTAGGTCTTCTACCTCCTTACATAACCTGTGTCTATTTGATCTGTCTTGTACTGAGAGTGGTGTGTTAAAGTTTCCTGTTATTAATATGCTTCTATCTATGTATCCTTCTATCTCCTGTGGTTTTTATTAATACTTCATAAGGCTGTCATGTTATTTGGTGTATACATATTCATAAGTGTTACATCTTCTTTGTGGATCGTGACTTTCAGCAGTAAAAAGTGCCCTGCCTGTCACAGTTAATGCCTGAAGGGCTTGAATTCCATTTTGTTACCAGAATCACGTCCCCCACTTCCCCATTTTCCCCATTTGCCCAGTATTCATTTGTCTGTGCTTTCATTTAACCTTTCAGAATTCATCTGTTTTAGGTGTCATCGTATATACAGCACACAGTTCCGTCTTGACCTATGATCAGGTTGAAAATCTTTTCATTTTAATAGATGAGCTAAGTCCATTCACATTTATTGATACGACTGACGTGTCAAATCTCAGTTCTGTCATAATATTTTGTAATTGCCTGTGTTTTATTTGCTACATATTCTTCTATGAGATGCGTATTCTTTGATCTTTGGCTGTTTTTTTATTTAGGAAGAGTTGTAATTTTGTTCTAATTGTTACCTTTGTACTCTTAACCTATTTTAGTGTCCTTACTCCCTTGTTAACTTTTTAACATCTGGCTTACCCATTTTTGCTGATATCCTGAAACTCCCAGCCATGCCCATGGAACAACCAGTGAGATTATTCATCCCCATCCAGCTGTGTTTTCATTTGCACAGTGCTTTGTCAAAATGTGCACTGTGCTCCTCCCACACTGGTTTCTAATGAGTACACACACGCACCCTAATTCATTTTGCCAAAGAGTCTAGGCCATCCCTTAGCTTCACAAAGTTAACGCTCTGACAGTTTCCTCAAGAAGGCTCGTGGATTCAGAAAGCCCTAGCTTCTTTTATGTTGAAAGTTGTTTACTTGAAAGGCGGCTTGGCCGAATATAAAATCCTTGGTTCACATTTTCTTTTATTAACTTTTGTTTTTTGGTGTTTTTTTTTTTTTTTTTTGCCACACCATGCAGAATGAGGGATCCTAGTTCCTGCAAGGATTGAACCCAAGCCCCCTGCTTTGGGAGCATGGAGTCTTAACCACTGACTGCCCAGGAAGTCTCTAAGTAATTTTTTTTAGTGCTGCTCAGTTGTTGCCTTGCTTTGTTTTTGAAAAGCCTCATGTCAGTTGTTTGGTTTGGTTTGGTTTGGTTGTCTTTGTAAGTTATCTTTTGCCTGGAGACTTCAGAAATTGTTTTCTTTATCTTTGAAATTCAACAATTTTACTAAGAAATGTCTAGATTAGACCATTCTGTGTTCATTTTCCCAGGTACCTGATAAGTCTTTTGAATATGTAGATTTAAGTCTCTAACGTTTCTAGAAAGTTCTCTAGGTTGTAATTTTTCTCTTCTGGTTTATTGAGACATAATTGGACATACAGCACTGATTAAGTTTAAGGTGTACAGGATAATGATTTGACTTACATATATCATGAAATGATTACCACAATAATTTAGTGAACATTCATCATCTCATATAGATACAAAAGAAAAAGAAAAATTATTTTTCCTTGTGATGAGAACTCTTAGATTTCCTTTCTTTGTAACTTCCACATATAACATGCAGCGGTGTTCATTAATCATGTTGTACATGGCACCCCTAGTCTTCTTTATAACTGGAAGTCCTTTTGACCACCTTCATCTGATTCCCCCAACCCCACCCCTCACCTCTGGTCTCTCTTTCTATGAGTTTGTTTGTTTTGAGGCGCTTCAGTCGTGTCAGACTCTGTGCGACCCCATAGACTGCAGCCCACCAGGCTCCCCCGTCCCTGGGATTCTCCAGGCAAGAACACTGGAGTGGGTTGCCATTTCCTTCTCCAGTGCATGACAGTGAAAAGTGAAAGTGAAGTCGCTCAGTCGTGTCTGACTCTTGGCGACCCCATGGACTGCAGCCCACCAGGCTCCCCCGCCCATGGGGTTTTCCAGGCGAGAGTGCTGGAGTGGGTGCCAGCGCCTTCTCCTGACCTACAACACTGTGCTAGTTCCTGACGCACAACATGCTGATTCTGTGCTTCTGTACATTTCAAAATGCTGTCAGCGTGCAAAGGCATTACCTTATCACTGACTGTATCCCCCACCCTGTACATTCCATCCCCATGACTTATTTTGTAGCTGAAAGTTTGTGCCTCTTAGTCTCCCTTGCCCACTTCTCTCTTGGTTATAATTTTAAATATTGGTTCCATCCCATTGGTTTTTTTCCTTTTTCTGAGACTCCAGACATTCAAATGCTGTTCTTTCCTTGCCTGTCTTCCATTTCCGCTTCTTTCTCTGTGACCATTAGAGCTTCTCTTAAATTCATCTTTATTGTCTTGGTGGTCTCTCTAGTCTTCCTCAATGTTCCTTTCTAAATTTTCACTTGAGTCGTAATCTCTCTTGAGCACCTTATCATTTTTTTCCACTTCTGAGTTCAGTCAACTCTTTTTTTCCTTTCTTATTAGAGGGTGTTTCTTGGTCCTTTTTGAATTTATAATTCAAGGTGGTTTTTCATGTCTTTAAATGCTTGCTTGAGTATATCGACCTGCAGGAGAGGTGTTGTCTTACACTTTTTTTCTGCATCATGATTGTTTATCAGGGGAGGAATTTTCTTATTGGATCTGTGTTTTCTGTTTTCCAGGGAAGGGTTGCAATAACTCTGTGAATCTGTTAATTTTTCTCCTGTTTATATACAACACTGCTGCTGCTGCTGCTAAGTCGCTTCAGTCGTGTCCGACTCTGTGTGACCCCATAGACGGCAGCCCACCAGGCTCCCCCGTCCCTGGGATTCTCTGGGCAAGAACACTGGAGTGGGTTGCCATTTCCTTCTCCAATGCATGAAAGTGAAAAGTGAAAGTGAAGTCGCTCAGTCGTGTCCAACTCTAGTGACCCCATGGACTGCGGCCTACCAGGCTGCTCCGTCCATGGGATTCTCCAGGCAAGAGTACTGGAGTGGGGTGCCATTGCCCTCTCCAATATAGAACATTATTGGAGTGTTTTGTAGGATTTCAAGTTCAATGGCACCCTCTTCTGTCAGCATAACAAAGACCAGATAACTTAGCAGATTTTTAGTTTTGATGGTAGGTGGGAGGGTTGTGTGTCCTCCACTTTCGGGGGTGCTCTTTTTCTCATGCAGGTCCGTGAATTTCTCCTATTTCACACCTTTACCTTTCACTAACCAGTTTCAAAGGGTACGTCTTTCTTTTCTGCCTTTTCTTTCCTCCCCAAAGGTGCGTGTCTCGGAGGCTGCCCTTCAGATGAGCATCCTTTTCGGTCCCTTTCCTGGGATCCATGCTTTGGTTTACTTGTTTTCCTTCTTTTTGTTGTTTCATAGTCTCAGACTTAAGATGGACCTCGTCTTCCTGAAGATAATTTAGATCAGCTCCGAGCCCTGTGAGCAGCTCCCGTCTCCTCTCCTCTCCAGGGTTTCTCTCACCCTGCCTTTATCTGCCGCAGAGCTTTGTGGAGGAGCAGGGGTGGTTGAGAGAACGAGGCACTGCAGGCGGGGCTGGCATAGCTCTCTCCTGCTCACAGCGTCCCTCACGGCACACCGTGGTGTGGAGTAGCTTTACTTTTCTTCTCGCTGTATGGTTTCTCAAGGACATTTTGAGAGGCGAGGGGACCCCGCCAGCCACCGTTGTTCTCAACTGCTCAGGTCCCATACTGGAATTTATATCTTGTTTCCTCAGTGCTAAGAAGCACATTTTTCATACGTCAACATCTATGCAGTGGGAGCACATTTTGCACTGAGGGCACCTTCACCTGGGCTGACAGGGGTAGGGGGGTTCTCAGTCACCTGGGGCACTCTCAGCCGGAGACCAGTGCAAATTTTAAAGTCCCTGCTGGAGGGTTTTTGGGGGGCCCACACTGGTGGTGTGAGTTCAGAGCCCTGTGTAGGTTTCGTGGTTCAGATTCTCAGGCGCACCCTCCTTCTTCCCTTCACAGGCTGAGCAAGCACCGGGTCGTCTTGCTATTTCTTCCTGCAGGACAGGCTCTTTATCTTCTCTTGTTTTATCCCGCTCACCGTGTACACACAGCCCATGGGGTCCAGCCTTTATGATGGGGTCCCTATTAGACTCCCATCTTGGATAGCTTCCCTTTCTTAGGAGCACGTGAAATAATGGTGGTGTGTCCTAAAACTATCAACAGAATTCTGTGATTCGTTGCCTTCCAGTATTCTTTTGTTGTCTGTTTTTTTTTTCCCCTCAACATTTTGTGTTTAAGATTCATCTCGTATGTTACACATAGTTGGAGTTCACTTTGAGTTGCTGTGTCTTGTCCCCTCTTGGTAAACACCAGTTAGCCCTGTAGTGTGGACGGACGTTTGAGTTTGGGTCTGTGCTTAACACTGCTGTGAAGCTGCACATACGTGTGTCCTGAGACACACCCACACTCAATTTCCTTGTGCAGGCATGTCACTCACCTCAGTTCAGTTGCTCAGTTGTGTCCAACTCTTTGCGACCCCATGAATCGCAGCATGCCAGGCCTCCCTGTCCATCACCATCTCCCGGAGTTCATTCAAACTCATGTCCATCAAGTCAGTGATGCCATCCAGCCATCTCATCCTCTGTCGTCCCCTTTTCCTCCTGCCCCCAATCCCTCCCAGTATCAGAGTCTTTGCCAGTGAGTCAGCTCTTCGCATGAGGTGGCCAAAGTACTGGAGTTTCAGCTTTAGCATCATTCCTTCCAAAGAACACCCAGGGCTGATCTCCTTTAGAATGGACTGGTTGGATCTCCTTGCAGTCCAAGGGACTCTCAAGAGTCTTCTCCAACACCACAGTTCAAAAGCATCAATTCTTCGGCGCTCAGCTTTATTCACAGTCCAACTCTCACATCCATACATGACCACTGGAAAAAACCATAGCCTTGACTAGACAGACCTTTGTTGGCAAAGTAATGTCTCTGCTTTTCAATATGCTATCTCATGATGCAAAATACTCCCAACATGCTTAAACCACCTCTCACACCCACAGTACTTTTATGTATGTAGTTCCTATTACTCCACATCTTCACTGACACTTAACATCAATCTTTTAGCCAACCATCAAAATTTTAGTCAATCTGGTGGGTGGTATTAATCATATTTCCATGTTAATTTTCATTTTTCTGATTAAATAATGAGGTTGTACATCTTTTCATGCAATTTTTGGCCATTGGGGCATCTTCTTTGGGATGCCTGTTCAAGTATCCTACAGATTTTTCTGTTGGGTTGTCCCTCTTTTTCTTATCAATTTCTAGGAATTCTTTATGTAATCTGGATACAAGGTCTCTGTTGATTATTGTATTACATATCTTCTCCACTTTGCAGTTTTCCTGTCTCTCCCTCACTAGGTCCTTTCATGAAGAGGAGTTCCCAGGTCCATCATTTATTCTCAGACGTTACCTTATAAAAGTTCTAGAGTGTGGGAACTTCCCTGGTGGTCCAGTGGTTAAGACTGCTCTCCCAATTCAGGGGGCCCTCAATCTGTCTTCGAGGAACTAAAATCCCACATGTCACATGGCCAAGCAAAAAAAAAGCCCTAGACTTTGCCTTTCTCATTCATCCCACCGACCGCCCAGCTGAGGGCCATGTGCAGGGCCCTGCCCTCAGGCTCTCTGCCCGGCACTGCTGCCTGGGCCAAGCCAGCACCCAAGGTTCTCATTCCTACAACTTTAGAACGATTCACCTCCCTGAGCCAGAAAGCCTCCCCCTCCCCCTCCTCCTCCTCCTCCTGCGAGGCTGTCCTGGCCATTCACGGCCCTTTGCCTTTCTCCGTAAACTTTAGAATCATCGCCAAGCTTCCTCATTCTATTTTTCCTTGTCCACCCTTGGGCGACTGTTTTATTGGATTGGCCCTCAGAGCTGGACTGAGAGTAACCCTTGCTTTGTCACCCTGGCTCACCCACCCTGGCTCTGGGTGTGGCCGGCTTTCTTTAATTTAGTTCTTTACTGAGAACAGGGATTCTTCTCAGTAATCAAATGCACACCTGGGAGGCCCTCGTGCGGGCAAAAGCCAGGGCCCTGGTTATGAGCTGCACCTAAGGACCAGGCTGCCCACCCTCACTGGCTCCATCCCCTGCTCACCCACCCAAGGGTCTCCATTCTTTTTCTTTCATTTTATATAGTGTGTTTGCATCCAAACACATTCCTAAAACATTTTATTTGCAGTTTCTATAATTTATATAAACAGCATCACGATGCATATAGTCTTTGAAGACTTTTTTCACTGGCCTGATATTAATGTAGATTTTTAGGTCTAGATTCTGTATCTAACCTAAATCTAGTAACATCAGTTCTTCTTTCTTTAGGATTGTATTGTATGTCTCTTTCCACTTTTTTTTTTTTTTAATAGACTTTTTTTTGGAGCTGTTTTAGATTTACAGAAAAATTCAGCAGAAGTTGCAAAGTTCCCATCTACTTCCCTCTGCTGCCAGGCTCTTTTCTTGGTAACATCTTGCCTCAGTGTGGTAGGCTTATTACACTTGATAAACCAATATTGCTATATTGTTATTAACAGGTCTATAGTTTACATTACAGCCCGCTCTTGGGGATGTACATTCTATGGGGCAAATGTGCAGTGACAGGTATTGACCATCATAGTATCAAACAGAATAGCTTCGTGGCCCCCGCCCCCTGCGCTCTGTCTGTTCATCCCTCCCTCCTCTAAACCCCTGGCAACTTCTGATCTTTTGACTGTCTCCATGGTTTTGCCTTTTCCAGAACGTCATAGAGCTGGAATCATCCTGTGTAGCCTTTTTAGGTTAGCTTCTGTCACTTTCTGATAAGCTTTCAGGTTCTTCTATGTCTTCATGTCAACCACTCTCACCCCCTAGGAACTCTTTCTTTCTTATTTCTTTTTTGTTGGGGGCGGGAGTGTGAAACGATCCCCACAGTAAGTCTAGTCATCATCATTCCTAGTCACAGATCTCTGTCCTTGTGACGAGAACTTGTAACGTGGCAAAAGTTGGAAATATGCAGTACAATGTTGACCGTTACAGTCGCCCCACACTATGTTACGTCCCTGTGGTTTGTTTCCCCATTTCGCCTACCTCCGACTCCTCACCTCTAGCAACCCCCAACCTGTTCTCTGTAGAGAGGAGCTTGGGTTTTGTTTCTTTGGGTTGGATTTTGGTTTCATTTAGCTTCCATGTATAAGCAAGATCATGTGGTATTGGTCTTCCTGTCTCTGATTTATTTCACTGAACATAATACCCTCCAGGCTGATACATGTTATCTCAAATGGCAAGATTTCCTTTCTTACGGCTGAATGATATTTCATTTTATGCACACACATACACATACACACATATAGGGCTTCCCAGGTGGCTCAGTGGAAAAGAATCTGCCTGTCAATGCAGGAGACGTGGGTTCGATCCCTGGTCAGGGAAGATCCCCTGGAGAAGGAAATAGCAACCCTCTCCGGTATTATTGCCTGGGAAATCCCATGGCAGAAGAGCTTGGCAGGCTACAGTCCAGGGGGTTGCAAAAGACTTGGACATGACTTAGCATCTGAACAACAGCAGCATGTATGTGTCTGTTGATGGGCAATTATTTCTTCTCCATGTCTTGGCAATTATAAATAATGCTGCTATGAACATGGGGGCTCACATATCTTTTCAAATTAGTGTTTTCATATTCTTCATATAAATTCCCATAAATGAGGCCATGCAGTGGTCCGATTTTTAGTGCTTTGATGAATCTTCATACTATTTTCCATAATGGCTGCAGCAATTTACATTTCCACCAATAGAGCGTGAGGGTTCTACTTCCTCCACATCCTGGCCAGCACTCATTATTCCCCATCGTTTTGATAACAGGTGTGAGCTGACAGCTCGCTGTGGTTTTGATTCCCGTCTCCTTGATGATGAGAGACGCAGAGCATCTTTTCATGGACCTGTTGGCCATCCGTATACCTTCTTTGGAAAAGTGTCTGTTCAAATCCTCTGCCCATTTTTTAATTGGACGGCGTGGGGAGCTTTTGTTTATTTTTGAAATTGAGTTGTGTGTGTGTTTCATATGTTTTGGATATTAAAACCCATTTTCATAAGTATGATTGGCAAGTATTTTCTCCCATTTACTATGTCGCCTTTCATCTTGCTGATGGTTTCCACTGTTGTGCAGAAGCGCTTCAGTTTGACGCGGTCTCGCTTGTTGATTCTTGCTTTTGTTCCCTCTGCTTTTGGTGTCAGATCCAAAAACTGATTGCCAAGACTGACGTCAAAAGCTTACCGCCTATGTTTTCTTCTAGGCGTTACACAGTTTCAGGTCTTACATGCAAGTCTTCAATCATTTAGAGTTAATTTTTGTATTTGGGGTAAGATAGACGTCCAATTTTATTATTTTGCCTGAGGCTGCCCAGTTTTCCCAACA
Source organism: Bubalus bubalis (assembly GCF_019923935.1). Lineage (NCBI taxonomy): Eukaryota > Metazoa > Chordata > Mammalia > Artiodactyla > Bovidae > Bubalus > Bubalus bubalis. The sequence goes on along the minus strand of NC_059171.1, from coordinate 79,489,098 downwards.
CCGTTTGTTGAAAAGACTGTCTTTCCCTGTTGTATGTTCTTGGTTCCTTTGTCGTAAATTAGTTGAGCACATCTGTGTGGGCTTATTTCTGGGCTGGGAACGCTTCCTTAACGTGGCTTCCAGGCCCACACTTGCCTGACCCTCCCTACACCTCCCCAGCTGCTACTGCTCAGCCTCCTGGCTGCTCCCTCCTGTCCCCTGACTTCTTAGCTCGGGGATTGAAGCGCTGACCTCAGGCCTCATCTCCACTTACACTCCTTCCCTGATGGCCACACCCCAAGACCAGGCAGAAAGGCCATGGGACTAGACACGCCTGACCTCCAATACCAGCTTCCGGTTATGAGGCAGGGCCCTGATCAGGGCACACCTATCTCTAGTCCTCAGTTTCCTCACGTGCAAAATGGGCACAAGGACTCTGCAAAGCCCTACACACGCCAGTGATGGCCCCTAAGTTGGCCCAGGTCAGGCCCCAGGGAGCTGGTGGTCCCCAGCAAACCCAGGCCTAGAAGGAAACGTCCACTGTATGGCAAGCCCTAAAGGCTGAGCGGGAACAGGCCCTGTGAGGAGGCCCAGAGGCAGGAGAGGAAGGAAGGCAGGCAGGTGCTGGAGGTCAGAGGGCAGGGGTCAGAGGGTGATAGCTTTGGGTATCAGCTAGACTTATCCTGACTGTACTTAGGCGCCATGGAGGGTGACAGAGTCTGCCACTGGGATGAGAGGGGCCTGAAAGAGGCAAGACCGGGGACCACAGGCCAGGGCAGCCAGCCCCACCTCTGCTGCAGCCCCCGGGCCGCACACACCGCTGTCCAGGCCCCAGCCCTCACGCCCCCCCCATCTCACCCACCCATCCTGCCAGGGCTCAGCTCAGGACCAGCCTGGCCGGTCACAGGCAGCCCACTGCAGGCACCTGCGGCCCTGAGCACGGTGGCTGCCGCTGTGACCCAGGCTGGGCGGGCCGGAGTCTCAGTGCCGCCCTCACACCACCCTTTGCCTGCAGCCACGCCTTCCGATTGTGGAGGGCCCTGGGTGCCGAGCAACCCGTGAGCCACCTGGTGCTGGCCGTGCTGCTGGGCTGGCTGCAGAAGCGGCCCCTGCCCACTAGGACCAGCGGCGGCAGCCCCCAGCCCAAGAAGGCCTACCTGCGCTCCCTGGCCGTGAGTCTCTGCCCCGACCACCCCAGATGCCATCCCAGCTGCCTTCTCCAGTGTGTTCAGTCACACATGGGTGTGAGGCACCCACCACATGTGCCAGGCCCCAGGGAGGGGGAGCCCCATACTCAGGCTGTGAAAGCCCTGGACTGCCCAGCCTGGCCTGGACGAGGGGGGCCTCCGAGGTGGCCCCAGCTGGGAGCTGACCCTAGGTCCAGGCCCAGCTCCCCACTTGCCAACCGAGGGCCCTGGACCCCTCCCAACTGGTGTAGGCAGTGAGGAAGGGCATGGAGAGATTCGTGAATCTGCCCCCGTAATACGGTTCTGGAGGAATCTTATAGGCTGCCTCCAGAGGCTCCCACCCTCCTGTAGAAGTCCACACCCACTCCCCACCCCACCCTCTAGCTTTCCCCACAAGCCTAGACCCTGCTTGCACAGCCCCCGGAGCAGGAGGCTTGTTTCCTAACATGCCTCACCTGGGCTGCAGCTGTGCCCCAGCCCTGTTTGATCCAGGGCTGAGAACCCACTTGCACCCCCTAGCCCCCTGAGCAGTGGGCAGAGCCTCCTAGGCAAGCTGCTGCCCCCAGCCGAGGGGTGTGACAGCCACACTCGGTGCTCGGGGAAGCCCACCCTGTCTCCATGCCAGCCCGCCATCAGCCTGGCCCCTCAACACCCCCAGACCCGGAACCTCCCTGTTGGAGACCAGACTCAGCATGGGGTCAGCAGGGCGGCCTTCCTGGGTCCCGCCCTCCTCTTGTCATCCCCCCCACCTTGAGAATATTCTGGACCCAAGGCCCCTCTCCAGGTGTGGGAGGCCTTGGGGCTGCTGTCTGGTAGGTCCCCCTTCCAGGACCATGTGTCCCCCACCCAGCATTCATTCATGGGCATGTGCCAGGCTCCCCCACCCAGCATTCATTCATGGGCATGTGCCAGGCTCTGTGTTGGGGGCATTGCAGGGAGCACAGCCCACGGGGCAGAGGGGCCAGGCACCAGGCAGTGACTGAGAGCAGAGGGCAGAGCAGACGGGGATGGTGGGCTGGAGGACCCACCTGCAGGGCCGGCAATGGGAGGGGGCGGGCGGGGAGCATGCAGGGTCCAGAGAGCAGGCTGCGACCCCCAGAGGTACGTCTCACACAGGGACTTGGCTGTGGTCCCGGAGACAGCAGGCAGACACAGGGAGGCGAGGTCGGCAGGGGGTTTTGTGGGAAGGCCGGCCCCTCAGCGTCCCCTGCTGCCCCCGCAGGCCATGAACACGCTGCACGAGCTGCAGTTCGCCCGCGAGTTCAAGCAGGCTGTGCAGGAGGCCTTTCCCGAGCTGCTCCTGGCCCTCCTCTCCCAGACGCACTACCTCCTGGAGCTGAACCTGCCCGAGGAGCCCCAGCCCAGCAAGGAGGCCCAGGAGACAGCCCTGTTCGGCCCCCAGAGGTAAGGCCCGGGCCCCAGAGAGGCGGTGCGCGGGCTTCCCAGGGCTGAAGGACAGAGCTCACCGCCGGGCAGCTTAGAGCTGCAGGCGGGTATTCTCACGCGGTGCCAGAGGCTGGCGCTCCGGATCCAAGGTTGGCAGAGCCGCGGTCCTCCGAAACCTGCAGGGGAGGCTCCTTCCCGCCTCCTGGGTGCTCATGGCTTGTAGACGGCCCTCTCCAGTTTCTGCCTCCAGCTTCACCGTGTGTCTGTGTCTCGATTGCTCTCTTCTTATGAGGACGTCAGTCCTGGTGAACTAGGGCCGCCCTGACCTCATCGTAACTTGATTCCATCTGCAAAGACCCAAATGAGGTTGTGTTCCCGGGTACCCAGTGTCAGGACTTAGATGGTTTCTGGGGACACAGTTGGACCCCCAACAGATGTGATTCCAAACACGGCTGCCTCCAGCAGTCAGCGTGGAGGGCAGGTGGGTGTCCTGCTTCCTTGGACTGTGGGTGCCTGGCAGCCAGGACGCCCGGTGGCAGCTGGCCCACAGGGACTCCAGGGGCCCGCACGGTGCACCGTATCTCACCCACATGTGGTCCCTGTGGGGATTCTGAGAGACGAATATTGCCTTCCCCTTTGACAGATGAGGAAACAGGCTCAGAGCGAGCCAGAGGCTTCCCCGAGTCACACAGAGTGTCTATGCGCTGCCGACCTAGAGCCCGTAGAACAGCAGGGGTGTCTGCCCAGCGACCACTTGGCCCTGCAGGCAGATGCCCACTAGATGCTGTTGCACAGGGTGCTCGACCCTGACACCTTCTGGCTCTGAGGTCATGGACAGTTGTCAGCCTCCCCCACGCCCACACCTTGACCGTGTGGACAGGACTCGTGCGGGAGGGTCCGCGCCCCACCCCTCACTCGGGTGGTGGCGCTGGCTGGCCGCCTGGCCTTCCCCTGCACGAGGGTGCATCTTGAGAAATCCATTAAGCGAGTCTTTAAAAACCGCTGGGCCCGACTCTTTTCATTTGTTTGTATTACGATGTGCTTCACACAATTTGTCAGTTTGAACAGCTCTCCCCAAGGCACATCACTGAAAGAAAAAAATGTCACTTCTCTCATATTGCTTCTGAATTCGAATGTGCATAAAGTTCTTTTTTATTCAAATCAACCATGCAAAATGCATGAATCTTCCCTAATAAGCTAATAAAACGTTCTCCTCCCCGAAATAGGAGGGTTAGGAGAAAGCTCTGATGAACTGCCTCCATCCATCAGCTTACCTCCCCTGCCCCCATGGGGCCAGCCTCCACCTGTTCCTCCCCTGCCCCCCACCTTGCTGCCCTCCACCCCAGGTCAGATCAGGCCTCACCTGTACTTGGAACCCTCCCTTCCTCTTCCCCTTCTTTTAACTCCAAGAAGGGCCGAATCCTTCCAGCGGTCCAGTGGCCCTGCATCTGGCTCCCCATCACCTCCAGAACCTCATTTCCTGCCACACATCTTCGTCCTCTACATGCATCTTCTGCTCCAGCCTCAGCGTCTTCCTGCCATTCCTCGGAGCCCATGTTCCTGCCTCGGGGCCTTTGCACATGCTGTGCCCTCTTCCTGGGACGTTCTTCCTGACGGCCTCACCTCCTGTGGCTCCCAGCCACCTCTGTACAACAGCAGTCTTGCTCCGCACTGTTCTGTTCTCCCATCAACAGCTGTCATCTGTGCCCCGTATGATGGATGCTCTGGGGAGCAGGGACGTCTGTCTGTCTCATGCAGGGCTCTCCCCCAGAGAGCAAGGGTGTCTGTCATCTCACTGGGGGGCCGGGGGCCTTCTGCTCAGAGCCAGCTGTACCAAGATGCTCCAGCAGCATCAGCCCTCCCCCTCCATCTCTCGGGTCTTGGCTTCTCTCTGGGCCGATTCTTCTGAAGAGAAGGGTGGGGGCCCAGCAACCACAGAACAGACCGGCACCCTGGTCTCAGTCCCTCGGCTTTGATGGGCCCAGCTTAGCTCACACACTCAGCCCTGAACCAATCACCTTGGCCACAGGGGCAGGTGGGGCTCCTACTAAGCAGGTCTGGTCCACATCCTCCCTGGAGCTAGGATGGGACCTGGGCCCCCTTCCCCAGAGGACAGCTATAGTACTGGTACCACCCCCAGGGACCCGGGCATGGGGCAGGCCAGTCAGCAGCGATGCTGGCCAGCCGTCAAGGACGGTGAGGAGGTCTGCAGCCGCTCCCAGGCCTCGGAGGGCGGGAGAGGCCTCAGAGTGTAGGCGGAGCACTGCAGCCCCAAGTCTGACGCCTGGAGGATGCAGAGGATCGAGGGAGCTGGGCACAGCTCAGGAGGCATTCCTGGGCATTCCTCCGAGGAGGAATCTGGGCACAGCTGTTGAGAGGCCCACTGGCCTGTGGTTGCCCCCAAGAGCGGGGGGAGGGGTTGCAGCCATACCTCTGACAGCCATGCAAGACTCAAGGCAGAGTCAGGCTAGTCCTGGACCTCTGAGGTTCCTGGCATCCTGCTGAGCTGGGCTGGCCCCTGGGACCAACAAGTGAGGGTTTGGCTCCACTTCCTGCCAGGACACAAGCACCCATTCCAGCCCTGACTGTGGGACCCTCCCCTTCCTGTGCATCTCTGATGAACAGAACCCCTTTCTTGTAGAGACATTTCCTGCTTTGGTCAGTTCTCAGCCAGCTCCTTCTCAAGTCGATGTCCATCCCACCCTACGAAGGACTTCTCATTCCTCTTGTTTCATCCATTATGGGCTGAGTCTCTTTAACTCTAATGGAGCATCTCATTTCTCCTCATTCCAAAGACATGCCCATCAACCACTTAGAGGTATAAGCCAACATATTTCCCTTTTTGCCCTGGCTTCCAGGAAGCTTGTAAATAAAGTTCAGTTCAGTTCAGTCGCTCAGATGTGTCTGACCCTTTGCTACTCCATGGACTGCAGCAGGCCAGGCTTCCCTGTCTGTCACCAACTCCCAGAGCTTGCTCAAACTCATGTCCATCAAGTCGGTGATGCCATCCAACCATCTCATCCTCGTCAGGCCCTTTTCCTCCTGCCTTCAATCTTTCCCAGGATCAGGGTCTTTTCCAATGAGTCAATTCTTTGCATCAGGTGGCCAAAGTATTGGAGCTTCAGCTCCAATGACTATTCGGGACTGAATTCCTTTAGGATTGACTGGTTTGATCTCCTTGTAGCCCAAGAGACTCTCTTGAGAGTATATAAAGTTACTGTTGAGTAATCTCTCACTGTGGCACAGGGTGCTTCCTTTTGTTTCTTACTTCCTGATTAGTCTTCTTTTCAACTTAAAGCTTTAAGTTTAATTTAAAGCTCTTTTATTTAAAACTGTATTCCCAGCCCTAGGTTTTGGCAGTTGACAAGTAACAAATCAGCAATGAATAATGACGTGCTGTGTGCCACCTGGATCTGAGATCCAAGATCGCCTCCTAACCCTGCTGTGAGCGCTCCGAGCTGGTTGCTCGTCTCACGGCCTTGGTTTCTTCTTCTGTGGGAGGGGCTGGTCCCTCCCTAGGTGTTGGGAGGGTCAGGAGCAACAGAGGACTGGGCAGCCTCTATGCTAGGGCGACCCTAGGCGAGCGGCCGACACTCTGGGCCTCAGTTGACGGTTGGAAGTCAGGACCCCAGCCCACCTGTCTTCTCTTGGATTTGTCCAGTTGGGGTGCTATGGTCTCGGGCTCTGGGGGCCCCCTGATTCCTCAGAGTCACGGTGAGTTGTGACGTCACAGGGAGTGAGCCAGGATCCCTGAGCAGGGAGGGATGGATGGGGAGGTGCTATGCCCCAGCCTGGAGTCCCCACAGTCCTGCTCGGACCGGCCTCCTTCCCTGCCCTCAGCCTTGGCTGCCCTCCCGCTCTGAGGTCGAAAAGAGGAAAGGATTAACAGACCGTGGATCATTCGGTCGATACTTGCTAAGTGTACCAGGGGCCCCACTCTTACCAATGAATACAGACGGTGCGTGCTGTGTCCCTGACCGTGCTGTCAGCAGGGAGGCATCCATGCGCTCAGGAGCTCAGGGTCCGGTGACGGCCTGGTGACGATGCCTGGAGAGGGCCCCGAGGTGAGGCAGATCCTCGCAGGGGAAGACACAGGGGCGCCCCTACCTGTGGGTCTCTGAGGACCGGCTCTGAGCACAGATCTGAAAGATGGTTAGAGGTCACTGTGTGGGAAAGGAAGGGTGGACAGCCTTCCAGGCAGGGGGACCCCAAAGTGGAGAGACAGGAAGGAGGGGACCCTGAAGCGGGGGGAGCCATGGGGGCTCCACGCCGAGGGAGTGACAAGACCTGGTCGGCACTGGACAGACGTAGAAGCATGAGGAGACCCCACACTGCCTCCGGAGGCTCGCGTCAGGCGATGGGGCTCCAGCTGGAGAGGAACAGTCCCACCCCAGTCCCTCATCGGCCTGGGGATCCTGCTGGCGCACAGGAAGCCCCAGCTCCAGGCGGACCCCGCAGGCTCCCCACCTCCGCACCTTGCCCTCCAGCCCCCGCCTCATCTTCAGGGCCCTCTGCCCCCGGCCTCCCAGGGCTGAAGCAGGAAGGGAGGGGAGTCCTGCGCGGCTGGCCTTGGACCCCTGGCTCTGCCGTCTGTTGGTCACGGGGCTGCGTGGGTTTCAGGTGACACAGGTCCTGGTGCAAGGCCAGGGGTCCTCGGCTGGGGGTCGTGGTCTTTAGGGCCCCACAAGGGAGGTCATTCACCACGAGAATCAGCAAGGGAGTCCCAAGGATGCCCTGGCGTGGCTGTGGGGATACAGTGACCCCACAGTGCCCTGGGACCAGAAGATTCCAAGAGTCCTCACAGAGCAGAAAAAATGCCACTCCGCCCGGAGCCCCCTTCCCCCAAAGCCGTCGTCACTCCAGCTGAGACCAGTGACCCGGAAAACTCAGCCTCTTCTTGGTGGCACGGCTTGGGGCGAGAAGACAGGCCCGCTGACATTTGTGCGGGCGCCACCGGGGACTCACGGAGTGGCATTTCATCCCTTCACGTCGGGTTTTGCAAATCTGATCAGAGTGGCTGGCGCCTGGTCAGAGCTGACAGCCTCGCTCCAGGGGCCACTCACAGGTCCGGGGGAGCCACCAGGCGCGGGGTGGCTGGGCGGGGAGACAGACCACAGAGCTATTCCTGGGCCCTCGACCCTGAGGGGCCTGGGGCAGCCCTGGGCTTGTGGCTCGACAGCACCGCGCAGGCGTGGAGCCCGGAGCCTGGCTGGAATCTGCTTCTGCGGGCCCTGGCCAGGCTGTGTGAGCAGGACGGGGCCCCCGGGCAGCACAGTCCCTGACCCACAGGCGGCCTCACCCTGCTGCAGCCTGGCGCACTGTCTTGAGCCCACACAAACACGCCACCAGCGGAACCCAGTTTCCCGCATCTTCAGGGTCCCGGCATCTCAGGGTCCCGGCACTCTCTGGGCTCCTGTAATGCCACACCCCCAGCTGCCCTCCCACCCCGTCCACTCCCCCTGCATTCTCAGCCCCACATTCAAATAGCACAGTCTGTCAAGGCTCAGTCAGACCCCCTCCACCCTGCAACTTGGGGAATCACTGGTTCCCTGGTATCTCTACTTCTCTCTCCAGCCCTGTCCTCTCAGCCTCAGCCCTGAAAAGCCAACTGTAGGCATCTCCCACTGACCATGCGCCTAGCCTATCTGGAGCTTCCCCCTGGAACCACCCCCATCCCAGGACAGCCCCTGCCCATCCTACACCCCAACATTTCTGCTGAAGGAGGGCAGGAGCAAGCTGCCCCAGGGAGGCTTGGTGCTGCCAGGCCTGGAGCAAGGACGGAAGCCAGGAGGCACCTTTCCACCCAGGGCAGGTGGGCACTCTCCCCGGGGCCGAGGCTGCCCAGTGACCCCTCTGCTCCCCCAGCAGCACGTCACTGGAGGCACTGAAGAGCCTGCTGTCCACCACTAGGCACTGGCAGGACTTCGCCTACATGGAGCTGCAGGGCGCCTGGGACCTCTTTGCCACCATCCACACCTACCCACAGGGTGTGGGCCTCCTTGCCAGGTAGGGGTGGGGTGGGGCCAGGGGAAGAGGCCTGTCCTGGGTCATCCTTGCCCAGGAGGCTGGGCTATGGACTGCAGCGACCCCCAGGACCTGCCATGAGCACAGCCCCAAGGACTCATGTGTGTGCACACAGGGTGCCAGGGGACGGATGGAGCGGGCTCACTGGCACACCCTGGGAGCCTAGAATGCAGACCTCTTGCCCGACGCCTAGCCCCCGTCTTGGCCGGAGGCTCCTAGGGGACCAGGGCCAGGTCCACTCCCCTGTCCATCCCACACTTGGCCCACACCAGTGGGTGCAGAAGGAGCAGAAGGTCAGACGGAGGCGTGCCCACTCCACTCAGCAACGCTTCTGGCCACCGGGCCCCTGGGTGGGTGGTGGCAGGTGGGTGGACATGGGCTGTGCCCACGAGCCTGCCCACCTTCACCCTGTGCCCAGGGCCATGGTGCAGAACCAGTGCAGGCAGATCAAGGCGCTGACCTTCCAGCTGCTGCCCAACCTGCAGAGCCGGGAGGAACGGGAGCGGAAGGTGGCCATCATCATCTTCACAGAGGTGGGGGCCTGGGGGGGCCCTCAGGGACAGCTTGCACCCTGTCTCCAGCTGAACCCACCAGGACCTCCCTTGACCAACAGATTCCTCACACCCGGCCTTCCCACTCCCAGCTCCTCGGGGCCCACGGTCGGGGGCTCCTGGTTTAGGCCCCTCTCCACCTGCATCCTGGGGGACCGTCTCTCTCCTCCTCAGCCCTGATGTCTTGGGGTCTCACCCCTGGAACGGTGAAGCTGAGAGGGCAATGGCTGGAGCCAGACAGGCACTAGGTATACCGGGCCCTGGGGCTGAGAGCTGGGCCATGGCCAGAGAGGTGGGGGCCTTTGTCATTTCCATAATGGACAGAGCCTGGTGCGACTGCACACACCACCCCTGTAGTGACATCTGGCTCTCCGTCCATGGGGCTGGGTCTCCAGGTGCCCTATGAGCCAGGCTGCATTGAGTATGTTGTTCCCAGCTTCGCTGTGTGACCTCAGACAAGGCTCTTTCCCCCTCGGGGCCCGTTTCCCCAGCTATGCACTGAAGGATTGAAGCAGCTTGGCATTGGGTTTCAAACACTCATTAACCAAGATACCCAGAGAGGGGCAAGTCAGTCACCCTCCCTGAGCCCCAGCCCTGGTCCTAGAGCCCGGCTGCCACAGACGCAGGCCCCCTCCGAGAGGCTGCCAGGCCTGACCCGCCTGCCCGGGGGCTCCCAGTTCCTCTACAGCCCCACCCTGCTGGAGGTGCTCCCCAAAGAGGCCGCCCTGTCTGTGCTGGTGCGAAGCCTCAGGGACCCCAGCCCCGAGATCCGCGTGCTGAGCCTACAGGGCCTAGGGAACATTCTTTTCCACCCGGAGAAGGTAAGCGGGTGCGGGGAGCGGTGATAGACGCCCCGTAGAGCGGCCGGGTGCACGGGGCTTTTGTGTCGTTGCCGTTAGAGATCTGCCCTGCTGGTCCAGTCCGCGGTCGGACCTGCATCCCAGCACCCAGGTGGTGCTCAGAGAGGGTTTGTGCTGTTAAGTGACTCGCTGGCTGAAAACAGATCTAACGTTGTAGAACCAGACAGAGTTTAGGAACCCAATGAAGCTGCCGAAAACTTGTTTGAAAGTTGCAAAACCAGCCTAGCTTGCACGAGGAGTCCCTGATAAGGTCTTTGATGGTAGAAACTGTTCATTTGCTGACATGTCACTTCCTGACAGTTCATCCAGACAGTTCACACTGCACCCGAGAGGAGCAGAAAGAACTTGTGGAAAAGGAACTTGGCTTTTCCTTTTTAAAGGAATGTAAAACTGGGAAGTGGCCATCGCCACTTAGAAGGTCTGGGGTCACCACTGGTTCACCCACCTCCCTGCGGCGTGAGATGCCAGTGGCTTCAGCCATGCCCACCCAACCAAATTTGTCTTGTCTGGCCCCCAAGACCCCTCTGACCCCTGGGGAAGCCAGGAATGGGGGCAAAGGCAGGGTAGGGTGGAGGAAAGGAAAGTTGGTCTCCAGGACTTGGCGGGGGGCCCTCTGGCCAGAAAGGGGACAGACAGGAAGGACCTGGCAGCCGACTGACATGGGTTAGTGCTCCCCTGACCCCAGGAGAACCCCAGGGTCTCAGAGAGAGGAACCCTGTCCCGTCTGTCCACAACTCCCGGGGGACAGACCAGGGCTAGGAGCATGTCTCCCCGGACAGCAGAGCCAGGGCGAGATGGAGTTGGGTGGGTACAGCGTGGCTGCCCAGGCATGGATGGGGGTCTGGGAAAGGGCCGCAGAGGGAGCCAGCCCCGGCTCGCACGGCCCACCGGCACCCGCCTCCTGCAGGGAAGCCTGCTCCGTGGACAGCTGCCGCCCTTCCTCAACGGCTTCTTCCAGAGCAGCGGGCAGGTGCTGGTGCGCGTCATGGGCACCGTGTCGGACGTGCTGCACCGCCTGGGGGCACACGGCACGGAGGCCCAGGGCCTCAGCGTTGCCATCAACGCCCGCTCCTTCTTCGATGACGTGAGTGCGCCCAGGAGGGGCGGGCACCCCATCTCGTGGCCCTCCAGTGCCTCCCCCGGCTCCCTTCCTCGAAGGCCGCTGTCCCACTGGGGCAGGGAGGTGGAGGGGCAGGGCAGCTCCCCGGGTGTGTGGCGTGTGTGGCACAGGTGGGCTGGCCAGGGGCTGCCGCTGGCACTCACCCTGCACCTTCAGCTGAATGCCAACCTTCATCTCAGCCCCACGTGTCCCCACCCTCCTCACTCATGAGCCCCTGTGGATAACAGATTCTCCTTCAGGGCAAGTCACAGGGATAAGCCTGCCCTCCCAAGTCAGCATCCGTGACACCTGGGTTGTCAGGATGAGACCATAGGCATGAGAGAGGAATGAGTGTAGGTCCCTGAGGATGGCTGTGACCCTCCCCAGGGGCTGGCGGAGGTGGGAAGCACAGCCCTGCCCCGAGAGGTGTGTGAGGGGGGAGGCGCAGCCCTGCCCAGAGCCCTGTCTGAGGGGAGAGACGCAGCCCTGCCCAGAGCCCTGTCTGAGGAGAGGATGCTGAGTCCTGCCCAGAGCCCTGTCTGAGGGGGGAGGCCGAGTCCTGCCCAGAGCCCTGTCTGAGGGGGAAGGCTGAGTCCTTCCAAGAGCCCTGTCTGAGGGGGAGGCGCAGCCCTGCCCTGAGCCCTGTCTGAGGAGGGCGGCCGAATCCTGACCCAGAGCCTGTCTGAGGGGGGAGGCCGAGTCCTGCCCCAGAGCCTGTCTGAGGGGGGAGGCTGAGGTCTGTTCCTGGAGTCTGGAGCCCCGATAAAGGAGTCCTGCTGAGGGTACTGGGCCCCACGTCCCGCCTGAGTGGAGGGTCCCAAGGAGGGTCTGGCTGGGCTCCAAGCCTCTGTCTTGCAGGAGCGGGACGGGGTCCGGGCAGCGGCCATGGCACTGTTTGGGGACCTGATGGCGTCGGTGGCAGGCCAGCAGCTGGGCGGGCTGCGAACCCAGGTGCACCAGAGCATGGTGCCCCTGCTCCTGCACCTGAAGGACCCCTGCCCCGCCGTCGTCACGGTCAGTGCCTGCGCCGGGCCTCCGCCTTGGCAGGGCTGGGGCCCCACAGAGGGCAGGGTACTGCTGAGAGCCAGGGACACCTCCTGGGCCGCAGGGCCAGCCCCTCCCTGGGTTCCTGCTCCTCCCTGTGTGCACACACGTGCCCATGTGTGGCTGTGCATCTGTGGTCAGGACACCGTCTGTCCTGCTCACTGCTGTGTCTCCAGCACCAGGCATGTCCTCGGGCAGAGGTGGTTCACTGAACTTGAAATATGGGCTGAGCCTTACGTGTGCCAGCCAGTGCCCCGCACCAGGCCATTAAGAAATGCTCAGCCTTCCTGCAGCTCCCGGCCACTGGGGGATAAACAAGCAGCCAGTTTCCAAGCGGATAGGGACTGAACACTGCCTTCAGTCCAGCGGGGCCGTGGTGCTGGCCAGGGAGGCGGGTGGACTCAGGGTGCAGCCTGAAGGCAGCGGGAAGGAGCCAGGGAGCCCAGGAGGGCCTCGCCCGCTGCAGCTTCCTCGGAGCCGCCGCCCACGCCCGGCCCTCCCTGCCGTCCCGCAGCAGGCCAAGTTCGCCTTCTACCGCTGCTCCGTGCTGCTCCGGTGGCGGCCGCAGCACACCCTCTTCTGCACACTGGCCTGGGAGAAGGGCCTTAGCGCCCGCCACTTCCTCTGGAACTGCCTGGTGAGGGCCCGCAGCGGGGAGGGGACGGGAGGCTGGCCGCCAGGTCCCTGGGGCCGGCCAGCTCTGGCCCCAGCGAGTGACAGAGACGTGCTCCCCAGATGAGCCACAGCCAGGAGGAGTTCGGCATCCACTTGGCGCAGGCCCTCAGCTACCTGCACAGCCGCCACCACCGCATCAAGACCTGGGCGGCACTCTTCATAGGTGAGCAGGGCGGGGGCCGGGCTCAGGGACCCCCAGGCCTGCCCTGCCTGAGCACCCCGACCCTCACCCTCGCCCGTTCCTCCACTGCAGCTGGAACGTGGGTTCCGCTGGCAAGTGAGGAGAGGGGCGAGTGAGGGGGTCTCGGGGGTTCAGTTCTTTGGGCCGGGCCCTTCTGTGTTCTGGCCCTGTCTTTCCAGCGGTCCCTCACACAGGAGAGCTCCTTCCCTATGCCAGGGACAGGGAGAGGGAGAGAGGGAAGGGGGGAGAGGTTCGGGAGCCCCCTCCCACTGGCCGGCATGCTCCTTGTCTGTCACACAGGTTATACCATCTGCTACTACCCCCGGGCCGTGTCCCAGATGGTCAGTGACGTGGACAGAAAGCTGCTGTTCTGCAGTAAGGGATCATCCTTACTCCATCCACCCCCATCCGTGTCAGCAGGGAGCACGGGCCCCCAAACACAGCGGGCAGGGAGGAAAGGGGAGTGCCCAGGCCTGGAAGGCCAAGGAGGCGTGGTCTGGGTGCCCAACTGCCCCCACCCCATGTGGGAAGGAGGGTGCTACTCCACCAGGGCTGTGGGCAGACGGGGCATGGAGGGTACCTCTGATTCGTCCCTCCTTTCCTGGAGCTTTTGAGGATCTCAAAAAGAGCCCCAAACCCAGCGTCCGAGACTTCGCCAGCAGGCAGGCCTCCTTCCTTCAGAAGGTGGCAGCCAGACCGCGGTGACCTCCAGCTGTCATCCCCCCCATCCCCCTCCCCCGTGCCCACCACACCGCGCAGCCCTGCCCTGTCTGCACAGAGCTTGGCTGCATGACATTTTTCCATTTGAAAGAAAGATCTAGATTCAACAAAGAAGCGTCACACCTCTGCGCTCCCTGCCCACCATCCCATGGGCCCCCCGGAGACACTGGCAGGCCAGGGGTTGGGCGTAGACGGTGTGCACCCCAGAGACAAACTGTGAAGTCTGGTCAGGGACTCCCACTTGTGGCCACCAGGTGGCTTCCCGGTGACCGGAGCCCAGACCACGGCCCGCCGATGTCCTGGGTGCTGAGTGGGCACTCCCAAGGCATCCATGGCCCTCGGGGCTCACGGCTGAGTGGAGTCGCTCACCATGGCTGCCCCACAGGCTTCCGTCTATCTCCAGCTTAGAGCTCCGTGGTCACTGGGAAGCTGATAGTGGGGAAGAGGTCCCTTGGCTGGTCTCCCTCTGCCCAGGGGACTCGAAGTCACCCTCCACCCCCGTCTCTAGCCTCCTGAGCCCTGTCAGGGCTGGCACCTGGGGTTGGCAGCAGAATCGGCCTGACTCAGTCAGATCTTCCAGGTGGGCTTGGCCCACCCTGAATGACTGAGGTGAGGGTCTCAACAGTCTGAGCCTCAGCTGTCCCATCTGTAAAATGGGTAGTAAAACCTTCCTCCAAGACCCCTTGGAAGGTTGAGTCCAGAAGAGGTCCCCAGACTCCGAGGGAGCACCTGAAGACCCACTTGAGCTTCGGCGGGTCTTTCCCCTCCCAGCCTTGATTTTTCCACTTGCGCAATGGTGGGGGTGGGCCCTTCCCTCGCCTGAGAGAGCCTCCCTGCTAGAGTCCTCCCTAGGGTCTCCCCCAGCTGGCCGCTCTCCAGCAGGAGGTCCAGCCCCGCCCAGCCTACCCCCTGCCTTTCCCCCCACGTGCCCTCCCAGGCCCTCCCAACTTGGCCCAGGCAGAGCTTCTACCCAGAGAGCTCTCCCCACATTCCCTGCCTTGGGACCGCCACGTGACCTGGCCCTCGAGGGCCTGCCAAACAAGGCCCCCCACCCCTCGTCAGGCTGTCCCACCATTCCCCATAGACTGTGAGCCCCTCGGGACAGGCCTGGGGTTGCACCCAGGAGGCCCCACAACTTGGATGGTGGGTTGAAAAAAATACAGCAACTGCAGACTCACTGGTGTTGTTCAGTATGACCGGGGAGAGGAGTAAAAGACCCTGGGCAGAGCTGGGGCCCCCGCCCGCCCACCCACCTGCGAGTCTCTGAATGGCACCACTTGAGGAGGGGCTCTGGGTGGGTTTGGCTTTTCACAGCTCCCCATTTTGTCCACAGGCCCCTGTGGGTGCCCCCCACCCCACTTCTGCTACAACCCCTGGCTGGGAAGAGGGTCCCCTGAGCCCAGCTGGGGGGGGTGCCATCTCCCCTAAAAGGGAGACTTCCCTGGTTCCCCTCAGTGGGCAGTGGGCAGTGGGGCCTCCTGCACGTCCCCCTGCCTCACCCCAGTTCATCCTGCCCCTGGGAAGTCTGGTCTTAGTAAAAGCCTGGAGCTGGGTAGGCCTGGGCCCCAGAGGCTTCTGCAGCCAATGGTGACTGGATAAACCCCGGGGTACCGAGACAGGTGAAGCCTGAAGTTGAGGGAGCACAGGCCTTACCAGCAGGATGGAAGGCTCTAGACTCGGGCACACAAGAGATGCCCCACTAACCAGCAGCAACGGTTGACTGCCAGGCCGGCCACAGCAGGCCAGGGGTGGAGACAGGGCCTGAGACCTGGTGGGTGGGCCACCATCCCACCCGGGGAAGGCGCGGCCAACCTGCCCCAGGAAGGGGCCGGCCCCCAGCTCTGTGAGAGCAGAGCTGCTCACGGAGCAGGGTAACATCCGTGCCCTCCAGCAGGCCCAGCCCCCAACACACTCTGACCTTTCACCCCAGGAACCCCGGGGTCACCCTCCACCCCTCCAGCTTCCCCTCCCCGCCCCGGGGTGAGGAGTCGGCGTGTCCCTCCACCCCAAGCCCAGTGGGCACCATCACCCCCTGCCTTCTCTGGGCTTCTAAGACTGAAGTGAGGACACTTAGTGGGGGGCAGGATGAGGAAGCCACCCCGCCGGACACATGACCCAGAATAACTACCAAGTGACCCATCCTGTCCCGCATGGGGGCAATGCTGGTGACCCGGCCCCCAACACAGCAACAGGGCAACTGGGCAGAGCCCACTCGGGCCTCAGCCCCTGCTGTGTTCTATCTGGGACAGCCCTACCCTGAGCCAGGGAGTGCAGGGACCCAGCGTGGACGCCAGGGGGTGGCCGAGCACAGCCGGCAGGAGGGGATGCGCCCCGCAGCATCCCTGGGTCCCGCCAGCCCCCCAAGGCCGCCCATACCCCGTTCTCCAGGCACACACAGCCACAGGGTCTGGTTTTATTGCCTTCGAGTGTCCAAAACACCTGACTGCCCCAGACCCAATAATTTAAGGTGCCAAGAACAGGTCAGGGTGAGGGGCCGCAGATAAGGGGCTGGGCCCAGTGGTTAAAAAATACACCAGCCCCCAAACAAACCGGCCAGGAAGGAGAGCTGCCTGGAGGCGGTGTGGGCAGGGCATTAACAGGACAGCCAGGGACATAGGGCGGGGAGATTGGGGGGATTAAGCCTCAGAGGGACAGTGAGGGCTTGAGGGCACAGAGAGACAGACACGCGGGCCAAGACAAAAGGAAGGCTGGACCAGACAGCGGTGCACGCACATGCACACGTGTGCATGCACACACACACACACACACACACCTGCTGGGTGGACAGAGGGAGGGAGCAGAGACAGAAAACACCCGCGAGGGGTGTGGGGGGCGGGTGTGCCGGGGGGCTGGGAGCAAAGGGCAGAGGGCGGCCTGTGGCGGGAGCCCTGCTGAGCCCGCGCCGGGCGCCCAGGGCCTGAGCTACATGATGCAGCACTTGGTCTTGTGCGCGTGGGGGTCCTTGAACCGCAGTCTCTGCTTCGGCCGGTATTTTTCCAAGTAGGTGAGCTGTTTGCTGTTGATGGCTCCGCGCCGCTTCCTGGGCAGACGGGACCGGGGTGGGGGTAAGGTAGGACCCAGGCTCGGCCGCCCGCTCTGCCCCAGAGCTGCAGGCCCCAGAGGTGAGAGGGGCTGGAGTGGGTCCCCGCGACCCCCAGAGCCCTCCCACCTCTGGGCCTTTGCCCGGGCTGTTCCTTCCGCCAGAATCACTCACTGCAGCCACTGCCGCTGACCTTCAGGTCACCTGGCTATCGCTCCTCCAGGCTGACCGCCTCACCTCCCCAACCCCAAGGTCCCCACCCTCCAAGGCCCGCGTGTTTACCTGGGTACCACCCCCCCCCCCCCCCCGAAAGCAGAGCCCATGGGGATGGAGCCTGGCATGCCGGCTGGCTGGAAGGGAGAGGAGAGGAGACAGGAGGTGGCCCTCAGGTGCCTGGGTGTGGGGGTACCTAGCACTGCCCACCAGGCACTTCCAGAGGTCCCCACCGCCCGAGACCTCGGACGTGGCTGTGGACTGGCTCTGGTCAATGATGTGTGGGCCGGGGAGGAGCAAGCCCGCGCTGCTCTGAGTCACCAGGTTGGGCCCAGCCCCCAAGTCACAGGCATGGAACTAGGGAACCGCAGGCTCAAGTGCATGGGGCAGAGGTGATGGTGAAGGCTGGGCTCAGCGAGGTGCGTGGGGCAGAGGTGATGGTGAAGGCCTGGCCCTTACCCTGGGGCCGCCTGAGATCTGTGCCAAGGCACAGAGCTGCACACAGGCTCACAGAGAGAAACCGTGTGCCTGGTGTGTGTGCACACGTGCCAGGGTCCCGAGGAGGCCAGAGCTCCTGCGGGCACACGCAGGGCTGGCCGCCTGACTGGTAAACAAGCCTGCCTCTGGGAGAAAGAGATGGCTGTGCCCTGGGAACTGTCATCAGGGGAGCAGCACAAGAAGATACCCAGGCACGGACTGTGCACGAGTCTCACACACACACACTCACGATGGGTGGGCTGGGGGCGGACTCAGGTCTTCTGTGCCCACCCCACTGTCCCTGCTGCCACCCCGGCACCCTGCTCCACCAGGGCTCCTTTCCTGGGGGCAGCAGCAGACAGGAGCCCCCTCCCTCCAAGGAGAGGAGGTTGGGAGACCTCCATGGGGGCTGAGAATGGGGCGCAGAGGGCCCAGGGGCCAGGGCTTCAGAAGGGCAGTCCTGAAAGATCCTGGGGTGTCGGCTGTCCCGGGGGGGGTTGGGGCAGGTGGGGCAGGTGGCACTGGGGGGCTCCTTTCACTGCTGGGCTGGGTTGGATGGCTTCTGGGGGTTCCTCCTCTCCCAAGAGCTGAGGGGAGTGACACCCCATGTCAGGAGTGCTGGAGGCCTAAAGAGGTGTCTGCCCCAGCTCCCTGTGTCAGAGATGGGTTTGGACCGGCCTGTTACTCAGCACCATAGGGCCAGTGCGGACTGATGCACCCCAGGCTGAAGGAGCCATGGGCCCCAGAGAGGGGACCAGCCAGGCACTGCGTGTAGCCTCTCCTCACTCTCTGCTCCAGTCTGGGGAGCAGACCACACACAGGGACCCGTCCTCAATTGGGGCTAGGCAGCCTGAGGGGTGCGCTGGTACCACAGGAGGCTGCCCTGAACTGGGGAAGGCCTCAGAGCACGGCATGGGGCCAGGGGTCAGGAGTGCCTCCTGGTAGGGCGCTGGGCCCCTGCGGGGTAGGGAGGGAAGGATAAGGACCCCCTGCACCCACCAGCGCCCTTCCCCACCAGCCACTCACTGTCGGATGAACTGGATGGCGTCCTCATACTTCATCCCGCTCTCGATGAGGGCCAGCGCCACGAGGACGGGAGCCCTGGGCGGACGGCAGGGCCAGGTCACCCAGGCCCGGGCACCCACGCCCTCCCCGATGCCTTCCCCCTCGGGGCCTGGGGTGGCCCAGGCTTCCCCAGTGGCGCTTCCGCCCCATGGAGGGCACAGGCTCTGCCTGTGCCTGCTGTGTGGCCCCAGGTAGGCAAGGCCACCTCTGTGCCTCAGGCTCCTCGTGTATAAACGTGTAGGTGGGAGGGCTGAAGAAGGGAGAGCAAAGTGCTGGGCTCGGGTCTCCCCGTGGATGAGAGCTTGACTCTCGGTTACAAACCACGTTCACAATTCCCATGACTAGCTGGCAGGTGTGGGGTCTTTGTGTCTGGGGAGGGGCAGGGCTGTCAGCTCCTTCCCGCACAAAGTCCTGGCCACAGCAGCGGGGAGCAGGGTCAGACTCTGGGAAGGACTTCCGCCCCCCAACCCCCGGAAGGAAGTCACATGATGTGGGCTCAGCACCCACGCCTGATGGCAAGCCAGGCCAAGAGGTCCCCAAGTTCAAGCCAGCTGCCCCACCCCACTGGCTCACCGCCCCAGGCCAGCCACACAGTGCACAGCCACGCAGCTGCCGGGGTCATCACAGAACTGGTTCTTCAGCAGGCTCAGCCAGTCCTCCACCACTTTGCCCGGCGGGGGCGCCCCGTCATCAAACGGCCAGTCCTGCAGAAGGCAGCAGCCGGTGAGGAACCCCAACTTGAAGATGGGGTGAGAGCTGGGGCCCAGGCCAGCCTGCCCAGGGGCGCTCTGACAAGCAAGGAGGATATCAGGAGCCCCCCGAGGGTGATGGTCGGGGCACAGGCCCCAGAGAGCGCCCCCCTGCAAGGCTCCTCCCATCGTCTCCTCCAGGAAGCCTTCCCAGAACACGCTGCTCTTTTTGGGGGGCAGCCCCAGGAGCCCTACTCCCCTCTCGTCAGTCCACGCTGTGGTTCTGGACTCACCCAGCCTGAGCCGTTCTGGGCCCACAGACCCAAGGGGCCTGGTCCATGAACGTGGCTGACACAGGCCTGTCTGTGTCCCCAGCCCCCAGCACAGCGGCACAGAGCAGCCGGGCCCGAGGGGAGCACTTCCCGCAGAGCACATTCACGCAGGGCAGAGGGGCCGCCCCAGAATCAGCACCGCTTGGCACCAGGGGTGCATCCACGTGTCCACCAAGGCCAGGCACCTGGGCATCTGATCCTGTTCCCAGACTCCAGATTCAGCACCCCTGGAGGGGCCCTGGAGGACAAGGGTCTGCCTGGCAACTGCGTGTCTAACCCAAAGCCCTTCCTGCCGCAGGGGAGGCGTGGGAAAGCGCTGAGCCCTGTGCTCCGGGCTACTCTACAGCGCTCACAGGGTGCCCTTCAGGCACCCCGCTCTAGACGGGAGGACCCCGGGTCACTCAGCGGGGAAGGGGCAGGCCTGTCCATCCCAAGGCTCCGGCCCCTCTCACCACCTTCGTCACTGTCACCTGGCTCGGGGGCCTCCCCACAGGGCAGGTACCACGTGGCCCATCCCATGGGGCCTGCTGCCTGGACGCCGGTCCCCACTACCAGGGACCAAGGAAACCGCCCCAAGGGTCCCTCCCCACAGCCTCGGGAGAGCCTCCCCAGGGACCCACCAGGTGCACCCAGCCCACCCCCAGGGAGGCACCCGCTGCCTGGCGACAAGGGCCAGACGCCGAGCGCGGTGAGACAGCGCCGACGCTCTAGAGATGCAGCCTGCGCACAGACACTGCGGGGCAGCCGGGCGCGCAGCAAGGCCACACATGCCTGCCTCCCCGCCGCACGCGGCCCTCACCACAACCGTGATGCCGTCCTTCTCCAGCGGGGCCTTGTCGTAGGTCACCTCACACACGCGCACCACGGTGGTGGCCCCGTACTTCTTCAGGTCCTGGCAGGGAGGGAGGAGGGAGACGCGGCTGGGTGGGGGACCCCACGGCCCTCGATGGGACAGAAAGGTGGGGCCCAGCGTGAATCGCCAGCAGCTCAGGGACCTGCAGGGGTGGGACAGCTCTTCCTGATGCTTCTGGGGCGAGTGTCCCTGGGCTCACCCTGTGGCAGGCAGAGTGACCCACCTACCTGCGTCACCACTGAGGCGACACAGCTGGGAGCCCAACTTCCAGCACGACCTCCCTCCTCTAGGATGCTCGGGACCCCAGAGCACACCAGCAACTTCCAGACCGAGCTCCCGGGTCCCCAAGCAGGGCGAGGACACCAGAGCCCACACGTGAGCCCCCGTGTGGTCCTGCTCTGAGCAGCCCTCCCAGCCCAGACTGCAGGGACAGGTCCACCCAGGGGCAGAGCCAGACCCCGGACGGGGGCCTTCAGGGTCTCAAGGGAGGGGCACCTCGGGGCGGGGAGGGTGGGCACATGCCCAGAGGGCGCTCAGGAGGGAGCCAGGCCCCATACACCAGCGGCCAAGCCCCAAGCTACCCGGGGAAAGGTCAAGGCAGTTCACAGCCAGCGCAGGGATATTTATACGCCGGGGTGGGGGCGTTCTGCTGCATGGGGTCCACGTGCACCCACCCCCACCTGCTCCCGGCAGCTATTTTAGGAGCAGTGAGGAATCAGCCGCTGGACCTTGCTCATCATGCGACGGGGACACTGGACACAGAGAGGAGAGCACAGAGCTATTCTGAGAATGCAGGGAGCAGGGGGCGGGGCAGGGGTGGGGCAGGGGCAGGGGCGGGTCAGGAGCGGAGCAGGGGGCGGAGCAGGGCTCTGAGCCAAAGGGGCACCGAAGATTCCTCTGGGCCTGCAGCCAAGGGTGCTGCTCCCCAGACCAGGCTGGGCCCGGACCTCATGACAGACTGAGTGTTGACACCTGTCCCACTCTGAGCCCTGACCCCGGTCACACACTGAGCCCTGACCCTAGTCCCACTCTGACCCTGAGCCTGGTCCCACTCTGAGCCCTGAGCCTGGTCCCACACTGAGCCCTGAGCCTGGTCCCACTCTAAACCCTGAGCCTGGTCTCACTCTGAGCCCTGAGCCTGGTCACACACTGACCCCTGACCCTGGTCCCACACTGGGCCCTAAGCCTGGTCACACTCTGGGCCCTGACCCTGGTCATACCCTGAGCCCTGACCCTGGTCACACTCTGAGATTCTGAGCCTGGTCCCACTCTGAACTCTAAGCCTGGCCACACTCTGAGCCCTGAGCCTGGTCACACTGAGCCCTGACCCTGCTCACACTCTGACTCCTGACACTGGTCACACTCTGAGCCCTGACCCCAATCATGGGCCATGAAGGGAGACAGCCCTCCTCCACAGGGTCCCCAGATCAATGTCTAGAGTCCAGGTCTCCCGACGGCAGGGTGCCCACTGCCCCCCTCCATAGTCTAGTGTCTACACAGTTGCTGAAGTTCTCCTGTGTCCAGGCCCCTGTTCAACCATAAGGAGCACTCAGAGAGGCTTATATCTTGTTGCAGAGGGAACGGCTGGAGGTCTGAGGTCACAAAAGGCACAGCACACAGTCACAGGCTCTGTAAACAGCAAGGAGCACTGCAGAGGCCAGTCTCCTCTAGGAGCCCCGCGGAGAACGGCAGGCTCTGCAAACATTTGGTCCCGTCTGCCGGGGCCACGAGCAGCAGACAGCTCGGCAGCTGGCTCTTGGGGTACAGTGGTCACTCTCTCCTATGGCTGGCTTGGACTGCTGCCCAGCCCTTCCTCACGCAGATACCTGTGCCGAGAGCTCCCAGCCTGGTTCCAAGGAGCCCCTGGAGCCCATGGGCTTCCCGCAGCCTGGGCTGGCTGTGGAGCTGGCCTTCATGCCCTGTCCCCGCTCTGCTTTCTCCAGGCTGTTTAAGCAGCCAGTCCTCTCCTGGGGGGACCACCACCCTCCTCTCCTCCTGCTCAGCCTCTGTACAGAGGCCAGATGGCCAGCAAAGGGCTCGGGACCACACCAGCCACAGGGACGTCCTGAGGAAGCGAGACCTGTCTCACCTCCTACCTCCGCACCTGTCTCTGCTCATGCGGCATGGGTCCCACTGCCCAACCCACTGACCCCTGCAGCCCTCACACCCCAGCCCCACACACACCCTCGTGTGCCTCTCCCGGGGGACCTGTCATCCCAAGCTCTCCTCTCACTCGGAGGCCCCAGCCTGGCCATGAGGCGTGCCAGATGCTCACCTCAATGAAGCTGCTGAGGGTGGCGTTGGTGGGGTTGTGCGTGATGAGGAAGCGCATGTTCTTGTAGCTGACCTCCACGGGGGCCGGCCGATTCATCCGTGCCATGGCTGCTGCCCACAGACGGGGCTGGGGATGTGAACGCAAGAAGGGCCCACCACCCCCCAGAACCGAGGGGCACGAGATCCCTGTGCTTGTCCAAGAGAGAGAAAATGCTTAAAAAAAAAAAAACCTGCCCCCCCAGACCCCGCACAAATATTGTGCAAATACTTGGGTGGGGGGAGGATGCTGCCCAGATCACGGGTGGATGATTAAAAAAAGAAAACCCAACACTTTACAACACAGAAAGAACAAAAGAGCCCCCAGAAGTAAAACGGGCCGAGTCCAAGCTCCTGCCTCTCAGGGCTGGAGGATTACTAGGGGGCAAAAGCAGAAATAACAACCACCAAAAAACTCAGCAAAAAAAACTTTAAAAAGCCCAAAGTGAATCCGGCTGCTGAAGCCGTGGCCAGCGTTGCACCTGTCGCCGGGGACACCCCCCTCGGCATCGGTGGATGGCTAGAGGGCCACTCTGCTCCAAGGCCCCAGACCCCAAGGATTAAAGGCAGAACGAACTTGAAACTGAACCAATGGGGCCGCCGTGGGGTGGGGATGGTAGGCAGCGGCCGCAGGCGGACAGCGGGCAGCAGTGACGCGGGGCCTCCGTCACGTTACCCCATTGGGGTACGGCAAGTCCTGGAACGGGGCGGGGGGCTCAGGCCGCAGAGCCAGCCCCGGGCCAGGCGGCAGGGGCCATGAGCGGGCGAGGGCAATGGTGAGGCCGGAGGCGCGGGGGCCTCAGCAGCGGGCGCGATGCAGATGCTGGGCGCGGCAGTACTCAGGGCTGCCCCCCGAGGGCCTCTCCATAAATGCCAGGCTGGTCAGAGGCAGGCAGCGTCTGGGGAGGGGGAGAAGGTAATGAAAAGGGGCTCCAGCCCGTGCCCCTCCCTCACCGGCCTCGGTTTCCCCCTCAGGAAAACCACGAGTGTGCTGAACCCCGACACACAATTTCAAGGCATTTGTGGTGACAGAGCCACCCCCCGAAGCCCGGGCCCCTCCACGACGCCCCGCCCCCGCCACCAGACGGTCAGCCCCCTCCTCTGTGAAATTCTGGCCTCTGCCGTGTCTCTGAGCCCAGATCACTCTGGAGCAGCCCTGGTCCTCGGGGGAAGGGGCTCCAGCACAGAGGCCATGGTGACAGAGCACAGTGGGGGGTGGGGGCGGCGTGGCAGCAACCCCCCACAGACACGAGCCACCTTACACGTCTCTCAAGGGCTCCCCCGTGGAAACCGGAGGCTCTGGTCAGCCTCTGCCCAGGGCCGCTGTCCACCACTCACCCACAGGGCTGGCCGCACGATGGAAGCAAACAAGCCACTGCCCCCCAGGAGCTCAAAGAAGCAGGGACAGCCCACAGGAGCCCGCAGGCCGGGGCCGGCCGCCAGGCGCTTGCCAAGGTAGTAACAACACAGGTGGCCGGGACTGGGGTCCCACCGTGACAGGGCCTCAAGGAGGGACATGGCCGGGCCCCAGAGACGGCTGTCAAGCACCTCCAGGCCTGTGTCTCCCTCTCTAGGCCCCAAAAGGCCAGGGCCAGGGGCCCCAACAGGAGCAATGAGCCCCACTCCCACCCCCACGGACAGGCTGGGAGACCTTGACCACGTCACTAGCCTCAGTTTCCCCATCTGCAAACTGAGGGGCCAGAGAAGATGCCCCCAACGCCCCTCTGGCACAACCCAGTGGTCAGCAGACCCCTCCAGCCACTGGGCTCAGCCTGGCCCCGCTGTCAGAATCCACACCTGCTTACCGGGCAAGTCCTTCATCCACCCAGCCAACACCTCTTACCTCTGCCCCGCCCAGCACCCCCTTCCCCAGCTGCCCACCAGGCCGGCTGGGCCCCTGGAGCCTCAGCCCGGGTGCAGACCGGGCCTGCAGCTGGGAACCAGACACAGCAGGGTGGGGGCGGCGGGCGGCTCCACAGCTGCTCCAGGCTCACGCTCTGCCCCTTGCCCGGTTCAGGAAGGTTACGTGGGGGTCCCCAGGGAGGGGGTCAAAGGCAGGAAGAAGGGACCGCGCACCATCCCAGAGCGGGCTTCCGCTCCGAGTGCAGGCGAGGAAAGAGCCAGCCGCCAGGCGCCCTGAACAGCACGTGAGAACCTGCCCTCCTGGGGCTGCGGGAGGTCCCCGTGCATGCCTGTTTACAGAGGGAAGGGAGGGAAGGGGCCCAGGGAAGCCACAGGACAACAGGCCTCTCCCAAGGGCCCGACCCGCCACCTCCCAACCTGCTGGACACCTGGGGAGACACTGTGGGCAAGAGCAGACGGCCTGGCTCTCCTGCCAGCGTCCCTGGAGAGCCACCCCACAGTCCTGCCCATGTGAAACCTGTCACCTGCAGGCTGGGGCCCAGGGTCAGGCTAGCTGGGGGCAGGGGTCAGGGCCCTAGATGGAATGGGGTCAGGGTCTGGGCTGAGGCTGGACCAAGATCACTGCCCAGCGGGGCTGGGGTCTTGCCAGATACCTGACTTGTCTCCTCAACGTCTAGGGCCCCCACCCCCAGGTAAGAGGGAAACAGTGAAAGCCCCCTTGCTGCCCCCAGGCTGTCCCACCAGGCTCAACCAGGCCTGCGGCCTCCCCCTGTGGCAGAGCCCCACTTCCTAACCACACCACCCCCACCGTGAGGTCACCAAGCAGGCCCCCAGGCAGGGCTGAGCCAAGTCCACCAGCTGGAACCCCTCACACCCACCTTCACCTCCACCCCGGGACACGGGAGCCCTCCTGGAAGCCCGAGGCCCCTCCCTCTGCCTTCCCACCACCAGCCCCACACTGCGGTCCTGGGGCCCCAGCTGCCCAGCACAAGGCTCTGAGCTCTCTGCTATGTCCCTGACAGTCCTCCTTTCCAGACCCATTAAGAGAGGCCCCCGCCTGGCCCCTGTCCGCAGACAAGTAAACAGGCCAGGGCGGGCTGGGGGACCTTCCAGGGCCCTGAGCAGGCCAGGCCCGGGAAGAGCTCCCCATGGGAGTTCCCAGCCTCAAGTTCCAGTGGCACAGCTGACCGAGGAGCTGGAGTTTGACTCCAGAGGGCTTCCAGAGCGCCAGCCTCCGTGGACCCGGGACCCTGTCTGACATGGGGGTCCCAGGAGAGCTAAGGAGGGGGTGCGTGGGCGCACCGTGCGTAGGAACGGGCCGAGAGGGCGCTGGGGGCGCAGTGGGCGGCGACCCCCTGTCCCGCAGCTCGCACCATAGGGCGGGTGCGGGAGGGGCTCGTTCCGAGGGCACGGCTCCCTCCCGGGGCGGGGCTGGGGTCCTACGGGCACGCCCCCCGCCCTCGCGCCCCGGCTCACCGG
Source organism: Bubalus bubalis (assembly GCF_019923935.1). Taxonomy (NCBI): domain Eukaryota; kingdom Metazoa; phylum Chordata; class Mammalia; order Artiodactyla; family Bovidae; genus Bubalus; species Bubalus bubalis. The sequence goes on along the minus strand of NC_059171.1, from coordinate 79,463,071 downwards.
CGGCGGGCAAGCGTCCTGCCGCTGCCTCCATTCGCGCGGGGCCGGGCAGGGCCGGGGCGCGGCGGCCGAGACTCAGTGCGCGGGGCGCGCCGGCCTCCCCGCGGACGCCCGGCGGCCGGGCTGCGGGGGGGCTATTTATAGCGCCCAGGCATCACGTGGGCGTCGTGGCCGTGACCAGCGGGCGACCCTGCTGGTAGTGACTCCCACACCTGCCGCCTAAATATAACCACAGGCCAGCCCGCACGCCGGGGCAAACAAAGAGGTCCGGCCGGGAGAGGAAGCGCCGGCCGAGGAAGGGGAAACGCAAGGGCGGGGGCGCTGCCCGCGCACCCCGCCTTCCTCCCGCTGTGCCCTGAACACTCCAGCGGCTCCCCCAGCAGGGAGCTGGCGCTGCCCCAGGTCCGGAGGAGCTCAGCTGCAGCCGGGGCCCTGGCGGAGACCTCGGTGCAGGTCCGGATGGCGAGCTATGGAAAGGAGGGTGCCCCATGGCCCGGGTGGGCTCCAGAAGCTGACGCCCACAGGATGAAGGATGGTGACCAACACCTGGTCTGGCCCTGCTCAGAGCCCTGCCCAGCTGTCCAGCCTCAAACCCCAGGACCTCTCTACTTCCTGAGCACCTACTGTGTGACCGACCCTGCTGTCCCTCACTGAACCCTCGACACACCCCTGCGGGTGCTGCCATCACTCCCTCCTCCCAAACCCCCCAGTATGCAGGTGGGGAAACTGAGGCAGGGGGACACTCGAGGAGGCAGTCGTCACCCAGGGAGGGCCTCCACCTCCCACTCATCCTCCAGTGCTCAGTGCACATGCCCCCTCCCCAGGAGGCCCTCTGTGATGGGAAACCCTCCCCTGGGCCCAGGCCTGAACCCCCAGCAGGGTGCTGGCTTCACCTCCCGGAAGCACCAGCTCAGGAGCACACGCGCTCCCCAGACTGTGAGCCCCGAGAGCGCGCAGCCGGACACCACAGGCAACCATGTACCTGCCCCGGCCAGCCCGGGGGCCCACAGAAGGGGGTGGAGCAGGGTGGGTAGAGCCCCCAGCACACAGGGTCCCCAGAGGCCCTGCCTCGCTGGGAACCCGGCTCTGAGCCCAGCTCCCAGCCAGCCAGCCTGGCCCCTGCAATCATCGGTCAGCGCCACAGGGGCGGGGTGGGAGGAACTGGCCGGGGGCCCAGCCCAGAGCAGGGCCAGGTCCCAGGCTCTCCCCACACACATACCCAGAGTGTCAGCCAGGCCCGGGGACCCGCGCTCCCCCACCCCTGCCAGGCGAGCAGGCAGAGGCGAGGAGAGAACAGCCGTGTCCAGGGCAGAAAGGCCAGCCGGAGCCCCACCCCAGCCAAGCCAGGTCCCTGCCACCAGCTCAGGAGCCCCAGGGCAAGGGCTCCTCCACCCAGAACCAAAGTGGGCTCGGCCCAGGACACCCATCCAGTGCTCTTAGGGCCCAGCTTCCAGCAGCCTCTTCCTAAAGGCAAGCTCTGGGCACTCAGGGCCCCATCGGTCTCCCATCTGGACAACTTCCTGAGAGCTTGTCCCCTCAGACACCGTGCTGGATGCTGCATGCCATGAGCAAAGCCCATCGGCCACACTGTATTAATAAAATAGCAGCTCAGAGGGGTCGAGGGACTTAACCTGAGTCACACAGCCGACAAGCAGAAGAACCAAAGTCAGGCTGAGTTTTGCTGACTCCCGGAGACCCTGACCCTCTGGAGAGAGGACCCCTGGGCAAGCTGCTCTCCTGCCACGTCACACTGCATCCCCATCCATACAAGCTGAGAGGTCCCATCAGCTTTGTGGACCTGCACCCAGGACCGAGAGCCCACCGGACTGCTGAGCCCGCAAACCAGCACCCCTGTCCCCCCCTCACTGGGGGCACCCGCTCTGGCCAGGCCTGGGGGGCACCTGCTGGCCTGGCACCATCCCAAGCCCTTCAGAGAAGTCTATTTTTATCAGGGCAGGAGCCGTTCCTGGAATCCTCCCAGACAATTCCAAGTCCACTTGCTGCTTGGGGGAGGGGAGGGGACCCAACAGGCCGAGCCCACGCCCACCCCCGGGGAATCTCCCCAGAGCCCCCCACTCCTGTGCCCACAGCACCGAGGGTCCAGCCCCCTCACTGACCAAGTTCGGCCGCCTGCCCTCCCTGCAGCCACAAACCCTTCAGAGCAGTTTCCCCACCCCCCGGGGAACGTGTGTCCTGAAGGAGGGGCTCAACTCCACCCGCCTCCTCCGCACAGGGCCTGGCACCAGGAGGCCCCCCACTTGTGGAAGGAACAAATGACCCAACGTCCTGGGCAGAGCTCCAGATCTGGGCAGCATCCAGAAACCATCACGGGATCGCAGCCCCTGAAGTCCAGAGGAACCTCAGAGGTCACCCGCGCCGGCTCATCACCAGCTTGCACACCTCTGGTGACGGGGGGCTCGCTGCTCTTTGGCGGCACCTTTCACGCTGGGCAGCTCCTTGAGTTATGCGTCCGCCCCCTCTAGGGCCTCCTGGATGGGGCCCAGCAGGAGGCACCCTGCAGAGCAGAATAAGCCAGCACAGCAGGCGCTGTGGAGGGCAGAATTGGAGGATCGGGTGGTCAGGGAAGGCTTCCTGGAAGAACTGGCTGAGGAGGGCGACAGGCATGCGGCTCACGTCTGGAAGCTCATCATCAGGGCTCGACCAGCTGCCCCGACTCCGTGCGACCTGGGGCTGTCACTTGCTCTCTCTGGAGCTTGAGACCTCCTCTGTAAGTGGTGACACCGCCAGGAAGGGAAGCCACTTGCCAATGGTGCCAGCTCCAAGCCGGTCAAGAGGCGCCCAGGCTCTGACCTGGAAGCAGAGCTGTTAGGAGCAGGCTTGAGTTTCCACCCAGGGAAGGCACCTGTTCTCTGCCAGGATCTGGGGATGAGAAGAGGGCTGCAAACACACTGCCCCCAGATGCTGCACAGGGCCGCCCTTACCACACCGGGTTTAACGGTGCCTCATGGGCGTGGTGCACGCTTGTCAACCCAAGTGGCCGGCACCCACATGCCATCAGCCCCCAGCATGGCCCAGGCGGGCCACAGCACCACTGTGGACTCAGGAGCAGGTGGGTGGGTGTGGGTGAGGCTGCTGGGCCCCAGCCTGGCCGTCACCAGTGGAGGGCACGGAGCAGGCAGCCAGGTGACTCAGACCAGGCACCTCGGGTCTTCTGAACCCCGTGGCCACCCCGAGTCCACCAGGCCCACCCAAAGCCTCCCTGGTCTCAATGGCACCACTGGGCAGGCACCCAGATGAGGGGTCTGGCCTCCCCACAACAGGGCTCCCGAGGCCCTGGCCCTCCCCACCTTGGCCTCAGCTGGCCTGGCCTCACTGTGTGGGGCCTGGAGCCTCCCCTGAAGGGCCCAGCATGAGAGGAGAGGGCAGGGGACAGAGAGAGGGCCGACCTGCACACGGGGTCTGGGGTTGAGCCCGACACTATCTGGGACCACCTGCCCCTGGGGGCCCCGGCTCCTCATCGGATAAAGGTATGACAAGCCCTGCCTGGCCGGGACGAGGGCCCGTGGGCACTAATGGCTGGAAAACGTGGCCTCTGTGGCCAGCAGGCGGCAGCTCCAACGAGGGGACAGGGCAGCAGGGGCAGCAGGACTGCCAGGAGCCCTGCAGGAGTCACCTCTGCCCGCCATGGCACCGGCCTCCACTGGAGCCAGCCCCGTCTCCCGCGTGCTGGTCAGCTTTTCCTGCAGGGGGCTCACGGCGGGGGCACGTGCAGGATCAGTGGCGCGTGTAAGGGGCGGCTCCAGCTGCCCAGGCAGGCTGCCTGTGCCGCCACATGGTGACACGCTGGCCGCTGCTCATCCCGGTGGCCCACACACGGGGGACTGCAGCCCGGGGCTGCCTGCCTCTGCCCGAAGCCCCACCGTTCGCCCGCCACTGACCAGGACCCCCTCCCCAACCTGAGGCCTCAGCCCTGGCTCTGAGCCCAGTCTGGCCCCCGGGTCCTGCCTGCAGCCTCCCCTGCTCCCACCCCGGACCTCAGGGCTCCTCCAAGAGGGACAGGGGAGCCAGCATCCGTTCATTCATTCATTCACCCAAGTCACAAATGTTCACTGAGCGTCTTCCGCCACTGCCGGGTGCTAGGCTGAGCTTGGGGACACAAGGGAAGAAGTCACCAGTAGATGCACAAAGCCTGCCTGCCCTCTCCTGCCCCACTCCCGCCCGGATGGGGCATCTGGCCACCCCTCTGCACCCCAACCCCCACCCTGAGAAACCACCTCCCAGACTGCCCAGCACAGGTGGGCTGGATAATACTGTGGCTGCCCAGAGGGGCTGGGAGTGCCCCCCTAACCCCGTGCAGGTGGCATTACTGAGCCTGGGGTCACCGCAAAGAGACTTCACTCCCCCAGTGCCTCAGTTTCCCAGGCTGTCACCTGCAGGGTTAGAATGTGGCATTTTCACAGTGCCACCTGTCACTGGGCTACCAGGTCCCACTTGGACCACACCAGCCAACGGCCCAGCCGCCCCTCCCCTGGCTTCCCCCGGGGGAGCACCACCCCCCTGCAACTGCCCCCTTGCCTCCGGGGGTGGACACTGGGGGGTCAAAAGTGAGCAAACCTCCACGACCCCAGGTGGGGTGGGGGTCAGTGGCAGGACATACAACCAGGCAATGGACTGAGTTAGACAGAAAGAACACTGGTCGGGGGGTGAGGGGGTAGACACGAGGCCTCTCAGGACGTGGCCTTTGGGCAGAGACTCAGGACGCGCACGCACTGCACAGGTCCCCGAGAGGGGACATGTCAGACCCCCTTGAGCCCCGCAAGAACAGCGTGCCCTGTCTAGCAGCACTTGCCAGTCCAGGACCTTCCTACCACCACCATCGCCATCGCCTTCACCCTACACACCCCCTACCTGAGGCGGAAGACTGAGTGCCCCGTTCCACACGGAGGCCAGACAGAGACGCAGAGCAGAGCTGTCTGAGACCCAGGTTCCTTCTCTTCGCCCCAGTGAGTCTTGGAAACCTCACGGCTGGGAGCCCAGGCCCGGGGGCGCTAACACAGGCAAGGCCTTCAGCGCAGCCGCAACAGTGGCCCAGCAGCAAGCGTCAGCGTCAGCAGCTCCGCGTCCTCAACTCAGAGCCCAGCAGCTCTCGGGCTCAACACAATTAGCACCAACCCCTCAGGGGGTTATGAAAACCCAAGGTAATAAGGGCTGACAGTCTAAGCTGCCACCCATTAACAGTAAACATTAACGATGGTAGTTACCGCTTGTTGAGAACCTGCTTTCTGAGGAAGCCCTAAGATAGCTGGAGTCAAAGGCCAGGAGGTCCTCACTTCCGGGCTGGGGGTTCCTCCTCCCTGATCCGTTTGGTACAAGGGGGCTGGATGAGGCCCAGCTGGTCACTGTGAGGCTGAGTCCAAATCCGCATTAACGGCCGCACCAACCACGGTTGGGTGCACGTGGGTCAGGCTGTCGCCAGCCCCAGAGCACCCCCTAGGGCACCTGCTGACCGGGTGACCCCAGACAGCCCCCTTCACCCCGGCTGGCAAGGACTGCCACCTCCTTTCACTCCCTAGCATGGTGACACGTGACCAGCCATGTGGCCACTGTGTTGTGACCCTCGTCTAACAAGAGAGGACACCGGTGCAGGGGGTCTTGGTCACTACCCAAGGGGCAGAAGAACCAGGCTGTACACCACCACCACCCGCCCCCGCAGCTGGCCCTGGGGCCTTGCTCTGCACTGTGACCCTGTCCCTCTGCCGACTGTGTAACCAGTGGTCCCGCTCACCCTTGCCCTGTACCACTGAGGCAGGGGTGCCACGCCCCAGAGGCCCAGGGCGCACAGCAACATCACAGAGCCTGGAAGGACAAGGCCCCCTCGCCCCATTGGACAGAGGAAACCACTGAGGCTCCCCGCTGAGCCACAAGCATGAGCAGGAAGGCCTGGGGATCCCGGGGGCCCCTGTGCTCTCTTGGGCTCTGCCCCCACGGTGCCCACATCCCAGTCTCCACCCACCTGAGCCTGCTGGGAACCCCAGACACTCACTTGCTGTCCCGCACGTCCTGAGTCCTGGAGGCCTGCAGAGGCCGCGCCCCCAGCCCAGCTTTATCCCGGGCCTGGCCTCCCGCCCTCCCCACGTCAAAGGCCCTGGGACCGCCCGCCAGCCCAGGAGGCGGGGGCTCAGGCAGGGGCAGCCCAGGAAGGATCCGGGCTCCCAGGGCAGTCCCCGCGGCCAAGCAGGGAGGCGGGGTGGGCCAGGACACAAGTCAGAGTTCACGGCGGGCACCCCAGTCTCAGGAAGCGAGCGGGAGAGCCCCTCCCCTGTGGGCCAGGCTCTGGGGCCCACTGGAGGCAGGACAGTCCCCAGGGCCCTGTAACTGCCGGCAGGCAGAGCTGAAGGAGACAGGCGGGGCAGGTGGGCGGCAGCAGAGCCAGCGGGGAGGGGTCAGAGGCCCAGCCCGGGCCTGTGGCTGGCAGGGTGGGCGCTCCCAGACACAGGCTGGGGGCTTCCCAGGTCTCTGGCCTGGCTCCCCACTGCCTGCTGTGGGCTGGAAAGGGGCCCCTGGGGCCCTTTCCTTGCAGAGGGGAGCTCGCTGCAACTCCAGAGAAACAGCCCAGCCCTCTGCAGTCTGCCCCCCACCTAAGAAGTCCCCCAGGAACCCCCGAGCCTACTCAGGGAGCAGCCAGGTTTGCCCAGAGCCCCCTCTGAGCTCAGTGCAGTTCCTCCTGTTGTCCTGTTTCTTCCGCAGGAAAGTGGGGGAGAAAGCCCACAGGCAGGCTAGCCCACCCACCCAGGCCTGGGAGCCGAGCCCACAAAAGCACTAGGGAAGTGGGAACCCCTGCCGGTGGGGGAAGGGCTGTTCCTGCTTCCCAGGGTCAGGGTCACTCTCCCCTCCCCCACCAGGATGTTGCCCCATTCGTGGTGACATCAGGAGGGGTGGAACCCACAGGGCTGGGGTGGGGTGTGTATTTCAGGCTCACCCAGCCCCCAGCCCTGTACTTCTTGGGGGCAGGGGGAGGCCATGCTCTGCTTGTACCCCGCCCAGTGAGCAACGGGGGCAGTTCCTACCCTCTGCCATGCATTCGGCCACCCATAACTAGGTCCCCGCTGGTCCCCACTGGCCACAACCCCAGACAGAGGCCCTTCCCCAAGGGCCTGTCACCCAGGTTCAGCCCATCGTGACTACCCAGTGCCTCAGCCAACCCCCAAAGCCCTCTTCAGCAACCCCCCAGCCCTCTGGCCTGACGCTGCCTGGGTCCCCCACACAGACATGGGGTGTCCACTGTTCTGGGCCCAGGCCTCCCACCCCCCGGGGACCCTGGCATCTGTATTCACACAGGCAGCTGGGCTGACCTGGGCAGCTGGGAGCGGTGTTCTGTAGGTCCTGCCAGGCCCCCAGACTCTCTGCTTGGAGAGCCCCCAGCCCCGGGGGGAGCGGGGGGGGGTCTGGTTATCTGGGATGCAGAGCCCATCATGCTGGGATTCTAGACAGGAGGAAAAGAACTTCAAGCCTGCCCCGCGCTCGGAGTTAGACCTGCACCCACAGCCCTGGCACGCTCCTCCTGGGCCCCATGGGGCTGGCACCGACTCCTGGCACCATGCCACCCCGTCTCCAAGGCCCCTAAAGGCCGATGCCCAGAATGGGCTTGGCCTCCGGGAAGGGCATGGAGTTTCACGGATCCACTTGACACCAATGCCCCTGAGAGGCCCTGGCACCGCGCCCCCCACCGCCCCCCACCACCGCCCCCGCCACTGCCCCCCCCACCGCCCCCAGCCAGCGCAAGCCCCTGCCAGGAACACGGAGGCCCAAGGAGGCCCCTGATCCTGGCCTCCCAAGAGCTGAGCGCTCCCCAGGCAGAGCCCCAGCCCCTCCTGTTTCATGAGCATATCGCTGGGACCCTCAACAGGCAGATCCGGGACCCCTGGGCTCCCACGCTGGGGCCTCAGAGAACAGGGGTGGGAGCCAGGGCCTCACAGACGGTCCATGTGGCCTAACAGGCCTCACTGCCCGAGAGGAGGCCGCCCTCGCCCGCCAGGATCAGCTGGAGACCCCACAGGGGTCCTCAGCCAGCAAGGGGACAAGGCCTGCATGAGTGCCCACGGCACAGAAGTCCTCCCCCCCTGGCTGCTGGGTGCCCTGGGCCCATCTCCTCCCCTCTCTGGGCCTTCTGAGCCAGCAGCCAGGCACAGGATGAGAAAACAGAACTGTACCACGTAAGTGCCCACAGAGCGGCCGTGCGGCCTGCCGGGCGGGGGTGGGGTGCGCACACGATTGGGTTCCAGCGAAGCCCACCCTGCGGGATGGCTCCTGATCAAGCTGGGCAATGGCCCCCAGCCCCTCTCCGTGGAGAAGCAGCTATGGCTAACTTCTGGGGACAGTGAGGGACAGGGTCCCTGAGGGTGGGCAGGAGAGCCTGAGGAGAGGAGAGGGGCTGTGAGCAGCAGCCAGCACGCGGCAGGCACTCCCCCTCCCAAGGGAGAGCAGGGTCGGCTCCCCCCAGCACCCTCAGGCAGGGCCGCCAGTCCCCTGTGCCCACCCGAACCCTCTGCACCCACCAGGGAGGTCGGGAGCTGAGCTGGCTCCTCCTCCTCCAGGACCCCAGCAGCAGGGTGCCAGGGACCTTGGGGGCCCAGGGGCGAGTGGACCTTGGAGCATCAGGGTGTGATGGTCACTTCTGTCCACCCCCACACCCAGGAGCCTGGCCAGAGCAGGATCCCCTGCCTGGGTCACAAGACAGGAGCCTGCAGCCCGGCTGACCCAGGTCCACGGGCTCCCAGCACCCCAGGCCACCCTCAGCCACTGCCCAGCTCACCCCTCCTCTTACCTCCCATGCACATCCCGACCCTGGACCCAGGGTCCAGCCCCATAAAGGGGGAGAAGGCCGGAGGCCCCTTCCACGTACTGGACCCACACAGGGCCCTTGTCGCGGGGCCCTCCCCACATCCATCCCCAAACTGGTGCTGGAAGGCACCCAGCCCCTCATCGTCTGGATCAGGAAACCGAGGCTCAGGCCTCGCAGGGCAGCTCTGAGGGGCTGAGCCAGCATTCCCAGCCAGCCCAGGGTGGGCATTTCTGTGTATTTTCTCCCCCAACCAGGCCCCGGAGGAGAAACTGGGGCCCAGCCTCCGCAGATGTCGGGGCTCCAGGAGGCCTCGTCACCCGGAGCCTGCCCAGTCCCCCCCACCCCACCCCCGCCCTGTGCCCGGAGCACAAGGCCGCTGGGGGTCAGGCAGGCAGGAAGGGGGCGCGAGATCACGGAGGTGGCCGGGGCCACTGGCCAAGGCCCTGGTGGACGCACGTCAGAGGGGCCTGCAGGAACCGCGGGAAAGAGCACTGACCTGGCCTCAGGAGGCCACGTCCAAAATAACCAGCCCAGCCGCCCTGCAAGGACTCAGCCAGGCGCACGTAGGCCTCTCAGCCCGGGCACTGCCAAGCTGGGTGCAGAAGGTCATGGCTATTTCTGGGCTGGGCTGGCAGCGAGATGCAGCCCCCCAATACCCCCAAAGAGCTGGTGCAAGAGGGGCGGCCGAGGCAGGTCCCAGCCACAGGATGCGCTGCCTCTATCTGGGGCGGGGGTCCTGCCGGGGGACCCCATGCTGCCCCCTTCCAAAAAGCCCATTGGCATCATCAGCATGTCAGGGTCACGTTGGTCTCATCGGGCAGTTCCGGGCCTTCTCAGCCACAAATCCCTGTGCTGGGCCCTTGGCCGCACAAAAAAACACAAGTGCCCACAGCACGCGGGGTCTCTGCTCTCCGCTCTCCAGCAGCTCTGACCTTAAGTGCACAGGGGAGGCTTTGACTGTGGTAGGAACCCCCTGTGCCCACACGGGCACCCCCTGCCCTGCCGGGCCACACCCCCAGAAACACCTTATCACACACAGCCTCCAGCCTGGGGCTCCGCCTGCCTCATGCAGGTCAACACCACCACCCCCATAACTTTGCGGGTGCCAATGATCGTCTGACCAATGGGAACCTGGGGCCCAGAGAGGATGTGAGGCCCTGAGGTGCAGTCTCACTCGAACCCTAGGCCAGGCAGGTTCTCCGTGGGCCGAGGGGAAGGGGACGGTTCCCTTTCATCACCCCAGACCCAGGCTTCTGTCCACAGAGCCTGCCCCTCCCAGCAGAGCATGAGCTTGGGAGCCTGCCCCGGTTCCCACCCTGGCTTCCCCACTGCAAGCCGTGTGCCGCTGGGCACATCTCTCAGCCTCGCTGTGCCTCAGTTTGTTCATCTGTGAAACGGGTTCACTGGAAGCTCATCCCGCATGGAGGTGCCACTGGCTGTTCCCCTGGGTCTGGAAGGACGCTCCCCTCCCACGCAGCCTTGCCTGAGTCCCTGGATGCTCCCACTGCACTGGGCGCCCACGGGGGCTCTGACGGGACTCTGGGATCCCCGGGAGGGTCCACATTCAGGGTCCTAATTCTCCCAGTGGGTTCCTTGGACACCTGAGAGGACTTCTTCCCGCAGTGTGTCTCAGAGCCCTCATTTCTCTACACACAGGGCTATCTGATGGCGGGCGGTCAGCAGCGCATTTCCAGGACGTTTCTGAAGCCAGGCACTAGCAACGAGGCGCCTCCCAGAACCCACCTCGGCAACAGCAGGCTAGGCCAGAGGAGGGCCCCAGCCGCAAGGGTCCGAGGGCCTCCAGGCCTGGTCCCCGCCTCCTGCTCGCCTGTGTGTCTGGGAGCATCTCTCTGAGCCTGGGCCCTGTCTGTGAGGATGGACGATGAAGACTGCGGGCAGGGCTTTGAGGGGTGCGGCGGGCGGGCCACGCTGGCAGTCACTGTGTGGCCATCACAGCAGGGCGAGGGCCGAGCACGCACTCCTCCCCTCCCCCGTGTCCCCACCTGGGCCATGCCATGGCGACAGTGACCTGAGGGTGGCAGGATTAGCCCCTGGATGCAGGGGTCTCCTGCCACGAAAACGGCCTGGATGTCCAGCCAGGGAGGACAACTGGAAGGCCCCAGCCGAGGGGAGCTCAGCGCCACCCCCCAACAGCCCTGCCAACCCCAGCAGCGCGGCTTCCCCAGACAGAAGGCAGCAAAGGCCGGCACCGCATGTCCGGGGCAGCCGGGCGTCAGGACCCGGGCACCTGCACACCCAGCTCAAGCACCTGGTCAGTTCCCAGGGAGGGAGCAGGGACCCGTGGGGACAGAGGACCCATGGGAAACCCTCCTCTCGGGGGCTGAGCCTCCTGCGGGACTGAGGTGCCTTCCAGCCTGGGGTCTGCACCGGGCCCCGGCTCCCTTGAGGGGCTCTGGGCATGGCTGCGGGCCAGCGGGCAGCCTCAGCCACACCACCCCTCCCTGCCCAGCGGCTGACTTCAGCCCCTCTCCCTGAACCACACAGCACAGCCCCACAGCCTCCAGGAGGGGCTGGGGGCAGAGGCCGGGGGAGCTGGCCTGAGGGTGGCCCCCAGGGCCCAGGGACTTGTCTCCACCTGGCAGCATCATGCCAGCCGTTCCCTCGGTCAGAGGAAGCAGTGGCCCGCAGGCCTCCTCCAGAGACCCAGGCCAGGACTCGGAGGGGACGCTGCCGGCCAGCACCTTGGAGGCCGGGAGGCCCCTGGTGACACCTTCTCCACGCCGGGCACGGACGCCCAGAGTCAGACAACCAAGTCCTGCTGTACAGCACGGGGAACTCTACTCAATATCCTGTGCCAAACCATAAAGCAAAAGAACACGAAAAAGAACACGGATGCGGCGGGCTTCCCTCGTGGCTCAGTGGGTAAAGAATCTGCCTGCAATGCAAGAGACCCAGCTTCGATCCCTGGGTTGGGACGATCCCCTGGAGAACAGAATGGCTACCCACTCCAGTATTCTGGCCTGGAGACTTCCATGGACAAAGGACCCTTGCAGACTACAGTCCACCGGGTTGCAGAGTTGGACATGACCGAGTGACTAAAGAATACATACATACGTATAAGAGCCACTTTGCTGTACAGGAGAAATTAACACAACACAGTAAATCAATTCAGTAAAAACGCCCAGGGCCAGATGGGTGTGAGTGCCGGGCAGCCGCTCCTCACCAGACCCAGCAAGGCCGATGTAAAAAGAAAAATATGCGCAGAGACAGACCAGGCAGGGGGCACACTTCAGAGGCCCCCAAGCGAGTGCCCTCTTTGCTCCATCTAACCCCTTGGTGACGCTGAGCCCCTGCAGGGGACCTGGGGGGCAGAGCACAACGGGGACTGCCCAAGTGCCCGCCTGGCTCTGCACCCAAGCCCCTGGGGCACCCTGCCGCCTGGGCTCTGGGACCAAAGCGGGGCAGGCACTAACAGATCCCAAACAGAGAACACAGGCCCCACGCCGCGGGGGGACAGGGGTCCCGGAGCCGGGGAGGGGCCTTTGTGTGCAGGCATCGACCTGCCCCGAGGCCATCAGTCCCCTATCTGCTCAGACCAGGGGCAAGGATGCCTACCTGTGGTCCCGCACCTTCTGGGCCCGGCATCCCGACAACGAGCAGGTGCTGCTTCACTTTCTCCTGCAAGAGCGGACCGAGCCCCTGCCTGCTGGAGCCCTGGGCCAGAGCTGGGTTAATCCTATTTGCCAGACTAACTGTGAGCCTGCTCAAGCCAGGCTGTGTAGGGCAGGGGAGCTGTTTAAATTTTTTTTAATGGAGATAAAATTCACCTAACGTGACGTTCCCGCTTTTAGCCATCTGGAAGTGCTCGCTTTGGTGGGTTTAGTACACTGAGTGTCGTGTGGTCACCACCACCGATTCCAGAACATTTCCATCACGCCCTAAAGGTACCCCCCGCCTGTCAGCAGGCACTGCCCATCCCCCTGCCCCAGGCCTTGGCAACGGTGAATCTGCTCTCTATCTCGATGAGTTGCCTGTTCTGGACGTTTTACACAAACAGAGTAAATCACGTGGGGTCCTTCACTTCACACGGGGTCCCTTCACTCCGGATAACGCCTCCCAGGCTCACCCACACTGTCAGGTCGATCAGGACGCTGAGGGACGTCCGCAGTGTGGAGAGAGGACATCTGGGTCACTTCCAGGTCTGGTCTCACTTCACCCACGGGGACTGAGCTGCAGCACGTTGCCAGGGAATAGAGCTGCACAGGAGGGTCCGGGTGGCACGGGGGCCACATGTGGCAGCATCTGGTCAGCTCCTTCCCAGGCCCACCAGGCTGCCCAGGTCACTGGGCAGGTCCCAGGGGGACAGAAGCCCCAGCAGCTGGGTGGGAGGGAAGGGGCCTCCAGGGTTCCAGGCAGGACAGGGCTGGCCTTCAAGGAAGAGGAAGGTCGGTCAAAGCCTTTTTAGAAGTTAAAAACATAACTGTCACACAAGCAGTGACCACGGGTCTAAGATCTATTCCACCTGCGATGGGACTGGCAGGCGGCAGCGCTGGTTCAGAGGAGACTCCCTCGATTCCAAGCGTTAAAACCAGAGAGGAGGAGACAGACTGGAGGTGTTCGACAGGGCAACGCCACCATCCGTGCCAGACAAAGCGGCACGTCCAGGCGACTCCCCTACATCCAGGGCAGGTACAGACGTCCCGAGAAAGCTGGACGGCACCCAACAGACACAGAAGGACATGCCGTCCCCCTTCTGCCTTAAGAGATCCAAACAGGCGAACGGGGGTGGGTGTCTGGGCAGAGGGCACAGCCTGAGCAGAGGCCTCAAGGCAGGCAAGGGCAGGGTCCCCAGGGCGGGCGGGCTTGAGATGGGCACTGGTCCTCGGAGTTGCCAGAGGGATGAGGGGGTCTCTGCGATCACAGATCCAGGCATGTCACAGAGCCAAGCGTGAGGTGAGGGTGAAGCAGTGGAAACTCCCCAGAATCGCTGGTCGGGGGCGAGAGGACTGCCATGGGAGGTGAGCTGGCAGCACCGGGGCCCAGGTAACTGAGGCCACCTGAGGTGACCAGGAATCTGGGGAGCATCTACCCAGAGCCAGTCCCCCGCTGGCATCCCAGGGCCCCCACGCCACGCCCACTCCCTACGTGGTGAAAGCCGAAACAGTCCTGTCCGCCTTGGCCGAATCACGCCGAGGGAAACATGGCATGCTTACGGCTGGAAGGAAGGCCCCCGCCGTTTCCTTCCTCCTCTTCTCCAGCCTCACCTGTGTGCTGCCTGGAGGCGACTCTCTGCAGCCCCACGGACTGTAGCCAGCCAGCCTCCTCTGTCCATGGGATTCTCCAGGCAAGAATACTGGAGTGGTTGCCATTTCCTTCTCCAAGGGATTTTCCCAACCCAGGGATCAAACCACGTCTCCTGTGTTGCCTGCACTGCAGGCGAATTCTTTACCAGCTGAGCCCTCGGGGAAGCCCACCTCAACTGCCCTCCCGCTATTACTGGATCGCACCCCCAGACCCTGCCTCTGGTTCTCTGCACCCACTGTGAGTCTGTCCCCGCGCCATCCTGCACCACCACCAGGCCTCTGTCTGTGGGTGCCACCTCCCCAGGACTCCCTCCTGGCCCTCCTGCACCTCTGCAAGTCCCACCTCCTTGGAAGCCCACTCACCTGCTCGCAAGCTCTCACTGAGCTCCTACGGGTGCCCTGGCTGTGCTGTGGACCCAAGGGCACTCTTAGGGAGCAAAGCTCAGTTCCTCGCACGACAGTGAGTTCGGCCACAGCAGCTAGGGGGTGACCCTAGAGGCCAGACACCCCCAGAGCACAGCCCTAGCACAACGAGACAAGAAGAGAGGCCCTCAGCTGCCAAGGAGCCCCGGCAGCTGGACCCCCAACACACTGAGAAGCCCCCATCTCTGACCCAGCTTCCACCCAGGCCCCTCAACCGAAGGGCAGGGGCATGGAGCCCCGCTTCACAGGCCATCACAGAGCGCACCGCACCCAGGAAGACAAAGTCTGGGGCTCTCGGCTCAGTGTTCCCCAGCACCCCTCAAGGCTTCTCCCGTTTCAGAAACCTCTCGACAAGCAGCAGAGAACCCAGCCTCAGCCTCTGCCGCCTCCCCCACTCCTGGACGTGCGCGCCGCCAATGTCTCTTAAAGAGACCACCCCTCCTCCCCCTCCCGTGTTCTGCTGGACTCAGTGTCTCGTTACGAGGCAGTGGGGCAAGGCCAGTGCTGCTCAGACCTGGGTCAGCCGCACTCCACCTCTGGGAGGTACCCACATCCCCAGGGCGGCTGCAAGGCTGGGTCACAGACTAGCAGGCCTGGCATGAAGTAGGTGTTCGGGAAGAAGGGTCAGGGACCCTCCTGGGCCAGGCCCGCGGCTGCCTGTCCTCAGCCCATGGATGCCCCTGGACCATCCACCCCGGCCCAGGGCTGGCTGGTGGCCACGCCTCCCGGCAGCGGGTCCTGCATCCCAGATCCTCCCGAAGCCCTGGTTCTCACGCTCGCTTCCTCGGGGTAGGGAGTGGGGGCAGGGCACAACACGCTCACCCAGGCCCTGAAACCCCAGCCCCCTCTCTGGGAGCCTGTGCCCACAAGGACCCGGGGCCAGAGCCTTTCACTGGGAGGGGGGGTGAGGGGGAGGGACAGGGGAGCACAAGGCAGGAGACAAGGAAGAGGGGGTGGGAGAAGGGCAGAAGGCCCGGGGGGATGCTCCCTTGCCTCCCCAGGGCTGGCCAGACAGGGGCGTCTGACCCTGAGCCCACCAGGGTCCTTCTGAAAACAGGAGGCCAGGCAGGAGCAAGGCAGCCAAGAACACAGGACGCGAGGGGTCAGCGTCCGTCCTGAAGCCGGGCAGGCCTGGCAGTGTCCGTGGGAACAGGGCCCGGGCTCGGCCGGCCACACTCGGGCCAGTCAGTGGGCATCGGGGCCACGGCAAAGGCTGGGGCAGCTGGGCATGTCCCGAGCGGCAGGAGCCCAGGCCCTGATCCTGCCCCAGCCATGTCCAGACCTGCAGGCTGATCTGGGGCAGGGGATGTCTCGTGGGGGCCCTGGGGAAGGCTGGAGGGGCGGCGAGGGGAGAGAGAAAGGGTCAGCAAGGCACAATCACCCCTATCGTCACCATCCACACCCCCAGACCCCTCTGGCGCTCTCCCCATCTCCTACCTCCCCTCTGCTCCAGCCCCCTCGTGGCCGCAGCCTTCTCCCCGCCCCCCTTAGCCACCTCCTCCCTGACCCTCAACTGGCACCAAGTGTCTCCCACTGGGTTAGGGACTCCTCCTCCAGCTCCCTGGACCCCCACCTCCCCTAACCGCACTCAGCCCAGCCCACCCAAGGCAGAGGCCACAGTGGCATCGTGCGTGTATGGAGACCATGACTTCGTGGGCTGTGGCCACACTGGACCTCAGGTTGGGGACAGGGGCGGCTGACGAGGTGGACAGACGGCTGGACACTCTGATGAGCGGCTCAGTCTGCACTCCAGCACACACGCCCCACAGGCTCTGCCCAGCGCCTCCACGCTCCCTGCCCCCCACACCCCACTCGGGGACCCCCAGCCGCTGGCTGTCCTCACAGGCCTGGGGGCCCCTCGGGACGGCCCTTCCGGTGACTTCCTGCCAGGGAAGCTGGGGGGAGGGGTAAACAAGGCCTCCAGATGGCTTCCTGCGGGCTGCCCTCGAGCGTGGGAACGGGCCAGCCCCGGGGCAATGGAGGAGGGGAGGGCTGCGCCCTCAGCAGAGCACCTTCTGCCCCCCTCCCCGGACGCCCCCTCTGACACCTCCCGACACGTGCAACTCCATCTAGGGAGAGGGACAGGCCCCACCGGCGGGCCAGAAGCAGGGCTTCCTGCCCACCACGGCCTTTCCTTATCAGGCCTGCCCTCCTGCAGAGGCAGGGACCCCTGCCCCATCTGAGAGGCAGGGGACACTGAGGCCAGGGAGGAGAGGGTCTCCCAGGGCACAGTGAGTCAGTGGCTGGGCGGAGGCGGGTCAGCCCCCACCTCAGCACACACCTGGAGGCTCCTCATCTGTGAACAGGGGGATGACAGTCCAGCTCCAGGCCCCTCGACAAGGACGGCACAGCCCCGGCTCGGGAGGCGCCGGTGACAGCACGTCTGGCCCCGCACCGGGGCCCTTGGTTCTGGGAGACGGGGCAGCGGCAGCCACCACCACCCAGCTGACCAAGAGGGTGATGGCTGAGCCTGGACCCGCGCCCCTCCAGCCCGCAGCGGCCTCACGACGGCCACTGAGGAGATGCTCTTAACTCAGGCCCTGAGTCCCGGGGAGCCACCCTCGCCCGGCTCCCCTCCAGCCGCTGTGATGACCACATCCTTCAAGCCCAGGTGGGATACCATTTCCTCTCAGAAGGCCTCCCTGATTTCCCGTCCCCACACAACCTCAAAGTCTGGGGGACGCACGCTGCAGGAAGCTGACAGCTGTCCCCTGCAGGTCCTCCTGTCCACCCGTGGTCCCTCCCGGGGTCAGGACCACCTCTCTCTGCCCTCTCCCATCCCTCACGGGGCCAATGCAGGCCTGGCAGCCCCTCGAGGGGCACATGAAGGCAGGAGTAGGGGGCCTGTAACCTGCACCCCCTACCCCACTACACAGCAGCCAAGCTGGTGGTGACAAGGCAAGAGGGATGCACCTGGGGAGAGGAGGCTATCACGGGGGTGCTGATTCACAAAAGGGTCCATCCAGGCCCAGGACCCAGGCCCCCAGGTGCCACCAGGAGAGAGGCCCACAGTCAGGGGCGAGGGAGATTTCAAGTGAATAACTGCACGTTACTCAGCAGCCTGTTCCTATGTAATCCAGCACAGGCCCAGCAGCCTGGTGCTCGGAGCAGTTATGAACCTCCTGGGCGGTCTGATTTTTCATGAGGAGCCCCATCATAAGGAGCACCACCAAGTCTGTGCTGAACACTAACACGGAGCACTGTTAGGGTGACGCTCCACCCCCGACGTGAGCTCCTGGGGCGGGCAGTACCGTCAAGGTAGAGCCCCAGGACCTTTCTGCCCACGCCCTGCACAGGGTCAGGCCCAAGAGCACAACTCGACAGGCGAATGGAGGCCCCCAGATGGCCCCTTCTGAGGCCGCAGCCTTGGAGACTTAAAGGGGTGGTCTGCGGGCGGTCACACGGGGCAGATGCACGGTTGCAAGTGGGTCGTTTGGCTCAGGTGGCTCCGGCTAAACCGCCAAGGCCACCAGCTTTGTCCTGACCCCCATCCAGTCTGCGGTGGGGTCCAGGGTCTACTCCAAGCTCCCCATTCTCTAGACAAGAAAACTGAGGCCCAGGAAAGGCAGGGGCTGGCCCAGGGTCACCCAGAAGCCCAGCAGAGCTGGGGCCATGGCTCTGGGCTCCCTAGGGCCGTGTGGAGGGGACAGAGAGGTCTTGGTGGGAAGTCCCGGGCACCCTCAGGCACCCCCTGAGCTCCTCGTGGCAATTCCCAGCAGATGCGCCAGTGGGCAGCTGGCCAGAGAGAAGTGAAGGCCAGGAGAAGGCCCAGCAGCTGACCCCGTGGGGAGATGAAAGCGGAGGGAATGTTTGGCTTGGCAGGGCCCGGTCTAAGCAAGGGAGGAGGAGGGCCGCCGTGGCTTCCGCAGACGATACCCAGGGATGCCAGCGGGCGCAGCAGAAAGGCGTACGGCTGGGGGCGGGCGCAGGGCTGGCAGCAGGTAAACCCACCGCAGGGGGCCGCCGCGGAGCTCTGGGTGGGGTGGCGGGGAATCCTTCTGGCCCTCCCACGCCTCTTCCAGGAAGCCTGAGTCACAGGAGGGCCCCGGGGCCCAGAGAGCGGCCGGGAGCACCAGTCCCATGGGAAGGGGACAGGGCAGGGCCGCCCGCCTCCTCCAGCTTGGCCAGCCCCGGTTTCGGGGTCTGTGCGGCGACTGAGGCCATGGGAACAGGCTCAGGCTGCTCCCAGGAGGAGCTGGGGGGATGGAGGAGCTGGTGACAGTGGGTCAGAGCCCCGCTTCCACAGGAGGGGAACTGAGACCCCAGAGGAGAAAAGTTGGCTCAGAGCCAGACAGTTAATGACCTGTTATCAACCAAGGGGGGCTCCGGTCAGGCAGGCCTGGGTGCCGGGGAGACCCACAGCCACGCGCATCGACCTCCTGGCTGAGCCCCGTTCCAGCACATCAGCTCCCGGCCTTGCACCAGAGACCATCCCACCACCCTGCTCTAGAACACTCCATGGCTCCCGCCGCCCCTTCCCTCAGAATCTGAGTCAGGAAATGGAGCCAGGGCACAAGGCAGCCCCAACCTTCCACCTACCCGCACCCGCCACGCTGCTTCCTGCCTGGGGGACGAGGGGGTGCCGCACAGAGCACCAAGCATCTGGGGGCACCGCGCCCGTTGACAACCTCAGATCTGATCTTGGCCCCTCATTTGCGGGCGCAGGATGGAAGCCCAGGGCCGTGACATCCACCCCTGGATTCATCCAGGACTCAGCTCCAGGCAGGCACACAGTAAGTGCACAATAAAGGCGGTGGCCAGGAAGACCCAGGAGAGAGAGTGGGCTCATGGCTCAGAGGCCTGGGAAGGGGACACAGCGGGAGGAGCCACGCCAGGCTCAGGTCTGACCGCTGGATGAGTTCCTCCTGCTGTGCCTCCCAGAGGCTGCAATGGCCGAGAACAGCAGAATCCCCGGCCAGTCATCCTGGAGGATCACCACCTTCTAGAAATGACCGCTCTGGTCTCTGCAAGGCTCGAGCCGCCTCCCTGCCCGCCGAGGCCTCAGGTGCTGCAGCTCGGTGCTGACGTCCAGTGTACACACCACCTGCCTTGTGAGGGCCGGCAGGGGACTCTCACTCCTAACAGAGGCCGAGAAGGGGCCGGACCCCAGGCCAGGCCGGACCAGGGCCACTAGGCCGCGGAGGGGTCACTGTGACAAGTCCTGGGCCTGGCCGTGGCTTCCCCCCACCCCTGGCCTGGGCGGCCCTTCCAGATTCCCAAGAGGAACCCTTTCCAGGCACCCGGGGGACTTGTGGCACCAGGCCAGAAGTGGCGTTGGACAGAGGGGCTCCCTTTCCTGCGCTGGAGCCCCTGTGACCTCGGGAAGTGAAAAGCCTCAGTGAACTTTGGCCTCTCGCTGCAGGGCAGGCAGACGACAACTCCCGTTGCTGGTGGACAGACCAGGACAGACGGAAGGGGCCTGGCACTAAGCGGGCACCGACACACCCCAGTAACCACCTTCTCCGAGGCTCGGCTTCCTTACCTGGAAGGGAGCCACAAACCCTGCCCCCCGGAGTCCCGGAGATAGGAGACGCTCTGGCCCTGGGGACGTGGACAGAGTCTTGTTCCAGAGAAATGGACCTGCCCTCATTCCCTCCAGCCTTCGGAGGGCCCCCGGGCCTGGTGTCCTGGCCAGGAAAACGGCAGGGTAGAGGGAAAACAGCAGGCCAAGCCCTGCGCCCTCCAGCCAGCCCAGCAGCACACCCCACCAGCCACCCAAACACCCAGCCCTGAAGGCCGGGTGCGTGAGAACAGGGCCACACGTGTCCTCTGGTCCTCAGTGCCCGCAGCGCGGCCCCTGGGCGTGTGCGATGTGGGCATACACAGCCCCATCAGCCACTTGGTATCACTCTCCCAAGTGAGAGAAGCATATGGTGAGGCGGGGGACCTGAGGCGGGCTTGGGGGTCCACCATGCGCAAGACAGGACAGCCACGCCAGCTCCTCCTAAGGCTGCCCTCTGCCCCTCACCAGCCCCCAGCCCAGCTCCACTTCTTCCTGGCACTGTCGCCACCTGCAGGCGTGGGCAGTGCCACCTGATTGCCAGCTCCACGGGGCCGGGGCCAGGTCTGCCCTGATAACAGCTTATCAAGGCCCAGCACACAGTAGGTGCTCAAGCGTTGGTGACTGTGAGACGGGAACGCCACCTTGTGGCTCCACTGAGGACCACCACCAGACAGGCCGGGGCACCATCACCCATCCCTCAGTCCAGCACCGCGCTGGGCACAGACTGCGTGGCAAGCACTGCGGGGCTGTTGGCGGAGGCTAGCTCCCCGATGGGACAGTGGGGGGCATTCTCTCTTCTTGAATACCTGCAGTGAGGGAGGCCTGGGTGGCTGTGGAGAGACCCTCAAGCCCACCTCCGGCCCCCTTTACTCTGCACAGCAGCCTATCGGGCAGGGCCACCAGCACCCACTTCACAAGGGGGAAAACAAAGGCTCTGGTGAGGGGCTGGACATGACTCTACCTCTCTGGGCCTTTGTTTTCCTCATCTGAGCAGGGTTAATAACCCCATGGACAGATCTGAGGAGGTCACTGAGGCAAGGCGCCCACACAGAGCTGCAGAGGTAGGGTCCCCGTCCAGGCAAGGCCACAGGCACCCTGTGTCCACGGACCCCCCTCTAGTCCACAGCCCTACACGGCTGCGGCCAGGGACCAAGGACTCACTGGAGTCTACACACCACCAATGCTAAGCTCCCAGGCACTCCTCACCACCACCTGCTGGGCTGACCACAGAGCCCACCAGCCAGGAGGGGAGGCGCAGTGCCTGCCCGCTGGCCAGGGCCAGAGTGCCCAGCACACTGTGACCTCTGGCCTGGACCCCACTCACCCTCAGACCCGTGATCCGGGTCCGGCCTGTGGGGTCACCACCCTCCACCCGGGGAAGGCCAGGCCCAGGGGGACAGCTGCTCTGCAGTCACGGAGCTGACATGCCACCCACCCCAACTCCACCGGCCACCAGCTAGGTGCCCTGGAGAACACAGGAGCGTGTCCCTGAGCCGCCTGGCCAAGGCTGGGACCTGCTCTAAGCTGGGGTACTGATTGGACAAATGAACCGCTGCCGGGCTACCAGCGCCCACGCGATCTGAGAGCCGGGGCTTGCTCGGGTCCCCGGGACCTGGAGCTCAACCTGGGCGCCATACGCGGGGCCGGGAAGCCCGTGGTGTTTGTGGCGGGCAGGGGCGCTAGAGACCAAGTGCCCCCAAACTGTGCGGAGGAGCAAACTGAGCAGGGGGCTGGGGGGCGGCACGTGATCCCCAGCGCTGCTTGGGGCACAGGGACTCCGGATGAGGGTCTCCCGCCCCCAGGATCGGGAGCAGGGACCAAGCCTCCCAGCCAGGCGTTTACCGCCGGCCACGCGGGGGAAGCGGCGGGCGGCGCCCCGAGCCGGCCCCCCACCCCACCCCGAGCTGAGAGCTGCACGTGGCAGGCGCCGGGCCCTCATTCGAGCCTCCGAAGCCGCGGGGCGCGGGGTCCCGGCCCCCCAGGAGGCGGCCCGCCTCCGGCCCACGCGCCCCGCCGCGCGCCCGCACCGCGCGCGCCCCCGCCCGGGCGGGCGCGAGGAGACTGACCTGGCGGTCCGGGCGCCGGCTCCACGGGCTGAGGGCTCGGGGCGCGCGTGCGCGTGCACGAGGACCCCCTGCGCGCGCAGGCGCGGCCCCGCTCCGGGCGCGCGAGTCCCGGCCTGCTGGGTCACGTGGGCGGCACGGCCCAATGGGAGAGCTCCCCACCCGGGAGCACCCGCGGGCGCGCGCGCACGGGCCCCGGAGCCCCGCCCGGGCGAGAAGGGGCGTGGCCGTGGGCTGTGAGCGGGGTCCCGTCTCCCTCGCAAGCCGGCTGCAGCGGGACGGCGGGGCGGTTAGGGGAGGGGGGCGATTCGACCCCGAGGTGAACCCGAGGCCGAGAGATGGAGTCCGGCGTCCCAGGCTTTCAGGAAACTTCTGGAGTCCTGGACTTTCCCCTGTGTCATTTTGGGCTGAGCCCCACACTCAGGCCGGTTGCCCCGAAGACGGGGCACGAAAAAGCAGTCACCCCGCCTGAGGCTTGGGGTCAGACCGGGGCTCGAGGCCTCCAGGCTGCCCCTAAGGCATGCAGCGGGCTGGGACCCCCAGGAGATCTTAAGGTGCCCCCTCGGGGACTGGTGGCGAGTCCCCTTCTGGATCAGCCCTTCCTAGAGAGCTCACGGCTCCACCAGTGGTGACAGAGGAGACCCAGCACAGAGAGGGGAAGGAGACGTGGGCGTGGAACCGGGCTGGAGGTCTCCTGGGGACCTCACACTCTCCCCACCGTGTCCCCCACACCAGTCCATGGACCCGCAGCCCAGCCAAATGCCCAGCCTCTCCTCGCAGACCCTGGTCCTGCCTCCATTCCCCAAGAGGATGCCCTCCTACCACCCACCAACCCGCAACAACACCTGGACCCCGGGACCCCCAAAAGGCAAGAGTGAGCACCCATCTTTCTGTACAGAGTCCTGCAGGGCGGCTGCCGGCCCACCTGACCCGGCACAGCCTCCCTCCTCCAGCCTCCCTCCCCGCCCCCATCACTGCCACAGCCTGACACCTGCGTGCAGCTCCGCCCACAGGGCAGGGTCCACCCACCGCAGGGCCCTTGCACTCGCTGTTCTTTCTGCCTGGGAAGTCTTGGCCCCAGACCATCCCTGGGGTGCTGTCTTTCACATGTGGCCCCTCTCAGCTGTTGCCTCCTCTGAGAACTCAGTCTCTGCTGACCTCCCCCTCACTCAGCCCCACAGTGCCTCAAGCTCTGCCAGAAAGTCCCCCCGGGCAGCTGGTCCAGGCCTGCCATAAGAACCTCAGAGCTGGGGTTCCCGGTCCTTGGTGCCTTCGGGGAGGGAGCAGCGGGAAGACCGTGTTGTCGGGAGACGCAACATCTGGCTGTATTCCAGCTGGGAAGTCCTGGGAGCCCTCCACTGAAGTGAGAGCTGGCCACCCACTAAGGCAGCCCATTTCCCATAGCACTGTGGGACTTTAGGGTCCATTTCAACTATTGATTTTCCTTTTAATGTTTATCTTGACCTCACCACAGCACCTGCATCCCGCAGGTTTCATAGGCTTCCTCCCCTCCTGTCCCAAGTCTCAGGGGGGTTTGCCCCCAGTGCCGTTTGTGTGGAGCCGTGGGTATGGCTTGTGGGCTCCCAGGCTGGGGTCTCTCTCACCTCCATGTCCCTGGCATCAGTGTGGGGCCCTGAGGAGGAGGATCCCGGAGTTCGACTCCCCAGATGTTCGCTGAACACCGGCCTCTTGCGAGGCACTTACGCCGTCTGTCTGGCCAAGCCCGCACCTTGCCCTGCAGCAGAGGGACCGCCACCCTCATTCTGCAGTTGAGGAAGTTGAAGCTCAGTAAGGCAGAGCTGTGGGAATTCCCTGGAGGTCCAGTGGTCGGGGGCTTCGTTGGTAGCTCAGTCAGTAAAGAATCTGCCTGCAGTGCAGGAGACCCAGGTTCAAGCCCTGGGTGGGGAAGATCCCCTGGAGGAGGAAGTGGCAACCCACTCCAGTATCTTTGCCTGGAAAATCTCACAGACAGAAGAGCCTGATGGGCTATAGTGCATGGGGTCGCAAGAGTCGGACATGACAAAATGACTAAACCACCACCACCCAGTGAGTGGACTGGGTGTTTTGGACTGAGTCCTTGGACTCAGGACTTGGCCTTTTCACTGTCAGGGCCAGGGTTCAACCCTGGCTTCGTGATGTGGCCAAAATAAAGGCAGAGCCGAGATTCGAGCGCAGGTCCGGGGAAACCAGAGCTGGCACCAGTACTATGAGTGGCATGGGCGAGGCTAGAAGGGAGACAGAGCTGAACGTGGTTTGCAGGTGACTTCGTAGTAGGGAGGGTTGGCTCAGAACTGAGTTCCTTTACATGGGAACGGGGCCACAGAGGTGACAGGTGAGTGAGGGAGAGGCAGAGTTGAAATCTCAGCCTGAACTCCTAATGCCCAAATCCTCCCTGGGATTGAGGGTCCCGCACTACCTACCCCCAGTCACTGGACCTGCCTCCCCCCACACCAGCATGGTGCCAGCTGGGGTGGAGGACCTGAGGAGGAACTGGGTTAGGACAGGAGAGGGGCCCCCGGGGCTGCAGGATTAGCAGATTAGCTCCAAGGAGGACAAAGACGAGGTCAGGGCTAAGTGGATTTCCAGAAAGCAGCCTCCAGTCCAGCAGGCCTGGCCCCAGAGGAGGCAGAGCCCCGAGGAGGGGCAGGCAGCCAGCTGTGGTCAGTGGGCAGCCCCCCACCAGTGGACAGACCACACGTCTTAACCTCTTCCTGCCTCCGTCCCCTCATCCGTGATGGGGTCAGAGGGACAGCTCCATCTCTGCAGATGAGGCTGGATGCCGGCTTGCTGCTCCTGGCACTGAGCAGGTGCTAAGTGCCTGGAGCACATGTACAGGCATGTACATGTTCTTAGGACTCTCCTTCCAGAATCATCTTGGCCCCAGCGTCAAATATGAGCAAAGAAAAAAAAAGAGCTTCTTGGGGTTTTTGTTTGTTTATTTGGCTGTGTCGCACAGTGTGTGGGATCTTAGTTCCCTGACCAGGGCTCAAACCCTGGTCCAATCTGCATGGTCCTGCATGGTCCATGATCTGCATGTCCCCAGCAGTGGAAGCGCAGAGTCCCAACCACCAGGGAAGTCCCAAAGAGCTTCTGGTTGAACATTAGGCCAGGTAGATGCAAACGCTGGGTGCAAGGTACAGGACGAGAAGAGTAACTTCGGGACTGGCCTCTGGTGGCCGCATCACACCCACTTTAGCCCCCAGAGGCAGTGACGCGTCCAGAGTCCAGTGGGACTCTCCCCCCACCCCGGACGGTGCCCCACCCCCAGTGTGCACACCCAGGACAGCCCTCACCTGGGGTCCTCCCCAGCCTCCTTCCTGCAGACAGACCATCCCCAGGGTGTCCAGAACACCCGCGAGGCCCTGGAGGCACCGAGAGATCTCCACGAGGCCCCTATGTGATGGCTCTCCCACCCTCACCTGGGGCCAGCCGAGTGACCCTCCTGCACCCAGGTCCCCACCATGGGCTCTGCTGTTCCAAATATGAAGACAAAGCCAGACTTGGAGAACAGGGCCTTGAGGGTTTGTGTCTCTTGTTCCCAGATTTCCAATAACACATTCAAGTTGCTTAAATGATAAGACATTTTTGGGGGGAGAAAAATTAATGTTTTATTTCTGTTTACAATGGTATAATTTACTACTTAGTATAAATTATAAATAACATGAGAAAAGAGAAAACATCCCTTATATCCAGAAAATAAAACATTAAAGAACTATTGTTTCAGTCACTCTTTGTGACCCCATGGCCTGTGGCCCACCAGGCTCCAAACAATGCGACATTTAAATAGGCTTCCCTTGTGGCTCAGCTGGTAAAGAATCCGTCTGCAATGCTGAAGACCTGGGTTCGATCCCTGGGTTGGGAAGATACCCTGGAGAAGGGAAAGGCTACCTACTCCGGTATTCTGGCCTGGAGAATTCCATGGACTGTATAGTCCATGGGGTCATAGAGAGTCGGACACGACTGAGCACAGCTCAGCTGTAAAGAAAGCTGAGCATCAAAGAACTGACGCTTTTGAACTGTGGTGTTGGAGAAAACTCTTGAGAGTCCCTTGGACTGCAAGGAGATCCAACCAGTCAATCCTAAAGGAAATCGGTCCTGGGTGTTCATTGGAAGAACTGATGCTAAAGCTGAAACTCCAGTATTTTGGCCACCTGGTGCAAAAAGCTGACTCATTGGAAAAGACCCTGATGCTGGGAAAGATTGAAGGCAGGAGGAGAAGGGGACGACAGAGGATGAGATGGTTGGATGGCATCACTGACTCAATGGACGTGAGTTTGAACAAGCTCCGGGAGTGGTGATGGACAGGGAAGACTGGCATGCTGTGGTCCATGGGGTCACAAAGAGTCAGACACGAGTGAGCAGCTGAACTGAGCTGACTGATGTTGAGAAACAGTCACCTCAAACTTAGTAGCTTGAAACAGCAAAGACCACTTGTCCTCTCTGGGCGTCTGTGGGGCAGGAGTTCCGACACTTAGCTGAGCCGTTCTGGGCGAGGGTCTCTGGGGAGGGGCACTGTGGCCGCCATCATCTGCAGGCCCACCTGGGGTACTTGGTGACCTCCGGGTCAGTCCCTAGTGTCCCCAGGGCACCTGGTCAAGCCCACCTCCTAGCCTTTGCACAAGCTGTACCCTCCGTCAGAGAAGGTGCAGCAGAGAACCAGTGGCCAGAAGACCCAGTCCACTAGGGGTCCCAGCAGTGAGAAGGCCCGGACACCCGTCCTGTGGACTCCTCCAGCGCCGGCCCAGAACAGGCATCAGGCGCACCTCGTGGGCGCCCCCTCGTGGTGCCTGTGGGCACGGCCAGCTGCTCTGGAGTGGGACCTGGCAGCTTGAGCTCAGCCCAGAGGTTTTCGTGCTCTAGTGTCCCAGACACGACACAGCATATTAAAAAGCGGAGACCTTACTTTGCCAACAAAGGTCCATCTAGTCAAAGCTGTGGTTTTTCCAGTAGTCATGTGTGAATGTGAGAGCTGGACCATAAAGAAAGCTGAGTGCCGAAGAATTGATGATTTTGAACTGTGGTGTTGGAGAAGACTTTTGAGAGTGCCTTGGACTGCAAGGAGATCCAACCAGTCCACCCTAAAGGAAGTCAGTCCTGAATATTCATTGGAAGAACTGATGCTGAAGCTGAAACGCCAATACTGATGCAAAGAACTGAAAAGTCCTTGGAAAAGACCCTGACGCTGGGAAAGGTTGAAGGTTGGAGGAGAAGCGGACGACAGAGGATATCACCGACTCAATGGACATGAGTTTGAGCAAGCTCCGGGAGTTGGTGATGGACAGGGAGGTCTGGTGTGCTACAGTCCATGGGGTCACAAAGAGTCAGACACGACTGACCGACTGAACTGACTGACTGACTGACTGTTCCTGAGGGTAGTGCTTATGAACCGGGAAGCCTACAGTTTCATTTCATTCTGGCCTCTGGAAATTATGTCTCTGGTCCTGCCCGGCCCCTCCACTCCGCCCTGGAGACCTGGGACTCCAGAGAGATGGCAGCAATGAAATGTGCCGGCAGGAACCCCACCACTCAGTTCAAAATGAGGCGCAGAGGGGCCAGACCACACACCCAGGGGCTGGCGCTGAGCCTGTGCACCCCCGGGGGGGACTGGGATGGGAAGAGCAGGACGCCGTCTTGGCCGAGGCCCACTGGCAGCCCCGCGAAGCTTCTGCACAACTCTGGGGCGGTCTTTCATCCCAGTTCTTCAGGGTCCCCGATGTATCTGAGTCTGTCCCCACCACCCCTGTGGGCCACGGACAGGTCTCTGTCTCCTCCCTACCCCAGGGGCCGGAAGGCCAGCCTGGTATAGGCATCGGGAAAGTGAAAGGGTTAGTCGCTCAGTGTCTGAGCGTCAGAACCCCTGCCACACGAAGCGCCAGCAGTCACCCAAGAGGGCCTGCCCTTTCACCCTGGCACAGTGGGAAATGCCTGGCTCAATATATTGCCCCCCTCAGCAACTGAGGCCCAGAGTGGCTAGAGCTGGGAGCCCGCTCGGGTGCAGTCCACTGTCAGGGGGCTTCGCCGGCCCCGAAAGAGTCACTGCACCCCCACGGGAGTCAGCACACAAGAGACGGGGGCACAGTGCCTGTGGAAGGCAGGATGGCAGTCTCTGCTGAGACTGGGTCAGGAGGCTTCCTGGAGGAGGAGGCATCCCCCAGAGCCCTGAAGGGGGAGGACAGGTTTGTCCGGGTCAGGGTGGGGGCTTCAAAGGCCTGGGGAGGAAGGGACAGCCAAGACCACCAGCAAGCCAGCAGTGAGAGCTGGGGGGCCTGCAACAAGACCGCCAGCTGCATCTCAGTAAACTCACCCCCAATGTGGGACACCCCCAGGGTAGGTCCCGCAGTTCCCCGCCCTCAACACAGGGCTCAAAGGCAGGAGCTCCTGACAGTCTGGGGTGAGCGGCTCAGGGAATGGGATGATGCAGAGAGAGTCCAAGGGACCCCAGGAGACCCAGAGGACGGCGGGGCAGCTGGCCGGCCATCCAGGAAGTCAGAGGTGGGTAAGAGTGGGGTAGTGGCCCCGGGGCGGTGGGAACTGTCCAGCCAGGTCCCCACAAGCCTGGCCTGTCCTGACCTGCAGAGTGAGTCCCCCGAGGGAGCCTGTGGGGGACAGAGGGCAGCCTAGGAACAGGTAGCCCCGTGTCAGAGTCATGGGGTCCCCAACAGTGACACTTCCCATGAGACAGCAGGTCCGAGCCAAGCAAACCTGAGGAGTGCGAGGGTCCTGAACCCTTCCACACACAGGACGAAGCCTGCATGAATCCAGGGGCTGTAGGGGGCCACCCTCAGGGCTCCCTGAGCCTGAAGACGCCCACCGTCCACATTCGGGTGTGTGTCTTCTCCCTGGCCCCCGCCTCCGTCCTCAGAGTGAGCGATTCAGGAGTGTGAGCCCAGCCCAAGGGCCGGGAGAGCTTCGGTGCCTTGTGGGCCGTGGCCACCAGGGGGCAGCACGACTCCCCGACTGTCTGCAGCTCCCTGGGGCGACTCTCTCAGAGCCCCAGGACACGGGGGTGGCGGGGGGAGACCCCCACTACTCATTACAGACCCCATCTCGGGCTGCTGACGGCTGCGCAGGAGGCTCTGTGGGGTGGCTGGCACCCCAGGAAGCTTCCAGTGCTGAAAGTATGGCCTAGCAATGTGGTGAGCTCCCCGCCACGAGACTGCCCAAATAGATACCCCATGCTGAACCTCTCTGAGGCTCCCAGCTAGAGGGTGCAAACCGCAGAGCCCTCACTGACCCTGGAGCTGCCCACCGCTCAAGAGTCTGCACCCACACCATCACTTAGCAGGAGAGCCCACAGGGACATCAGCTGGGCTCCTTGGGCAGCAGTAAGGGCCACCCTCAGCCGGGCCCCCGGTCAGTCCACCCCCGCCCCCACCCGCAGGTGGTGCCACAGGCCCCGCCCTCCGAGGGTGGAGACACTCGGGGTCTAGGTGACTTGAGGAGGCTGCACAGGGTCCCCCGGGTAGGCAGGGCAGGTGCAAAGGCACAAAGGTGCAGAGGCGCGGGGCAGGTTGGGGACACAAGGCAGCTGGCACATCAGGACTGGGGCGCACTGTCAGATGTGCCCAGACGCCTCAGACTCCAGGTCACGTGCCCGGGCTCTGCAGTGCAGGACGTCCTTCCTGGGCTCGGCAGGGGCTCGTGAGGCACGGTCAGGACAGCGGCTGGCATCTTCTGATGTCACGTGCCGGGCCCTGGTCAAGCACATTTCCTGCTGCATCTCCTTATCCCCCACTTAACAGAGGAGAAAACCGAGCCTCAGAGAGCGGCAGGAACATGCCCGGCAACAGAGGAACCAAGGCAACCCAGATCCCCAACGCCGATGCTCACTTAGCCACCCACCTGCCTGGGTGTTGAAGACACACCCAGATGCACCCTGTGAGAGATGGGAACAGAGTCAGGGTGAGGTCCCAGGGCGGGGAGGAACCGAGTGGGTTCATTATGGGATGTGGGGGTGGGGAGACTCACACGTCCCTTTGAGACTTAGAGAAGAACCGTCAAAAGTAGACCCCACTCTTGGTAAGGCGGTGAACGCCTCATTCTTGGAGGTGACCCTCTGGAGGCTCCTCTGAAAGCAGAGGGGGAGGAGATGTCCCCCCATGGGGGAAACCAGCCTGCTGTCCTGGGCACAGCAGCATCTGAAACGCCTTTTGGGAGATGCCCCCTGTGGGGGGAGACCAGCCTGCTGTCCCAGGCACAGCAACATCTGAAACTCCTTTTGGGGAATTTTCTTC
This sequence comes from Bubalus bubalis, assembly GCF_019923935.1. Classification (NCBI taxonomy): domain Eukaryota; kingdom Metazoa; phylum Chordata; class Mammalia; order Artiodactyla; family Bovidae; genus Bubalus; species Bubalus bubalis. The sequence goes on along the minus strand of NC_059171.1, from coordinate 79,432,784 downwards.
GGCGCGATTTATGAGGGACAGGAAGGACCAGGCGCCACCCAGCTCCACCCTGCCTGTGCCCAGACACGGCGTTTGGCAGTGGGTGCCCTCAGCTGGCTCTGGGCCCAGGGGAGGGGCTGCCCGCCAGTAGACGGAACCCCCTCCCCCCAGGCGCTGGCAGAGGAAACTGACCAGTACAGCGTGGTGCTCATCATTTCTTTAGCGGCGGATTTCTTTCTGCAAATAAAACTCCCCAGGAAGCTCAAGTTATCTCTCCGAATCTATTCATGGCTCAGCGAACTTTAGTAGAACACCTGCTGCGTGCCAGGTCAGTGCCAGGAGGAGACGGTGATGGGAGACGATGCCAGGCGGCTGGGCGGGCACCAGCCGAGGGCAGGCCCTCCACGCTAAAAAAAACAGCCCTCACGCTCCCACACGTCCTGGAGGAGGCAGGGACAGTGAAAATGCCCGGGTCTCAGGCAGGAAACGCAGGCCGGCGCGAACAGTGACTGCAGAGAAGAATCGGTGCGATGAAGGAACTCTGGGGTGACGCCCAGGTATGCACCCCATACGCCGAGCCCAGGAACTCAGACCAAACCCGGCCTCCAGCGGCTGTCCCACTCAGGAAGCCCCAGGGGGAAGCAGCACAGGTGGTCTATCACATGGTCAGAGGATAAACACAGCCTGGTTCACCCCGCCACGGAACATTCTTCACCACCGGAAGGAGCGAGGCCTGACACAGGCGACCACGGGCGTGGACCCTGAAAGCCTCACGCTCAGTGAGAGAGGCCAGATGCCAAGGACCACGTGTCCTTCCTTATACAAGCAGGGTCCAGAACAAGCCAATCCACAGACACAGACAGGACAGGAGTGGCCGCCGGGGCTGGGAGCCAGGACTGCCTGCTTCATGGGTACAACGCTTCTTTTAGGGGGGTGGTGCAGACTGTCTGGATTTATTCTAAATAGAGGTGATGGTTGAGTGACACTGTGTATCAAACACCGTGGAATTACACACTTCAACATGGTTAATTTTCTGTTCGGTGAATTTTTCCTGAATAAAAGCAGGTGGACACTGTGGACCAGGTGGAGGAGGTGAAAGTCGTCAGGGAGCCCCTCCCAGGCTCGGGGGCGGGGGGGGCCACCGTCCCACCCCTTGACACTAGCCATGGCCATGACACCGAGGTCAGCCCTGGCACCCTGAGCGGGGTGACGGGGGCACTTCCAGCTGAAGTGTTTAAGAACCAGCGCGCAGTCCTGTTGGGGTGGATCCCGACGCCTCCCACTGGGGGCCATGGTGTCTTCATGTGACAGCGGAGCCTCTGTCGCCCTCCAGGTGGGTCCCCAGGCCCCCAGGGAGCAGGAGCCCTGCCCCGCCTCCCCTAACGTGCTGTGAGTGGGAGACGCACCTTCGGCAGCCGGGCCCCTGGGAGTCGGGGCTGTGCGTGGCTGCAGCTGGGCCCAGCCTCCACTGACCGCTCACCCACTCTGGGCAGGGCACATCTGGGCAGGCCCTCGATGAAGCCAGGGGTGAGCCAGTGCAGGGAACCTGAGGGAACGCCAGAGCCAAGGCCCTGAGGCAGATGTGTGCCAGTGTGGTCAGGGAGGGGCAGGGAGCCAGCAGCGGGCAGCAGGCCACTGCAGTGAGAGGCCACAGCCCCTGGGGCTGTCACTCTAAAGGAATGGGAGCCCTGCGTCGTTCTGAACAGGGAATGGCAGGGCTGGATTTAAGCTCTGGGAAGATGCTCTGGGCTTTGTGGGAAACAGGCACTTGGAGCAGCAAGCGATAGAAACCAGCATGACACGGGCTTCCCCAGGAAGGAAAGTTAACTCACGTAACAGGAAACAAGAAGGGAAGTCGAGCTCCCGGCACACGTGGATCAGGGCTCCTGCTGTGCTTCTCTGAGATTCTTCCCTGCCCTCATTCTCGGGTGGGGCAACCCCCTCGTGGTCACAAAAAGGCTACCTGCTTCTCTAGCAACAGGAGAAAGCCCAGAACCTCCAAGGCTGCCCAACCCTGAACCAATCACTGGCTAGGAGGGAGGGCAGGTGATCTGTGATTGGTCAGAGGGTTGCACTGTGAAAACCCCCGACCCAGCCACACAGAAAGGCCCTGGGAGCTCAGAGCCTCAGGAGTCTATCCAGCTCTGGCTCTGCTCCGCCACCTGCCATGGCTCCCCATTCAAGCAGGGCAGAGCCCAAACTCGTGAGCATACCTCCCACCTATATTCCTAGATTATTTTATCCCTATGAGGATCCTGAGAAGTCAATACAACTATTCTCTTCCCTCTAGAGGGTGAGGAAACTGATGCACAGAGAGGTTAGGTAACATGCCCCACGCCACAGAGCAGGTAAATGAAGGAGCCAAGAAGCTGGCCCACAGCTTCCTACTCTACCTGCTTTCTGGCCTTCCTTGGATGGTCACAGCCCGGCATCCTCTCTCTGCTAGTGACGCCTTTCCCGCCACCTCCTCGGTCTTCCCAGACAGCCAGTTCACATGTCATCTCCTCCAAGAAGTCTTCCTGGGCTCCACTTCTGAGGCAGTAGGGACCTAGAAGCCTGGGGCCAGGACTCAGCTTTGTCTCTGGCCAGCTGGGTAATCTGAGCCTCTGAGAACTCACCTACCCAGCAGGGATGGTGACAGAGCTGGGACACTGCGTGAAGGGTGCCCTGAAGCCCCCTGTGCCCCCCTCCAACCCTTGTCTCCGGTCAGAATAAGCTCAAGGCCTCCCTCCTGCACCTGGAGTTTCTGCTGACAGCCCAGTGTAAACACAGGGAGGTGCAGGCCTTAAACAAACCTGCTCGGCAGGCCGGAGACAAGGAGCAGGCTGGCGGGCGGCGGGGGCTCTGGCTGGAAGGATTGAAGGATTTAAACAGGATTTGATTTACAAAAAGGAAAAAATAATTATCTGCAAGGTTGCAGACAAAGTCTGTTCTTGAATAGATGGAGGGATGCAGGGACGGAGGAAGGGGTGGGTAGGTGGATGGATGGAAGGAAGGGAAGAGATCACACCATCCTGAGACTAACCTCAGGCAGTAGCTAAGCATCAGCCAGAGTCTAGGATGAAAACTGGGAGCTAAGAGGGCTGCCAGTCAGGCATCCGCTCTAACCAGCGTCTCAGTGTGCTGGCAGGAGCCAAGGTTGGCCCCAAGACAGTCACCCCTGGTGCACGTTAGGATCCTGGGGCGCCTCATAAAATGCTGGTGCCCGGGCGCCTACCCAGGCCACTGAAGCCAGCCTTTCCAAACTCCCAGGTGATTCTGCTACACACCCGCATACGCCACCCTGCACGGCCACGAGCTGAAGCTCAAAACACATCTGTTTTCTCACGTGCTCCCCCAGCACCAAACACTGCTGCCCTCTTTGTGCAGAGGGGGAAACTGGGGCCAGGCAGGCCCAGTGACTGACCGCAGGTGAGAGGCAGAAGGACGAGGCTTGGAGCTCAAAGCTGTCATCCCCAAATGTCCCCAGCACCTCATCTGAGGCCCAGCCCGCCGTCTCTCCAACATCCTGGTGGACCAAGCAGGGGGCAGAAATCAGCCCCAGGAGGAGGGTCCCCAGGCTCGGGGCAGAGGCGTTCCACAGTGGCAACACCAGCCTGTCCTGGCTCTGACTCTCTGACTCTCAGTGTGACCCTGGGGACGGCTCCTCATCTGCAGAGAGGCCAGACTACACCCCACTCTAACCCGCTCAGGGCCTCGGACCTCTGACAGCCCTGACAGACCCTCACGACACACGTGGACGGTTTCACACACAAATTCTGGGCGTTCATGGATCCACTGAAACCACCCAGGACCCTAGACTCAGAACCCTGAGTCAGAGGATTCAACCAGAAGAACAGAAGATTCTAAGAGCTTCCTCTTACAGAACGGGTATTTGAATTACCTGATTGCCCACCTGCTCCGTCAGATGCCTGGGGGAGACAGAGGCTAGGTCGATGGCCCGCACCTAGAGGCCCTGCCTGTGGTCTGAGGCCACTTCCCCACCCATGCCGTGCCCAGCCTGCCCCCTCCCCAAACCACCACAGGCGGGACAGAGCAGCCATCGCTTCTAGACATGGGGCCCACTGGAGCCCAGCTCCCGTCTTGCTCCCGCCCCAGGTGAGGGAGGCCCCACCCAGAACTGACCGTCAGCTCTGACCTCACGAGTGGGGTCTCTCCCTCCCCACTAGGAGGGCCCACCTTAGCCTCCGTGCTGCCCAGGACCCACTAGTGGCTGCGGTTGGGGAGGGGCTCTCCATGGAGCCCCCGGGCTCTGCCCAGCCCCTATGGCTTGGGGCAGAGGAGGTGGACGGGGGTCTCTGGTCTCCTCTCCCAGGGCCTCCGGGGCAGCCAGCCCCCTTCTGCTTTTCCCGTAGTGAGGTCTACGTGTAAGTTTTTCTCACAGAACATTCTGTAGCTCACGGCGCTGGGGGACAGTGGCATTGCATCAGCTCCCAGCTCCCTTCTCACCCAGGGTTGGGCGGGGGGGGGAGTGACAGTTCTGTCACCCGAGGGTCCTGACGCTGCAAGTCTCCGAGGCCCTGCCTTCCCAGTGGCCTTCCTGTCCCCAGTCATCAGAGAAGAGCCCGGGGGTGTGACTCCTGAATCAGGCTGCTTCCCACCCAGCCCTGCCCCGTGGCGACTGGTACTCCCCCTTGCTTCTTTCAGCCACAGTGCGGGGAGGGGGCTTTTATCTGCCACAGATGCATTCCTAACTGCTTCACTTTGATTACGGGTCCTTGTGAGGAAGCCCACCTAGGCCCGGAAGCCGGTCTGGGCTCCGTCCATGCAAGAGATGCTGCCACTGCTGCGGCCACCCCCGCGACGGTCAGCCACCACCATCATCACCATCACTGTCCGTATCACCATCCCCGTCGTGTCCACCTGCGTCCGTGGCTGTAGACCAGCCTCCCCGCCAGAGTGCGCACTCTCACACCCCCCAACGGAGAAGGGCCTGACGTGGAGGGTCTGGGACAAGTACCCAGGATGGACACTGAGCTCGTGTCCTGAGAGCAGGTCAGGGAGGAGCCAGAGCCTGGAGGCTCCTCGTTGGAAGGAAAGCAGGGCGCGGGCCAGGCATTCAGTTCAATCCTCGTTCCCTCCCCTGACTTGCCCAAGGTCACCCAGGAGGAGACGGGAACCAGATGCTCAGCCATCAGAAAACACCCTTGACCATGGGCAGGCGTCCTGACAGCCTGGAACCAGGCCTTGGCCCCCACCCTGCCTGACTCTCTCACTCTTTCCTCAAGCTTCAACCCACGCCCAGCCCCTCCCGCCCATCTAAACACCTTCGAGGTCTGGCCTCTGTCCTCCTGACATGCCTTGTAAGCAGGAAGTAGCCAGCAGGTCCTCCCAGGCAGATGCTAGACACCCCCAGCTCCATGGGAAGGAAGGGGAGGGCTTGGGAGGGGCCTCCCTTAGGACCCAGCACCCTCCTCTCACTCCCCATCAGAAAGTGAAACCTCCCTGGGACCGGCGCAGGGAGGCAGGGCGCGGAGGTCACAGGGACAGCTGTGGTGTGTGCTCAGGTGGTGGGTGGCATGTAAGCGGGCTGGGTGCCCTGACTACTGACCCCCGCCAGTGAACGAGCCTGGTCCCACCCTGAGTCCTGACCCTGGTCACACACGAATATTGATCCTCTTCGCAGACTGAGACCTCACCTATCACACAATGAACCCCAGCTCTGGTCATCACTGAGCCCTGACCCTGGTCCCACCCTGAGCCCTGATCCGCATAGCCCTGTGAGCTGGCAGCGAGGGGCTCGCAGCTCCTCACCGCAGGCGAGCAGGCTGAGGCTCAGGCCGCGGAGCCCCAGCCCTGGCTCCCACAGCTGGTCAGCCATGGAGCCTGGATCCGAGCCCAAGTCCTGGACTCTGAGTCTGGCGCTGTTGCCTCCTACCCACCAGAGCTCCCAAGGGCCTGGCCAGGGCCCTGCAGGGGCCACACGAGAGAGAGGGCAGCCTCTCCTGGGCAAGTGCCCTGAGGCCAGGGGCAGAGAGGGTGTGCCCAGCACTGACAGAGGGCTACGGCTGGCAGGGTTAGAGGGCCAGGCTCCCCTCGAGGCCTCTGAGAAGACAGCTTAGGACAGAGCGATTGGGGGTGGGGGTGTGCCTCCTTAGTGGGAGATGACTCACTGCGGCCCCTCAGCAAGGCCAGGGGTCCTGGTGGGGCAGGGAGCAGACACCCCACCCCCAGGGCAGACCCCCACCCGCGCCAGGTCAGTTCTCTGCAAAATGCAGGGGGCCATCATGGCCGCTCCTGTGAACATTTTGGGCCACGTGCTTCTGGCTCCAACTTTAGAAAGACAGTGAACACACACACTCTCTATGACATGACATCGCCGTGGGGCCTGGGGCTGTCCCTACACAAGCACGCTGAGATCCTCGAGCAGCAGGAAGGGTCAGGGTCACTCTGAGCAGGACCCTCTCAGACCCCGGTCCCGTCTGCTGGTCACAGCTGAGGGGCTCTGAGTCAGACTCGCCCACGAGCTCACCCGTCTCGGAGCAGGCCGGTCTCCAGGCCCTCGAGCGGGGGCTGTGAGGACTGTCCCGCTGGCGCCTCTGTCCAGCCGCCCGGTGGCCACTGTCCGCCCACGCCCTGGAGCCCCACCCCCAGGGCCCTCCCCACTCACCAACCCAGAGAACTGGCACCAACTTTCCGGAAAGCCACTGTCCTGGCCAAAAGAAACAGCGTCCCTCCTCCTGTTCCCACCAGCTGCCTGCTCCCCGGGGCAGTGGGCAGTTGGGAGGGGGGCCCCCGTGGGCAAGGACCCTGCCAGCCTCCCACCACCCTCAGCCGGGCTTTGTCCCTGCTGCCCAGGTGAACAGACCAACGCCAGGGAGGAGACAGGCTGGGACGTGTCTAGGGCACCCACAAGAGGCAGGGCTCAACCCCGGCTCCCACCACCCACCATACCCCGTCAATGGCAAGGAGGGGCTCGGTGTGGAGAAATGTGGGGGTCACCCCCACCGAGTGCCTGGTTCAAATCCTGGCTCCACCTGCTGTTAGCCAGGTGGTCTCAGGCCCCTGCCTTCTCGGAGTCTGTTTCCTTGCCTATAAGAGGGAAGGACAGTACTGACTGTACATCCCACCCCACCCCAACCCCTTCACTGACCAGAGATGGCCGCTCGGCCCCTGGAGGAGAGGTTGGGGTAGGGGGGCGGTCAGCAAGAACAAGAGGAAGCTGCAGTGGAAGGGGAGGGGTCAGCCACCAGGAGGAGCACCCTGTTTATAAGAGGGGTGCAAAGCACCCTGGAAGGCCCCCTGGGGAAGCCGGGAAAGGCAAGAAAGGGGGCCAAGTGCCTTGTGATGGAGCCAGGCCAGCCTGCCCACTCATTTTTCAAATAAGTGGGCATTTGCATTTATTGATCTCCTACTGTATACCTTCACATATACTGAGCATCAGAGGGAAAGAAACAAGTAAAATTCTGGCCTCATCTAGGGGAGCTAAACATCCAGATAGAGACCGAGTTGATGCGGGAATCCAGACAAACAACCCAGGCCCCAAGTGCCCTCATTAACCTGGGGCTGAGAAAAGCCAGCCAAGGCAGGCTTCACGGACGAGGTGACCTCAACGCTAGGGAGGATCTGGACCTAGAGAGACATTGAGAGAACCGTGTGGGCAAAGAGCTCGCCACTGCCGCCCCCCAACTCCCGCCCCTGACAAGACAGTGAGGAGAGGCCACTCTCTGTCTCAGGGCAGGGGGTGGAGCGTGGGAGGGCCTGGCCTTGAATTTTTGACCCCAGTCTCTTTGACGGGACAACATCTCTGTTGCTGCAGTTCAGAATCAGAATCCTAGGATGGGTGATGTTTGGGGTCTGGGGTCTCTGCCCCCCTCCCCAGCGGCCGTCGGTGCTCCTGCCTGCCCAGTGCTGATACCACACAGCAGCTCTTCCGACCCCTCACAGGGATGGGAAGCTCACCGCCGTCCGTGGGGGACGGTGGACGGGGCTGCTGCAGGGGCCTTCCCCTCGCGGCCCTGCTCCCACTCCCGGGCGGGCGAGCAGAGCGCCAGCGTCCAGGGCCACCCTCTAAGTCCTGCGAGCAGGCAGAGACAGACACAGCATGCCGGTCCCACGAGGCCGCTCGGAGGCCGGGAAGGGCCGAAATAGAAAGCAGGTCCCAAGGCCCTGCGGGGGATGTGGCCGGCTCTTGACCCGAGGCGGCCGGTCCGGCGCTGCCGCAGGAGCCAGCGCTCAGCCCAGCCCGGGGCTGCCTTGGTGGACGGGGCTGAGGACAGGGCCCTGGGCTTGGGAGAGGCCTGGAACCCGCACTCCCCAGCCTGCTCCCGGGATGTAAGGAACTCTCCAGCGTGCCCGGTGGATGGTTCCAGAAGCTTCCTCAGAGGACACAGACCCGCTCAGCAGCGCATTTCAGACCTGGTCGGCTGCCTGGGCTCAAGCCCCAGCTCCGCCCCTTCCCAGCTGTGTGACCTTGGCCATGGACTCCTCTCCATCAGACAAGGATGGTGACAAGGGGGCCTCAAGGAGGGGCTGGGGAACACAGAAGTGCTCCGCCCGTGCTGGCACGTCGGAAGTTCTAGATACACGGCAGCGGATACGGTTGAGGGTCCTCACCACTGCTTGAGTGACTGACCCCCTGGACCTATCTTCAAGCCTCAGGTCGCGATCCAGCAGTGGTCTGTGCGGTGACTGCTGGCATGTGCCGTATCCCAGTGTGCGGGACTTAACGGGGGACGGGCAGGGCCCCCCAACGCGTCCCCAGGCCGCCACGGACCAGGGTTCACACCTGCACCAGCCCCACCAGAGCCCCTCCCAGCTGGGGCCAAGTGTCCCGAGGGGGCCGTGGGGGAGGGAGCAGGGCTCCAGCTCCAGAGAGACCCCCTCCCACCCTCTCCCATGTTCCCGGTAGCCCCTGCATCGAACAGACCCAGAGCACCTGCCTCTTCCTCCAGCCCAGGGGTCAGCATCCTCTGGGGGTGGGAGCTCCCTGGTCCCCACCTTGCCTCCCTGGGGCCGCTACATGAACCTGGGGGAGGCAGGGGGAGGCCGCCTCTCCCTGCGTGGGTGGGGGGAAGAAATGAGCCGATCCTCAGGTGCGGGCTGGGAAGGGACAAGTGGGTGGCTCCCATATACAGCGGCAGCCCAGCCTCGTCCACTTGTCCCCTTGCAGCCTCCCCCATTGTGCGCTCAGGGTCCACTTCCATCCCACCCCTGCGCTTGTATCTCAGGACTGGCCCAAAGCTAGGGCTGCCGCACGGGAGTCCAGGCCTGCTTCCCGCCAATACCTGCAGCAATCCATTCTCTGCGTGGTTTTGAAGGGGTCTCTGTCACTCTCTGGGCCTCAGTTTATGCACCTGTAAAAGTCGAAGGCGGCCCAAGATGAGCTCCGAGGGGCTCTGGGTAACAGCAGGGCCTGGAAGAGTAGCTTAGGGAACGAAGGGGGCAGGGGGCGGTGGTCCCCACGCCTCAGAGTGCGTTCCCATCCTCACGGTGCGCCAGGCCCTGCTCGGCGCCCTGGACGTGTCCCAGTTCCACCCGTCCAGCCCCAGCAGCCCTGCGCTACTTAGGACACGGGCTGGGGGAAGTGGGGCATCTCAGACACCGCCTCCTCACCCCTGTCACCCCCCGAGAGCCCGCCCAGGCTTCTCCAGCTCCCCACCAGCGGCTGTGGGCCTGAGGCGTCCCCACCCACGTCCCACACATGGAGGCAGGAGTGGGTGCTTCCTGAGAGGAGAGGGACCTGGCCTAGGACCTTCCACAGGCCTTAGCGTCCCCGCCTAGTGGGGGGACACCAAAGGTCAGAGCCCGAAGTGAGGGGTCCAACCGGGCTTGAAGCCAGGGCTGCCCAAGCGACCCCAACCCAGACACACACATGCACCCACACAGCACCCCCAAGGCCCCACATGGGCCTCCCCTGTGGGTGCTGGGCCCTGCCTGGGAGTCCGGAGCACAGGAGGGGGTGTGAGGCCCTCGACCTCTTAGGAAGGGCCACCTGCCCAGCCCCAGCCGCCCCCGTCTTCTCGGGATCACCCCCGCCCACCTGGCCTGCACCCCTCCCCGCAGGCGCCCTGGCCCCACCCCGCGGGTCCTCCCGCGGGTCCTCCCGCGGGCCCTCCCGTGGCCTAGGGTGAGGGAACAGAGGTGCGGTCTGGTGCGACAGGCCCCAGGCTGCTGACAGCAGCAGCCTGGCTGTCACCCCGTGTCCCCCGCCAGACCCTCTGCCCCTGGGCTGCTCAACTGCTTCTGCGACCTCGTCCCTCAGAGCAGCAGGTCCCCGGGGGTCGTGAGCCCTAAGACACCATTGCAGAAGCTTACGATCCAGCCGCGAGGGTGAGGGGGCTTCTCCGAGCTTGGGGGTGGGTCTCTTCACTAGGCTGGACTTCGAGGGGCAGTCACACATGAAACTGCTCCCGTCCCATCCACCAGAAGGGGTCTCGACCCCTGACCCAGCTGACATGTGACCTCTGACCCAGACACAGACAGCCTGGCCTTGAGCCAGGAGGTGACAAGGGTGCGATCGTCCCTGTGTACTCACCTCCACTGAGGGCCTCAGGGGGGTCACCCCAAGCTTCGAGGGCTCTGGCACCCCCACCCCAGAACCCCAGGGTCCTACAGAAGAGAGCTCCGTGAAGTAAAGGGTGCGCCCCGGCCATCCACAGCGTCCGCTCCGCTCAGAGACCCTCCCCGAGGTTTCCTGGGGAAGCAGCCTGCCCGGGCCCGCGGGAGCCCCGCCACCCTCAGCGCGGGCACGAGCCCTGGCCAGCCCGGCCGGTGACTCAGCGGCAGTTGGCCATCTCCAGCTCATAAAATCTGCCCCTCGGATGGCTCAGCCCTCCCGCAACCCCCACAGCCTGGCTGGCTCCAGAGTGCCCCCCCACCTGCTCCCACACAGAAACAACCCTGAGTCCACACTGCCCCAAGCAGACCCAGGCTGCCCCTGCCTTGCCAGCCAGGAGCCAGCACCACCCCCTGGGCAAGGGACTTGGATGGGCCAGGGGCTCCCGCCTCCCTCTGGCCCTCAGACATGACCGTGTTCCAAGGAGACCATTGTGGTCTGCAGGCTCAGCCCTGCTTTAGTGGGGAGGGTGGCAAGTGGATTGAGGGTGGCAAGGAAACTGCTCCAAGGACCACCCTCCCCCAGAATCTTCCATAGCTCCCCAGTGCCCTCGGAGTCAAGGGCCCCATTCTGGTCCCCAGAGGGGCAGCCGTGACCCATTGTGGAAGTCCTCCGCTCACTCCCAGCTTCATGGCTCACCCGGCCCTCCACTCACGGGGACCCTGGCAGGCAGGTCCTGCCGCCCGAGGGCCCACCCAGGCTGTCCGCCTCCCGTCACCCCTGCCTCTGCCGGCACGGTGCTGCCCTCCTGACCACAGCAGGCCCCCTCCCGCTGGTGCACTGCAGCGTGTCCCCCACCAGATGCAGAGTGCAGGGACCAGAGCCAGTCCCAGGCCTGTGAGCCCAGCGCCCCGCCCACAGCCAGCTCAGTGGGTGCTTAGCCAAGGGGTCTGGGTGGGTAGGGGAGGGACAGGAGAACCGAGGAGGCACTCAGCATGTCACAGACTTGGCCCTGAGCCCTTCCTGGCCTTGCCCCTGAAAGCCTGACCCCAGCCTGGCCCCCAGCCCCCTCCCTGCCCAGGGCGTCTGTCTGGGGGAGGCCCCTCCCAAGGAAAGGCCACCCACTCCCCGGCCCTCAGCACACTCAGGACTTTCACACACCCCGACCCTGTGTCTCTGCAGCACCCACAGGGGTCGAGCCGAGGCACACACGGCCCCAGGCTGGTGCCGGCCACACGGACACACCCAGGCATGCGTGTGCCCCCACGAAGCCACGTCCGCCCCCAGAACACACACGCGTGGACACACAGAGACCCAGACAGCGAGTGTTGGAGCCCTTGGTCACGGTCACAGGTGCCACGGGGTCAGAAGGGCAGACAGCGCTGGGGAGAGGGCTGAGGCAGACCCGTGCAGGGCAGCTGGGATGGCCAGGGGCACGACCCTGCCTCTGTCCCCCAAACAGAAAAGCCCATCTGTGTGAGCCCCGCCACAACACACGCGGTACCTGTGGGCGCCAGCTGTGCTCCCCAGGCCGGACACCGGGGGCAGGGAGCCAGGGCTGCTGCCCTCCCTGCCCTTCCCGGGTGATGCAGCCGCCACGCTGCCCTCTGCCTCAGTCTCCTCCCTTGTCTGGCCCAAGGCCCCCTCCCCCAGGGCCCTGGGATCAGGCTCCTCAGGATGCTGGTGGGGGCAGGAAAGTAGCCCGCCCCGCCCCGCCCCGCCCCCACCGCCGCCTTGCCCAAAAGGAGCCCCGAGCAGGGCCTGACGTCAGGCCCCAGGAAGGTGCGGTCGGGCTGCACAGCCCGAGTAAGTGGCCCGCGGAGCTGCAGCGAGAGGCCAGCTCCTCTGCCAGACGGAGACGGTGCGGTGAGTCCCCCTCAGGCAGACGGGGCCTCCCCTCCCTGAGATGAGGTGGTCAGTGCAGGGTCCTCACACCCCAGGCAGGCAGAGGGGCAGCGGCAGAGAAAGACTGGGAGGGAGAGAGCTCAGAGCTGGCAAGGGGTTTTGAGGTCCTGCCCTGCAGGGAGCCATTGTACAGACGGGAAAACTGAAGGCAAAGGTAAAGGTGTTGCAGCTGACCACACTGGGTGAGGGTTGGGAAGGGGAGCTCCCGAGAGCTCAAGGGGCACGCCTGCTGCCCTGAGCCCCTCCAAGCTGTGGGGTTCGATGCCCTCCTCTGGAACTTTCTTCCTTCCTTCCTTCCTTCCTTGCTTCAGCGCTCTTGTGGTCATCTATTGGGAGCCTCGATTTCCCCATCTGGGTGGCCCCAGGGGCTGGGCCAAGGAAGGGGTCGGGGGACCCCAGAGGCACTGGACAAGCCCTGGGACCGTGGCCACCGCGGTCCCCCCGCTGGGGCAGGGCTGAGCTTGAGGGATCTGTGGGGACAGGCTCCACACAGGGCGTGCCCCCGCCCAGCCCGGCCCTGCCATCCCCTTGGAGGGCCGGAGAAACTGAGGCCCAGGGCCCACCCTGCCCCCAGTGCGGACCTTGCAGCTGGCACTGCCCCCGCCTGGCTCGCCGGCTGTGCCTGCCCTGAGAAGGCAGCAGGAACAGGGTCCCGAGGGGGGAGGGCCGGTTGGGAACTGGCCGGTGGCCAGGGCGCTGGGCAGGGCGGACGAGGAGCAGCTGTGTGTCCCGGGGCAGCACTGGGAACCGAAGGGACTGGGCTGGTGGCAGCGTGCACGGCCCTCAGACGGGCGGCTGGGGCTGCCCGGCGGCCCCCATATTCTTCCGCCAACATATACTCACTCTCAGCCAGAGGGTCGCCAGGACACCCCGTCCCCTCACAGCTGCATGGCCACGGACAAGTGGCCGTGCCTCTCTGAGCCTCGGGAACAGCAGAGGCTGCTGTTTCCAAGGCCTGGCGTGTGGGGGAGGGAACCCGATGTGTCCTGAGCACCTGCTGGGAGCCTGTCCACAGGTGACCTGATGCTATGAGGTGTGCATGCTCATCTTACAGATGAGGAAACTGAGGCTTGAAGAGCCCCGCAGGACTCTCAAATCATCCACTGGTTTCTTTAGCCGCAGCCCAGGCCCTGGCCCTCACAGTGCTGCCGGTCCAGTAGGGGAAAAGCAAGAAACAAATTTGAAGCTGTCGGGTGATGAGAGGGCTGCGAGGGAAAGAAAGCAGGTGGAAGGTGAAGGTGTGCAGGTGGCTGGGTGGTCCGGGAGGGCCTTCTGGAGGAGGTGGCACTGGGGCCTGAAGCACCCTGGGGGTGCCGAGCCTGCTCTGCCTGCCGGCTCTCAGCACCCACTCCATGGTGCTCTGAGCACAGGAGCCTGCTCCCACCTCAAGGCCTTTGCACCTGCTGTTCTCATCCCACCGCCCAGAACGCTGTCTCCCCAGGTCCTCCTGAGGCCCCTCCTCCTCCCCCCACCCCGCCCCTGGCTGTGAGCTCCACAAGCTGGAACCAGATCTGCCTGAGGCCCTCCAGGCCCCCAGCACCAGGTTCAAGGCCAGGTCTGATGCCTCTCTCTGAAACATGTGTTTCTCGCAGTTCCCCTGACCTTGCCACTGAGCTGTGTGGCCTGGGACAAGCTGCCAGAGCCCTGGACCTCTGAGCCCCCGGCACAGTGGGCCCTGGGGAACCTCCAGCGGCATGCAGCAGGCACAGGGCAGAGTTCAAAGCCCAGCTCCTCCACGCCCAGCTGGGTGACCCCAGATGGGCCACCTAACCTCTCTGTGCCTCAGCTTCCTAACAGGCAAAATGAGGCCAGCAACGCCAATGTGGGGGCATCTGGCAGGAGTCGTGAGACCCTGGAAAGGGTCATCTCAGAGACAACCCATGAACTGTGGGGTTATGGCTCTGCCCCAGTAGAGGGGTGTCGGGAGCCCAGGAGGGTGTTGTGGGTGCCAGGAGCCTTCAGCAGGTGACGCAGGCAGAAGTGGTATGCCAGGTCAAGGGATTAGGCAGAGGCCAGGCGGGTGCAGCCACAGATCCTGTCCCACCGCCCCAGGGAGGCTGGCCTGGGGGAGACAGGCAGGTGCTACACCTCTTTCAGGATGAAGTGAGGGGTGAACCAGGGTGGCAGGGAGTGCTGTCTGACATGCAGCAGGACCCCCACGAGTGGCGATGCCTGGGGCCACCTGGCCCAGAGAAACTTGCATTTCCATTAGGGCCAAGACCTCAGCCAAGGGCTCTCAGACGGTGGGGTGTGAGGCTGAGTCAGGCATGCTGGAGCCAGGTGCCCAGCGCCCAGCCACCCCAGGTGACCCTGTCCCTGAGCTGGGTGGAGGGAGCCCTGACCAGGATGGGGACCTTGATTCCAGCTGGTGCCCCCTGGGACCTTCTAGACAACCCAGAGCTAGTCTGGCCCCCTTGGGGCCTCAGTAAGGGCCCAGCCGTCCCTGGATGGAAGAAGCAGATGCTCAGACTAGCCAAAAACAGCAGGCCATGTTCTCAAGCAGATGCCATGAAACCAAGAATAATCAGCAAAATAAACAGGCAGGTGGTTCCTCCAGTAAGGGCTATTTTGGCCTTGGGAGGTTGTGAGGGTCACCCCGTCGGGGGCAGAGGCATGTTCAGTTACTGCGTGTACCTAGAATCCGATTGTGCACGGACCCGAGGTCCAGAGACGCCCACCCCACTCTCGTCCCTGCTGGGCCGGGAGCCAGTGGACCTGGCTTTGATTTCCCGCTCTGTCAGTTTCACGCTGTGTGTCCTAGGGCATGACACTCACCTCTCTGGGCCCCCACGTCCTTGTCTATAAAACCCAGGACTGCCATGTGGGTGCAGAGTGTCTGAGGGCGACTGGCCCATAGCTGGCATTCCGGGCACCATGGTGGGGAAGGCTGGGCCTGTCCTCCACACCGCCCCTCCTGGCTCCAGGTGTGGGAGCTGCAGAAAGGGCAGGGGATCTTGGGTCACACGCCCAGGCAGCTACCTGTTGCCCGGGGCCGAGGCCAGGGCCCCTGGCTGCCCTGGCCCCATATGCGGCAAGGCAGGAGACAGCCAGGCTGTGGGCTTGGCATCCTCCAGGCAGCTGGGCGGCTAGAGGACACGCAGGGACAGCAGCATGGATTCAAGAGAAACCGAGACGAGGTCGGGATGGACCCCCACCTGGGACACTGGTGAGAGGTCAGAGAGGCTCGGGCCCCCCTCAAGTTTCTGGGCAGTTACTGGCACCCTGAGCCTCTGGGTCTTGGCCTGTGTTTCTGGACACACAGCAAAGACACAAAAGCTGTGAGAGGCAGCAGTGGGCACAACCCCCCGTCAGTGCCCTGGGGTGACGGTCAGGCTGGATAGAAAGGGAGCCCCAGGAGGGGACAGGGTTAGGTAACTTAGGAAAAGACGCTTATTCCCTGGGGGCTTCACAAAGGCTCTGAGGGGCTGTGCACTGAGCACGTGGGGTGACCCGGGCCTCTCCTCAGAATGGGCAGGCAGGCCCAGGTGGACCGCCATTCAGGTGGAGGCCAGGGGTCTCCAGCACGGCCACTGTCGTCATTACGCATCTTCCACGCGGGGCACCTGAAGCTGTGTATCCACCCAGCACCCCCACCGGTCCTGACGACGCCATTTGTTGGATGCTCACTTGTCCCTTTAAAACACCAGTCCCAGAATCACAGGTGAAGGACTGAGGCTCTGGGACTTGAACCAAACACCACTGATGCGCGCCAAGGGCCGGGGGGAGGGAGAATGACGGGGACCCACGGGCCCAACGGTCAGGGGGGCTGGGTGGGCTTCCTGGAGGAGGTGTTAACCCTGCTCAGCTGGCAAGACTGATGGTAGTGAAGGTAGAGCTGAGGGCAGAAGCCAGTTCAGGCGCTGGGACGCTGAGTGGGCTACAAAGGGGCTCGGCCAGGCAGGGAGGGCCCCGAACGCCTGGGTGAGAAAGGGGCCTCGCTCTGCTGGCCCTGCAGACTCCCGCAGGGGTTCACTCAGCCAGAGAGAAAGATGGGTGCTGCTCTGTGCCCGGCCGTCCTGGGTGCTGGAGGAACCGGCCCACCTGAATTGCTTGCAGTCAGGACAGTGGGACAGTCCTGGGCTGGAAGGAGCTGAGGAAGAACACCCAGGAGAGCCAGCCGAGGAGGAGAGAGAAGGCTTCCTGAGGAGCTGGGGCCTGGAGGAGGCCCTGGAAGTGTCAAGAAAACTGCAGGGGCAGAAGATGAGGCAGCATGGGAAGGGCACAGAGGTGGGGGGGGGTGCCTGAGGCGTCCTCCTTCGGTTGAGGTGCAAGGAGACAGGGGACGGGGTTCCCCTAGCTTTGCTCAGAACCTCAGGCTTTTCCCAGGAAGGACCCCTGCCCCCGCAGCCCCATCTCTGTAGGCTAGCTGTGGCCAGGTGCCTGGGGGTAGGGGCGTATCAGGGAGGAAAAGACGACCTTCACCCCTCATGCCTCCCCAGAGGGTCTCAGGGCTCCAGACCTGTACCCCCAGAGGGGGAGGGGGAGCAGAGCACCCCACCGGCTCCCTGCCCCACTTCTCCACACCTGCACCAGGGGCTCGGTCTCAGAGAAGGCCCACAACAGCCCTGAGAGGCAGCATAATGCAGCCGTTTCAGTCCCCACATCACAAGAGAAGAGACTGAGGCTCAGAGAGAACCCCTGCAGGGCCAGAACCCTCACCCAAGGCCCTGCAGGGCTGTGAGGGGCATGGGGGCCCGGGAGGGAGGCCCGCAAGATCACCTCTGGCCAGAAGCCTGCCTCCCCCTAAGCTGCTTCTGAGCTCCCAGGCTCTTTGCAGTGTTCAGCCTCGGTTTCCTCTGCGTAAGTAGAGGCGGCCAGGAGCCAGTGGGTGAGGAGATACCACCACCCGCGCCCACTCTGCCTGGGAACAGATGCCACGCACCCACTTGGAAGCTGCAGAAAGAAGGTGCTGCGGCTACATCACTGCGGGCGGGGAGGCGGAGGCTCAGAGAGGCTAATCAACACCGGGGCGACCGGTGGTGAGTGGGGACCGGCCCCCAGCCTGCACCTCCTGCTCTGGTTACTCTTCTTGTTGTTCAGTTGCTCAGTCGCGCCTGACTCTGCAAACTTGTGAACTGTAGCGCACCAGGCTTCCCTGTCCTTCACTATCTCCTGGAGTTTGCTCAAACTCGTGTCCATTGAGTCGGTGATGCCGTCCAACCGTCTCATCCTCTGTCACCCCCTTCTCCTCCTGCCCTCGTGCTGAGTACCGTTACTGTTCATATATTCCCTGCAGTGCCCACCCGCCCGCCCACCCCCAGCTGTCTAGCACCAGCTGTGACATCGCATGCCAGGTGTGGACAAAGGGGTGAGGGGCCGTGGTGGAGAGAGTGAGACGGCCCGAGCCTGGAGGCTGGCAGGAGCGTGGGGTGGGGTGAGGCGGGGCTGATGCTGAGCCTGTGGGGGGTGCAGGGGGCGCTCGGCTCAGGGCTCGGGGGTCCGCCGGAAAGACTCTCACTTGACCAAAGCAGATTCAGGGGGTATGGGGCCCGTCCCGTGGCGCCTCAAGGAGGACGGGGAGCTGAGGCAGTAGAGACCAGGAGTGCAGAGACAGAGTGTCCTCCCTGAGACCATGTGGGGCGGGGGCTGCTTAGCCCAGACACTCCCAGCCCAGCCCCTTCCCAGCCCCAGACCGGGGAGGGCCCCAGGCCGTGGGTTCATGGGGCCACAGCCGGTCCACGGCCATAGGGTCCAGTATCTCACCATTCGAGTTCCTCATCTTACAAAGCAAAAGCGATGCTCCGTAGGTGCCCCAGAGAGTGGTCACTGCGTATTCTCACCATGAGTGGTACTTTCTGGAGGTGGGTGAGTGGGCTGGCACGGTGGGGGTCTGATCACACAGAGACAGGCAGACTCAGCAGCAGGCAAAGGGGAGGAGCTGAGGGTGTAGGAAGCCAGGGCCGACGGCCCAGGCTGCAGCCGTGACCCGGGCTCCATGGGACAGATGCACAGGTTCCTGGTGTTGCGGGACGGAGCTCCGTGCGTGAGCAGGGTCTGTGCCCGGGGTGGGGCCCAAATGCCGCTCAGACTCGCGCACCTACGCATCAGCATGTGCTTGACGGACGCCCTCCGTCCCCACCTGCCTGCCTCTGCAGCCCCAGGCCCGCCGCCCCGGCCCGCGGCCTTCAGCGAGTTGCTGGCCCGCGTGCGAGCTGTCCCTGGGGGCTGTCCCGGGCTGGCGGGCTCCCCGGGGCCGGCGTCACCCTGCGACTGTCTCCCAGAGGAAACGCCCTGGGATGTTTATCTGTCTCGGACCGTGACACGGACGCAGACCCCGTGCAGACACATCAGCGAACTGAAAGCACGTGGAGGGGAAGTCAAAAACCGGTCTGCCGCGTGTCCGGGCCAACTCTGCACTCCCCGGGTCTTGGCAGGGCTTCGGGTTTTTCCCAGGAGAGGAGGGACACGTTGGAGGCACCGCTTTTCTTCCTGGGGTCCTGGAGCCCCCGTGTCCTGGGGATGAGGCCCACAGCCCCACGGCCCAGCCTCGTGACCTCCCCTCGCTGCCCACTCGTGCCTGCAGAGTCTCTCCCTGCCCCAGACGTCTTTCTCACTCCCCAACTCCCCGAGCTGCCTGCCAAAGGGCTGACACATCCAAGGGCCCTGTGTGACGGGGGCTGGGGACCCCAGGCAGAGGACAGTCCTCCCAGAGCGCCCCATGAGTGGAGGCCTGGGCCCACTCGTGCCAGAGGGGACCCCAGGGGCCAGCCACAGTCCTGGGCAGCATCAGACTCTTCCCAGCCGCCTCTGAGGGTCAGCAGATTCCCAGGGCCAGGGTCCCAGAGGCGGAGTTTCAGCTGGTGCCACCTTCTCAGAGTGGAGAATAAAGGTGGCCTGCCCTGCCAGGGCCTCCCTCCAGCTGGGTTGGGACCTGAGCCTTGGCTAGCAAGCACTTCCCTGCCCTGCCCACCCGCTCCGGGCTGGGCTTTCGGTCCCCAGTCCCCCCGGCAGGCTGGATTTCCGCTGGATGGAAGCTGCCAGAAGGAGCCTGCTGCCCGAGGAGGGGTAGTAGCCGGCCAGGGGAGTGGGCAGCGGGCGGGCTGTTCACACAGACGCCTCACTTCCCTTGGTCACCACGATGGGGGCATCTTCCCTCCCCCTACATTTGGGGAGGCACATTCTACCGGGGACCTCCCCTGTGCCCCCCTCTCCTCCCTGTTTCTCCCCAAAGCCTTCTCCTTTCTCCTGAAAAAGCCAGAAATGTCCTTATTTGGAGGATCAGCCCGGTCCAGGGTGGGGGTGAGAGCCTGTTAACCCTTCATTTATAAACAAAGGGATAAATCTCAGCAAGTTAAACAGCTCAGCAGGAACATAAACAGAGTGGGCGGCTGCAGCCCCCCACCCACCCCCAAGCCCGAGTCTAGGCCAGCAGGCCGGGATTGCAGCGTTTATTTAACTCACGCCCTGCTGCTGCTGCTGCTGCTGGGACCTGGCTCCAGGCTCCAGCCGCAGCGAGCTGCCCCACGTGAGTCTCCAAGACAGCAAAGGTGGCCGTCTCTCCGGGCTGGGAAGAATCCGGGGCGGCCAGGGGCTGACTCTCAGCTCCCCCAATCCCAAGCCCTTGGGCAAAAGACCCGTCTGGGGACCCTCACCCAGGGCACTGACCTGGTGCCAGCCATGGAGGAGGTGAGAACGGTTGGGTGGTCCAGAGGACAGGAGTCGGGATGCACGGGAGTGGGGACTTGGGGCTGGGCCGACCGTGGGCACAGCTCTCGCCAAGCAGAACTTTCCTTTGTTTGGTACCCACCAGTGTGATGCTCTGCTTCCCTGGTGGCTCAGATGGTAAAGAATCCGCCTGCAATGCGGGACACCTGGGTTTGATCCTGGGCTGGGCAGATCGGCTGGGGAAGGGAATGGCAACCCACTCTAGTATTCTTGCCTGGAGAATCCCATGGACGGAGGAGCCTGGCAGGCTACAGCCCATGGGATCCCAGAGTGTCGGACACAACTGAGCGACTTTCACTCACTCACTCAGTGACTCACTGAGCGCTGCTGTGCTCAGTTAATCCTCCCAGCAGCTCTGCAGTCCCAGTGATATAGACTGGGGATTCGTCGTGAGGCACAGAGAGGTTAAGTGACTTAGCTAAAGTTGCACAGCAAGTGAGGGAGGAACTGGTCTGGAGACAAGATTCACACAGCACACACACTTGGCCTTCCTATTACCTGTTGCCACACTGGCCGCCTTTGTCTTGTCTCAGTCCTGGTGACAGTCTTGTAAGGCTTTTCCTCTCCCGCGACAGTGAGGAGCAGGTTCAGAGCATTAGTATGCGGCTAAAGCTCCATGCTGGCAAGTGCCAGGGCCAGGCCAGGCAGAGGTACCATGACAGAAATGTCGGGGTGCTGGGTGGGCAGCCGAGCCAGGTGGGGTCCAGCCTCCGGGCAGGGCTCCAGTAACCCCAGGGTAACCTGGTCTCCTTCCTTCCAGGCCGGGGGAGCACTGGCCACCGTCATGCCCTCCACGTCTCCCGCGGGGCCCTCGGCCGGGGCAGCCCCCAACGCCACAGTGGCGGCGGCGGCGGGGGCGTGGACCAACGTCAGCCTGCCGGAGATGCCCCTGTTCCACCGGTTTGCACAGCTGGACGAGCAGCTGCACGCCAGCTTCCCGGGCCTGTGGCTGGCGCTGATGGCAGTGCACGGCGTCATCTTCCTGGCAGGGATGGTGCTCAACGGGCTGGCGCTCTACGTCTTCGGCTGCCGCACCCGGGCCAAGACGCCGTCGGTCGTCTATACCATCAACCTGGTGGTGACCGACCTGCTGGTGGGCCTGTCCCTGCCCACGCGCTTCGCCGTCTTCTACGGCGCCCGCGGCTGCCTGCGCTGCGCCCTGCCGCACGTCTTCGGCTACTTCCTCAACATGCACTGCTCCATCCTCTTCCTCAGCTGCATCTGCGTGGATCGCTACCTGGCCATCGTGCGGCCCGGCGGCTCCCGCCGCTGGCGCCAGCCGGCCTGCGCCAGGGCCGTGTGTGCCTTCGTGTGGCTGGCGGCCGGCGCCGTGACCCTGTCCGTGCTGGGCGTGACGACCGCCGGCGGCCCCTGCTGCCGCATCTTCGCGCTGACCGTCCTGGAGTTCCTGCTGCCGCTGCTGGTCATCAGCGTGTTCACCGGGCGCATCGTGTGCGCGCTGTCACGGCCCGGCCTGCTGCACCAGGGTCGCCAGCGCCGCGTGCGGGCCATGCAGCTGCTGCTCACCGTGCTGGTCATCTTCCTCGTGTGCTTCACACCCTTCCACGCTCGCCAGGTGGCCGTGGCTCTGTGGCCCGGCGTGCCACACCACGCCAGCCTCGTGGCCTATCACGTGGCTGTGACCCTCAGCAGCCTCAACAGCTGCATGGACCCAATCGTCTACTGCTTCGTCACCAGCAGCTTCCAGACCACCGTCCGCAGCCTCTGTGGCCAGCGTGAAGCAGAGTGCGAGCCCAACGGCTGCGACGTGGTCAGCGTCCACAAGAGCTCCAAGGGCTCAGCCCACCATCACATCCTCGGGGCCAGAGCTCAGGCCGTCACACAGGCCCTGCCTAACGGGCCTGATGCTTAGTCGGCAGGACGCTGCAAGGGGGCCAAAGGTCAGGACCAGGCTGGGCAGGCCAGGTCAGGGACAGCACAGATACCTGCTCTACTAGAGTGGCAGATTGGGTTCACCTTGATCGGTTGGTGATGGCTGCCCAGTGCCCTGCCTGGACATAGGGTCAAAGGCCACTGTGCTGTGATTGACTGGCAATGTCTGCCACAGGCTCTAGAGAGGACGTGGCGGACTGAATGCTGGTTATTTGCCATCCCTAGGGTATATGTCGGAGAAGGCAATGGCACCCCACTCCAGTACTCTTGCCTGGAAAATCCCATGGATGGAGGAGCCTGGTAGGCTGCAGTCCATGGGGTTGCTGAAGGTCGGACACGACTGAGGGACTTCACTTTCACTTTTCACTTTCATGCATTGGAGAAGGAAATGGCAACCCACTCCAGTGTTCTTGCCTGGAGAATCCCAGGGACGGGGGAGCCTGGTGGGCTGCCGTCTATGGGGTCGCACAGAGTCAGACATGACTGAAGTGACTTAGCAGCAGCAGCAGCAGGGTATATGTTGTGTCCACCGAAGACCCACAGGGGTAGCCAGGAGCTGGCTTCCTACTTGGATCATTCTATCCCCAGAAAGGGTTCCTGCAAAACAGGGACAGAGACTTTTAAGGTACTAGGAATTTCAAAGAGGGTTTAAAAGGTGACCTGAAGAGGTCCCCTCCCCACCTCTCCCCCATCATCTCCCTGCACCACAGAGACAGAAGAGCCAGAACAGAAAGGAAAGGGGACACAAGTGTTACGTGAGCAGACGAGAGGGGTTCACATCTGCAGGGCCCACACTTGAGGCGCCCATGAGTCACTCAGGAAGACAGGCTGGCCCCGCAGGGTGCGACGCTGTGAGCCCCGTGCTATCTGGGCTGACACTTGTGTCCTACAAAGGAGACGCTATTTGTTACTCTTCTCCGGGGGAGGCGCTGAGTGGCACATGCAGGTGCCCTGGCTGGGCGATAGGCAAGTCAGAATCAAAAGCCAGCCCCACCTCCTCCAGCGCCCCCATGCCTGCCCCATGGACACAGCTCACATCTTCCCAAAGCCCCCCTGCTCCAGGGACCTTCTCGGAAGACCCTGCCTGCTGGCCCAGGAGGGCAGTAGACTCCCAGCCCCATCCTGTGGATGCGAAACCAAGGACAAAGACAGACTTGAACGCGGGCCTGCTGGCCTAAGGCCACGTCTGGCCACGCACAGAGCCCTTATTCTCCCTCTTGTCTGGCTCATCATGCCTCCCTGCCTTTCCTGCATGCATGCATGCTAAGTCGCCTCAGTCATCTCCGACTGTTTGCAACTCCATGAACTGTAGCCCGCCAGGCTCTTCTGTCCAAGGGATTCTCCAGGCAAGAATACTGGCGTGGCCATGCCCTCCTCCAGGGGATCTTCCTGGCCCAGGGATCGAACCAGCATCTCTTAAGTCTCCTGCATTGCCAGGAGGGTTCTTTGCCACTAATGCCACCTGGGAATCCCCTCCCTTTCCTGAGAAGGGAGCATTTCTCTGACTTGGTCCACTGGTCACCTCCTCTGAGCTGGACTCCAGGATCGCCTCCATGTGCCTTCTGTTGAATGTTCAAGCTCCCATGAGCCCTCTCTAGACTGCTGTTTCAGGGGAGGATGCCTATTTTGAGAGAGGAGCTCTGAGTTTCCCAGGCACCTCTAGCCACCAGGCTCCACCCTCACACATGGCCACCAGTGAAACAGGTGAGACAGAATTTGGCCCCAGATTTGCCCCTTGTCTGCAAAGTCCTACGGGATCAGTGGCTCCAGGCAGAGTCCCCTGTCCCCCAAGACCAGGGCCCTGGTGCGAGGCCTGGATGGGAGGCAAGAGGACCATTTATATCCCCATATATCAGATGGGAAAACTGAGGCTCAGGGAGGGAAAGGACCTTTCCAGAGTTACAGAGTGAGTACTCAGGTCAGACTGCGTGGCCAGTACGATCAGCTGGAGCCCCGCGGGGTCAGGGCCTGTGACCCCAGGACCTTGTGGGAAGGCTAGGGTGGGGGTGCTGGAGCCTGGGGGAATCCAGGGCCTGCTCAGTGGGGTGGTAGGGGTGCTGGCGCAGATGCCCGAGAAGCAAAGGGGCATGGTTGTCAGCATTAGCACCAACATCCTGTGCGCTGGCACGGTGTGCAGCCTCCCCCCACCTCCCAGCTTAGAGCGGGCCGGTGACTCCCCGGGGACCCAGGGCTGCATGGGGCACAGGAGGGGCCTGGCTGTCGGGAAAGGAGGACACAGGAGTGGGCTGTCTGTTCTGCGAAGCCCGTGGAGGCAGCGATGCTGGCCCCGGGGAGCGGCACTAACGGTGGGTCCAGGCAGGGAGGCTCCAACAGCTTTGTTTCTGCCAGGCCTGGGAGCTGGCCTCTGGGCAGTCACACAGCAGAGGAGGGAAGGTCCGTGCCCAGTGCTTGCCCCAGCCCAGCGCCACCTGCGGCCCTTCCTCCAGGGTCAGAGTCCTGATCGATGCCAGGTTCTCACTTTAATTCATACTAGAGAGTAAATGGCTGACACTAGGTGACTTTCGCGCTTGGGGGTGGAGGGGTTGCAATTCTTTTGGGACAATCCCTGCCTCCAGGAGGAGGGGCTGTCGGCAGACACTGACTGACCACCTGCTGGGTCCCAGGTCTGTCCCGCCCCGATTCACACGCACTGTCTCACTAATCCCCACCACGTGTGGAGGTAAGAGCCCAGGGCAGAACTGGGATCCAGATTGGGGGTGGCCAAGCCGCCTCCCCTTGTCCCACATGTGAAATCCCACTGTCTGGCCTGGGCTCCTCGGGGACTGGAAGACTGTGGGGACGCAGGAGGCCAGGGCCCCAGGCAAGCCTTCCACCGCCCTAAGAGTAGTCTGAGGGCCTCGTGCAGAACCCTCGCTTACTGGCCTCAGTTTCCCCCACTCTCCACTTCTCCCCCTCCCCTCCTTGGCCTTTCAGCTGGTGGGCAGGGGGCTGGGGGCGAGAGGTTCACTGCACACGACTTTGTCTGAGCCCCCACCACTTCCTCAGACGCTTGCTCCCTCCTCCTGACGGCTGGCTCCCTCCCCCTGCAGTGTTCTCCACGGGGACACTGGCCCCGGCCGCCTCCAGAGGCCAGACTTGTTCCCGCGAGGGCTGGGGTGTGAAGCCTCCGCACCGTCCTCTACACGGCCTCCCTTCCCAGATTTCTGAGAAGCCCAAGTGACGTGAGGTGGCCTGTGTATTTATATCTGATGTAAACAGTCTCCTCGACGAGGCTTCCTCATCCTGAATTAAAACTGTT
This sequence comes from Bubalus bubalis, assembly GCF_019923935.1. Lineage (NCBI taxonomy): Eukaryota > Metazoa > Chordata > Mammalia > Artiodactyla > Bovidae > Bubalus > Bubalus bubalis. Next base: position 79,407,585 of record NC_059171.1, on the reverse strand, counting down.
TATTCAAATCCGTGCCCTTGACTCAGCGCCCTGGCTGGCAGGCAGGGGTCTCCGAGAGGCACAGAGCCAGGTGGGCCCCGCGTGCCCCCAACATTGTCACTCTCCTGTGGCGGGTGGTGGTGGTCATGGGGTCGTGGCTTTGCCATCGCTGCTGGGGGCGGGTGCCAGGGCCTCGCTAAAGGGTGAGATTGGAGGGGATACAGGTGGTACGGTGTGGGCAGCGTGTGGCGCGGTAGCTGTGTGCCACCCTAGCACACACAGACCAGCAGGGCAAGAGTCCTCACTCCACCTTGGCCCCTGCTCTGCCTGCCCAGGGAGAGAATGCGGACCTGGGCAGGTTAGCCAGACTGTCCACAGCATCCAACCAGATCCCTGAAGGCACGAGGGCGCGGGAGGGGAGGGGTCGGCGGGTCAACAACGAGGGAGGGACTGTGGTGCCGCTCCCAGAGCGGATTTACGAAGCAAGCGCCTCCAAAGCTCCCCCGAAGCCTGAGTGTTCACCCCCATCTCCCAGAGAGGGAAACTGAGGCTCCGGGCATCCAGGAGGGGGCTCGAACGTGAGCTCCAGGCTCACGTGCAGCCCAGGAAGCAAGGGTGAGGAGGGCCCTGCCTGGGTGGGGTCATCACTCGCGCTGTCTGGCACCCTCGGAGGCCGGAGGCGTCTAGAGGTAAATATTAGGGTCTGTTTACATTAAGCTCCATTAATAGCAGGAAATGTCCCTGGGCGCCCGCCCCAGCTTCCTGGAGGCCTCTGATGCTTGAGCAGAGGGGGAGCCTGCAGAAATGGGTGTCCCACCGATGTCCTGGCTTACACCCTGTCCTCTCCGAGTCCCTCCGGAGGCTCAGTGTCCACCCGCCCCCACTGCCCTCCCCTCCTCAAGCCCCGGGTAGGGGAGCTCAGGAGGCCGTGGGTGTGAGGGGGATCCCTGAATGAGCTGAAGACACCCATGGGCTGGTCACCCCCCAACATCCTCCCACCCTTGGGGCAGGCCTCATGCCCCAGGGGTCTGTGTTCCCAGTTTGCAGAGGGGAAAACTGAGGCTGGGTGATGGAGTCGGGGCAATCCAAGGCTACCCAACACCACCTTAAAAACGGAGCTGGAACTCCCCACCCGGACCTGCGTGACCCCGGGACCGGGGCCCCCCACCACCTCCTGAACCCCTGAGAGGAGCCAGGAAAGCTGTGGGCCAGGGAGGTGGGCCCAGTCAGCAGATTGCCAGCAAACAGGAGGGCACCCCGGTGCTGGGGGAGGAGCTCCCTGTGCTCAGGGGCTGGGCAGGCCTGAGGAAATGCCCCCCTTCCCTGCCACCAGCCTCGGGCCCTGCTGTCTCCCTGGCTTGCCCAACACCCCTGCCCCCGCCGGCTCCACTCGCAGGAGGAGGGCACAGGGCTTGCCCACGGCCTCCCTGGGGCACCTGTTCTCTTCCAGGTCTCAGTCTCAGCAGGCCCATTGCCCTGCCGGTCTGCCCAGGACCAAACCCGACTGTCCTCCTTGTGGGTCCTTCCCCCAGGCCCCCAGGGCCAGCACCCATCCCGCTGCAGGACAGACCACAAGGCCCAGCTGTGCCCTCCAGAGTGGCTGGCTGCCCACCAGCACCCTTAGTCCCTTGCTGAGCCCTCAGGAACTGAACTCCCCCACCCCTGTTTCATCCTGGTTCCCCAGATGATGCCAACACTCTGCACTTCACAGGGCCCAAGGGAGCCTGCAGCCTGGGGGAAGAGCTGGGTGGTGGGAGCTCAGAGCCCCCTACCACACCACATGGGACCAGCCAAGTAGATGCAGCCTGGAGGGCTTCTTGGAGGAGGAGATACTCAAGGTTTTTCCCTCCTAGTCCTCACCTGGCCGGCCTGGCTTCCAGCTCTCCGAGGTGGGCCTCTCAACAGAGGTGTTGGGAAAGTTTTCAAGCATCAAGTGCCTGACAGATTGGCAGGGCCAGGGCCTTTCAGCCCCATGTCACAGATGAAGAAACTGAGGCCCAGCGGGTGTGTGGACAGAAGCCCATGCACTGGAACCGCACACACTCATCCCAGCCCAGCTCACCCGCGAGTCTGCTGACTCTGGGACTCCTCCAAGCCTTGGCTCTGCCCCCCATAACAGGAATCTACTCCCCAGACCACAGGTGCCCCCAAACTGAGACCGGAGACAGCTCTCACCGGGCTTGAGACAAGGCCTAGGAGTCCCTCCGGGTCCCCTTGCGCACTCCGGGCCCCAGTTTCCTTGTCTGTCATCCGGAGCTCAGAACGAACAGCGCCCGGGGTGTTAGACCCTCAGCTCCCAGGTCAGCGAGGACTGAAGTGGGAGATGCTCCGTGTCTCTGAACCAGCCTGAGGCTCTGCTCGCCCTGCCCTGCAGCTCCTCATCTTCTCGGGGCTCAGTCTTGGGCAGGGAGGTGACCTCATGAGGCCTGGGATCCCCAGTCACCCACCAGGGGCACCCCATGGCAGAGCGGGGGCTCCTGATGGGGTCCAGATGGAAGTAGGGGTGAGGCGTGACCTCGGTGTGCTGAACCTTCACATCCAGAGGCCATGGGGGTGAAATGCACCTGTGTACCCCAGGGCCTGGCCACCAGTGGCCTGGGGACCTGCTCTGTGGAGGAGTTCTGGGGCCTGCGAGGGTCTGCCCGGCCCACCCACCCCCATGGGCGCCGCTCCCAGTGGCCTGCTGGGGACTGAGGGTCAGGTTCTAGGGCACGGGGTGCAGTCCAGGGCTCTGAACCCCGCTCCACCATTTCTCCAAAGCAAAACTGTAGGGCGCAGCTTCTGGGACCTTGATGCCCGAGGCTGACGGGGTGGGTGCCACAGCCCAACCCCAGGGCAGGGGTAACATGGTGTCCCACCTGCGTCAGGCTGCTCGGCCACACCTGCTTCTCCAGCCACGGGCAAGACACAGTGTCCATGAGCCTCAGTTTCCTTCCCTTCTGCCAAAGGGTGTGTGTGTGTATGTGTGTAATATGTGTGTGTGCATTAGCATGTGTCTGTGTGCGTCTGGATGTGTGTATCTGTGTGAATGCATGTTGTGCCCATCTGTTTTGTCTATGTGTACGTGTGTGTGTGTGTACTATGTGTGTGCTGTCGGGTGTCTGTGTACCTGTGTAAATGTATACGTGTGTTATGTCCGTATGTTTTGTCCATGTATACACATGTACGTGTGCATGTGTGCCCATTGTGCGTCTGTGTGTATATGTACATGTGTGTGCATTGTTGTGTCTGTATGCACGTATGTGTGTATCTGTGTGAATGTAGACATGTGTTGTGTCCATATTTTTGTCTATATATACATATGTAAGTGTGAATGTGCATTGTGTGTGTGTAATATGTATGTATCTCTTCCCACAGTACTCAGCAGTCAATAATTAGTGATTAAACTGAGCCAAGGGCTTCCCTTCTGGCTCAGCTGGTAAAGAATCCGCCTGCAATGCAGGAGTCTTGGGTTTGATCCCTGGGTTGGGAAGATCCCCTGGAGAAGGGAAAGGCTACCCACTCCAGTATTCTGGCCTCAAGAATTCCATGGACAGTATAGTCCATGGGGTCACAAAGAGTCAGACATGACTGAGCGACTTTCACTTTCACGGAAAAAGAAATAATGAAGACTTTTTTGGGCTTCCCTGGTGACTCAGTAAAGAATCTGCCTGCAATGCGGAAGACCTGGGTTCCATCCCTGGGTTGGGAAGATCCCCTGGAGGAGGGCATGGCAACCCACTCCGGTTTTCTTGCCTGGAGAATCCCCATGGACAGAGAAGGCTGGTGGGCTATAGTCCATGGGGTTGCAAAGAGTCAGACACAACTGAGCGACTAAGCACAACACAAACCAAGCTAATGAAGGAAATGGGGCTTCCCTGAGGAAGACCCCAGCACATCCACTCATTTCCCTTCATTCCTTCACAGCGTCCCCTACCTTCCTGTGCCAGCTGTGACCTGAGGGCCTCCCTCCCAACAGGACCCCTGCCCTCCCCTTCCACATGCATGTGTGCACGTGCACACACGCATGCACACACGTGCGCACACACGTGCGCGCGCGCACACACACACGTGCACACACGCACGTGCACACACGCACGCACACACTGGTCACAGGGACTGAGACTCCTGCGTCCTCTCATCCCTCTGGGTTAAGCCCTGTCTTTGACATTCTGGCCTCAGGCAGGCAGGACCCCTGGGTTCTCGGAGCTGCCAATGATCTCGGCGGAGTGCCTCCCAGGCTGACCCCAGCCCCTCCAGCCGATTCCCTGGGAGGGCCAGTTGGATGGAGGCGTCTGGAGGCTGCGGCCACCAGGTGGCACTGCTGGCCCGGGAGAGGCACCCGAGGTGCCTGCCGTCCGCGGGGACCCTGGCCGGCTGGGACCTCCTGATCGTCTCTGCCATCTGATCCTTGGAGGGCAACCCTGGAAGGCTGCCTGGAGGAGCTGCAGCTCCCTTATCCTCCGGGGAGAAGAGTGACACTGCCCCAGGAAGCCCCTGACCCCTTCAACTATTCAAGGCAGCCCCTCATTCCAGCCAGGGGGGAGGCTGGGTGGGGCGGTCATGGACGGCGAGGAGCGGAAGTGAGCCAGACCCTCTTGTGGGCTTGGAACGGGGCCGACGACTCCATGACACATGGGGATGCTGACATCTATGAGCAGCTAGGGCTCCCCTGAGACCCTGCCTCCTCCTCCAGCGTGCGATCCAGGGAAGCTGAGAGCTCCTCAAGGCCATATGCGGTCCCCAGGTCAAGAACCTCATTCACTGTCTCATGAGCCCAGAGAGGGTCAGACAGCTGCTCTGAGTCACACAGCCTGGCAGTTGAGCAGAAGAGGATCGTAACCAAGGGCTGGGCTGTCCAGACAAGCAGCACTGGGTGTGTCCAAGCATAGTGCTGCCGCCAGCCCCAAAGCCAGGCAGGGAGGAAGCAGGATGGACACACAGGTGGACGCTAGGGAGCGTGCCCTGGGTCTGAGTCTCTGCCTGGTCAGGCAGAGGGGACAGGTCTTGTACTGGACACAGAGCGCAGTGACCCTAGGCCCTAGCCTGACAGCCGGGTTGTGCCACTGCCCGTGCCCCCACCTGCCTGCGGCCCCTCGGGGCAGGCAGCCGCCCCCTCCCAAGCTCACTGAGGAGGGCAGCCCGACCCCCAGGGGTGGCTCAGGGCCAGGGTTCCTGGAGACAAGATGTCAGGTGGACTTGCCTCTCCTGACATGCCTCATCGCGCTCTGGAGGAAGCTACAGTCAGGGTTCCCAGGGCCAAGACCCTTGGCAAGCCTCACGGAACAAGGGCCGGCCTGTCCCTCCCTCGGACATACGTCCATGTATTCCCTTTTATTCTCCTGCCTCCAGGACCGTCACCCATTTCCAGAGCCCCTCGGGTTTCCCCGAATACCAGGCCTTTGCTGGACCAGGGAGATGGAAACAACCCTGGAACCCTGAACCCTAACTCTTTATCCCAGAACCCCCACATCTTCCCTGAGCCAATTCTCCTTCACTGCCATGGCTCCAGAACCTTTGTCCGCTCCCTCCTCCCTGCCTGTGGCCTCTGCCCCCCCAGCCTTTCACGGGAGTAGCCTCAGGCCTCAGTGCCTGCCAAGGACTCAAAGGGAATAAGAAGTGAGGGGCCAGGTGAGGGAGGCGAGAGAGGGAAGTCTGTGGGCCTGAAAAGCCGGCTTCTGGCTGGAGCACCAAGCCTTGGGCCTCCTGGGAAAATCCACCTTGCCTGGTGCCCCTGGTGGCTGCAGGAGACACACACAGGATCCCTGCACTGCTTTTAGGATGGGATGTCCCCCACACCTGGGAGGGGCCCTCCGGAGACAAGCTAGACCCCACAGAGGGGATGCTGGAAGCGAGGAAGGGTGTTCAGAGGCCACGAGTAAGAGCCAGCCCACAAGATGCAAGGAGAGAAGGGAATGGACAGTGGGGCGGTCAGGGGCCCACCCAGCCCTGAGCCAGACACACAGTGAACTCTCCAGAAAGATCCGTGCTTGGAGGGGCCAGGATCAAATCCCAGATCCAGCCCTTGGTTGCTGTGTGACCTTTGCGCAGGCGAGTTGGTCTCTCTGAGCCTCATTGGTAAAGTGGTCATACTCACTTGAACTTCTCAGGTTGTTGGGATGAAAATGCAGGGAAGGGGACGAGAGGTTCAACCGACCTCCACCCTCAGGTTGATGGGAACGGTCCGCCAATGAGTCACTCCATGGGCACTTAGTGAGCACATACTGTGCTGCCTGGCGTGGGGTGGACAAAGCCATGGTCCAAGGAGCCCACTGCCTGCTCCGGGTGGCGAGGTCCTGGCAGAGACCACAGCTGCCCTCCAGGGAGCTGGGGAGGCTCACCAGAGAAAAGGAGGTTTCTCTGGGCTTTGAGGGATGCATAGGCATTTGACCCTCAGAGAAGCAGGTGAGGCCAGCAGAGCCTCAGAGGGGTCGGGCAGCCACACCATCGTGGGAAACACGGGGTCAGAGGCCAGCAGCCTGGTGGGAGACCCTCAGGCAGGTCACCCTCCTCCCCGGCCTCAATTCCCTCGTCTGTAAAATGAGGGGAGGAGCGCTGTCTTGAGATAACGGCTATGGAAAGGGACAGGCGAACGCTGCTGTTCCCTGTTTAATTTTCCATGTTCTTTTTTGAGGCCAGGGTTATTTCTGTGCACACTTGGCTATTTCCAGGCCAGAGCTCGCCCTTTCCCACAAATGATCCCCACTTCCCAGGCTGCGGTAGGAGGGCTTCCGGGCAGGAGGACAACGAGGGAGCCACAAGGAGCAGAAACAGAATCCGCCTGCCAACAGACACCCTCCGCGATGGGCAGGAGCCCAGGGTGCCCGGAACCTAGTCTGAGAGCCCTAGGCACTCAGTTCCAGATCCAAGCCCACGCTTTCCAGCTGCAGGGGGTCCGAGGCCCACAGGATGTCAGGGGTGGACGAGAGGAGTGACCAGCACCACGTGCGGCATCACCACCACCCCCACTCTCCCAGAAACTAGCCCGCCATTGGCCGTCCCCAACCCAGAGGACAGGCCCGGGGCGCCGACACCTGGAGGGCAGGTGGGCAAGGAGGGAGTGTGGGGGCCCTCCCTGCCCTCCAGCCAGGCTCTGTGCCTGTAACCAAGGCGCCTGGGCACCCTGGGCAGCCTCCCCCAGCTTCTGCAAAGCCCCCATCCTCACCGCCTCTCCCCACCTCAGGAGCCTGCAGGAGGGGGCTTCCACCCCAGCGGTCCACAGGCCCTGCCTCCACGTGGTGCGGCATAGGATGGGGGGCAGGAAAGACCAGGGCCCCAAGGGAAGGAGGAGGCCGAGAGAGGCCTATGGGCGTGAGAAGAGGGTGGGAGGCCAGGGAGGAGGCAAAGGTCAGCTGGAGATGGACAGTCTGCTGGAAGCGGGGACCAAGAGCCCTCATACCAATTGGGGGGGTGGTCACCGCCCCAGGCTCTTGCAGGGACCCCAAGGCCCAGCCGGCTCGATTAGTGATCTCTGCCATGGAGCTGGGGCTGGGGACGGGTGTCTGCTCAGAACACTCTGGCTCCTGGACCCTCAGAAGCTTAGTGTTTGAGAGTCTTCAGGTCCAAGAGTTCTGAGTCTGTGGAACTGTGAAGTGAAGTGAAGTCGTTCAGTCGTGTCCAACTCTTTGCGACCCCGTGGACTGTAGCCTACTACGCTCCTCCATGGGATTTTCCAGGCAAGAGTACTGGAGTGGGTTGCCATTTCCTTCTCCAGAGGATCGAACCCAAGTCTCCCACACTGTAGGCAGACGCTTTACCCAGTCACCAGGGAAGCCCCTGTGGAACTGTAGGATTTGCCAATTCTGGAACCTCAGGCAGAAAGGTTATCTACAGGCCTCTCCTATGCTCAAAAAGCCTGGAGAGACCTCCTGCTTCCTGCCAACCCCACCCCAGCCCAGCCTGGCCCCGCCCTGGGAATTGGGCAGGCCAGGGGCGGTGGGCAATGGGGGACAGAGCACGGCCAGGACCCTGCAAAGAGGAGCTCAGACCCCAGCTTCAGCCCGAATGTCCGTCAACAGGGGAGCAGTTAAACAGCCACTTGGTGGAATATTATTCAACCATGAAAAGGAACGAGGCTCTGACACACACCACTGCATGGATGGGCCTGGGAAACATGCTGCCTGCAAGCGGCCAGATGCACACAGCAATCATCCTGTGTGATGCCGTTTATAGGAAATGTCCAGAACAGGCAGATCCACAGAGACAAACAGGAGATTAGCGACTGCCAGGGCCTAAGGGCTGGGAACGGGGAGGGACTGCTTAATGCATCCAGGGCTTCCTTGTGGGGTGATGGGGCACTCTGGACCCAGAGGGAAGGGGGGGTTGCCCAACGTCGTGAATGTGCCAGACACCACTGAATTGTACACTTTAACATGGTGATTTTATGTTGTGTGAATTTCACTTCAATTTTTTAAAAAACACTATTAAAAACTCCTTATCTGAGAAGCAGGGAGAGCAACACCCTACAAGACCGTTGACAGGATTAACCAAAAGTACCATCTGTACCTTGTGTGACCCGCCCAGCACTGCCTGCAGGCAAGCCCAGCTCAGACCAGGCTGGCTGGGGTGAGTCAGCACAGGGAAGTATAACCTCCCTGCTGGCCCCAGAGTCTCCAGGGAGACCCCAAAGGACCCCAGACAGTGGTCGGGGGACCTCACTTACTTGTGCATCACCCACCATCCCTGCCATCCCTCCTGGGACCCCAGCAACACACGGGAAGGGGGCTGGGTACGCCCAGAAGAGTCTGCATGTGACCTGTCTCCATGGGCCTGCAGGCGAGGGCCAGCTAAGTGCTCCCCGTGCAGGTCCCAGGACTGGTCAACCACCCCGGCCCCACGAAGGCAGCTGGGCAGGCCCAGGGCCTCGGCTGGCCTCTGGCCCTAGAAAAGTCAGTCTGTCTCCTAGACCTGCTGCACCAAATGATGACACAATCAGTGGCTTAAAACAACTCTGTCTATTCTCTCCGGCTTCTGAAGGCCAGGAGTCCCGAGATCAGCGGGCTGGTTGCCTCTAGAGGCTCCAGGGGGCAATCCCTTGGCCTTCCAGCCCCTCCTGTCCCTTCCAGCCATCAGAGCTCCCAGGCCCATGCTGCCTCTCCCCCAACCCCATCCTTGCCCCCCGGCCCCAGGGTCCATTGCTTCCAGGCACATGTCTCCTGTTGCTCCCCCAGCAGACTGGTGCTCCCTGAGGGCAGGTCTACGGGGAAGTGCTCCATCATCCCAGTGCTGGCTTAGGGTGCTCCCACCCCGGTGCCTTCGGCCCAGCCTTGGCAAAGCCTTCCTGTCTTCCCAGGCCTCGGCTGTGCCAGCCACTCAAATAAATTAATGTTCCCATCACCGCTGACTCACAGATGAGAACACAGAAGACCCTGCCAATGGCTGCCCACCCCTGGCCCTTCCCCTGCTGGGGACAGTGTCATGAGCCCGAGGAGCCGCCAGCCGCCCACATCAAGGCCACCTTGGTGTCCTTCCTAATAGAGTTTGGGGGCTTGGAGATCTTGCTCCAGCTCTTCGAGGAGGGCAGGAACCCCCACCTCATCTCACAAAAGAGGAAACCCAGGCTGGCACCCACCCTAGGGAGGGAAGCTTCAGCTCAGACTCCAGGCCTGGTAGGACCTGGAGGACTTGCCATGGCTCCCGATATTAGAACACCCCAGCGGGATGTTGGGAACTCAGGGACCCTATGTTCCAGAAGTCTGTCCCCCGAGCCAAGGGGACCTCAGAAACTCTGTGGTCCAGGAGCCAGACCACACAGAGAACTCAAGAGAGCAGCAGACGGAGAGTCCTCAGCCCTGCACGGCCCCTGGGCAGGCCTGGGTCAGCAGCCCTTCTTGTGCTAGGCGGGTTCGTGAGCCAGTCAAGACAGGCTGCTGAACTTTCACCAGCAGGGAAGGCGAGACAGGGAAAGCAGAGGGCAGGGAGGGGTGTCTGAGGTCAGACATCACTGACAGACAGAGCAGTGGATAAACAGGGAGAGGGAGCGGCTGGAAGACAGGAGCGATGCTATCAGGGCTGCTGAAATGTTAATTACAGACCTCTCCACCTCTCCCAGATCCGAGGGTGCCCTTTATCTGCCAGTCGTCTCACCTCTGCTCTTCCCAGGCAAGCCTTGCCAGGACAGGGCACAGGGTGGGGACTGCCTCCTCACAGACAGCAAACAGGCATGGTACCCATGTGGGCTTTCCTCGTAGCTCAGAGTCCGCCTGCAGTGCAAGAGACCTGGGTTCCATCCCTGGGTTGGGAAGATCAGGGATGGCATTCTTGCCTGGAGAGTACCTCTGGACAGAGGAGCCTGGTGGGCCACAGTCCATGGGGTCACAAAGAGTCAGACGTGACTGAGCTACTAACACTTTCGCTGTTCCTCCTGTTTGACAGAGGAAGACACGGAGGCTTTGGCAGGTGGAGTCACTTGTCCGGGGCTCTTTGGTTGCAGAGTCTGAATCCAGGACTGTGGGACCCCACCCCCGCCCCGCCTCCAAGAGCAGACTCCCATCCCCTGCATCTCTGCTGCCTGGTTAATCAGCTCCATCAGGGGCCTGCTACTCCCACCAGGGTTAGGGCAGAGCTTCTAAAGAGGATCAGGGTGCTCCCTGCTCCATCAGCAGAGGCAGGGTCCCATCCTGCATCTGCCTCCCCAGCAGGATGACCTTGGGCATGCTGCCTAACCTCTCTGAGCTGTTTCCTAGTCTGTAAATGGGCTGTTAAGAGGATTTATTTCCTGAATAAATAAGAGATAATACAAAAAAAAGGAACAAAGCCTGCTACACAGGACACCCTTAATAAGTGTCAGCTGCTGGCAGTGTCTCCTGAGTGTTTGTTTAAGGCTGGAAAATCCAGAAACGTTACAGGATCAGATGTGACCCCACTGGGGGTGTGTTTCAGGGCTGTGACAGCAGTCGAGGGAAGGGAAAGCTTGCAAAGGCCCGAAGCCCATGTCAAGGCCCCTCACCGGCTGCTCCGTCACTGCTGGCTAAGGGGATTATGGGGCCCTCGGGATGGATCTTATCCGATCAAGTGCTGCCCTCCACTCAGGGGAATTTAGAATGAGTTCTCATTTTTGCTCGGCACAGCCTGTCTCCCAGCACGGCGTGACACCCTGCCATTCCCCCAGAACCTTGGCTCTGATCACCACCACAGCCCAACGGCCCCCTCTTCCATCAAGCCCTGACGCTGTGAACAGAAATACAGGCTAACTCATAGCCTCCACTTGCCGCTCATCCTGAACCAGTCCCCTGGCTTCACCCTTCAGGCCTGTCATGCCTACCTAGGTCCTGGGCCACAGGGACCCAGTGAAGCTTAGCAGGACCCTATGGGGCCCTGCATGGGCTTCCCTGGTGGCTCAGACGGTAAAGAATCTGCCTGCATTGTAGGAGACCTGGGTTCCATTCCTGGGTCGGGAAGATCCCCTGGAGGAGGGTATGACAGCCCACTCCAGTATCCTTGCCTGAAGAATTCTACAGACAGAGGAGCCTGGCGGGCTACAGCCCATGGGGTCACAAAGAGTCAGACGTGACTGAGCGACTGACACACACAGACAGGGCCCTGCAGGACCCAAAAGCCTTTCTGCATCTCTTAGGCTTCATTCAGCCCCCTAGGAACCTTCCCTGGGTTCCAAGGAACTGATTCAAAGTTGTCAATCAGGAAAGGGACAGAGTCCTTTGGACTGCAAGATCAAACCAGTCAATCCTAAAGGAAATCAGTCCTGAATATTCACTGGAAGGACTGATGCTGAAGCTGAAACTCCACTACTTTGGCCACCTGATACGAAGAACTGACTCATTGGAAAAGACCCTGATGCTGGGAAAGATTAAAGGCAGGAGGAGAAGGGGACGACAGAGGATGAGATGGCATCACCGACTCAATGAACATGAGTTTGAGCAAGCTCTGGGAGTTGGTGATGGACAGGGAAGCCTGGCCCAACTCTCACATCTGTACATGACTACTAGAAAAACCATAGCTTTGACTATACAGACCTTGTTGGCAAATTGAGGTCTCTGCTTTTTATTGTGCTGTCTAGGTTTATCATAACTTCTCTTCCAAGGAGCAAGTGTCCTTTAATTTCATGGCTACCATTCACAGTGACTTTGTAGTCCAACAAAATAAAGCCTGTCATTGCTTCCACTTTTTCTCCTTCTATTTGCCATGAACTCATGTCCATCCTAAAGGAAATCAGTCTTGAATATTCATTGGAAGGACTGATGCTAAAGCTGAAACTCCAATACTTTGGCCACCGATTCGAAAAACTGACTTATTTGAAAAGACCCTGATGCTGGGAAAGATTGAAGGCGGGAGGAGAAGGGGACAACAGAGGATGAGGTGGTTGGATGACATCACCGACTCAAGGGACATGGAGTTTGAGTAAGCTCTGGGAGTTGGTGATGGACAGGGCAGCCTGGCGTGCTGCAGTCCATGGAGTTGCAAAGAGTCGGACACGACTGAGTGACTGAATTGAAGTGAACTGAACTGATGGGACTGGATGCCATGATCTGCTTTTTCACTCTCGTCTTTCACCCTCCATGAAGAGGCTACTGAGTTCCTCTTCACTTTCTGCCATGAGAGGGCTTGCATATCTGAGGTTGTTGATATTTCTCCCAGCAATCTTGATCTCCTTGCTTAGCCCTGCAATAAGCCTTTCTCTGCTGTAAACTCCAGTGTCTGGGTCTGTTAATGAGGCTAAATCCGGTGCCCAGCTTCACAGGCACAGGAGGACAAGCCTGTGGGGCCCTCTCCCCTCCCCTAAACTTCTAGCTCTCCTACCCACACCCACACCCCAGCTGCAGCTAAGCCCCATCCCAGGTCAAACGTTGTTCTCCACTGAATGGCGAATCCATTCTCCTCCACTATCTTTTCCCGAAGGATCAGCCTGGCAAGACATCTCAGGATAGGGGAATGGAAATGGAAGAGCCTGAGATACTTGAAACTGGAAGCAAAAATCCCAGGGGGAGGGCGGGGTGGGGGGAGGGTAAGCAGGCAGGGCCTGGACCCTCCAGGATGCAGCTTCGAGTCCCCGACGTGAAACATCAACTCTAGAACTTTAGGGGGAGACGAAGTCCTGGAGAGTAACCCCACCTCCCCGTCCAGCTCACCTGCCGCCCAGGTCCGGACTTAGATTTCGGCTCCTCCCCACCACCCCCCACCGACGCGCCCCAACTAATTCTCAGTGAGCCGATAAAAGAGGAAGGCATTAGGAAAAGCCAACGCCACCTTTATTTCTGAGTCCGCGCATACTGGAGAGGGTCCTCGGGCGTACGGCCACAGTAGGCTCCCTCTCGATCCTCCCCAGGACCCGGCAAAAAAGCCTAACCTCCGAGGGTCCACTGACCTCGGCGGCCTTAAAGAACAGTTCAGACACCGCGCCGCCCGCGGGCAAGGGTCCCTTGGCAGAGCATGCGCAGAGGGCGCGCCGCCCGTAGAAGGGGGTCCTGGGCTGGGCATGCGCAGAGGGTGCGCCGCCTGTAGTCAGTGGGGCGGGGTTGGGGCGGGGGTCCCGGGCTGGGCATGCGCAGAGGGCGCGCCACCTGCGGGCCCGGCTCCGAGGCTGGGCATGCGCAGAGGGCGCACCGCCTGCAGGAGGGAGCTTGCGCACAAGAATCAGTCTGGGGGCGGCAAAGAGAGGCGGGAGGTGCTGGCAACCAGGAGCAGCACCCGGGAGAGCGCCCTCTACGTGCAAGAACTTCCCGAGTGGAGGGGACGGGCCCTTGGCCCCCCAACACCAGCCTCCTGGCCATCCTGGCAGAGGGTCTTGCCTCCTGCGGGCCACAGCTACCCACGTCTCCCCCTTTCTGCTCCTGCCTTCCTGTCCAATCTCGGCCCCACACTTTGCCCCTTCCGAGGACTCTCCCAGGAGCCAAGCCAATGTTTTCGATCAGAGCACACCAACCTGGCTCAGTCCTTCCGAGACCGACATCCCCAGTCCGCTCCAGGGGGCTTGCCTGCTCGACCCTGCCCTGGCCTCCAGCTCCTCTCCATGCCCAGTAGTGGAGCTTTGGCCACAGGACCTTTGCACTGGCTTCTCTGCCCCACCATTCCCCTCCTGATCCCACCCACTTCTCCATGCTTCTTTCAGTTATCAATGATCCATCCCTCTGCTGTTTCCTTCCTACTGCCAGCCAAGTATCTCCCCAAAGGACTGAGTTACTGACTCGGTCATGTCTGACTCTTTGTGACCCCATGCACTATAGCCCCGCAGGCTCCTCTGTCCATGGGATTTCCCAGGCAAAAATACGGGAGTGGGTTGCCATTTCCTTCTCCAGGGGATCTTCCTGACCCAGGGATCAAACCCAGGTCTCCCACATTGCAGGCAGGTTCTTTACCTCCTGAGCCACAAGAGAAGCCCAAAGGGCTGAAGACAGTCACAATTTTGCATTTATTCTCTGTGCAAGTCACTAGTGTCTGCCCCCAAACTGTCACCTTCAGGAATGCAGGGCTTTCTTTCCTTCCCAGGTCAATACCCAGTGCCCATCATAGCACCTGGCACCAAGTAGGTGCTCAATAAATATTCGGGGGTGAGGAGGGAAGGGAAAGGAAGGAGGGGGAACCCCAAGGGTGGGCATTGTGGGGTCCTTGGAGGACCCTGAGTGCTTATTCTGAAGGAGGATGAACAACAAAGCGTGAGGGAGTGAACTGGCGAAGCAGGGTGGGGCTTACATGCTGGGAGCAGAGTTCAGCTCAGGTGAGAGGAGGACTCACAGCAGAAATGAGGAGCGGCCCGAAACTTCCATCATGTGGTCACAGGTAGCTCTCACACGTGAGCTCGCTGAATTCTCACCCTGGCCCACAAGAGATGTGTCCCCATGCCCCCAATTCACAGAGGAACATGTGGAGGCCAGGGAGGTGAAGTGCCTCATTCGGGCCCCACGTGATGAGGTGCTGCTGACCCCACCTCTGCTGCTGCACTTCCTGGGGCAGGGGCCTGGGCTGACGGGCAGCTGGCCTCCTGGACTGCTTGCGTGTTCCCCGAGAGCCCCAGCCGTCTTGTGGGGGTTAACCCTGATGCACCCCCAGACCCGGGTGCCGTGGACACTCCTCAGGAGCTCCAGGAGGGAGCTGGTGCTGGCCCTCCCCGCCCCAGAGGCCCTCGCCTCTTCACAGCTGCTGGGGGCCGCCCTGGCCCAGCGCCCACCAGAGTGTGAAGTGCTTCCCAAGGGAGTCCTTAGGGAAGCCCCCGCCCACCGCCTGCCGCGGAGTGCATCAAGAAAGAGGCCTTCCTTCCGGGCTCATCCGCCAGGGCCACCAGGGTCAGGCCTCGTGTCACCCTCCAGCCGTGACAGGAAGCCTCCCATTAATCTGGAGTCGGGGTAGACGAGGCCAGCAGACTGACCCAGCCAGCTGGGGACACCAGATGTCTGGACTGAAACCAGCTTGTGCTGCTCTGTGACCTGCCTGCTGGACACGCGACAGGGCCCAAACCTGGTGCCACCTGGGACTCGTCGTTACAAGTCCGTCCTTGCATGCCCCACCTGGGCTGCGACGGAGGTGGCGGTCCAGAGCCAGCCACGACTCTCCACACAGTGGCCTCCATTGGCCTCCCTGCCTCCACTCCAGCCCCTGCAGCCCCTCTTCCACACCTGTGCTGTCCAGGACCGTGGCCACCAGCCTCAGGTGGCTACTGAGTTCTTGTGGTTCAGATGGTAAAGAATCTGCCTGCAAAGAATCTGCCTGCAATGCAGGAGACCCGGGTTCAATCCCTGGATCAGGAAGATCCCCTGGAGAAGGAAATGGTTACCCACTCCAATATTCTTGCCGGAGAATCCCATGGACAGAGGTGCCTGGTGGGCTACAGTCCATGGGGTCACAAAGCGTCGGACACGACTGAGCAACTAACACTTCAGTCTGACATGAGATGTGCTGTAAGTGTGAGAAAAATAATGTAAAATATCTCAATGATTTTTATTTATATTAAGTTAACTAAAATATATTACTTAAATAAATTGCATGATTACCTTTTTATAGCATGACTATTAGAAAATTTAAAGTTGCTTATGTGTCTGGCATGCGATTCCTATTGGAGACCCTTGTGCACACCACCAACAGAGGGAACTTTCCAAATCTAAATCAGTCTCTGACTGAAAAGGACTCAGAGAAAGTCCTTCATGCTCAGTGTGGACTTTTCCTGTGACTCAGTGTTGTTTCTAACTGCTAACCCCACCTTCCATCTGCCCCAGCCATGCCACAGCCGCACCCACCTACGGGCCCAGCATGAGCCGTTCCCTCCTGGGTAATGCCCTTCTTGGAGCTCTGCTCCCCTTTGTATGAGTGTCGCCCCTTCCTTGACACTTCCCTGACCAGCTCTCTTGTCCAGTCCACTCCAGCAGCCCCTGCCACACCCCCTGGACTGGGCTCAAAGAGGTGGGTGCCCAGTGCCAAGGTCAGGCTGAAGAACTCACCTCTGAGCCTCGGTTTGCTCATCTGTAAAATGGGAGCAAAGGAATGTGTCCCCCCCCACGCCCCTTCACAAGCCAAGGCACAGCTTAGAGAGAGTGTGCTCAGATACTTGCTTGGGGCCCAAGCACACAATAGGTGCTTGGGAAACTTTGGTCGGAGGTGTTAAAGTCAGGAAACCAGTGAGGCAGTGGATAAGTAACATGAGCTCAGTCGTGTCTGACTCTTTGCAACTCCACGGATTGTAGCCCACTAGCCTCCTCTGTCCATAGGATTCTCCAGGCACAAATACTGGAGTGGGTTGCCATTTCCTCCTCCAGGGGATCTTCCCGACCCAGGGATCAAACCTCAGTCTCCGGCACTGGCAGGTGGGTTCTTTACAATGGAGCCACCTGGGAAGCCCACAATGAGTCAGCCACCCTCCCAAATGGAGCCAGGAATTTTCTCAAACTTCCCAAGTCCTGCACTGGGCTCCCCGGGTGGCGGGGGGTGGGGGTGGGTGGAGCAGATCCCAGGGTGCCTCCCTGGGTGCCCTTCCAGCCAGGATCTCAGAGGTAAACCCAGAACCCGGCTTTCCTCCAGTGGCTGAGTACGGATCTTAAGTTGTTTTTTGTTTTGTCGAGAGAGTGATGGGCTTTTTAATGTTAATGCAGTCGCCCACGCTTATTGGAGGCGCACATCTGCCAGATGTTAACCTAGACAATCTTAACTACCTCCCTGGGTTGGTTTGCTGGGCTGCCTAACCCAAGCCACAGGGCCCCAGGAGGGGTGGCTGAAAAGGCAACTTTTATTGTCTCAGGGCTCTGAAGGCGGAAGTCTGAGATCAAGGCAGGCTCCTCCTGTTGCCTGAGGGAGGTTCAGTTCCAGGTCCCCCTTCTCAGCTTGTAGACGGTGCATAAAGTAAAGTTGCTCAGTCGTGTCCGACTCTGCGACCCCGTGGACTATAGCCTGCCAGGCTCCTCTGTCCACAGGGTTTTCCAGGCAAGAATACTGGAGTGGGTTGCCATTTCCTTCTCCAGAGACGGTGCATAGCTGTGGGCAAATTTCCCCTGCATAGAGGGATGCTGGTCAGATTGGATTAGGGTTGCCCTACCTGACTTTAACGTGACAGCCTCTGTGAAGGCCCCATCCCCAAACTAGGTCCCACTCTGAGGTCCTAGGGGTTAGGATTTGGACATATGAATTTGAGGGCACAATTCAACTCATAATACCCCCAAAAGGGAAGACCCATACCCCACAATCCAGAGGAGGTGGTTAGGAAGGGGGCCGGGACCCCTCACGGTGGGCAGTGGGGTCACTTGCAGGAAGGGAGGCCCGGGAGAAGGTGGCTCCCAGCCTGTGGGCGAATCAAGTTCACCAGGGCAGTTGCCACAGTCAAATTTCAAAATCTGGGCCCTTGCAACAACCTCCTCCTCCTCAACTAATTGGCCATGGGCCCCCGGGCGGGTATCGATGTTTCTCCTCCAGGTCCAGGGCAGTTGTTCCCACAGACCACCAGGGTCCCGCCCTGCCCAGGGAGCAGCCTGGGCCGCCCGACCTCAGGGCTGGGGTGCTGCTCTCCTCCCCTCAGTGTGCCTGTCTGCAGAATGGGCTGTGATGAGGATTGAGGACCAGGAAAGGCTGCAGTGAGGGTCCTGAGGAGCTCTGGGGAGGCAGGCAGCTAGAAACCCCACTGTGGACTGTGGTCTCAACTCTGCTGAGCTCAGGCACTCTCCCTAATACTCAGAAAAACTCTGCAGGCTGCCAGACCAGCAGTGGTCGTTAGCGGTGACCAGGCTCAGAGAGGAGGCCTGGACCCCGGGCCTGGATGAGCCCGACCTGAGGGTCCTCACCCGTTATCCCTCAATGTCCCTTCCTTGCCCTGAGTCCCAGCTGTGGAGTCACACCCCCAGGAAAGCCTCTCCGGGAGGTCCCTCACTGTGTGTCCTGAGCTGGCCCAAGCCTGGCGTTGCTCCTGCTCGTGCGCTCTGGTGGTGAAGAGGAAAGCCTTGGTGAGCCAGGTGGATAGAGGGGAGAGTGTGGGCAGGGCCGGGTGGCATCGCAGCAGACGAAACAGCATGTGTGATTGGGAATGTGGCTGACCACTGACCACCGTTCAGGGCAGCTTCCCGGTGCAGAGCAGCCCCGCACCCCATCCCACCCCTGGCTCCAGGCTTCCCAGGGGCCTGTCCAGTATTGAGTAGGCCTCTTGGCCTGAATACTTTTGCACATGCTGTTCCCTCTGTTGGAATGCTTTTCCCTGTCTTGTCTGTTAATGAAGACCACCTCACCACCTGGCTCAGCAGCACTCACACGGGGCGGCCTCCCTGAGCCCTGGTCATAGTTTCACGAGCAGCAGCAAGCTCTGGCCCTGCCCTTGCCCACCCTACAACCCTGCCCCATTGCACAGGTGAGGAAACCGAGGCACAGAGAGCCCAGTCAGGCACAGGCGGTAGCCAAGAGCCCCCATCAACTCAGCCAGGGGCCCATGACCTTCCTCTGTGAGTCTCACCCCCCCGCACTGGTTCTTCATTCACAGATGAGTTAATCCTGCCTGGCCACCCGCCCCCCACCCCTGGGAGGGTTGTCGGGCCAGGGGGCCTCATGGGGGTGGGATCAGGCAGCAGAAGAGGGGAGACAGACGGCGCGGGCAAGCAGGGAGAGGATGGGTGTGCAAGCTGGTGTGCAGAGGGAGGGGGCAGGCACTCCCCGCGGGTGCGGCCTCCAGGCGGGCTCTGTGCACGCGGACACACATGTGCCCACGTCAGGAGTGTGTGCGTGTGTGTGAGCATGTTCACCGTGGGGTCTGAGGCTAGAGTGTGTTTCATGTGGCGTGGATCCCCGTCAGGTGCCGGGGTCCCCCCACCCCCGGGAGGCGTCAGAGAATCAAAGGCCCCCGAATACCTGCGCTAGCTCCCTCTGCCGCCACCCACGGGCACCCCGAGGCACAGGGCGGGACGCCCGCTGTCTGGCTTCAGGCGGGTGGAGGCGGCTGGGGCGCGGGGACGTCTGCATCTGAGAGCAGCCTGCGCCCTTTGGCTCCAACCCCAGAACTGGGGTGCCGAGCCTCTCGGGGGCCGGGCCCTGGGCCTGCGCTCAGAGCTGCCAAACCAAGGCCCTCTCCCCGGGCTTCTGTGAGGGGGTTCATGGCCTCAAGTGGCAGATACGGAAACCGAGGCCCCGGGCAACAAGGTGACCTGTCTGGGTCCAGATGGGGCTGTCCACGCCCTGGGCAGGGCTCTGACAACACGGCCGCCTCCAGCCTGTGCGGGCCCTGGGCCGCCCCCAGGCTCACCTGGACTCACCCACCAGGCTGGCGGACTTGAGGCTTTACCTGGCTCCTCAAACCTCACTCGTCCCCTCTGGAGGCTAAGGAGGGCATCCCAAGGACCCGCGCCCCTCGTGGGCACAGCTGGCTCTAAAAGTCCCTGCTCCTAGAGGCAGCCAGTGGGGAGGGTGGCCCTGGAGGGCTCCCCAGGCGTGGGGCTCTGGCAGAGCCAAACCAACCCAGCAGGTTGGGCAGGAACTGGGTGGGCCTGGTCCTGTCCCTGTACCCCACCCATACAGGATGAGCGTGACCTTATTCCTGGCCTGGAGGATAGGCCTGGGGCCGTGGACAGATGTCAGTGCTCTGCCGTCACCTGCGTGGGGCCGAGCCACTGTGCTGCTCGCAAACTCTCTTCCACGTCCTTTGGTGGCGCTCAGGACGTGGCCCCAGGTTGTGGGGTGACGCTCACCCCAGCAGGCGACGAATGGGCTTAGCACGGAGTAAACGGTCAGCAAAGGCTGGCTGTGGTTACTTCAGGCTCAGTGATGCTACGTCCTTGAGAGCGACGAGCCCACCAGCATGAGGTGCCTGGTGGGTGCTGGGCAGGACCCGTCAGCCCCTCTTGCCCAGTCACCTCCGAATTCAGACCTGCCCCTGGCCCCCTGACAGCCCAGCCGCCACCCCAGAGCCCCGCTCACACCAGTGGCCCTCGGGTAGCGTGGGGATGCACAAGCCAGGCTGTGGGAAGGGGCCCGAGAAGCTGGTGGCCTGGAACAGGGGTGGGGGCAGGCCGACTGGGAGGGGGCGCACAGGACAGGACCTGGTCCTGCTGTGCTCGGGAAAGCTCTGTGGCGGTGGGGATGAAGCGGGCCAGAGTAGGGGTCAGAGCCACGGTCTGGGCAGGCCGCAGCCTGGGCCAGCGGGCCAGGGTCCCCCTCCCAGCCCTGCACACCCCTGCACAGATGACACAAGCGAAGGGGGAGGTCCCCAGGCCTGGGTCTGCACACTCGGGGCGGGTGTGAGGGAGGCCTCGAGGCTGCCAGGACCCGGCCAGTGGACCGAGCACCCAGAGACGATGCCCAGGCCCAACAGGCGTCCCAGGCCCCCCCTACGTGTCCCTTGCTGACGGTGGCCCTTCCAGGGTTGTGTGCAGCCTTGACCACTCTGCCGCCCTGGCCTCCACCCACCCTCCCTCCCTCACCCTTCCGCCCCTTCCCACCCCTTCCCAGCAGCCTTCCTGGTCAGCCTCACACACCTTCATTCCTTCCCATTGTCTGCTGCCTCTGGCCCACCCATTGTGTGCAAACTCCAGGGCGGGGAGGACCCAACAGAGCAACCACTCGGTCACCTGGCGGGACCCGGCTGGGGCCACCTCTGAGCCAGCGAGGCTGCCCGTCCCAACAGGGCTACTCTGAACCTTGCCCTCTGAGCCCCCGGCCCTCTCCGTCCACAGCCGGGGCCCTGGCTCTGACACTGGCCAAGCACTCTCCCCGGCAGCCAGATTCCTTTGCTCTGAGCCGAGCAGCCCCCAAGCCTTTGCTCAAGCAGTGGCCTCTGCCTGGAATGCCCTCCTGCCCATGCCCTTGAAAGAACCAGCCGTCAGAGCTTTCTCCAGGAAGCCCGGAGTCCCGAGAGAAACACGTCACTGGCCCTCTCTGGGCCCCGGAGTACCTGGTTCGATGGAGAGCTGGCTAAGCCACCGGGGCATGGACCGGGGCGGGGACTGCAGCTAAGCGACCGTGGAGCCGGAAGCAGTACAGCCATGCCAGGCACAGAGCAGAGGAGTCTTCCTCTTTTTTATAATGCTCAGGTCTTTTTTTTTGATTGAGTGTAGTTGGTTTACTACAAATGCTGTGTCAGTTTCGGGTGTTCAGTGAACCAGTTTTACATATATAGATATCCACTCTTTTTTAGATTCGAGTGGAGGCCTCTTGGGCTTCCCTCATAGCTCAGTTGGTAAAGAATCCACCTGCAATGCAGGAGACCTGGGTTCGATTCCTGGGTCAGGAAGATCCCCTGGAGAAGGAAATGGCAACCCACTCCAGTATTCTTGCCTGGAGAATCTCATGGACAGAGGAGCCTGGTGGGCTACAGTCCATGGGGTCGCAAGAGTCGGACACAATAAATGAAAGACAGAAGAAGCTGAATGGAGCTGAACTGTGCAGAGAAGACCCGGCAACCCTGAGTCCACCCCAGAGTTGCAGCAGCCGCGTCAGCCTCAAGGCACCAGCCCCACGCTGAGTCCCACAGTGGTCGCTGATCCCGCTTGGAGACTCGTCCTAAAGCTAGTACCTGACTGAGCCCTGATCCATGCTGAACTCTGATCCTCATCAAACACAAAGCCTTGATCCCACTCACAGGCTGAATGCTGACCTTGCCCGTGGACTGAATCCTGAGCCTGCTCACTCACTGAGCCCTAATCCTTGTTCACACTCTGAGAACCTTGGTCAGACATCAAATCCTAACCCTGCTTATACATTCAGTCCTGATCTCTTACCCTGGCTCTAGTTTTACCCACTGAACCCTGCCATCTTTGCCCCTGACCACTCCTGTCCCTGTTTCCTGAGTCAGATCCCCTTTGCCTCCGGTCTGCTCCCTCCTCTCCAGGCAGCCTGGAGAAAGGGGTCTCCGCTCGGTTCCACCCCAGCCCCCAGCTCTGAGCTCAGATCGGAGGGTGGTCTCCAGACCTGCAGATTCAGGAAGGGCCAAAGAGCCCCCGACCCTGACCCCACCGGCCCAGGTGGCATGACTCAGCCACCCCCTCTGCTCCCTGCCCCCAAGAAGGCTGCCAGAGGGGTGACCCCAGAACCTTGGCCCCAACAGTCAGAGCTCCTCGGAGCTGGGGGAGCTCAGGAGACACCATGGAGAACAGGCCCCCTGGCACAGCCACCCGGGCAAGCGGGCTCAGCACTCTTGGCAGCCCATGAGCTTGAGTCTGGACCCCAAACTTCCCCGGCAACTTCTCTCAGGCCCTCTGACCACATGGTCAGACAGCACCTGCCCTGCGGGGGGTAGCCACCAAACAGGGCTACTGCCCTTGTCCCCCACATTCCTGCCTCCACGCCACGCATGGCAACCCAGTCCCATTTCCAGCCCCTTGTCGCCTTTGCCCTCTACCATCCTTTAAAGAAGTGAGAAGCCCGGGAGTTCCCTGGTGGCCTGGGGGTTAGCATTCTGGGCCAGGGGCCCGGGTTCAATCAGGGAACTGAGGCCCTGCACGCGCACAGCACAGTCAAAAATAAATAAAATAAAGGAACCACCATTTGCAAAGCACCTACCATGGCAGGCTACAATCCATGGGGTCGCAAGAGTCGGGTACAACTCAGCCACTAAACCACCACCACCAGCACCACCACCGCCGCCCCTGCTGTACCCTTGGGTGAGAGCAGGGCTCAGCACTGACCAGACCTCAGCAAGGCTCCCTGGCAGCTCCGCACCAGAGCCTGGGCAGGGAGTGAGGTCCTAGCGCCCCACTGACCAGGAGAGAAAACGGGGGCTCGAGGAGGCTTATTGACAGACTCACCGCGGGTAGCGACTTCACTCCGCATCTCCTGGCCGGGCCACCTGTCAATCCTGTGGCTCTGAGGTGCGTCCAGCCGCTGCTCCCCTCACTGCCCCAGGCAGCTCTCCCCCGCACTCACTCAGGAGCCCCCTTTAGTCCCCTTTCCCTGCCTCTGCCCTAAGGACCTTTTAAAGTGTTAAGTTTGTGTGCCCCCCTCTGCCCAGACCCTCCTGACTCCCACACCCACTCAGGGGGCCTTTGTGATCACCCAGACAGCGGCACCCCCTCCCTGGCTGCCTTCCTCAGCTTTCTTGTTCTCTATAGAATTTATAACCATGGGCTGTCTCCCCACCAGAATATAAGTCCCCTGAGAGTGAGGACTTAGTCTGTTTGCGTCACACAGGCTCAGTGAGACCCCGGCATTGCATGGACAATCTGTTCTGTCTGCTGAATGAGTGGCCGAGTGAGCTGGTGGACGTGAGGATGTGTGAATGGACTTGGGAGTTTTAGAACCGGGAGGAAGCCCCACTTATCTAGCTTCTAGAGGGTGTGCTGGTTTCCACCTGGCCTGGGAGGGAATGAGCTCTTCTGTGGCCCCAGCCTGCATTCCCCGGATGCCGGGCCCCTGTGAGCAGGGCCAGGACCTGCCCAGGGCCCACACGTTCTCTCTTTGGACGTGCTGTCATGCAGTGGCCACGTGTGCATTCGTGCCAGCCTGAGGCAGGGAGCCAGGGAGGAGCAAACCATGGGGCACCCAACCTGCAGAGCTGAAGGTCCCAGGACCAGAGGCCGGGGCTAGGGGGAGGGCCAGGCAGGCCGGCCAGGCAGAGCCACAGCGAAGTGGGTGGAGAGGTTGCCCAGCCCCCAGCGTGAGACCAGGCTGCTTTCAGGATGGACAGCCTCAGGGTCATCCCTTCCCCAGCTTCGGGCCCTCTGCAAGGGGTCTCACGTGACCTCTCCCAGCCCGGCACTTCCTCCCTCCTGTTTCCACAGCTCCTGACTGGGTGTTGCCCATTCACTGCTCGTCTCCTGATTGGGGTGCAGATTCCAGGAGCAAGGGTTTGTGTTGGTCTGTGTTTCTCATCTCTGCTTCCACAGCCTTTACAACAGCGACTGGCACAGACCACGTGCGAGTCCACATTTATTGCACAAATGAATGACAGTCACGTGGGCCGGCCCCCAGCACCCAGGGAGGTCGCATTCGAGCCAGTCATTGGTGCAACTACAACCCCTGTGAACTCAGGCCCTTCCCTTGCCTCTTACGTCTCCATTTGCAAAATGGGGACAAAAAAATCTGACCCCATAGGATTCCTGTGAGCTCCAGATGAGACTGTGGACAGGCAAAGTGCCTTATAAAGTACAGACAGCTCTGTAAATGGTGACTGAGGACATAGTCACAGCCCAGCTTTTTTTTCCTTTCTCTTTTGGCCTTGCAGCTTGTGGGGTCTTAGCTCCCTGACCAGGGACTAAACCCGGGCCTTCAGCAGTGAAAGCACCAGATCCTAACCACTGGACCACCAAGAATTTCCCAGCCCAGCTTTACTTTTGCTGCCTGCTGAGGAAGGTAAGGATGACTCTGCACTGGGATGGTCTTACAGGGCTTCCTGGAGGAGGCAAGCATGGAAAGGCAGACCCAAGGAGGAAGGAGGGCACTGCTGATAGAAGGAACAGAGGCAGGAGGAGCGAGCAGACCCAGAGGACTGAGGGGGCTGCTGACCGTGCGGGGGTGAGGGTGGGAGTTCCACCTGAGGACCTTGGCCTGGCTGAAGCACCTCAGAGGTCCGCCCTGCCCTTGTTGACATCAGCAGGTGCAGCCCGCGCCAGAGGCCCTAGGTCGGGGCGGTCCCATGCATCACCTGCTTTTCACCCTTCACTCCGACAAGTCCTGCCAGACACCCCACCCACCGCCGTGGGCGGCCGGTTCCTACTTCCTCTCCAGGTGACCTGGTCATCTGGTTCACAGCTGAGCTGAGGGGATGCTGACTGTCCCTCACTGTCCTGACAAGTGGACTCGAGACGCTGAGCGGGGCTGCGGCCCCTCCCTACCCTGGCAGCCTGGGGGCTCTCTGCTCCATGACCTTGGGGAAAGGACACCAGGACTCAGAGTTCAAATCCCAGCCCGGCCACTTGCCCCTGCCACCTCAACTCTCTGTGCCTCTGCCCCCTCTTCTTTCAGACGGGGACACTAACGTCGAGCACAGGGCTGCTGTGGGCATGAGGTGACCCCGACCTGGCTGAGCCCCAGCTCGTGTTCAGTCCAGCATGGTTACCGCCGTCCATCACCTCTGGGCTCCAGGTATTAGCACTGAACCCGTGCACCAAGTTTACAGATGGAGAAGCAGAGACTGGTTCATAGCTAGCACTGACTGACTACACAATTTTGGGGCCCCTGGGTAACATGAAAAATAAAATCCCTTTGTTCACAAGGGGTGG
This sequence comes from Bubalus bubalis, assembly GCF_019923935.1. Taxonomy (NCBI): domain Eukaryota; kingdom Metazoa; phylum Chordata; class Mammalia; order Artiodactyla; family Bovidae; genus Bubalus; species Bubalus bubalis. The sequence continues at coordinate 79,382,065 of NC_059171.1, read as the reverse complement.
CAGAGTGTTAAACCGAGTGCGGGGCCCTTCTGAGCATAGGGCTCAGGTGAAGCTGGCAAGGAAGGGGTAAAGTTGGGACTGGAACCCAGACGGGCTGGCGCCCACCTGTCCCACATGAGGGCTCCTGGGTCCCTGTCCGCCAGGCTGCCTTTTACCTGGGGCTCTGGCAGGGACTACAGGCCCCCCAGGGGATCTGACAGGAGGGATCCCTTAATAAGGGCATGGGTCATTCCCTAGGCCCCAGTGGGGAAGGGAATTGAGAGGCTGGTGTTCCAGCCATGGTGTGTATGTGTCTGTGTGTGCTCACCCAGGACACAGAGGCAAAAGGGTGGCCTGGAAAGCCCTAAACTTCCAATAAGATGCGTCTGGGACCCTGGGTGTCCATATGACCTGTGTATAGCTCTGTGACTTTGAGTGGACACATGGCCATGGGTCACCCACTGACCAGAGAGCATATGACTCCTGTCAATTGTCTGACCAGGTGATCTTATGACTCCAGGTAGCCCTGTGACCCCAAGAAGCTACATGATCCCAGATGGCCAAAAGAACCCTAAGCAGCCCTATGGCCATGGCAGGCTATGTGACGCTGGGCAGCCTTTGGGTCCATGTAGCTGCATGATTTCAGGCAGTCACATGACCCCGAGAAGCCCTGTGACCTCAAGAAGCTATATGACCTTAGAGAGCTATATGACCCACTTGGCAGTACAGTCCCGGGAAGCTGGATGACTTCGAGAGGCTGTGCGACCCTGGGTGTCTGTAGGACCTCGGTGGCTGTATGACCCTGGGCAGCCATACGGCCCTCAGTGGCCATGTGACCCTAGGAAGCCTATGACTATGGGCAGCCTTGTGATCCCACACATCTCTATGACCTCAGGGAGCCTGCTACTCTCTAGCCAACTCCAGCACCTGGAGGTCCCGCATGGATTCGTCCCTCTTGGGGCTGGGCTAGGCACTGTCTTCTCAGGTCCTTGGATCCGTCGTGGACATGTGGGGGGCTCTGCCCCTCTGAAGATCTGGCACCTGTAGGGCATGGGCCCACTGACTCGCATCCCTGTAAGTCTGCACCCCACGCCCTGGGGCGCCCAGCCTCTGTGTTTCACCTCTGGGCTCACAGAGATGAGGTTTCTCCCAGGGTCACGCAGGGAAGTGGCAGAGCGGGGAATGCCTGCCCCTGTGCACCCCGCTCTGGAGGGAGGGCGGCTGTCAGGCGGACAGCTGCCAGCCAGCACCCCAAGAACCCAGCCTGGCTCAGAGCAGGTGCTCAGAAATACGTGGTGATAAATGAGCACACTAATTGAGATCCTGGGACTCTGTAAACGAGTTTGTTTTTAAAACTGTTTGTTGCTTAAAAAAACAAAGGCGAGAGGAGGCATCCAGTAAGTACGTCCAGCTGGCACTTGTTTGTCTCAGGAGAGAGCTCCTTGCCTCCTTCCCTAAAGAGAGCTGGCGAGGCAGGCAAGGGGCCGGGCGCACAGTAGGACCTCAATTAATGAGCAGCCTCATTGTCTCAATCACAGTGAAATGTGAGCTATGCCAGGCCACGCAGTTCCGGGCACACCAGCTCCCTTCCTGGTCCAACCCCTGGAAAGTGCTTCTCAGGCACGGAGATGCTGCTCACTCGCACTAATGGACGCTGGCTCATTCATTTCTCATAACAGCCCCGGGAGGCAGGAACTGCCACTCTTACCTCCTGAAAGCTAAGAATACCCAGGTCCAGGGGGCTGAGGGGACCTGCCTGAGGTCAGACAGCTGGTCAGCAGCACGACCAGGGTTCAGCTCAGGCTGACTGGCTGACTCCTAGGTGTGGTCTTGACTGTCACCCTCTCCAGGTAAGGTATGAAAGTGTTTGTGTTCATTTGGTTCGGACTCTCTGCGACCCCATGGACTGTAGCCCGCCAGGCTCCTTTGTCCATGGGATTTCCCAGGCAAGAATACAGCAGTGGGTTGCCGTTTCCTTCTTCAGGGGATCTTCCTGACCCAAGGATCGAACTCTTGTCTCTTGTGTCTTCTGCATTGGCAGATGGATTCTTTACCATTAACGCCACCTGGGGAGTTCCTCTCCAGGTAAGGTCCCCTCCATTTCACACACTCAGGCTCATTTATAATGAGGTCAAAATTCAATCCCAGGTCCTGCGACCCTCTGAGCCAGTCTGCCCATCACCCCTCCACTTCTCAAACCCTGACCTGCCCCCAAACCTTGCCCTTCCTTCTACCTCTCCCAGGCCTGCGCTCCCCTCCTAGCACCAGGACCAGGGATGCTAAACATCACCGAGGGGAGTCCCCTGGCTGTCCAATGGTTGGAACTCCACGCTGCCACCGCCAACTGTGCAGGTTCAATCCCTGGTTGGGAAACGAAGATCTTGCAAGTTTCATGGCATGGCCAAAGAAAAGGGGTCACATGGGCCCCATGCCCTCTGCTGCGGGTGCCCTGAACCAAGTGGGGTCCCAAGATCAAGATGAACACTCCTACCCCGTATAGGCCTGTGACCGTGGGAAACACAGAGTGGTGGGTCCAATCCTCAGCAAGTACCCTGTCAAGGTTGGCTCATGTTGTTTCAGGGGTCTGTGGACACCCCCTCCCCGGAGTCTCTGCATGGGCACTAATTAAAAAATTCCTTTTCTCTGTCTTCTCTGTCACCCTCTCCATCCAAATATGTCTGCAGCCCTACTGTGTGCAGGCTCTGGGATGTATCCGTGAACCTTGCCTGGTACCCATCCCTTGGCCAGGGCTCACAGACCACTAGAGAGGCAGACAATGCCCAGTTACAGTTGCGAATGATTGGTCAAGGGGCAGAGTGCCTCAGAGCTCATGGGAAGGAGGCACTCATTCCTCCAAGGCAGGGCATCTAGGAAGGCTTCCCAGAGGAGGTGGTTCCAGGCAAACCTCCAGAAACGGTTATGGTTAAAGTTTTCTGTTCTTAGGCCCTGGGGGTTCCACGGATGAGAGGGGCATAGCCCTGCTCCAGCGGCCGCCGGGTGAGCGGGGGGAAGGCAGGGTTCCACAGGCAGTACTGGAGACACTGTCAGGCCCTGGGCTCCCCGCAGGTGTCCCTGCAGGTCAACGTGCTCACAAATGAGGACACAGGGCTGGCTCTGCCACTTGTGTAAACACATACAGAGTGGCGGCCGAGCAGGGAGGCAGGCGTGGGGCTCTTCTGAGCACAGGGCGGGCCTTTGCAACCTTCCAGGTGCACACCTGTGATGGGTACGTGCCCAAGCACATCCTCATCTAGAGCCAGGCCAGCTGAGTCCAGGCCAAGAGGGCTGGTGTCCTGCTCTGTCCTCACAGGACTGTGGTCCACTCATTCAAGAGAGGGGAAGGAGAATCCAGGTGGGTGGGATCCCCGTCAGCCCCGTTCCAAGGTCACCCTGGGGAGCTGGATGCTGTGGCCGTGGGCTGTAGACACACCACCCAGCCCGTCTTGGGCAGCTTGGGCTGCTACTGCAAGACCACACACTGGCTGGCTTCCGCAGCAGACACCTGTCTCCTCCAGTTCTGGATGCTGTGGTCTGAGATGAGTGTCCTGGGGGCCCTCCCCCTGGCTGTGTCCTCACACAGCCTTCCTTGCTGCACGCATGCGGTGAGGGCAGGAGCCGGCTCTCCCGCGTCTTCTCACAAAGGCACTAGTCCCACGAGGAGGGCTCTACCCCATGACCTGACGAGTTCTTTTCAATATTTATTTATCTGGGGGCTTCCCTCGTGGCTCTGTAGTAAAGAATCCACCTGCCAATGCAGGAGACACGGGTCCAATGCCCAATCTGGGAAGATTCCACGTGGCACAGAGCAACTAAGCCCGTGCGCCACAACTACTGAACCTGCCATCGAGAGCCCGGGAGCCACAATTCCTGAGTCCACACGCTGCAACCACTGAAGCTCGTGTGTCCTAGAGCCGGTGGTCTGCAACAAGAGAAGCCCGAGAACTGCAACAGAGTAGCCCCGCTCGCCACAACTGGAGGAAAGCACTCACAGCAACAAAGACCCAACACAGCCACAAATAAAATACTTATTTCTAAAAAAATTTATTTGGCTGCACTGGGGCTTCATTGCAGAGTACAGGATCTTCAGCTGCAGCATGCGGGATCTAGTTCTCTGCCCAGGGAAGGAATCCCCTCCACTGGGAGTGGGGAGTCCTAACCACTGGACCACTAAGGAAGTCCCACTCCCCGTGACCCATCTTCAAATATCATCCCGCTGAGGCTAGGGCTTCACGATTAATTTTGAAGGGACACAAACACGCAGTCCACAACACCTTACTTGGTGGTGGCTCCTGGATGAGGACCCGCCTCAGATCGGAGTGCTGGCAGAGTGGCCCTGCCCGAGGCCCTCATGCACATGTGTGCCCAGGTACACGTGTACACAGGCATACTCGCACACGTAGAGCGTTGGGCCCGTGCACACTGGGGGCCGTGCTTTTCCTTAACTTTGTTCTCCATCTAATCTCTCTGTGGAGCTCCGGATTACAGAGGCGATTGCGTTTATTTACTCTTGCAGAAACAGTCATGGAGAGCCTGCTCTAGGTCAGATCCTGCGCTGGGCTCCGTGGCCGCAGCACTAGTAAGGTGCAGTGCATTGCTATCAGTCCGTCGTGGGCCGTGCTTTGTGGCTCAGTCGTGTCTGGCTCTTTGCGGCCCTAAGAGCCATAGCCATCAGGCTCCTCTGTCCATGGGAGTCTCCAGGCAAGAATACTGGAGTGGGTTGCCACGCCCTCCTCCAGGGGATCTTCCTGGTCCAGGGATCGAACCTGTGTCTGTTATGTCTCCTGCATTGGCAGGTGGGTTCTTTACCACTAGCGCCACCTGGGACTATCTCACAATTTTTGCATCCATCCTGTGGTGGATGGCCATCTGTGTTTCCCATTCCACCATGGGATCCTTAAGAATAGAGAGTACATCTTGCTGCCAGCTCTGGTCCTAGCACCTGGCATGGTACTTGGCACATGGCGGGCACTCAGTAATTACTTGCTGAATGAATGAAAATAAAGAAGATTCAGTAAACACCAGCATTTAGGGAATAATTAAATGAAGTTATTAAGTCCTTAGGCTGTTCTTCTTACTGTATCGAGTTTCTGCTTTTTAAATTTTTTGGCCATGGCACACGGCATGTGGGATCTTAGTTCCCTGACTGGGGAGCATAACTATGTCCCTTGCGGTGGAATTGCGGATTCTTAACCACAGGATCTCCAGGGAAGTTCAAGTCTTTTTAAAGAAGCATTATTTGGAATTCCCTGGTGGTCCAGTGGTTAAGAATTCTTTTGTCAATGCAGGAGACAGGGATTTGATCGCTGGTCTGGAAAGATCCCACATGCCGCAAGGCAACTAAGCTATGCTCCACGACTACTGGGCCTGAGCTCTGGAGCCCATGTTCCGCAGCAAGAGAAACCATCACAATGAGAAGCCCTTGAAAAGCAACTGGAAAGCAGCCCCTACTCGTCACAGCTTGAGAAAAGCCTGCACAGCGATGAAGACCTACTCTGTGTTAGTCACTCAGTCGTGTCCGACTCGTCGCGACCCCATGGACTGTAGCCCACCAGGCTCCTTGGTCCATAGAATTCTCCAGGCAAGAATACTGGAATGGGTTGCCATTTCCTTCTCCAAAGACCTACTGTAGCCAAAATTAAATAAATAGCATTTTTGAATCCTCAAGATGACTTGTGAGTTGGGTATTGTCAGAAGTCTCATTTGCAGATGACTCTGACATGAAATAAGGTGCCCATGCAGCTGGAGGACATGCAGGACATGCAGCTGGAGTTGCTTCCACCTCCATCTTCTGACCATAGGAGCCAAAACCCGGCAGGGAAGGATAGATAGACAGTGGTGAGCACCATCAACGTGTCAGGGGCAACTTTGGGTTCTTACTACATACACGCCAGATATTCTTATTAACTCTTCATTGAAGCATCACATGCACCCTGAAGAGTTCACACATGATGAATGCACAGCTGGAGAAAATTCCATAAACTGAATACATCCATGTAACCAGCACCCAGATCGGGAAACAGAACCTCATCAGCTCCCCAGATACTCCCTCCGTGTCCCGGGTCTGGCACTCCCCCCTCCAAGATTAACCACTATCCTGACTTCTACCACCATTTGTACATTTCTACTGATTTATCCACATAGAATTCTATAAGCTTTAAGATCTGTTATTTTTTCTTCTTCTTAAAGTCATGTGTAAGGGTGGCTCAGTGGTAAAGAATCTGCGTGCCAATATAGGAGATGCAGGTTTGATCCCTGGGTTGGGAAGATTCCCTGGAGTAGGAAATGGCAACACACGCCCTTAAAATTAAAAAAAAAAAAAAAGAAAAAATATTGCGTGTGAGAGTCACCCATATTGTCGATTGTTACAGATTATTCATTGTCATTGCATTGTATGAATATGTTGCAATTCATACATCCATTCTATGATTGATAAGCATTTGGGTAATTTTCACTTTCTGTTTATTACAAACAGTGCTGCTATGCACAAAAACAGGATCACAGAAAGTACGCATCAAGGAGGTCACAGGTTTGACATAGAATCCAGTACTTCTAAGCAGATTCCCAAGGTGGCTGCACCAATTTGCATCCCCACCAAATAGGGTTATGAGAGTTCCAGTTGCTCCACTTCCCTGCCAACACTTAATATTGTCAGATTTCTCCATTTTTACTGCTCTGTAGGCTGTGCTGTACACTTTATTTCTCAATCCTTTCAGCAACCCCATGAGAAGGATTTTGTGATCTCTACGTTACAGATGAGGACACCCAGGTTCTGAGAGGTGAAGTAATTTCTCCAGCACCACTTAAACCCTGGCACTGGCACAGGGCTGTCTGACCTCAGCCCAATTTATCATCCGTTTCTCAAGCTGCCTCCTCCGACCTTGTCCCCAGGGGTTCCCAGAAGTCTCATCCTAGGGACTATAGCCACTCTGCTTCTTGGGTGATACCGGACTGGTGCCCCTGGCGTGGGTCGGTCTGCAAGTAGGAGGCCCCCTGGTCCAGGTCCTCTCTAGCCCTCTTTCCAGGCCTGGAAAGGCTGGAAAGGGCAGGGGGTGGGCAGCGGGGGGGCACACTTAGCGTGGGGGGTGAGGGTGGTATGGGGCAGGGAAGAAGGCCCAGGGCAGGTAGGGGAAACCGAGGGGAGGGTTTTGCTGTCGCACCTGGTGGCGGAACCCATCTCACCCATCAGGCCGGGGGATGGAGGGAGAGTGGGATGGGAGGAGGCTGTCTGCAGAGGGACCAGACTGGTGGCGGGCTGCGAGGCTCTGACCCTCTTCGAGGAGGCGTTAGCGGAGAGGCAGGACCGGGGTGAACCGGGGAGGGGCGAGGGTGGCAGGTTCTCCCTCCCGCGACTACCGAGGGCCACCTCCGCGGCCAGAGTCTGGGGTCACGGCTCCCGGTTAGGGTCTGCGCTCAAGTCTGGAGAAGCTGGGCTGGGGGTGAACGGCAGACCCTCGACAGAGCGGGATGCGGCCGGGGCGGGGCCGGTCCGGGGCGGGGCGTCGGCCCGGGGCGGGGCGTGACGGTGGGCGGGGCCCGAGGAGACCAATAGGCGTGCGCGGCTCGGGCCCCGCCCCGCCCCCCGCGGCGGCTGCTGCATAGTCATGAGCTCGGGCGGCGCTGCGTCAGCGGAAGCGGCGCGCGGCGGCTGTTTCCGACCTGATAAAGCGGCGTTGTCCCCGCGCGCTGGCCGCATCCTCGCAAGCGCTCCGTTCGCGCCCGCGTCTCTCGCTGACTGACCGCCCGGCCGGCCAGCTGAGGAGCAGCCGCCGCCGGGCCCTGCCGCCGCCGCCGCCCCCGGAGCGCCGCGCCCCCGCCGCCCCCGCCCGGCCCGGCCCGGCCGCCCCGCCGCGCCGCCGCCCCGCGGCCCCGGCCGGAGGAGACAGGTGAGCGGCCGGCCCGCTGCCCCGACCCCGCCGCACCTGGGCTCCCGGCACCTGCCGCTGCCGGCCCCCGCGTGGCCCCGGCCTCGAGCTCCGGGGCCGGCTCCCGGCCCGCTCCGGCATCCCTTCCCCGGGGAGGAGGCCCCCCACGCCACGGCCGAGAGCCTGCTCCCGCCCGCACAGCTGCCCCGGGCTTCGGCCCCTTCTCTTCTCCGCCCGGGGTGCACCTGCCCGTCCTCGTCTCCGTCCCCTCCCACCCCCGCCCCAGCCTCCTGGAGCATCTCGGGCCCCTCCCCGCGGGGTGCGCCTTCCCCTGGACCCTGCTCCGGCCGCAGTCCTCGGCATCCCCCACCCCAGTCTTCTCGGGTTACTCTACCCCCAGGAAGCCTGGCGCCTCGGCCACCTCGGTCCCGACCCTGCCCCGCGATCTCGGCCTGACGTCGCCAACTTCTGAGTTCAGCCACTGTTCCCTCTGCTTGAAACCCTCCTGTCCCCTGTGGCCTCGCAGGGCGGCCACACTCGGGGCTGCCCCTGTGTTTTGTTTGTCTTACCTGCACCGTCCTCTGGTCTGCCCCTTTGAAGACACCTCCGTTCCCGCAGCCAAGCTGTGCCTGGGGAAGAGGGGCCAATGCCTCGGTACACCCAGGTCCCCAGCCCCTGCCCTGCAGAAGTCCCCGCACGTTTGTCTGCATCTCTGCACCGCTGTCCCTTTCCCGTGCCGGCTCGCCTCCTAGAGCTCTTGAACTTAACCCGTTCCTCCCCAGGGTGTGTTGCTTTTGACTGGGCTGCGGGGGAACACCTTCCAGCAAAGGGCTTTTTCAGAGGAGGTATGTCAAAATGGGAGGGGTGGTGGTTTGAAAAAAAGCACAGCCTCCCAGTTAATCATTCCTAGTGATGGGGGTGGGGGTACACACTTGATCTCCTAGGGAGTGTGAGTTTTTTTTTTTCCTTTCCGAATGGGAGCACTGAGCCATCCAACCCCATCGGTTTCCTCATCTGACTCCAGCCAAAAGGGGCCTGGTCGCTCCTGGTTTTGGGGGCATCTCCTAGCCTGAGGCTGGGAAGGGATGAGGGTTTAGAAAATGAGTGATCGAAGCCATAGTTGTGGGGTCAAATGATTGTCAGAATCGAAGCCTGCTCCTTCTGGGAAAAGCCAGGTCGATCTTCTGGCATTCTGTGAGTGTGCTCTGCACTTCAGTGGTAGGGTAAGGGGGAATCTTTCAGCTCTTATATTTTGCGCCTATAGTAGGAGAAAAAGGAAGACGATAAAAAGCTGGAGGATTGGTGTATTACCCTGATGCGGTGTATTAAATGGCAGGGCATCCAAAAGAGTGACCCTAGCCGCCTTTAAAAATGAATACTTTTCCTCAGTTTTCTAGTGGATCTGAATTATGTATTCAAAGAAACAGTAAGAGTTTATTGAATGCTCAAGAGGTTTTACAGAATCCACTTAAAGGTGGGGAGGGGCAGCGGCTGTGGCCTGGAGCTGTGTAGGTCCCAGGTGGGAAGATCCTTGCAGCTGCAGAATGCTGGGGCTTCTGGAGTGGCGGGGAGGGAGGAGTCGGTTGTCTTAAAAATCTGGAATTTCAGTCCCGTTCGGGCTAATTGATAAATCATGGGCAGCAGCTGTAAAGGAAAGTAGGGGCTAGTTTGAGACGCATTTGAAATGCATATTAGGCCCTGAGTGGAGGGTATGTGTGGCCTGGATGTCCCCCCGGGGAGGCTGCCCAGGGGCTCCGGGCCTGTGAGAGTGGGCCTGCTTCCCTGGCTGAGATGCGTGCTGCAGCCTCGGCCCGTGCCGCATCGGAAAAGCAGAGCAGAGATTGGACTGGGCGATCTCCAAGGTGCCTGGCAGTTTTTTTTTTTTAACATCCTGGGGCTCTTCCCTGCCCTCAGCGCTGCTTGCTGGAGGTTGGGCAGGGGCGGGAGGAGCCTGGCAACAGGACCCTGGCCTCTCAGAGCCGGGAGAGCCCGCCCTGCAGGTCTGCGGGGGAGGAGGGGCTGCGGCAACGGCCGCTTGCTCCCCCATCCCCAGTGGAGAGAGCACACACAGGCATTTTCGCCAGCGTTCAGGCTGCTTGGTGTTGGGTTGGTTTTATCTGTGTTGTCAGAGGGACGGTGGGGAGGAGAGTGGACGGCCTCGTTGGGGTCTGGGCTTTGCTGGCGTGTCCTGACGGCGGTGCCCGTTGGTCCCCGTCCCTCGTCTGCACCCTCTTGGCCTCCCCTGCTCGTCCTGTGGGGCCCAGCAGCCCAGCCCTGTGTAGCCGGCAGGGGTGGTTCGTGACTTAACAGCCTGTCGGCCTGGCACGGAGTGAGGGTGACTGGTGAGCGCAGTAGGTGGCAGACAACCCCAAATTGCAGCGCCCTCCCCGGGAACACCCCTGGCAGAGCCGTGTCTGTAATTTGTGGAGCCAGAACGCGCTGGAAGCCGAGTTCCCGCTGAGGACGGGCCAGGGTGCTGCTCCACGCTTGCTTCCTCTGGTTTCCCAGATTTTCTTTTTTTTTAATCACAACATAATTCTGCTGATGAAGAGACACTCAGCGAAACCCCATTAGGAGGGTTGCCTTCATCTCCAAGCCAGGAAACCTGAGAGCATTTTAGCGCTGCAGAGTGAGAATCTGACCAGAGGGGAAAAGCCTCCCAGAGGAAGAGCGGCCATAGAGAAAGGAGGTGGGAGAGGACCCCCGGGCAGGGGCTCCCAGGCCAGGCCCACCGCCCCTCCCCCACCCCTGCCCGCACAAGGTCCCCTTGTTTAGATTAGCTTAGTTATCCCACCAAAATCAATGAACAAGGATCTTTTTAACGTGGAAGTTTCAAAATGTACTTCGAGTGGCTTTTTTTTTTTTTATAAGAGTATTAAATGCTAACCCTTGTGAAGTAAGGCACTTCCAGCTAACTCTGAGATTGTGGACATTTGAACGTGTGCGCAAAGGAAGGTTCCCTGCCTGCATTCAGACCAGACCTGTGGCCGTCATTTTCAACCCCCTGCCATTTAGGTAGTGGTGACCCTGGAAACGTTCCCTGGGGGCCTCATAGTATTTGTGAAGCTGCTGCTTGGCAAGTGACTTTCAGAGGAGGCATTTTAAGAAGATTAAGAGCCGCAGGCTTGCAGGGCAGCAGTGTGATTCCTGCTGTTTTCAGGGCACCAACAGTGTTCCCCTAGAACCCGGGTCGGCAGTAGCGCCGAGACACGGCCCGGACACTAGACGCGGATGTGACGCCCGGAAGTGCGGATGGTGGTCTGTCTGGGTCCTCTGTTGAGCTGGCTCATCTTGGGGTAAGCACGCTGCTGCTGCTAGAGATGGTGGGAAAGGAAACAGGTCCTCAGGGTTGGAGAGAAGGGCTCTGAGTTCTCTTCTGCTAGTTTGGAACCTCAAGTGAAGACAGGTCGCCAGAGTCCATAGCTGGGCCTGCAGGGAGCCCCCAAATGAGGGTGTGCACTGTGCCAGGCATTTGCCCCCAGGTGCAAGGTTGGGGTGCTGGCTGTCCCAAAGTGGGGACCCCCCCCCCCACAGCTGGAGGGTTTGCAGAGCCTTTTCGAGTCACTGTGCAAGGCTGCCCTGGCCTCACTCCCCCACTCTGCTGGCCCTGCGCCCAGGTGAGGGAGGCTTTGTTCCACCTGGGCCGATGTTGTTTGCCTCCTCCCAAACCTGTTGCAGGATTTCATTGGCAGTGAGGGAAGCCACATTCCTGAACCAGTGCCCGAGAGGCTCTTTATTGTGCTGCCTTCAAGAAGTACCTTCCAGCCTGGGATTCTGTGTCAGCTGGGTTTGCAGTTTTTGGAGTTTGCTGAAGGGTCTCTCCTGGGGCTTCACCCTTGAATCCTGGAGCTCGTTGAATTAGTTGGTGACCAAATTCTTCCCACTGGAAAGAAAGGAAGGTCTTGAGCGCAAAATCCATAACAGACCCTTAGATAAAGAGGGATTGGAAGAGAGTGGATTCGGGTCCAGATGTCATGGTTGATGAGATTTTACATACAGATCTTCCTGTACAGTTTTAGACAAACAACATTTTACTCACCATTTTAGGAAAATACATTTATCCAAAAGAGGAGGTGATTTTTGGTTTGGAAAGAGGAGTGTTTTTCCATCAGTTATTTTGAGGGGAGGGCTTTGGAGATGAACTTGGGATGTGGACACTGGGGGGATGGTGAGGGGGGAACCAGCTCAGGGGCTGGAAGGCAGCCCTCTCATCATTGCGATCACCTGTTAGGAGTGCTTCAGAGCGACATTCCCTTAAAGCAGAGATCTTCAGACTTTCTTGCCCCTGTTCTGTGAAATAACAAAAACTATGGACACATTTTTAAGTTGCCATCTAGACTTTTTCATTTAAAATAACTAAACACTCTAATGATCTGATAGCCCACCCTCACCCTTTACAAAAAGGAGCAGACTGTTTTTAACAGTTTTAACACACGTGTCTTTTCTTCCTCATCTTGTGTGTTTGCTTCATGCTTCCTTGTGGAATTTTAATGTCATGCAGTTTTATACTTGAAAGCCTTTTATTGATCATTCTTCACACTTCTCTGTCACCAGAGTATACCTAAACTGCAGTTTAAAACATTTCTGTGATCGTGAAGCTGTGTTAATCCAGAAGAAATTTTTTTGAAGTATTTATTTATTTATGACTGCCTCTGTACACAGGCTTGGTGCTGTTTCTTTATGGTTGTGGTGAACATGCCCAGTAGTTGGGGTCATGGGCCCAGTTGCTTCACGGCACGTGGGATCTTAGTTCCTTAACTAGGGATTGAACTCACACCCCCTACACCAGGAGGCGGATTCCCGATCACCAGGCAGTTCCCCCAGGAGAGATTTTCATCGCTGTAAATATCAGTACAGAATTGATCACAGAAGCAGAAATGTATTGCTGGTCTTGATAATTACTTGATAACTACACATAGGCAGAATGTTTCTTAAAGAGCTGGCTGAGTCCCTTTAAAGTGCCTCCATTAAAGGAATTATCCCCCTGTCCTTGATGCCAGTACCCCCCCACTCCCAGCAGGGACTGAGGAAGGGAGAGTGTGAAGGTGACCTTGGTGGTGGGGGGTGGGGTGGGGGGGTGGGGGCCGTGTCACAGACAGGATAACCCCGAGGATCTGTGAACTCAGAGTCTCCCACACCCGAGAACCCCGAGTGTGCTTGGCATTTGCACGCGAGCTGTAGAGTGCTGCTCTGTCACCGGGCCGGGCTTGGTGGATGGAGCGGCAGGCTGTTGTTAGATGGTGGCTTCTGCGCGCCTCTGCGTGTGCTGGGGTGTTTGGGTGTTTCCTAGATGGACTGTGTTAAAGGGCACAGGATGGTGCAGCTCGTACACGAGTGTGTTTTGGTTAGTGGCAATGCATTTTTGTTCGGTTAGGTTAAAATGCAAGCCTGTGAACCAGTGCTGTGGATTAAAGAGGTTTTTGTTCCCCCTGCGGGAATCCATCAGCCTACTCTGCCCAGCTCCCTTCTCGGGCCCAGGAAGAGTGTCAGCAGGGAGGAGAGTGTGCCCGCTGCTGGTCTCCAGGGCGAGGGCCCCTGGGCTGGGGGTGCAGAGGAGCCTGGCAGGTCGGGGTTTGGGAAGCAGGGCCTCACCCTAAGAAGCGGGTGGCACTGGCGTCAGTTTCCATACCTTCCTCAGAGCCGCTTGAAGTCCGGGCTGGCCTTCTCCTAGGTGAGCCAGAGATGCCCTCGAAACGTGAACATGTACTCTGTTTAGCCTAAAAGCTAGTTGACGTTAGATATGACAGCAAGTTTAGTAATTTGGCAGTTTGCTCTGCCTTCCTGCCCTGACCCAGAACAGGCTTTGGCTGGAGGCTGTAGAACGTGTTGTGGGGCAGCCTGTGACATAGGGGAGGTTCCAAGTGACCAGGGGGCTCCGCTGCCGGTGCTCGTGCTGGGCAGGAGGGCTGGCTGCTCTCCCAGCTCTGCGGACCCCGGTCATGTGGGTCAGCCTGCTGTTATCCTGTCCCGCCGTTAGCAATCCGCTTAGGAATGCTTTGCCTTGGACGTGGGCAACATGTGTCCTCAGAGCGTGAGGCCGAGCCTTGGTTTCTCGAGATAAGGGAAGGTAGGAGCGAGGCACGGCCCCATCCAGGAGTCCCAGGGTGCATCCCAGGGGTGAGGCGGTGGTCCAGGTCATGCCACCTCCCCCGCCCTGTGGAGACCCCTGTGCCCAGATCCATGTTCACATCTTCTTGGCCATTTGGGCCTCGGTACTAAAGAATTAGGGCCCCTGCTGCAGGGGCTTAGAGAGAGGCCTGGGCTGCTCACGGGAAACCAGGGTGTCCAGGTGACCCCACACTGAGGGGTTCGGCATGCCTGTCCTGCTCGGGGAGCTGGGGTGCTGGCGTCACCGGCGGGCTTCCTCGCATCACTTACAATAAAAGCCGGCAGCTGGAAGCCTCACCTTCACACCCTACACACCACCACCCTCTGCCGGAGGGAGCCGGACCTTCCAGGGCTGCCCCCCGCCCCCGAGCGTCCATTGCAGGCAGCTGTGACTTGGTCGGGGGTGGGGGGGTTGTGGGGTTGAGGCCAGCATGTTCTTGGATTTGCCAGCATGGGGCTCAGCAAGCCTCGTGGGACAGGGCAGCTGAGAGAGGGCTCAGTGCTGTTTAAAACACGTTGAGCTGGCTCATCCTCGAATTATTCAAATGTTGAAAGTGTTCCCAATTCTTAAGAGGAGCCCTGTGCCGCAGTCTGCAGCAGAGACACGGTAGAGCCTGGTGCTGGTGCCGGCCCCGGCTGGGTGACCTTGGCCCAGAAGCTACCCACGGCTCGGAGCTCCAGCCCCTGTGTTAGGGCCTGGGGAGCATAATGTGGGTTTGTTCCTGGCACTTAGCAGGCCCTGAGAGCTGGGTCTCCTGGGCGGAGCACTCGGCTCCTCCTCTAACCATGCGGCCAGGGCTGTGTTATGTGTAACAGAAAAGAGAAGGGGGCACACACAGAGAGGTCAAGCAACTTACCCCGAGCCACACAGTAAGTGGCCAAGCCCGCAAGCTCACCTTGGACCTCACCGATGAGGGTGCTGGGCCCAAGGTCTTGGGTCTCCCACATGGCATTATGAGCCCTGGGATGCAGGCAGCCTCCACCCATATGAATATACGTGTTTCTGGAAGTCTGGGGAACGTGACTTTCTCTCTCGTGCTGTGACAGCGTTTGGAAAACATCAGTACATTTTCACAGGGCGAAATGCTTGTCGCTCACCAAATGCAGGTGAGGGTGGGGACCGCTTTCCCAGCGGGTGAACAGCGGTGCTGACACCGATGCTGTGAACAGGAGAGGAGGCAGGAGCAGCGTGGGCGCAGGTGGGCTGGCCGCTGCCGGCCAGGTCTCAGAGACGGGCTGGCTCTCAGTCCTCGGTTAGTCCCTGGCCGTAGGAACCGCCTGTGCGGAGAGGCTGTGCGTGGATAAGAGCCAGTGGAAGGCGGTGGTTTGTGGTTGTGAAGGTCAGATAGGCCTTTGGTTCTGCCTCGAGTGGCAGGGAGCACCCGGAGCACCAGCTGGTTTCCACACCACTGGGGAACGTTCACCAGTTTTAATGTGGATTTCCTCGTGGCCCCTTAGAACCTGTCCATTTGGGGATTATTACTGTCCACCCAGCTCAGCCAGGGCTTGGAGCCCTTTAGCAGATGTGGCCTGGGGTCTCAGGCCTGCCCTGTGGCAGGCCGGCTCCGTGAGAGAGGGCTGGAGGACTGGCTCCTGCCGCTCTGCCAACCCTGTTGGCTTTTGGCGGGAGTCCTCTATGCTCTTGACTTAAGTGACCTGGGCAGGGGCAGCTGTAAGGCTACCACGTGGATTGTCCGGGGAGGAACCTGGACCCTCAGCGAGGCCATCCGTGCGCTGAGCCTGATGAACAGGAGTCACCGGGTGGCAGCGATGTGCCCAAGGCATCGCCCATCCTCTGAGTATTTGTGGGTGCTCACAGCCCCTGGAAGGGCCCCGGGCGTCTTCATCAGGCGCCTGTATGTGGGGACCATGGGCAGGTTCTGTGCGAGGTGCCACCTAGATTCGGAGGTAACTTCCGAATTTGCCAAGCACTCTTGCACGGGAGGGTGCTGTCCCCACTTTATGGATGAGGAAACAAGCCCAGAGAGCTTAAGGAGTCCAAGTGGAGTTCTGTCTTCTGAGTGCCTCTGCTGGAAAGTGTACTAGGGACAGCGGGAAATGCAAAAGCAGCTCTCATCTGAGCCGAGAAGCGAGAGCTGAAGGGGAGCACACAGATGAGGGGACGCAGTGCTGGCCGAGCGCTCCAGAGAGCCGTCATCAGCTTCACCCGAGCCCGTTCAGGGGGGCTTCTCGGAAGCGGAGGCTCTTACGGCTGGCTCAGGAAGAGAAAGAGCCCGACTGTCCGGGCATGAGGACGCTGCTGTGGCCTTGCGTGGTGGAGGTGGGGTGGGCCTCCAGCTTCACTTTAATTAGTGACAACCTGCCCGGATTGCCACAGAGACGTGCTGGGGGAGGAGGCCCCGCCAAGCCTTCATGGCTCTGTGCCGTGCCCACCGCGGCGCGGCCCGTGGAGAGGGGCTGCCTTCAGCACGCGCACAGCAAGGCGCGTGGACTGGCCATGGGCTGCCCGAGCCCCCTGCCCTGGGCAGTGCGCCCCTCCCGCCCACCCAGCCGCTCTCCTGGCCTGGTTTCCCAGCTGCCCTCCTCAGGGTCCCCGCGTGCTCGCACTGTGGTGGGCCTTCCCCCGACCCCGCCCAGGCAGTTCAGGAGACGGGCTCAAGTTGAGGCAGCTCGGTGAGTTCCCGCCCTGTCCCCGCGTTCCCAAGGGAAGGTGTCTGCTCTGTCTCTCTGCCCTGGATCCCCTCTTGCAGCCACAGGTCGGGGACTGGGCGGGGCTCCATCAGGCCCAACCCTGGCCCAGGGCCCGGCCACTAATACTCACAGCTCCTGATAACATTTCAACTTAAAACAGCCTTTCAGTGGCTAGCCTCATTTTTCACATGAGAAGTCTGTCTATTTAGGGACTGGCCATGGCTCCCCTAACTGAGAACCCCAAGCTCCCAGTTCAGCACAGCCCTTCTGAAAGCCCGGTGAGGGATGGTCACAGGAGTGAGTGGCTCGTTCCCCAACTGGCTGACATGAGGGAGCAGGATGATGTCTCCGGTTACCCTTATCATCTGAGGCTCAGGAGGGCTGGGGCTGTGTGCTCGTGGGCTTAGGGAGTTAACGTCTTCCGTTTGGTGGGTAGGGGGATGCGGTTCACATCTGAGAACAGCTCAACTACTCAGGAGATGTAGTTAGATACTGTTCCCAGGGCCCTTCAGAGAGGGTCTGGAGCAGAGGCTGGGGTGGGGGGTGGCGTCCGGGGAGGCCCCTGGGTCCAGCTGGCTCATCACCGACCGCACGCCACGGCTGTCCCCACGACGGGCGTTCTGGAGTTGTGGCTGGTCACTGGGGGCACTAGCGCTGATGCATGCCTTCGCTGGAGAAGCTCCCTCGGGGCTCCATGGGTCCTGACCGGGACCGGCAGGGACCCTGTGTCCTGCCTGCCTGGCTGGCTGAGCCTGCCCCCCATCCCCCTGCTGCTCCCGGAGACGGGCCCTTCACGACTGGCTCCCAAGGGAGCTGCCCTCACGTTGGGCACAGGCCAACAAGGGCGGTGACAGTGGGCAAAGGCAGATAGGTAGTGGTAGCTTTGTAGTGGGTGTTTGGGACCTGTGTCCAGTGACCCCTGACCTGACCGTTCACCTATGTTTTCAAGGGCGGAGGCAGGCCTGTGCCTGTTGGCCTGGTGGAATGCCTCGCTGCGGTAGGGTGCAGGGGAGACCCAAAGGTGCTGGCCCATGGGCCCAGGGTCCTGGTCAGAGTTTGGCCTGGCTGAGTCTTATTTTTACCACAATCTGGTCTTAAGCCCCAAACCAGGGATTTTCAACCTTTTTTTCAAACCATTTTTTTTTTTTTTTTTTTTGCACATTTCCACCCCAGGAAGATCTTGTTTGGATTCACACTTTTTTTTTTAATTGCAAGACTTTTATGCATGCAGTATTCCTTTCCCAGCATAACTGCCCTGTCCTGACACCCCTGGAAGTTAAGCCCCAAGGGATCCCACGAGGCCCACTGCTGGGGCACCTTTGCGGTTCCATCTCATACTCTGGAGCAAGCGCCGTGTGTTTCTTCTGTGTTGTAGATGCGATACCGGTAGGCGCGTCGCTCTTTTGCATTAAACAGGGCCTGCATGTTCGGTTTACATGGAGTTGCCGTTAGGCTCCGTTTTCCTAACGCTGACCAGAGTGGTCACACGCCTGGGAGCCCAGTGCCAGGTTCTGATGTCTCAGGTGGACTCCGGGTCCTGAGGGCACCCGGACTACCCAGATTTGCCTACACTTCCTGCTTACTGTCTTGCTTCCGAGGGTCAGTTTGAAGGCTGAAGCGTTTTGTCTTGATGTGATGATTAGTTGACCAAGCATTTCAGAGTCCCTCCTTCGTACTTATGTGGAGGTCGCAGGGGTTGCCAGCTCCATTGCCCTGGGGTGACGGCAGGTGGGTGGTCTGGCTGCATCTGTCTCATCCTGCTGGTGGTGGGGAGCAGGTGGCATCCACAGGCAGAGCCTGGGAGTTAGGTCCATATGGGGGGCAGGCGGGGCTCAGGGATACAGCAGTGGGGGTGACACCCCACCTCGGGCCTGGCCACCGCTGGGAGCCTTCCCCTCATGGGCCCAGGGGCGCCGGGAGGAGCGAGCAGGCCACGCGAGGGGAAGAGTCTGTTGGAGATAGGCTGGCCTTCCGCGGAGGGGCCTGGTCAAGCTGCAGTGACGGGTCAGCGTGGGCGCCTGCCCGTGGGACCAGCTTCCTGCCGCCTGCTGTCCTAGTGGGAGCTGACAGCTGTGGGTTTACAGTGGCTTGGGTTCTGGGCAGCATCCTGAGCAGTCCAAGTCTAGTGGGTTTGGGGTTTAGGCCCCTTGTGCACAGGTCCCATCCCCCTTCCCCAGCGCTGCAGGCGGGCTCCGTCCCTCATCTGCAGGGCAGCCTTAGAACAACTTGAGGGCAGCTTGAGCCCCATGATGCGTATGCACCAGGCTGATGTGTGTGCGCCAGGCTGATGCATGTGCACTGGGGCTGATGCGTGTGTGCCGGGCTGATGCGTGTGCTCCGGGCTGATGCGTGTGTGTGCCAGGGCTGATGAGTGTGCTCAGGGCTGATGTGTGTGCGCTGGGGCTGATGCGTGTGCTCTGGGCTGATGCGTGCGCGCCGGGCTGATGCGTGCGCGCCGGGCTGATGCGTGTGTGCGCTGGGCTGATGTGTGTGCTCTGGGCTGATGTGTGTGTGCCAGGGCTGATGCGTGTGCTCTGGGCTGATGCATGTGCGCCGGGGTGATGCGTGTGTACCAGGGTGATGCTTGTGCGCTGGGCTGATGCATGTGCGCTGGGGCTGATGCCTGTGCTGTGGGCTGATGCGTGTGCGCCGGGCTGATGCGTGTGCGCTGGGGCTGATGCGTGTGCTCTGGGCTGATGTGTGTGCTCTGGGCTGATGCGTGTGTGCCAGGGCTGATGCGTGTGCGCCGGGGTGATGCGTGTGTGCCGGGCTGATGCGTGTGTGCCAGGGCTGATGCGTGTGTGCCAGGCTGATGCGTGTGTGCCAGGGCTGATGCGTGTGTGCCGGGGTGATGCGTGTGCACCGGGCTGACGCGTGTGCGCTAGCGGCACGGTGAGAGGCTGGATGAGGGAAGAAAGCCTGGCGTGGGTCAGCTCTGAACTAGGGGTGCAGCGCCTGGCAGGCGGCCTGGAGCCGGGCGCGGAAGGAAGAGCCAGACCGTGTCTGAGGGAGACAGCGATGCCCAGACTCCGCGTTTGAAGTCGGCGTACAGATCAGATTATAGTGTTATCTGGAGTACGGCTTGTGTTTGGTTATGAAACGTGAGACCTGTGTTTTGCTGACCTGTTTTTTTCCTCACTCATCCCTCCCCAGCTCTGTCCTGGGTTACTTTTCCAAATGAATGAGCTAATACAACATACGGAAGGTTCAAAACAAGCTCATTATCACCCTAGCAAGCCAACTATATAACATTTACTCAGGACTCCTCTACAGACATCAAGGCTTGCTGGGCTGACTTTATTTCATTTGACAGGATGACAGTCGTTTTACTTACAGTGGTTTGTACTTTTGTCTGTTCCTTTAGGATCGACTCTAGAAATGGTGGTTTGAGCTTTCTGTCGTCAGCACGTCTGTGTGCCTCATAAATGCCCAGCTCCGTAACAATCAGGGCTAGCCCCTGTTGGTTTCTGTTTCATCTGCCTTTTGTTTGTTTCTGCCTAAATTGCTCAACTACATTCTAAAGGAAATTACAAAAGGAAGGACTGACCTTAAAAAGTTATGAGAAGATGATGTAACAGTCATATCCCAGCAACAATGCCCCTGACCGGTTGAGTAACTGCTTGTACTCCCTGCTCCCTGTTCCCCAGCCAGGGTGGGTCTCTATCCAGTTGGGTCATGGATCCTCTGAGACTGCTGAACGCTATGGACCTCCTTCTCACAAAAATGTGGAAACACCATCTTACGTGTGTGTTAGGGGGTACTCACAGCTCTCCTGGCACCCCTAGGATGTGGGCCAAAAGGCCCTGTCTGGAGCCAGGATAAGGACCCGCCAGGTGGGCTGCCTGCTCCGTCTCCTGGAGTGGCTAGCTCTGGCCTTGGGCTGGAGATCAGCCCCCAGGTGATGGCTGGTGGTGTTTCCCAGCTGCCGTGACGGGTCGAGCAGTGACCGCCCGTCGGACTCAGGCATCCATCCTGGGCCCTGGAGAGCCTGGAAGCTGCGGGCAGAGCGCCTGCCGGGGATGCTGTCGTGCCCGTGACGTTAGGATGCTCCAGTTCACTTTGTGGGGAATGTAGGGTAGTTAAAATTAGCAGTGAGAGCCTCCAAGAGTCAAGGTTGTCCAAGAGCGTTGAGCAAGGTCACATTGAGATCAGGCTCGGGGTGGCGGGTGGAATTCCCAGCCAAGCCGCAGTGGAAGGGTCAGGCCTGCAGCTGCAGCTCTCCCGGGCCCTGGCGTCGGCCCCGAGAGGGGCCCGGGCTTAGATCTCTGCCTGTGCTGCCCCTGATGTGGTTACCCTAGAGCCAGATGTGTGTCATGGCTTGGGGAGCGGGCCCCCTGCACCTGCAGGTTCCCTGTGCACGGACCCCCAGGGCGGCTGCACTGTGCAGTTTTGTAGTGTAAGGGACTCGAGGGCCTGTGGGGAGTCCTGGGTAGAACAGTGCACTCTGCCTTTCGTGTGTGTGTATTAAGCAATGTGTATAGCATTGTTTATCTAACTGCATAGTGTAACATGCTATAGCACACATAATTACACACATGTAACGTGTATGACCGGAGAAGGCAATGGCACCCCACTCCAGTACTCTTGCCTGGAAAATCCCATGGACGCAGGAGCCTGGTGGGCTGCAGTCCATGGGGTCGCTAAGAGTCAGACATGACTGAGGGACTTCACTTTCACCTTTCACGTTCATGCATTGGAGAAGGAAATGGCAACCCACTCCAGTGTTCTTGCCTGGAGAATCCCAGGGACGGGGGAGCCTGGTGGGCTGCCGTCCATGGGGTCACACAGAGTCGGACACGACTGAAGTGACTTAGCAGCAGTAGCAGCAGCAATGTGTATGACAGTCTACTATCGTAACGTGTATTTTATTTCAAGTTCCTTGGAGGATGTCTAGGGTTCTAGTTGCCCCACCAGCTCCTTTTCATTGATGACATGAGGGACAGGGTGTTTCTTAGGACCGTGATGGAGGGTCTGAAGCTACAGTGCCAGGCGTCCACTGGGCCTGCTTGGCGAGCTCCCGATTCAGAGGAGTGGGGGGCGGCCTCCTCCGCTCTAACAGAACAGGAGGGCCTGGGGTGTTCTCCAGCCTTCCCCACGGGCCTCCTCCAGGCCCCCTCTGCAGAGGGACCCCTCTGGTCTCTGGCACGCGGCCACTTATTTCCTCTCGAGACAGGCCATGTGATCCTTTCCAGCCCAGCTCCTCTCAGCTGGGCAAACCCAGAGTCCCCCCCGCCGCTTACAGCACCGCCCCTTCATACTCTTCAGATGAAGAGCGCACAGCCGTCCCCGATGATTCTCGGCAATCTGCTACCCCGTCTGCAGCCCTGAAGATTAGAATCCCATCCTCATGGGAAGCCACGAGGCACATCACGTCTCTGTGACTTTATGCTCCACTCTGATGCTTGTCTGTCCTGTGTGACAGGTGAGGTAGAGGTCGTTTTGAACTAAAGACTTTTGATCGGGCCAGGTTGCAACTTCCGCCTGGAAAGGAACCAGCCCGCCCCGTGCCTGGCCCTCGCCTCCCGCCCGGCCCACCCTGTGAGCTGCCAGTCTCTGCGACTGCCTGACCCCTGCTTTTGGGGGAGGGTTCCCACAAAAAAGCAAGACCAGAATGGGGCTCTGGCCTCTCCCCGCCAGTTCCCGTTGGTTTTCCCAGCCCAGCAGTGACATTGTTGACAGGCTCACAACAGCGCTGGGACGCAGAATCGCCGGCCGGGCTGCTGTTTGTCCCCCTGAGGGGCCCAGCAGTCACCATCCTGCAGCTTCTGGGCAAGCGACCTAGTGCCTCAGTTTTCCCATCTGCAAACTGGTGCTAAGAACGTTTACCGCATCGGACTGTTGCAAGGACGGAGCGAGCTCGCACACACAAAGCACTATGAACAGTAGTTGGCACCCAGGAGGTCCGCTCAGAGTTTCAGCTGCCGTGACGCACCCACACGAAGCATGAGAATGCAGTACTAGGGAGGGGCTTGGCGGCTCCCGGGAGGGAGGGATACGCTCCGGCGGGAGAGGACCTCCGGGGCCCCGTGCACACCCGGGTCGGGGCGGGAGTGCCTGCCGTCATGCAGGGCAGAGCCAGCACCGCCAAGCATGGGGCCGTGTGGCTGGGCAGGAGTCTGGCCGGGGCTGGCAGCTGGGCTGGCCCGGCGCGTTCGGCTGCGCGTCCTGGCTGGGGCTGTGGAGTCGGGCAGTGTGTGAACAGAAGCGTGCGCAGGTGGACGTGCCGCTGTCCGCTGTGTCCCCCGTGCTGGGCCACGAGCGTGGGGTCAGGTCTGTGAGCCCGGTAGGGAGTGGGGCAGTGTGCGGACCGAGGGGCTCACCCTGCCCGGGATCCTGCGGGCAGCGGCCAGCTGGTGCCCAGAGGCGCCCAGGCTGCTGCCAGCCTGACTCCCTGGCCCAGCGTGAGCCCGCTGCAGCCCTCGGGGAGGGTGGTGCGGTGAGTCGTACAGTGAGCCTTTTATGGTCTGAAGTTTTTTCTCTCTCTTTTTTTTGGTGGGGGTGCCCACAAGCGCCCGGCATGTGGGATCCCTGACCAGGCATTGAACCCACACACCCCGCAGTGGAGGCACTGGGGAAGTTCCCCAAAGTGTTTTCTTGACAGACTTAACCAGATGCCCCAAAGAATAACTTCTTTAACCAAATACATAATTTTTCTATTTGTAGTTAACTGCCTTTAATTGGCTGTTGCGCCAGCCCGGCCATCCTTCCACTCCCAAGGATGTTCCGTGCTCCCTGGGAGACATTGGGAAATGCAGGCGCCCCATGAAGGCTTCTCCAGGGGGCCAGCCCTGGGGAGCTCAGTGGGCCTTGCAGGAGGGAGGGTGGTTCCGGGGGCGGTGCGCAGCCGGCTTTCCTGGCCCTGCTGGATGCGGGCTCCCTTGTGCAAACACCACCGTGCCTCCAGGTGACCTCACCTGTCAGCCGCCAGGGCAGCTGAGTCATGACGCTGTAAATTATATCCGCCAGGGCAGGTTTGTAGCTGCGGTTATGTCTTCTCCCTGTTAAAATTAGTCTCAAGGAGAGAGTAAGGTGGTGTGCTGAGTTTCTCGCTCGTCATTTACAGGCTTCCCACAGGCCCTGCAGGCCTTTGTCCTTTGATAGTGGTGCCCTCGGTGTGCGGTTCTGAACGGGATCAGAGCTGCTGGCCATGGGGAAGGAGGGACAGTGCCCGCAGCCTGGAGCGGCAGCGGCTGGCCCAGGTCGGGCAGCAGCCCTGGGTCCCTCTCCGCCCTGTGCCTCTCTGCTGTTCTCGGTGTCCAGGGACGGATGCTGACCCCACGAGGGGCACCCCACCCCCGGCGGCTGGCCAGGAGGTGCCTTCACAGGGCCAGCCGCACCCCGCTGTGAGCGCTCTGTGAAAGGCAGTTGGTTCTGTTTGCTGGGGGCAGGTGTGCGCATGGGGAAGACAGCAGTGTCGAGGCAGGACTGCTGCTAAGGGGACAGCGGGGTCTCGCGGGGACAGTGGGCAGGAACCGGATCCGCTCCAGACTCGTGCAGTCACTGCGTTGCGCCCGATGGGGAAGTGCTCGCTTGGGAACGGTGACTTATTCTGGAAAGGCTTTAAGCTGGTCTAGGAGTCTGTAAAGGTGCAGTAAGGTGCGTTTGCAGCTCGCATGCTTGTGTGTCCTGCTGTGGTCTGTTTCCAGTGAGTGCCCATGGGGCCTGCCCCCCCACCCCAGCCTAGGAGCTCCCCGGGAGTGCAGAGGGGCGCTTGCCGCTAGCCTGTGCGGGTCCTCCATGTCTGTGCCCAAGCTCCGTCTTTCTGGCCCAGAGTTGAAAACCAGAGGGGCCATGAGCTCAGACTCCTGCCTCCCTGGGCTGGAGAGGGGGGCGGGCACAGCCCAGGGGCTCCCAAAGGGCCGGAGCCAAGCTGGGCTCCCTTGTGCCTTTGAGGCAGCGTTCATTCAGGAGAAACCCAGAAGGAGGGCCCCCCGGGTCTCCCCACCTGCCTTCCCCCACGTGACAGCCCCCGCCCCTTCAGGCGGCCTCAGGTGTGTCCTGAGACGCTGTGGACACCCAGCTTGTGGACTGACGTCAGGGGCTGAAAAGCCCCCTCACTGGTTCTAGAAGTGTTGCTCAAACTCAAGATCGAGCGTCTTCAGAGACCGTTTTGTGAAGACAGAAATGTCACAACTGCAGACGTTCTGGGCTCCGTCGGGCGGGCTTCAGGGAGTATGCGCAAGCCCGTGCGCTCGGTGCGGCTCCTCTGCCTCTGCAGCGGTCAGTGCCAGCCTCTGTCTCGGCCTTTCCCGTGTGCCCGTCCTGGGGAGCGCCATCAGTGAACGTGGGTGCAGAGGGCGCCAAGGGGACGCAGGCTGGCAGGACGGAGCGGGAGGCCAGTGGCTCCGTGGGCTTCACGCCCTGGGAGCGAGTCCTGGAGTGGGTCCTTGTGCACCACCCTGGGATGCGGGCCTGGGCCGCGCAGCGGGCCTGTTGCCCTGGATGGGGCAGTCGGCGACGATGGAGTGAAGGATGGACGGACATGGGAACCGCCTGTGCTGCAGCCCCGGCAGGGCCGGCCGTGCGTGAGGCTGTGGCTCTGAGCTCGCAGTGATAGGTGGGTCCCTGACCTGGGAAGGCCTGTTGAGATGCTGGGGTGTTGGGCGTGGCCCCAGCAGCTGCTGTTGCGGAAGCCATCAAGCCAAGGTCCCACGGGTAGGGGAGGCGGGGACCCACGGTCCCTTCTCCCTTGCTGGACCCCCAGGGATGGTGAGCTCGTGCTTGGAGGGAGCCTCCTGGGGTGGGGGACACCCGCTGTGGAGCCAGGCTGACCCTGAGTCCCACTTACCGCCCCGTTTCTGGTTCTGCCTCTCCGGTCACCTGTTCTCTGCAGTCATCCTGGCGGGGGGGTCAGCACGCAGGGTGGACACCCCGGATGGCTGCAGCTGAAAGGGTGCTGACTCTCTCCCCTGTGAGGCCCCTGGGGACAGAGATGAGCCCCTGGGCCTGGGCGGGGGCTGCGCCCAGGAGGACCTGCTGGAGGAAGCAAGAAGCTTCCTGAGTCTCGGTGTCTTCACAGGACTTGGATGAGCACAGGCCAACTTGGCGATGGATTACGCTTTTATCCCCCAGGAGAGAAACCAAATAAACAGAATAGAGTTACTTCGGGCCCCTGGCCAAACGAGGCATATTTTGGATCTGGTGACCTTTTTCTTTGGGTCACTAATCACTGGAGAAGGTTTTGACCGTATTCCATTTCAGAATAGGAAGAACAGCTTATTTTTCAGAGTGGCAAATAAGGAAAAGAATGAAAGTATCTCGGAGTCTCTGTTTCCAGAGGCTCCCCCGGGAGGAACATTTTTATAGACACCACACGTCCTCGCCAGCCCTGGCCAACTTTCCGTCCCGGCGTGCCGGGGTGTGCTGTGAGCCGGCCGGCGCCTGGGAGGCCGGCACCTGCCCACATCCCTGCAGCCCGCCGGCCACATGGGGGCCCCGCGCTGGGCCGCCCAGCTCTCCTGGGATCTTCGTAGATCACGAACCTCAGCGTTTTCACAGCTGCCTGTAGAAAGTCCCTGTCATCACTGAGCCCCAGAGCGCTCGTGGCCATAGTCAAAGCCGGGGATGGGGCGTGACGCCGCCCTCGTCGAGGCCACAGAAGACGCCCCACCACCGCTCTCCTCGGCCTCGGTACCTGGCTCAGGTGCAGGCAGCACATGCGTGACTGTACAGCGGAGGTGTGCCTTGCGTGGACACGTGTGCCGGGCGAGGGCTGGGTGCCGACCGCCGAGCGTCGTGGCCTTTCCTCCTGGCTACCTTGACCTTGCGCTGCCGCCGGGGTTGTACCTGAGTGCAAGTCCCTGTCTGCGTTGCCACCTCTCCCTGTGCCTTTAAGCCACAGAGAGGTCACCTGGGAGGATCCCTGTGTCTGAGCACCGAGGGGACAAAGCCCCCTTTGGCCGGGGCTGGGGATTGCCCTAAATGCCTCGGCAGACTCGGAGCTGGCGTCGACCCGGCAGTTCTGGGGAGCCCGAGAGCTTCTCGGCGTCCTCGTTTGTCTCTCCTGCTGCTGCCTCTCCCGTGTGTCCCGGGGTGCCGGTCCTAGGACGCTGCACGAGAAGCCCTAGGGGGCCCAGAACCCGGGGCTGGCGGGGGATGGGGTGACTTAGACCTCAGCCTGCTCAGAGGGGGCTGCTGCTCGCTTCTCAAGGGGGTAAGCACTCAGTGCCCCCAGCTCTTCTCAGCACAGAGACTCATGGTGTCCTTGGGGGTCCTGGGCTTGGCTCCCTACCCCCACAAGGCTCTGCATACAGCTCAGAACATTGGAGGTCATTTGGTGGTGAGGCTTTGGGGTTTGGGTGTAGCAAACTGTAAAATAACAGAGCTCGGGTGGCTTATCGATGGTGCACGGTACCAGCCGCCTGGTGCTGGGCCCACGCGGAGCCAGCTCGCGCTGCCGGGGCTGCCCTGCCAGGCTGGGCGAGGCCATCTGGACTGGAGTGGAGGTCGCTCATCCCTGCCTCACCCAGCTTGTGCCACTTGCAGGGAGCCCTGGGGCCTGGGGAGGTGCGGAGACTAGTGCTGGCCCCACAGCTGTGGCCGCGTGTCCGGGCTCCAGCCACAGGTCGCAGGCTGCGCGGTGTGCGCCGCGCCGTGGATCTGTCCTGGCCAAGACAGGCGAGCACGCGGGGCAGGCGCAGAGCCCTCCTGCGGCCAGTGCCCGTGTGGGTGTCCTGTGAGGGGCCAGGGGAAGGGGCAGGACGGTCATGGTGGAAGGGGGAGCCCCTGCCCTGTGACAGCCACGGCTGAGACCTCTAGCCCTGTCACCCGCGGCTCCTGGCAGGCGGGCAGCGTGGACACAGGCTCCCTCCTGGTCTTGGCCAGGTCCCTCCCCTCCAGGCACCTGAAAGTGGGGGTGGGAGGGTCAGAGGGAGCCCCGTGGCCAGCTGGCGAGTTGCCCGCCCCGCTCTCCTGTTTTCTGAGCCAACTCCTCCTCAAGGGTCATCCCAGGGTCGTCCTAGCAGCGGGCAGGTACCGGGCAGGGGAGGTGTGGTCAGCCGCTCCGTGCCTGCTTTTACAGAGAGGGGCTGCACTTGGTTCTGATAACCAAGTAGAATCCTTAAGGTAAATTTATGCTTTTATAGTAACTTTATCACTTAGTGACAACCCTGGGTCAGATTCCTCGTAAAGCTAACGGTGTCGTCGTCCTTAGAGCACCCTCTTGTTCTTCTGGGCCGTTCACGCCCAGAGTAGAGCCTGTCCAGTAGCTCAGATTCTCAGGGAGCTAGCTGGTTCCCGGTGTTGGGTGGTTGGGGTCCTTAGGATTGAGTACCTGCGCAGCGCATCCCCTGCCACACACGTGGCGGGGGTTTCCAGAACTGTCCTCATGGCCCGGAGGCCTGCGCTGCTGCGGTGTAACCCCTTCTCCAGGGGGGGCCGTGGGCGGAGGCTGCGCACGTGCTTCAGGCCTGGCACCCATGTCTCCGCTCCGTTTCCCACCTCGAGGTCGGAAGCTCAGCTGCTTCCAGGGTGTTTGGACTCACGGATGCTGACCCCCTGTATCTGTGCAGAGCCTGCCCTGCTCTATCTTGGAAGTGTGGCGTCCCAGGAGCCAGGATGTCGGGGTCCAGGTCTGGGGGACCCTGACTGAGTCTTCTTCCTCACCGGGTTTGGGGAGCCCTTCTGCTCGAGCCGCCCGCTTGCCAGCAAGGCTCTTGTATCCCCTTGCGGGCCCCTCGTCCCCTGGGCGGCAGCCGCTGTTGTGACTTGGCGTCCCATCCCCGCTGAGTGGCACGCTGACGTACTAGACGTAAAGCTGCCCATATAAAGTCAGGGTGAGGGGCAGTCTGGAGCCGGTCATGGGCCTGGCTGTCGGGGTGCTGACTGACCAGGTCCCTGGGTGTCACCCTCTTGGCCCACCGTCCCCCTGCTGCCTGCATCTGGTCACCAGGAGACTCACCTGTCTGTCAAGAAATTAAGTTTAAATCAGATTTGAGCAGTAATGCTCCTTGTTCGCTTTCGTCCCAACCATCATCTTAAAATCTCCTTTTAATTAACTCCGTTTCCAGTTCCTTCTGCCTGCTGGGTTGTTTGCTTGAGCGCCTGGCACTGCACCCCTGATCAGGAGCCGTGGTCCTGCTCTCCTGTGCCCTGCGGCCCAGGATGGGTGGGCAGGGGTCCTGGGGCCTGGGGACCCAGGGCAAGGCAGCTTGCTCCCCTCCAGCTGCTGCTGTTCCTTCTTTTTTTCCTTTGTAAAACTGCTTCTTTGGCAGCTTTCACTTCTCATGTAGGCAAGTCCCAAGCTAATATTTATCCTGTGAAGTATCTTAAAAATGCTGGAGGGCAAGTTATTTGCAGAGAGCTTTATCAGTCTTTGAAAGAGAGTCATTGTTACATTGATAAACTGAGGCACTGCTTACAATAGCCAGATTGTGTTTGAACTTGCAACCTTTAATGCAACAGTTAGTTTTTGTTAACAGACGGAATGGTGTTGGCTGTTCTGGTAAAGAGGTCTTTATCCTTGTGTTTTTTGTTTGTCATGGGCATGCACTGGGAGAGGGGAGACCTGGCGCCCATCACTGGTTTTGTAATACATTCAGGTGTTCCTCGTTTTATGATTGGCAGGCTTTTCAGGAACGCGGACTTTGTACATGGAGCCCTCGGTTTTTATGAATCATCCCTTTAAAAGTGGAGGTGCTGCCTTTCAGAGGGAAAGCTGCCTCACCATGCAGTCTTCAAAGTCTCAGCAGTGTGCATGAAACAAAAAATGATAGGAGTAACAAGAATGTGCAGAAGGTGGTATTATTTATGTGTGGTCAGGAGGTTTCAGGTCTAAAGGAAAACACTCTGACGATGAACTAAGAACTTTCCTGAGGCCGTTACTTTTCAGTGGAAGGAGTGGCTTCCTGGGTCTTCGCTGGAGCCCGCTTCCCTACATGGCAGCCCCTCTTGACTCTGAGCGTCCGGGTAGGAGGTGGGGAAGTCCTCTGGGGGTGGGAGGGTGTCCAGGGCCTTAGCACCAAGCACCCTCGAGTTCATGTCCCTGCCTCCTGCCCAGGGGTCTGGAGTGGAGGTGAGTGCTGTGGCTTCTGTACAGGGACAGATGCGGGGACTCTCGTGTAGCTCTGATAAGAAGCAGGTCCAGAGGCGAGTTAGGCCTCAGTGACCCGGGGCTGGGAGCCTGGGCCAGTGGGGGCGGAGGGGCCTCAGGCGGGCTGTGCTGAGGCTGGAGGCCAGGATGTGGGGATGTGTGCCAGCACCGGTGCTCCTTGGAGGGGCCCGAGGACGGGCGCCCGGGGGGCGGTGCCTCTGCCCTTGAGAGACCTCAGTCGGACCAGGCACTTCCTCCTGGGTCAGCTGACTCCCTCCGGCTGCTGACTCGCTGTTCCTCCGCGGCCTCAGCGCTTCCCTCTCTGTCCCTCCTTTCTGACTCACGCCTGCGCTGTGCACAGAGCTGCCTGTGGCCTGAGTGGGGCCGAGAGCCCATCTTCCCGCTGTCCTCACTGTGGCCACACAGGTACACACCCTGTCCATGCCCCAGCGTCCCTGTGGGTGCTGGCTGAATTGTTTGGGGGACGCGCTGAGTTTCTGCAGGGGAAACAATCCCATTTCTGGCCATCGTGACTCTCCAGGCCGTTTTCTAGGTGTCCCTCCCACTGCTGTCCTCTCCAGAACTTTTTCTTCTCCCCCAACAGAAACTCTGAACCCCTTACATTTACTTATTTTTTTCAGAGGAATTCCAGCTTTTTCATTTTTGTCCTTTTATACAAAACCAAGAAGAAGAAATAGAACTGCAGAAGTAGTTAACTGGTAGAACACACGTTCACAGAAATCTGGATAGGAAGACAAGCTTATTTACAATGAGGAAACACATTTTTTTGTTGTTACTTAAAAAAAAAAAAAAAATCATGTATCTCTGGCTGCACTGGGTCTTCGCTGCTGTGCGAGGCCCCCTCTGGTTACCCAGGCTTCTCGTCACAGCGGCTTTTCTTGCTGTGGCTTGTGGGCTCTTCCCAGACCAGGGATCGAACCTGTGTCCCCTACATTGGTAGGTGGGCTTCCCTGGTAGCTTAGACGGTAAAGAATCTACCTGCAATGGAGGAGACTCGGGTTGGATCCCTGGATCAGGAAGGTCCCCTGGAGAAGGGAATGGCAACCCACTCCAGTATTCTTGCCTGGGAAATTCCCATGGACAGAGGAGCCTGGAGGGCTACAGGCCATGAGGTCGCAAGGGAGTCGGACACGACTGAGCAACTGACACTTGCAACGCTTGTCTTAACCGCTGGACCACCAGGGAGGTCCCTCTACATTTGTTTTTAATGCATCTGGAAACCCATCGCCACTGGTGAGCCTCTATGTCAGTGCTGCATGTTCATAAATTTACGCTCTGGAGCCACCCAGCCCTTCCTTCAGTGCTTACGTGGCTGGCAGGTGCCTGGGGACCCTGGGCCTCCTTTCCGGCTCAGACTCTGTTTCCCGGTGCTGTGGTTTTGTCTGGAGGCAGCATCCTTCTGCTGGCTCACAGACTATAATCCAGTCCTGGGTTTTGGGGGGTGGAGGGGGCAGCACTTAGTCCTGGGAGATGTCAGCACTCATGGGTTAATGAGTGGGAGAGAAAGGTGCTTATTGGTGTTTGCAGCTGAGAAACTTGGACTTGGGCTTTGGCCTGGGGAGTCCAGTGCCATCTGGACCTCAGGAGGGGCAAGGTGCTAGACAAGCATGAGAGCTGCTCAACCCCAGGTGAATCTGTTTCAGACCTTGCAGGACTTTTCTGTCTTGTTGCTCGTGGCCTGGAGAGAAGAGGGTTGATCACTGACTCCTCCTGACTCCCAGGGCATTATGCCTGGGAGTGGAGGCTGGCCATGTGTACCCCTGAGTGCAGTGCATTGTGGGAGAATCCATGATGAATGAAGCAGGTGGTGGTGCAGCTCGGGACGGGTGCCTGACGTCAGTCCAGCGGGGAGAAGGCTAAATAAATAAAGCAGCAGAGCGAAATCCGGGCTCCAGGAGGGGCGACAGGTGCTGTCGGTGAAAAGCTCTGTAATTGTGCTTGGAAACCGGAGTAGCCACCGAGGAAGGGCCTCCCGGCGACACAGGACAGAGGGGTAGCGCTCATGTACTGGACTGTTTGGGAGGGACCTGCTGCGTTCCTGGTGGGTGACTGAACGGTCTGCAGTTACTTTATTGCTGAAGACAGATTGGGAAGAGCTTCTGAGCTGGTCCTTGGTGATCAGCTCTGAGTCTTTTAGTGGACCTGCCAGGAGCTGAGTCCACAGCTGGCTCTGCAGACATGCCTCCCCCACCCTTCAACCCCATCCAACTCTCTTGGGTTGCCTGGCCTTGCAAGCCTCTGTCAGCACTCTGAAGCATCTGAGGTTCAGCTTCGTTGTAGAACAGTCCTGAATGTCATTCTACATATCAGGCTCTGACGTGAAGTTTGGATAGGGAAACTGAATTAGGAAATGACTCTGGGTCATATAGAAGCACTAACAGTATGTATATCATGGTGAATCCTCAGAATGCCTCTCTCCACATTCAGAGTTGTTTAGTCGCTCGGTCGTGTCTGACTCTCTCGCGACCTCACAGACTGTAGCCCACCAGGCTCTTCTGTCCATGAGATTTCCCAAGCAAGGATACTGGAGTGGGTTGCCATTTCCTCCTCCAGGGGATTTTTCTAACCCAGGATTGAACCCGCGTCTCCTGCATGAAGGGGTCGACAGAGGAGACAGCCAAGGATGAGATGGTTGGATGGCATCACCAACTCGATGGACGTGAGTTTGAGCACGCTCTGGGAGTTGGTGATGGACAGGGAAGCCTGGCGTGCTGCAGTCGATGGGGTCGCAAAGAGTCAGACATGACTGAGTGGCTGAACTGAACTCATGCATTGGCAGGCAGGTTCTTTATGGCTGAGCCACCAGAAAGCTCCTCTCTACATCCATAGCTTAAAAAAAACTTTATGGGACCATTATGTGTAGATGATTTATAATGTGCCTTCTGTGCCTATTATTAGGCACATTTCCACGTCAACAGGTAATCCCACACCGTGGAGTTTGTGTCAGAATCTGTCTTCCTTTACATGAGCAGGTTGCTCAGTGGTGTTGATCTGCAGACTGTACAGGTTTTGCTTTCCAAAGAGCAGAATTGCAGGATCAAAGGGTATTTACATTCTGAGGCTTTGCACATCTACCGAGACGACTGCAGTTGTGAGAAATCGTTGCTGACGGAGTCAGGATGGCCGGGATTAATCCCACAGGTGATCGTGCCACTTGCTGTGAGCACATCAGCCCCGGTGACCCCAGGAAGGCGCTGGCCCTGAGTCGCAGATTTCTCCAGACAGCGGGAGGAATTCAGGTACCAAAGCGGGCTTCTTCATCACAGACCCTCAGGGGCCCTCAGGTTAAGGAGTTGCTCAAGACAGAGGACAGATTCCTGAGCTGATAGTCTGGTTGATGCCCTCTGGGAGGATCCCTCCCCCTCCTCCTCGGGTGATGTCCTGTTTGCTCAGCCTGAGCTCAGAGGGGAGCGGGCCCTCCCCTATGCCCGCCTGCAGTGGGGCTCCCCAGCGCCCTAGGACCACACCCTCCTCCTGGTAAAACGGACCGGAGGTGACTGAGACAGTGGAAAGGCTTAGGAAGGGTAGAAAGACTTCACAAGGTCTGCATTGTGCTTTTAGACCACGGTCTTGGTCGCTCAGCAGCGCCTGGCAGTCCTGTTAATGTTGCAGAGATGACTCATCCCCTGTGTGGCACGCTGACCTTCAGCTGACTTCAGGTGTGTGTGTGTTGGGGGTGGGGGGGCGGGCGGTGACTGCAGAATGCTGCAGAATATTCTTGCTGGTTGTCTTTATGGTCTTAGTAAGAATGACTGTAACCCCAGACTAAAGCTGTGTGTGTTCCCTTCATTCACCAAAATGTTTACCTTTTAAGAGAACTAGTTTTGATTTGAACATTCCTCAAATATATTTCATACTTCTTCACTTTAAAAACATTTGGCCCTTTTGTGTTTACTTGACACATGGACCGTAATTCAAATAATTGTGTGTTGTTCGGCAGTTGGGTGGCTTCCAGAACTTCTCGAGGAGCGCTGCGTCCTCTGCCTGAGAGGGGACCCTGGACACTGCTTTGATCTGATACAAGTGCCCTCAGAAGGTTTCATTACAGCTCTGCAGTCTTTAGCGGTAGCCCCTAATTATACCCTTGTCCTTGAGGTCTGTTTCTGTATTTTTTTCTTTTCTTGGCTGTTCCTTGAGGTTTATGGGATCTTAGTTCCCCCACCAGGGACTGAACGCAGCCTCACAGCCGTGAAAGTGCAGAGCTCTAACCAGTGGACCACCAGGGAATTCCTTGTTCTCGGTTGTATGTATGTAAAGTGAGGAATCTTTGTTTTCATGTTTCTTAAATAATGTTTGGTTGTTAACGCATCCCCTTCGGCTGCTTGCCTGTCTCTAACACACTGCAGATGACAGAGTCTGCGTTTGTTGGTACCTGGCCCTGTACCTTAGATGAAGTGAGGAGTTTGGGGAAATGCTAGTCTCCTCTGGAACTGTTGGCAGTGGCTGGCTGCCCACTCGGCCTTCAGGTTGATCCTGAAGCTCAGTTTTCCTTGGCCAGTTGGGTAGGAGCAGTGTGGTTTAAAAGCTTGTTGCTGTTTCCATAGCAGCCAACGCTTCATCCTGACCCAGTGGCTAAAGTGGCAAATTGATGCTAGAAACATTTACAAGAAGAAGGCAAAAAATCTCTCAGAGATTTTTAATTAGAAAACAAACAAACCTACTCACCTGACGTGCAAATAAAGAACCGTGTAAAGGTCAGAGGTGGGAAGTCAGGTGAGCAGGTCTTTGTTTTCAGCAGAAGGTGAAAGTCGTGGAGAAGGTCTTCTCTGGGGACAGAGCAGTTTGTCCTTGTTTCAGGGCCATTTCCTCCGACACGAGCCTTCTGAGTGCTCCTTCGCGTGTGGGTAGCAGCTCCCTTTAGCAGAGAGTGAGGGCAGCTGCTGTTTGAGAACAGCTTGGTGTCCATCCTCATGCCCTGGGAGCTGCGGGAGGGGCGCACTGGGTCTTCGCTGCTGTGCTCGGGGCTGCTCTTGTTGCGGCGAGCAGGGGCCACCTCTCGCTGTGGTGCACACATTTTTCTTGCTGCGGAGCACAGGCCCTCGGCACCCGGCCTTTGGTAGTTGCATCACATGGGCTCAGTAGTTCATGCTTTCAGGCTTCCTTGCCCCGTGGCCTGTGAAATCTTCCCAGACCAGGTATTGAAGCTGTGTCCCCTACGTAGGCAGATGGATTCTCACCCACTGTACCACCGGGGAAGTCCAGATGGCATGCGCTTTGATGTGATCCGGTATTAAATGTTTTTGCTGTCATATAAGCTGTCACTGGGGTTTGCCAGGTTTGCTTCCACGTGCCGTCTGCGTGTTTGACCTGATGCTGTGCTTTAGGTGGTTCAGAGCGACTCCTTCCGCAGGGCATGAGGGCAGGGGCAGCATGGAGTCCCGTACGGCGGCGTGTGTCCTCTGTGCAGGGCTCGCAGGGGGCTCCGCACACCCGCATCAGAGCAGACCGGCCCCTGCCCGAGGTGGGCCGGTGGAGGGGAGCTGAGCCTTCCACGCTCCCCCTCGTCCTGCTGTACACTCCCTTCCTAAGAGACGACTTTTAGAAAGTAGTTCTTAAATAGAGTGTGTTTTGAGATTAAGTTGCAGTATGCCAGTTTACAGGCATTTAAAAAAACATTTCTAGGAGGGTGCGCCGTCTCCTGTCCTGAGGATGCACGAGAGGGGCCACATCCCCGCGTCCCTGCCGTGAGGGCTGTGACCCGGCCTCCCAGGGGAGTGGGCAGCCTGGCCCAGGCTGGGTGCCCTTGACGGGGAGGTCTCGGGCACTGTCTGGGGAGGGACGAGGGACCGGGGGCTGGGCCGGGCCAGGGAGTCAGAGAAAAGCCGCCCAGGAGAAGTGCGCTGGAGTGCCTGGGCCCGCGGAGGCTCCTGCACGTTGCTGGGATACTAATCCATTGAGAAACACTTTAATTAGACTGGCTTGTTACAGTGTAGCAATATTTTCATCCCCTCGATCCCTGGGGCCCCTTTCCAGATTTCCTTTGATTCAGTCTCTGCATACTCGGAGTATTTGACACACGCAGTCACATGCCTCCTTACTCCCTCTCCCCCTCTGCCTGCACGTTCCCAGCAAGCCAATCAGAAGGCGCATCCGACATGGTGTTCAGTGTCTGAAGTGCTCTCAGCCAGGTCTCATGGCATAGAACACACACAGGCGAGGTTACGAAGTCAGACCAGTCATTTCTACCTAGAGGGGCAGTGGGTTGTTGGCCAGGTGCCTGTGGCCAGTGGCTCCCACCTGGGGCGAGCAGGCCTGCAGACCCTCGGGCCCTTCCCCAGAGCTGTGGCTCTGTGGCGCAGCGGAGCCCTGAAGTTTGCATTTTTAAATATGCTGCCTTGGCCTTCCTGGTTCACACAGATTCAGTGCTTCGGTCCATTTGGCTCCCATAACAGGATACCACGTGGGGAAGTCCAAGACTCGCTGCTTTTCTGCCTTAGGGGGGCAGAAACCACTGGTCCTGGCGCTGTTTCCATAGTTGTGCCTTTCCAGAATGCCCTGTTGTTGGGAATCTGGTAATATGTAGCCGTCTCAGATTGGCTTCTTTCAGCAAATTAATGTGCATTTAAGGTTCCTCCATGGCTTTTCATGGTGTGGTGGCTCGTTTCTTTTTAGTGCTGGTTATTATTTCATTGATGTGCCACAGATTGGTGATTCACCTACTGAAGGACATCTTGGTTGTTTCCAGGTCTCGGCCATTGTGGATAAAGCTGCTGTATAGCATCCACGTGTAGGTTTTTTATGGATAAGTTTTCCTCTCCTTTGGGCAAATACCAGGGAACACGATTGCTGCAGCGTATGCTAAGAGTATATTTAGTTTTGTAAAAAGCCACCAAACTGTCCTCCAAAGTGGCCGCACCACTCTGTCCCCACGCAGTGAGCGTGGTTCCGGCTGCTGCACGCGTTCGCCTGCATCGTGCTGTCGGTGCCCTGGGCCTGGGCCGTTCTAACAGGTGTGGGGGCTGTCTCACTGCTGTTTGAATTTGCGTTTCCCTGATGACAGGTGCTGAATGCGGAGCGTCTTTGCTGTGCTCACTTGCCTCCTCTGTCTTCTCTGGTGAGCTGTTTGCTCGGGTCTTTGGCCCACCTGTATAACTGAGTTGTTCATTTCCTCACCGTCGGCTTTGCTTTGGATAGCATCCTTTATCGCTGTGTCTTTTACAAGTATTTTCTCCCAGTCTGGGGCCTGTCTCATTCTCTTGATACAGCATTGATTTTATGTTGGCAATCAATGGCATTTCTGATGCTTTGAAGTATGTAACTTTATAAGCAGATTTTTACCAGAATGTCACCCGCATTTGTATTAGGGTCCTCTGACTTTGCTTGGTTCCGTCTTATGGCTGTTTCCCCTGGTGCAGCAGCTGGCCTTCTCTGGTGCACAGCTGTCTGCCCGGTGTCGCCGGCTTTGCTGCTGCCCTCGGGCAGTCGCCTTTGTCGTGCGTGTCTGGAGGGAGGGCACAGCCAGCTGATGGTAGTGGGGGGGCTGTGCTTTGATTGAGTGGGTTATCTGAGGCTAATAGTTGACGACGTCATACAAAAACGTTAGCAGTTCTGATGAGTTTTTCCAGGGTAGAGATGCCCGTCTTAGATGGTGAGTGTACAAATCAAACAGCCCTTGCCACAAACCAGACACCACAAAGCATGGGCTGCTCGTCCCCGTGCCTGTAACGCTGTGTGCACGCACGTATGCATGGGGCCAAGACAGGAGCCACGGCGCCTGAATCCCCCTCCAGCCGTCCTCTGGCACGTGTGGGTCCCTGACCTTCAAGATCGTATTCTCATCGAATCCTGTGACTTGCATAGACTCTGAACTGCCTGTCAAAAAATTATGCTTCAGTTAAGTTTTTGATGACGTGAAGTTTACAGCCAGCTTTTCCACACAGCAGATTGTAGGAAGTCACGTGTTTTGGCATCAGTCACCCTGAAATTAGAAGCAGGACAATAGAGGAAGTTGTTGATTGGAACAATTGTAGTTTCACTTGTCTCGGTGCATCTGCGAATCACAACCAGGTCGTCGTCAGGGAGGCTCCAGAGGGAGGCCTGACTTCAGAGTCGCTCCGGGCTCTGAAGATCCTAGTGGAACAGGTCACAACGGAAGCCTCTCCGCTCCTTCGAGCGAGTCGGGAGGAGGTTTTCGGGAGGCAGCAGCCTAGTCGTCCTCGGATTGCTTCAGTGTGATGTCACACTTTAGCTCGGGCCTTTTACATCAGGTGTTTCAGAGGAAAGCATTTTCATGGTTTTAGATGTTGTAATTAACAGCTCTAGCCTTTCTAGGAGATAGCTTCCTTAAAGCAGTTTGCTTGCTGTATGAGTACTTCACGGCACTGTGTTTCGGGAGTGAATCTGGCTTGGCGGTGTCCGATTGTCCCCCTAAATGGAGAGACACCCTCCCCACTCACACCTTCCTTTTCTCCTCAAAGCCGCTCTCCTTCCATCTTCTTGTAGAGCAGAGCCCTGAGGAGAAGGGGCCCTCACAGTAGAGTTGGGGGGGTAGGGAGGGGACAGATGTCAGATGTCAGGAAGGGGGCAGTTCATGCCACCTGGGTCCCTGCTCCGTGTCCTGTGCAGGCGCTGTGCATAATTCAGACTGAGGGGAACCCAATTCCAAGCCTCCATTGAGCTGGGGACTTGATGCATCTTGGTGCTGCTTAGACTTGCTGTCAGTCTGGTTATAGCCTCCTCACCCCACCCATTCTCACTCAGACAATTAGAGAACCAGGTTATCAAGTTAAAATACAAAACCATGAGTGAGCCTTCAATGGATGGGAAAGGACCCACGTGGACTTGCCAGGGTGTTGGAAATGTCCTCCCTGTTGACATAGATTAGTCACAACTGATTGAGTGGTACCTTTTCACTGTGTGTGAGTACCTAAGGAAGTGAGCAAGCCCTGGTACCATTCACGTGCACAGCCAACCACTTGGAAGGTATAAGGCAAGGGAAAATCGCATCCGCAGTGGCCACAGAGAAGATGAAATCACTAGGAAGAAACTTCACAAGAAATGTGCAAAACTGTAGGAGGAACGTGTTGAAATTCTCCCTAAAGGCACTGGGTTTGGACTCGGATATACAGAGACAGCCCTAAGGGTGGCGGTTCTCCTTCAGCTAATTTATAAAATCAGTGAAATCTCGGTAAAAATACTGACATTTCCCTCCAGAGCTAGTCAGACTCTTAAAGGTCATTTGCTCATAGAGTTCTTGCAAATAAACATGCCGGAATGGGTCGAGATTCTGGGAGGAGAAGCGCAAGAGGGAAGGCGTGTCCCCAGCGCAGGACCCGCTGGTGGCTCTGTGCCTGCAGAGCCTTTGCTGGGCTCGCTGGATGGAAGTGCAGACAGAGTCCATGTGGGGAGAGGGAGGCGCAATCTCCAAATGCTGGGGTGGGCTTGTAAATAAATGATGCAGAAGCAACCAAACGGCCACTGGGAAGGAGGGATTCTGCAGGAAGTGGGGGGCAGGCCTTCTGCCCTGAAGCCTGGGTCCTTCCTGCTGCCCCCCCGCAGGGGCATCAGGGCCGGATCTGGAGGGTGAGTGAACCCCCTGACAGGCCACAGCACCAGCCCAACCCCAGCAGGTCCCCCTTTCGAGAAGACTGTGCACACGGCCGTGGTTCA
Organism: Bubalus bubalis; assembly: GCF_019923935.1. Taxonomy (NCBI): domain Eukaryota; kingdom Metazoa; phylum Chordata; class Mammalia; order Artiodactyla; family Bovidae; genus Bubalus; species Bubalus bubalis. The sequence continues at coordinate 79,342,804 of NC_059171.1, read as the reverse complement.
GGTCTGGAAGTGCACAGTCCCTGGGCTGCCTGATTGGCCAGCAGGACGCCCCGTGTGAGGCAGGCTCTGCTGACCAGTTAGGTGGCCATGCCTGCCCCTGACCATGAGGGAGACGGCAGGTGGCTGGACCCTCTGCCTGGAAGAGTCCTGGGAGGGGAGATGCCACCACCACCACCACTAGGGGCTCCCCCCGCAACTTTCTTTCCAGAGACCATGGCTGCACCATTCTTAGACGTTTGGTGAGGACCCCAGATGTAAGGAGGGTCTCTGGTGTGGAGACTCGCTCTGCTCCGCAGAGGGGGCGCGCTGGCACTGGCCTGGTGGTCTGACGGCGGGCGGCTTTCCTAAGGGCACCGGGCCTTCGCTCCCCCACGCGCAGCCCCTGCCCCCTGGGCTTCCTGGCCATCTCTAGCTGATTCCGCAGGCCCTTAGGCAGGTGTGGCCCTGGGCCCGGGGTCGGATCCCACAGCCTGAACGCGACCGAGGCCAGGTGGCCGGCTGGGCTTCCTTCACTGCCCTTCGGTGGCTCTTACCTGCTCTTGGAAAATAAGTGCCTGGTAACGCCACCTCCTGTGGCCGGGGTGGCTGACTGGGAGGGGACAGCTCACACCCCTTCCCACTTAAAAGCCTGACCCTAGACTCCTCCTCGGGGAACCAGTGTCCTGAGCTCCCTGTGTTTCCTCTTCTGCTTTGGGCAGAGGCTGCGTAAGAAAACAAAGGGGAAGGAAGTGCAGTTGAGTTTGTAAGTTCTGGGCTGGTTGACTGGTTCACAGTGTGATAAGGGTTTCAGCATTTTTAAGAGCTCTTTTCCTCTTGTTTAATAATAACCCCAGGAAACAGTCGCTCTCTGCTGTGGGGCACCCTGGGGCTGCAGTATGCTAAGCCCATCGCTGGACTCTCCCCGAAGCATGATACCAACCCCTGCCTCCAGTCATGAGACCCAGAAACATCCCCAGGCATCGCCCAGTGCCCCCGGGGCTGAGACTCAGAACCTTAAAGTAATCCTAGTGCACTTACTGCAGAGCCTCATTGCCTCAGTGTCAGCTGTTGCTGAAATGACTCTCTACTCTCCGACACGCAGCTGTTGTTCAGTTGCCAAGTCGTGTCCAACTCTCAGCGATGCCATGGACTGCCGCGCGCCAGGCCTCCCTGTCCCTCACTGTCTGCCAGAGCTGGCTCAGTTCATGCCCATTGAGTCGGTGATGCCCTCGAACCATGTCATCCTCTGTCGTCTCCTTCTCCTGCCCTCAGGATCAGAATCTGTTCCAGGGAGTTGATTCTTCGAATCAGGTGGCCAAAATGTTGGATGGTCAAGATCATTCCTTCCAGTGAATAGTCAGGGTTGGTTTCCTTTAGGATTGATGGCTAAGGGACTCTCAAGAGTCTTCTCCAGCACCACAGTTCGAAAGCATCAATTCTTCAGTGCTCAGCCTTCTTTATGGTCCAACTTTTAACATCCGTACATGGCTACTGGGAAAACCATAGCTGACTAGATGGACCTTTGTCGGCAAAGTGCTGTCTCTGCTTTTTAACGCCCTGCCGAGGGTTGCCACAGCTTTATTTCCAAGGTGCAAGTGTCTTTTAATTTCATGGCTGCAGCACAGTCCACAGTGATTTTGGAGCCCAAGAAGATAAAATCTTCCACTGTTTCCACTTTTTCCCCATTTATTTGTCATGAAGTGATGAGTCCAGATGCCATGATTTTCATTTTTTGAATATTGAGTTTTAAGCCAGCTTTTTTACTCTCGTCTTTCACTCTCATCAACAGGCTCTTTAGTTCTTCTTCACTTTTTGCCATTAGAGTGGTATCATCTGCATATCTGAGGTTGTTGATATTTCCCCTGGCAGTCTTAATTCCAGTTTGTGCTTCAAGCAGCCCAGCATTTCTCATGATGGTGGCTCAGATGGTAAAGAATCTGCCTGCCATGTAGGAGACCTGGGTTTGATCCTTGGGTTGGGAAGATCCCCTGGAGAAGGGAATGGCTGCCCACTCCAGTATTCTTGCCTGGAGAATTCCACGGACAGAGGAGCCTGGTAGGCTGTAGTCCATGGAGTCACACAGAGTCGGACACAACTGAATGACTTTCACTTTCAACTCGCAGAGTTTCCTTTATTTCAACCTGACTTTGAGGATAGGTACACAGCGGGACCAGGGGCGAGGGGACAGAACTGATGGGTTTGAAGATGATAATTAAGTCCTTAGGGTCTCAGAGAAAACTGGTTACTGTCCTTCTTGCCAGGAGTTCAGCTGATCAGGGATGGAATGAGAGAGTGCTGCTAAGGGTTCACGCTGGGTGCTTTAACACTGTTCCGTTTACATTGTATACATGAGAAAGTGTCATGATAACATGTTTTTTAAAAAGGATTGTAGGAAGGTGACAGTTTGGAAACACTGGTCTTAATAGAGATGATTGATTGTATGGTAGAGGACACTTGTAAGTTTAGTAGAATTCGCAGGTGAAGGCTGCAGATGTGGACTTGTAGTGAAGTGGAAGGCTTAAGAAGCAGATACATTGGTCGGATCCCTTGGACCCATGATTGGCCGAGAAGTTTTGGTGGCAGGAAAGAGAGCATGAGAAAGCCTCAGTTTGGTGGAAGAGTGAGGCGGGGGCTCTGAACCCCCAGAGTCAGCAGCTCAGCTTTGCCAGCAGCTGGGCCAGGGACCCCCTATCACCTCCAAGGCTCCCTGAGAAGGGGGCTCAGTGAAGACTAGCCCTCAACTTCTGGTCCTTTCTGGGGTGAAAAGTAGGAGCTAGATGTCTTCGATTAAGTGAATATTAAGCAGAAATATTTTTATTTAAAACAATTGAAATTTTTTTGTAAGATATCCACCCACCGACCCACCTTAACATAAAGTCACTTGTGTGATGTCAGGTCCCTTCAGCTTGAATGGAGGCCCCCGTCCAGAGAGCAGGGATGTAAGTGCGTCCTTGTCTGGCCTTTCACGGGGGAGAGGCGAGGGGGACGATTCTAGGCAGGTTCTTGGCAGTCGGCACTTGCTCCTGGCGTGTGCGTCCAGGTGGAGACTGGTCACCGGTACCAGGAAGGTGGGGATGCAGGACCGGGGCCCCAGTTTCAGTGCCCCCTGGAGTGCGCCTCGACGTGGTGGTCAGCGTCTGGCCCTTTGGGGCCCAGTGCCCGCAGTTGGTCCCTGGCCTGGCCGAGGAGCAGAAACGGAGAGCTCTTTCCGTGCCCTTTTCTCTCGTCCCATCTCCCATTGTTGTCCCGGCTCTACCCTCCCCCAGGACTGATTCCATACTGGAAAACGTTGTTTCTCCGGGGACTGGATTTGTGTTCTCCGCAGGTGATTCTGTCCCCTGCTCAGAGAACCGAGGGCCCCGGGCGGGCCCGGATGGCGGGTGGGGGTGGGCGGCCCCGGCCCGCGTGACCGGCTCTCGCTCCCTTGCAGATCGCCCAGTCGCTCGATGGGGCGCGCCGGCAGCCTACATCCCTGTGTCACCTGCCCGCCTCTCAGCAGCAAGGAACGGAGCTTCAGCACCTCTTCAGTAATGATGATGAAACTGGTATTAACTGAATGGCATTTATGGATTTTTAACTCTAATTCACAGTAAGCCAGAAAGCCATATGTTCAATCCAACCAAAAATCATTCTGTTTTGCTGCGTGTCTCATCCGATTGTGAGAAGTTTCAAGATACCTGTTTGTACAAAGAGGAATATAAGTGTTACTTGCCGGAGGAGCACAGCTGAAGCAGAAAGCGAAGACGTCTTAATTTATCCTTAAAGATATATGATAGAATTATTTATTTAGATAGAGTAAAGAGATATATATATATTTTTGGTGGTGATGAAAATGGCTCCGCAGAATGCCGATGCAGAATCTATGCAAGTTCAGGAGCTCCCGGTGCCCCTGCCAGACCTCCAGAAGCCGGGGAGGGCAGAGGCGGAGACGCGGGACGAGACCGTCAGTGAAGGCTCCATCGACCGCATCCCCGTGCGCCTGTGGGTGATGCACGGGGCCGTGATGTTCGGCAGGGAGTTCTGTTACGCCATGGAGACGGCGCTGGTCACGCCAGTCCTGTTACAGATCGGTAAGTGCCACCCGAGTCCCGGGCTGAGCAGCGCACGCGGGTGCGTGTGGGCACATGGGCTGACCACGTCCCCAGTCTCCCCTCGTGGCAGCCTCCTCTGATGGGCTTTCCTCCTGTGTCGGCGGGGGCAGGGCAGGTGGGGGTGGTCCTCCAGACGTGCATGTGGGGTCGCAGGCCCCAGCCAGGTGGTACTGGGTGTCTGGGCGCATTGGCCTTCTGAACCTCTGACCTGGCACACCCTCTCCTCCCACGAGGTGCCACTTGCCGAGCCCCGGGCCCCCCTACCCCCTGTGTGGCCCTCAAACCATGTCATCCTGGCCGAGCCCATGAGCCCCCACCCCCACCCCCAGTGAGGCCCCCAGCCGTGTCATCCTGGCCGAGCCTGTGAGCCCCCCACCCCCAGTGTGGCCCCCAACTGTGTCATCCTGGCCGAGCCCGCGAGCCCCCAGCCCCGCTGTTTTTCCGTAGAGTGAGGTAAATCGCAGGTCAGGTTGGGGGGCCGGGCACCTGCTCAGAACAAGGCCTCGCTGTAGAAAACACAGAAGAATTCTGTTTTCTTTATTTTCATCTTGTTATTGACTTAAATAGGAGTTTATTGTGGAAGTTAGGTGCCTGAATGATGGGTATTTCCAGAAATACTGAGATTCTTAAAGAGATACACTCTGAAAACACTGTCATCCCTTCCACATTACCACGGGAAATGTCTCAGGCCCTAAAAAAACACGGTCAGAATGTTTAATTTTCCTCATTGTCTAAGAAAGTCTTAAAATCTCTAAGCTCCCAACTTTGTAAGAGATCTGGGTAAGGAGCCAAACTATTCAGAAGCGTGCTTCATTCTAGAATTCCACATGTGTGCTGTAAAATATTTTAAAACTCTGATTTATTTTGGCTATACCTGGAATGTGTCTCTCTCTGAACATGATGGCATGATTCTTGTTCAGAGAGTACACACTCAGGCCTGTCTGGCGCCGGCCCCTGCAGGGCGGTGGGCAGGGGCTGGTGCGGGTCCCAGCTCAGCAGGTGCCGCGCCTGCCCACACTGTGTCATCAGGCACGTGACCGAAGGGGCAGGCTGGTCACTCTCTGCGTTTGTGTCCCTGTGCTCCTTCCTGCTTTCCCTGTGACACCCCGGGTGTCTGTCTGTCTCATCTTTCATAACGTAAGGCTGGAGGGACGGCCCACACCTGGACGAGTCGAGATCCTCTCCTGGGGAGCTGGGGGCCCTGGGGTGTGAACCACGTGGGCCGCGCTCTGTCCTCCATCTGCATGTTGGCCATCCCTGCACTCACTCCGCTCTGCTTCCTCGGTGCCCCCAGGTTCCAGGCCACTGGGGACAGATGGAACACCATGTCTGGCAGTCCCCACATGGCCTCGTTCTGGTGCTGGGAGCCAGCGAGTGACCAGCCCAGCAAGAGCCGCCTTGCTGGGAGGAGAGCTGCGGTGAGATTCTGGCCCCTGGAGGACCTGGGAAGACCTCTTGGCGGGAGAAGGCGGGAGTGCGGGGCGAGTCTTGGAGCCCACCTTTGTGGCCAGACCCCGGGTGGGCCGTGTGTGGTGACGTGGAAGCTCACCAAGCGTGTATTTCGCGCCTCTGACATGCCGGGGTGTGGGTTCATGGTTGAGGTCATCACGAAAGCAGTGTGGCCAGACTCGGGGTCAGAGCCAGGTCCCATGGTAACTTCCACGATCTCTCACGGTTTACGCTCTGATTTCTGAGGAGCAGGTTGGTAGCAGGAGTGCAGGTTTGGGAGCGTTTCCGTGGTGACGGGTCACGTGTACGGTGGCCCAGCGCCCTGGTGCTTACGCAGCCCCTTGGCACGTGCACTGTACACACTCTGCGTCTCAGTTTCCACACAGCTTACATTTCACTGTGTGGTTCTGACTGTATACGTGTTACATGAGACTTGCGTCCATTTTAGATAATCCAGGATAATGTGTATTCTAATTTTTCTATATAATGCCTAGGCTGTGCATTAATTGCAGCTTTTGAAAGTTGCAAGTGTGTCTGTTCCATGTGACCACGCCAGTGATGATGAGGAGAGGACAGCTGTCATCACGGTTACTGTGACGGGACGACCCAGAGGGGATGAAGGTGACCCTTGTCACTGACCCTGGACGTGGCACAGGAGAGCAGGACTCGGGCAGAAGCCGTTTCCATGTGCTAAAGGAGCAGAGCTTAACGAGAGTTGTTCTGAGATGGGCTTAGATAGGAGCCAGACAGTAAGGCCTGATCCTTTTCTCAAGGTTGTACTTGAATTTCACTCTGAATTTCAGTTCAGTTCAGTTGTGTCCGACTCTTTGCGACACCATGGACTGCAGCACGCCAGGCTTCCCTGTCCATCACCAACTCCCAGAGCTTGCTCAAACTCATGTCCATTGAGTCGGTGATGCCATCCAATCATCTCATCCTCTGTCATCCCCTTTTCCTCCTGCCTTCAATCTTTCCCAGCATCAGGGTCTTTTCCAGTGAGTCAGTTCTTTGCATCAGGTGCCCAAAGTATTGGAATTTCAGTTTCAGCATCAGTCCTTTCAATGAGTATTCAGACTGATTTCCTTTAGGATGGACTGGTTTGATCTCCTTGCAGTCCGAGAGACTCTCAAGAGTCTTCTCCAACACCGCAGTTAAAAGCATCCATTCTTTGGTGCTCAGCTTTCTTATAGTGCAACTCTCACATCCATACATGACTACTGGAAAAACCATAGACGGACCTAGGGGCAATGTAGTGGTCAGAGTGGTCTGTTACACCCAGAAGTACAATGTTTATTGGATTTTGTATATTAATAATTATTAAAGCTGAAACGGGGAATTCCCTGGTGATCCAATGGCTAAGACTCCAAGCTCCCAATGCAGGGGCCTAGGGTTCGATCCCTGGTCAGGGAACTAGATCTCACATCCCTTAACTAGGAGTTTAAATGCTGCAACTAAGGATCTGGCATGGCACAATGAAAACTGAAGATCCTGCATGCTGCGACTAAGACCCAGCACAGCCAAATACATCCATACGTGTGTGTGTCTGTGTGTGTGTGTGTGTGTTGTATATGTGTGTAAGTGTCTGTGTGTATGTGTGATATGTACATGTGTATATGTTGTATATGTACATATGTGTATATGTGTGTATGTAGGAGTACGTCAAGGCTGTATATTGTCACCCTGCTTATTTAAATGCAGAGTACATCATGAGAAATGCTGGGCTGGAAGAAGCACAAGCTGGAATCAAGATTGCCGGGAGAAATATCAATAACCTCAGATACACAGATGACGACACCACCCTTATGGCAGAAAGCGAAGAGGAACTCAAAAGCCTCTTGATGAAAGTGAAAGAGGAGAGTGAAAAAGTTGGCTTAAAACTCAACATTCAGAAAATGAAGATCATGGCATCTGGTCCCATCACTTCATGGGAAATAGATGGGGAAACAGCGGAAACAGTGTCAGACTTTATTTTTTTGGGCTCCAAAATCACTGCAGATGGTGACTGCAGCCATGAAATTAAAAGACGCTTACTCCTTGGAAGGAAAGTTATGACCAACCTAGATAGCATATTCAAAAGCAGAGACATTACTTTGCCAACAAAGGTCCATCTAGTCAAGGCTATGGTTTTTCCAGTGGTCATGTATGGATGTGAGAGTTGGACTGTGAAGAAAGCTGAGCGCCAAAGAATTGATGCTTTTGAACTGTGGTGTTGGAGAAGACTCATGAGAGTCCCTTGGACTGCAAGGAGATCCAACCAGTCCATTCTGAAGGAGATCAGCCCTGGGATTTCTTTGGAAGGAATGATGCTGAAGCTGAAACTCCAGTACTTTGGCCACCTCATGCGAAGAGTTGACTCGTTGGAAAAGACTCTGATGCTGGGAGGATTGGGGGCAGGAGGAGAAGGGGACGACAGAGGATGAGATGGCTGGATGGCATCACTGACTCGATGGACATGAGTTTGAGTGCACTCCGGGAGTTGGTGATGGACAGGGAGGCCTGGCGTGCTGCGATTCATGGAGTCGCAAAGAGTCGGACACGACTGAGCGACTGAGCTGAGCTGAAGTGTGTGTATATGTGTTTGTGTATATATGTTGTCTATGTACATATGTGTATATGTGTGTGAGTTGTATATGTACATATGTGTATACGTGTGTATAGGTTGTCCACGTAATATGTGTGTTGTGTGTGTACATACGTGTGTGTGTGTGTTGTCTGCGTACACATGTGTATGTGTGTATATGTTGTATATGTATATGTGTGTTACGTATGCACATATGTGTGTGTTGTATGTATACATGTGTGTGTGTGAATGTGTATGTTGTGTGTGTACGTGTGTGTGTGTGTGTGTGTGTGTGTGTAGCTGAAGCTGTTATCTCCGTGTGCACAGTTGGAACCACCTGATAGCTGTCTGCAGGTGTACGCTCCACCACACTGCTTCCATCGTCCCAGGAGGCTCCCTGGCGGCCCGTCGCATGAGTGCTCCTTTGTGGTGGGGATCGCCTCTGTCATGATCATGCCCTGTCTGAAGTTTGTACGAGCAGAATCACGCAGTAGGTGGTCTGGTTTCTGCCGAGCTTCGGGGGTTGATTCGTCCATCCTGCTGCACTACGTGGTCCACTGAGTGGACACACCCCCTTTCCCCTGTTCGTTCACCAGCTCAGAACGTCTGCATCGTTTCCATCTGGGGGCTGTTTTAAATACAGCTGCTTTGAGTCTGTTTGGACTCGTGTTTCGTTTCCCATGAGTGGAGACCTAGGAGTGGGGCGGGCGGTCCCACTTAAGCACAGGTTCGCTTCACAAGCAGAGACCGTTCTGACCGTTCCCCCTTAGGGTTAGTGTCCTTGAGAACACTTGCATTCCTCTAACAAATAGCGATGGTAAGCATCTATTCTTGTGCCTGTTGGGCATTCGTGTATCTTAGGTGGACTGCGTGCTCAGATTTTTTTGCTGATATGTGGTTTGTCTGATTAATGAGTTGTGAGGGTTCTTTATTAAAAAGTCCTTTATCAGATACGTCTGCCCTGGGGCATCCAGTTCTGTCCTGGGGTGATCGACTCGCTCATCACTTGTGTGGCAAGTCCATCACAGGGCCGGGCTCTCATGGTCGACCTGTGCGTGTCCTCCCCACCCGGGAGACTCTGAGGAGCCACCTGAAGTGCCGTCTTCCCATCATTGTTCTGCATGATCTCCCCTGTCCCCTGCAGTTTCAGACGCTCACCGGTGCCGCAGGCCCAGGGGAGGCTCGGTGAGAGAGAGTGGGAGGAGAGAATGGGTGACGCAGCTTAGATGCCCGATGTGCCCATGCACCTTCGTCAAAGCCCAGCTCCCGGTTTCCTGCCTTCCAGAGTCGGTCCCCGACGGCCGGCCCCCACCCAGGCTCCTGGGGCCTCTGGACCCACTGATGCGCGCAACACAGAAGGCCCGTGGGATTCCCCAGGGAGCCAGTCAGCGCCCACCCCAGCGGAGCCACATGCATTGCCTCTCATTCCAGCCACACGGGTTTGCTCTGTGAACGACCGGGCCTGTCTCCAGTGGAGACGAGGGCACAGGTAAATACTGTGGACACAGCGCTGGGCACCCTCCCACCAATAGGCTTTTTTCTGGTGGCAACGTGAGGAAGCAGAGGCTGGGAGGGCTGGCCCACCTGTCTTGGGGGAGCCCACTAGGGGCATGTGGGCTGTGTTTAAACCTTGAAACGTCTGGCCTGAGTTTCAGCTTCAACATCCCAGCCTTTCTGGTTTGGTCCGATGGCCGCCCATGAACAGAGCTCGTTGCCCTGTCTGCTGGGGACTGTGTTCCACTCAGATCCCCAGCCCTCTGCCTGGCCCCTCACCTGACATCGCACGTCTGCTGCGTTGAGGACCTGGGGAACAATGGCTGGAAGGTGGAGTGCCCTCCCCACCATGGCCGCGGCCTAAGCTTACACCTGGGCCCAGGAAGTTGACTCTAACCTAAATACTGATCCCAGCCCTCAGTCCTCAAAGTACCTTGTCACCCCACCGCCCCGAGGGTGAGTGCAGGCTGAGGGCCACCTGGGTCCCAGGCTGAGTGCTGCCCAGGCCATGGGAACCTGGGAAGAGGTAGTGGTTTCTAAGCCAGGCATGTGCTCCTCAAGCTCCACGCCTGCCCGCCACGGCCGCCGGCCTGTGAGAGGAGCTGATTCCAGAGACACCTGCAATTATGAGGAGAGTTATTCCAGCCAAATAGAAAATACAGATTCTAGAAAAGCCACTGCCCTTCAGCATGCCACAAAATTACCATGTCAGTCCTAGATGGGTGGCCGCGGGTTGGGACGCCCGCCAGTGGGGAGTACCAAGCAGTGAGGGTGTGGGGGACGTGCCCAGAAGCAGGTGGAAGGAGCCTGCTGGCAGGGGAGGTGAGCTCTGGCCCCGCTCTGAGGGGCCTCACACCCAAGCTGTTGGGGCCTTGGGGGTCAGAACTCAGACCCTGTGGTGCCTGTTCACTCCTGTCCACCTCCCCGAGGAAGGGCTCAGGTTCTCAGCGGGAAGCTTACCCCTCCTGCTGTGGCCTGGAAGGCAGCTAGGCCTGGCCTATTGCATTCCTGGGTTTGGGGAACTAAAAACTTATAATTCTAGTACTTACTTTGGTTTGTTTCTTAAATTCGGTTTGTCTCGTGAGCCGGATTGTCGATAGTCTCCTAGTTGTCATTCTCAGCTGTGCGTTTCTGTTTCTTTCACACGAACTCGAGTCTTGGGGCTTTGCTGTTTGGTTACAAGTTGTCTCCTGTGATCCTCAGCTAGTGGCACGTGTGTTGACAGATAGCCTTGGCAGTGCTTGTCTGGTTCCAGCTCTGGGGTGATGGAGCCGTTCTGTCTTCGTATCTTCTTAGGAAGGGGGTTAGAGGACAGGGTCTCTGCCCAACCCCTACTCCCTCCTCTCTCTGATCCTGGACCCGCTGACCCTGGTGGCTGCTTGGCCACCTGCCCTATGGGGGGTGTAATAGAGAGTCAGATCACCACGCTGTTTTGTAAAGACGTTGAATAATTTTGAAAAGTGCAGTTTACATTGCAGCACTGTGAGCTGTCTGTGTGTGTTGCTGGCCCTGGTGTCCAGGGCGCCCCCGCCATCAAGGACACCTCAGCGCTGGTCCACAGGGCCCTGCCGCGGGGGCTCCGCTGCAGGAAGGCCTTGCCTGGCCGGGCCGGGATCTGCAGTGAGGGCCCCTGACCCCGCGTGAGCACGTCTTCCTGCTGGTGCCTCTAGACCAGCAGCAGAGCCGCCCCTTGGTGCTGGAAGGGCAACACTGAGCCAGCAGGCCTTGGGGACAGCGGCAGGGGGCAGGCGGATGTGGCCGGGCCAGCCGCCCCTCCTTGTCCCACTGGCCAGGCCGCAGAGGGGGCAGAAGGGCGGTGCGGGCAGGTGGCACCCACCCCTTCGGGAAGGTGCGGGGCAGCAGTCCTGAGACCGCGGCTCCGCGAGCTCAGGAAGAACGTGGCGCAGGCCTGGGACAGCCACTGGTTCTCCATTCTCCTTTGCAGGGGAGGGGCCTTTAAAAACCGGGCCTCTGCTTTCTTGGACCCAAAGCACTTTCACCAGGTTCAGGATTCAGAGGTCAGGGAACTGAGACTTCCGTCCGTCTCCTGTCCTCAGCACCTGGTTCTGTCCCTGGAGGAGCAGGTTTCATGAGCCTCCTTCTGGATGTCTCCCACACGTGTAACATGTGAGACACAGTGTCCCCACCAGAAGCAGAGAGCATCCTAGACAGACGAGAACCCAGGTCCAGGTCAGGGCAGAAAGCCCGTCGGTCTCTCCAGGCTCTTGCGTCCTCCTGGTGGGCCCGCCCACCTTGGTTCTGACCTTGAGGCTGGCCCAGGTGCCTTCAGCCTCACCATCGCCCCTCCCTACCCATCTAAGAGGCCGCATCTCTTACACCCTAGATCCCCACACCATTAGTCAAACATCTCAGCTTCTGGAGGGGACCTTTAAAGATACGTACGTTCTTAGGCTTCAGGCTCAAAGTGAAATCGCTCAGTTGTGTCTGACTCTTTGCTACCCCATGAACTATAGCCTACCAGGCTCCTCGGTCCATGGAATTTTCCAGGCAAGGGTACTGGAGTGGGTTGCCACTTCCTTCTCTAGGGGATCTTTCCCACCAGGGATCGAACCTGGGTCTCCCGCATTGCAGGCACACGCTTTACCATCTGAGGCACCTGGGAAGCCAAGGAGGGAAGAGTAGCAGCTAAAAATTGTTGCTTTGCTAGTGCCAAGTGGGGTTCTGGTAACTAAGACCCACAAGCTTGCAGCCAAACAGAGGGTGAGAATGTGACGTGCAGGGGGCCGGGGCCCACGGGCCCCGCTCGGAGTAGCAGCATCCACACCTGCTTCCTGCAGGGCCGGTGGTCTGGGGGCTGAGGAGAGGCTGCCCAGGAACTCCTGCAGACCAACGCCTGGTGCGAACCTGGCACTGCAGGTAGGTGCCCATGGTTTGCACGCCGTGTGTGTGTGCACATGCATGTATATGTGTGCACACGTGTGTGATGTGTGCATGCGGTGTGTGTGCACTCAGGTGCACCAGACGAGCCTGGCCTCAGTCAGGGTCAAGTGGGAACGAGGGGTCCCTGTCAGAAGAGAGTCTGCCAATAGCGTGCCCAGAGCCAGAGTAGACCCCGTGAAGCTCCGGAGCCCTCCTGGACTGATGCGGTCTGGTCCCACACAGCTTTTCCCTTGGGAAGGGGACATCTGCCCCCCTGCCCCCCACTGTTTCCCTCTTCGTTCCGTAAATACCCTTGAAGGAAAAGGAAAGTCCTAGAAGGGTGTCCTGTGGCCTCTCAGCTGCAGACGCCAGTTTCTCTCCTGATGGAAGCTGGGGGGGCGGGGTTGTGCTGTCCCAGAGTGACCAAGTGCTTGGTACGTTTATTTATGGGAAAGCTTAGGTTTAATCTTGTCTGTCTCATTCAGGAGGGGCGAAAACTTTGTTCATTTCGTGTATGTCTGTCTTTTTGTTTTTTTAAAAAGCACTCTTCCCGCTTTCAGTCCTAACTTAATGTGAATCAGAATTCCGAGGATGTGATGTGTCAGAACTGGAGCCTCACCTCTTCCTCCTGTGGGGAAATCCTGCCCTTTAGCAGCCAGCCTTAAAGAAAACGTGCGAGCTTGAGGTGCCGTGAGTGCTGGTCACTGTCCTCTGCTCCCTGGATCGCGGAGGGAAGCGGACAGTGAGGCCAGCACCTGCAGAGCGAGTGGGGCCCTGACCCCCTGTAATCCAGCCCCCGCCCGCCCCCAGGAACTCAGTGCCTGTCTGTAAAGCCGTGTGCCTTCTGGTGCCACTGACTCAGGCTAGCGCTTGACATCCATCGGGCGGCACCCGGGAGCACACACGCCTTGGGTGAGAATTGAGTGCTGTGGGCTCATGCTGTATCCAAAGTGAGGAGTATGCCATGCTGAGTGCCTGCCTGCTGGATGGGCTCGAAGGGAGGCGTGCCTTGGAGCACACGCGCGTGCCCTGCACCCTTCTCGAGCGAGCGTGGATGTTGCCCACAGGTGGCCAGTCATGAGTTACCATTGGCGTGAGGCCTCCCACATGGCCCTCCAGCAGCCGCTTTCACACCTCGTGCTTCCCCAGTTCAGATGCGCTTCCTAGGAATTCCCTTTGTATATAGTGACCCCCCCCGGCCTTCTGCAGGGGGCACTCCTGGTTGGTTTTCCTGTTTTGTCAAAGAGCTGGCAGCTCGCTGCCCTCAGTCTCCTTTGTACCACCCAATTCCTAAGGCACCCCTGTCTGGTTCTTGCGGGTCACCTGGCACTCTTTGCACAAAGCTGCGTCACTTAAGGACTATTTCGGAGAATCAGGCTGCTGCGTCACCAAAAGAGGGACAGCTGAAGGAGGCCAGAGACCTCGTCCCTGGAGGCTGGGAAAAGGGGCAAGTGGTGGAGGCTGGAGTGGTGGTTCTGGGGCCTCGTACGGGAAGGACACCCCGCCCAGCCTGTGGCACTGCATTGGCTGCCGAGGCGATGCCCACAGGCCCTCCAGCCCCTGGGCAGGAGGCTTTCAGTCTGGCGGCCCGCTGCTCTTCAGCGCGTGGGCGCCTCCCCTGTGCAGGGCTTCGGTCCTGGGCTGAGGGCGGCCCAGAGCACGTGAGCTTAAATTCTGCCTTGGTGCTTCCGTTGATCTTCAGCAGCGAAAACCCCACCAGGCTTGGCCATCCTCCTCCAGGCGGTGGAGCGGTCTTTGTGTTGCTTCTAATCTGACAGCTGTTTTCGCATCTGTGGAAGCTGATGCTGTGCAGACCTGGAGAATTTTATCAGAGCCGCTCTCAAGATGGGTTTCCTCGAGACCTGTCCGCCCTGTCTGGGCTTATACTTGGTCTGCAGGCCCGGAGGGCAGGGTCCCCCGGCGTTGGGGGAGGGGTCCCCAGGCTGCCCCGGGTTGGGTCGCACACCCAGGAAGAGAGCACTGGGCTCCAGGCCCTCGTCCACCCTAACCCCAGAGTGCCGTCGGGGGAGGGGCGGGCGTGCCCACAGGGCTAGGCGCCGAGGAGGATGGTGAGTGGATGAGATGGGCCTTCACCGGCGTCTGTGCGAGTGAAACAGTCCAGACACAGAAGGACGAGCGCTGTGTGATTGCACCTCCGCTCGGGACCCAGGAGGAGGATGGGGGGCTGGGGGAGGGGCCCGGGAAGGCTTCAAGGGGGACGGAGTTTCAGTTTCACAGGTGAAGGTTCTGTGGGGACAGCAAGGGATATGTGCCTGAAGCCACTGAACCACACACCTCAAAGCGGTTAGAGAGGCCACTTTTACACGATGGATATTTTACCCCCACTTACTGAATGTGGAAAAAAGTTGGACGGGCCATTCTATCCAACTGAAAACTGGATTTCCTGCTGACGAGAGACTGGGGAAGCCTGAAGGGTGACCCGTGGCCTGGGCGGGAGGTGGCGGAGGGCCCACGCTCCCCGCGGAGGGGAGGTCCAGACACAGGTGCGTGTCCGTGCCTGGGGCCCTGACGTGACACCCACCTGGGCTGGGGGACCCTTGCGGTCCCCTCAGAGCCCCAGCAGCATGCTGGAAGGACAGGCAGGAGTCGTCAGAATCTCCTGGAGTTTGATGAAATAATTGAAGAACTGTTGTGCAGGACTGTTTTGTTTGGATTGGGAAGTCTGGATTTCCTTGTGTTTCAGATCATTGTATTTTAGAGACAATGCAACATCAGCCACAGTCGTTTTTCCCAAGGAACTCCATGCCTGTTTTTCTTTCATCAAACGCTTATTGAGCACCTACGCGCCAGGTGCCGGGCCCTGTGCCAGGTGCTGGGCCGGGGTGAGCTGCCAAGGCTCCTGCTTCGATGGGGCCAAGCACGTGCAGGGACTGAGCATGTGGGGGTCCCTGTGGGGTGACGGCACCCGCGCTCCAGGGACCGAAGGGTCCCAGGTCCCGGAGGCCTGGAGGGGGTCACCGGTCCCGTACACCAGCTCTGAGCTCGCGGGGCCTGGGGTCAAGGCTGTGGTTTATGGTTTGGAGAAGGAAGGACAGTCGGAATCCAGGCCACTGCCCTCTCCGTTGAAGGCGAGTGTGGGGATGGCGGAAACAGGACAGGAGGCAACAGCTGGGCACAGAGAGGAGGGGCGGAGGCTTGTCGGGGAGGTGGCCCTGGGCCTCCTGGTTGCCGAGTACACAGGGGTCAGTGAGTAGAGGTGAATCATTGCCACATTCCAGCCTGTGGCGTGGCAGGGAGGGGCAGAGGGAAGTGTGGCCTGTTAGAGGAGCCGTGACTAAGTCTGAATGGTACAAGCTTGGTGCCAAGTCCTGTTTGGGAAGCTCTGATCCTGGTGGGCCAGATCACAGAAGGCCTTAGATGCCACTCCAAGGAGGTGATTTCCAGAGATATCTGAGTAATTCTGTCCTTTGCCAATATTGCACACATGAGCCTTAGTAAAGCAACAACGGAGCAATTATGTTGCATTAGGTAAGTAATCTCAGAGACAATTTAAAATATATGGGAGGATGTGCGTAGGTTATGTGCAGATACCTACCGTCTGTATCAGGGACTTGAGCACCTGTGAAAATGCTCAGGGTTCTGGGGCCAGCCTTCTGTGCACACTGAGGGCTGAGTGTGCACTTGGGTGAAAGGAGAGAAAATGCCGTCAGTTATTCCTGCAGAAAGTGATCATGTCCCTTTGTAACGAAAGCCAGAAAGAAGTCAAATCAACTTTACCAGAGCATTACAAGTATGTTGGAATGATAAGGAACCGGGTAACGCAGAGCCGGGATTCGGGTGACCTGTCCTCTGTGGGTCCCTTCTCAGGGGAGCCCAGCCCGTAGGCCTCCGGCTGCTCGTCACAGCAGAGCTCTCCAGGGAATCACTGTAAATGTTTAGTGTTTCTCTTAAACCTGCAACAAGATTACAATCACGGAGGGGAATTTTTTTAATGGTAAGTTTTGGAACAAACGCTCTTTGCGGTTAAAGCAGTCAGTGTAGAGGGTGTCCACCCGCAAGACACGTCCCAGCTGGTGGTAGTTTTGTCATTAAAAAGCCAGCTGTTTAAACCCCGTGCAGAATGCATACATGTGTAAACGGCGGGAATGGTGTGCGGATAGGGTTTGTCTTCGGGTGCAGCGTGGGTCGTTTTCCCTGTTGAATTGGAGAGAGCACGTGAGTGTGTCTTGGAAGCATCACGGAAAGAAACTTGAAGGAACTGCCAGCCCTCGTGAGGACTTGGGAATGGTTGTGTTAGTACTTGATCTGCAAACCTGGAAAAGTGGTTCCCACCCAGGAGGTGTAGCTCACACTGCAAAACTAGGCAGAAACTGAAAGCCTGAGTCTCGCTCTGAGGCTGTGAGGCTGGACGCCTGCCTGCTGGGCTGTTGACCACGGCTGGAAGAGCTCTGCCCTGGGCAGGAGAGATGGAGGCAGCTGGCACAGGCTCAGTTCAGGGTTGGGGGAGCGGCGGCACCGATTCTAGCAAGAGTCAGGCTTTATCAGTTTCAACCAAATTACATGTCCTCAAATTCCCTCTAGAGGTTCACGCGTGTCTCTCTTGCTGTCGTTTATTACTGGCACAGTCAGTGGGAGTCTCTCCCTGCTCTGATCGATGCCGGTGCATCTCCGTGTGGGCCCCAAGCTCTGCCTTGGCCAAGACCCCGACCCTGAGCACCTCCCTTCCCTCCACCCCTGGGGCTCTGCTGACCAGAGCGCTCCACTGCAGGCCCAGCTGGAGCCCTGGGTCCCCACATCCTCCCAGCAGTCTCTCAGACTGTGAAACTCCTTTCCTTCACCTTCGTCGTGCTAGAGTGTGACCAAAAAGCGGGAGTTAACCAGAGCCAGACAGGAAATGCAGCCCGAGTAGACGCAGCCGCCGCCTGGGGAACGCTTCCCCGGGCGCCCGCCCCTGTAATCGGACACTCATGGCAGATACACGTGGTCTCACATGCAGCTCATGCAGTTTAATCGTTCACTGAAATGAAGAACAGGGTAGACGTCTCACACTGTGGATTTCTCCATGTGGGGTGGTGGCCAGCGGTGTGGCCACCGTGGGTCAGGCCCAGCCTCGCCTCAGGTCTGGTGAGCAGAGCGCAGGGGCGCAGGTCACTGGCATCGCCGGAGGTGGGCCCCCCCGCTCCCGCCACTTGCGGGGAAACCGTAGCCCCTGTCCTCAGGGAGAGCCAGCCAGCACAAGGAGAGCACACTCCCTTTAACCCCAAGCTCCAAGGTCAGTGTGCAGGGTGGCCACTGCAGGCGGGCTTGGAAGCCCCGAGAGCCGTCTGCCGGGAGAATGGCTCACCGCGGAGCCTGGCATGGGGGCTGGGCCGGGCCGGGCCGGGCTGCCGCCTTCACCCGTTGGGGCTCTGGGCCCTGCCATGTGGGCAGAGTGTGGTGAGACCGTGGCTGTGGCCTGCGGGGGAGACCGTGCCAGAGGCAAGCAGTCTAGGACCAGGGTTGGACAGAGCAGCACTCTGCCTGACCATCAAGGTGGGCAGCGTGGGGAGAGGCGAGGCTGGGCACAGAAGCTTGGTGTCAAACAAGACATGAGCAAGGCTCGCGGGCTGCCCCAGGGGCCTGGCCGTCTCCTCTAAGCCCTGGACGGGTCTGCTCTACACCACAGGAGTTGGGGCTCAGGGAGGAAGGTGACTTGCCCAGGGCTCCGTGGCCAGAAAGCATAGAATCAGGGTTTGAGCCTCTCCTTTTCTTCTGGCTGGGCCAGACTGGAGGCTGCCGTGAACTAGGAGAGAGCTAGGTGTTCCCTGCTCTTAGAAACGAGATGTGTGGACCCCGCAGTAACCATGCCAGCAGCAGCTGCCCCAGCGACCTGATACTCCCACCAGCCTGGAGATGGCGTTACCTTGCAGATTCTTGCAGGGGAGGCAGCCCCCTGCGGCCCTGCCAGCTGTGCTGGCTGCAGCTGTGAGAAAGGGAGCCCTGGTCAGCGGGTTTCAAAAGTGCTCAAGATCTCTCTTGGTTAAAGTGGTGCAGCCTTTCGTATGAATTCTATTTTTAAAGTTTACGGACGGCTTGCTAGTTTTCCCATCATGTTTTCAGGAGGCAGACTGCAAAGGTCCTGCTGGCTGCAGCCTGGCGCCTGCCTGAGCTGGCTTCCAGACTTCCAGGACTCCTCGGGGCCCTTGGCTGAGCAAAAAGTTAATTACACACTTACAGTTGAATTGTGTTGACAGGAAGGTAGCACACACGCGTGCCTTCCTGCCTACTCGTCTGCACTTCACTGTCCTCGGCCCTTGGGCGATCCCGGCACGTTGTGTCTGAGCTCCTGGTTCATTGACATCATGTAGGTGTTGTGACGTTGGCCGAGGCAGTGGAAGTCCGCTGGCGCCCCCAGGAGTCCCCATGCCCCCTACAGCTCCACTTGTTAAAACCAAAGCAGTGTGAATCACAGCATATAGGGTGGTGCCTGGGGTCCCTCCCCAGTTCAGATCATGGACTCTCAGGGCTGGGAGAGACCTTGGCTGCCAGCACGTCCAGGCCTCATATAGGCACCAGCCTGAGTCAGGGCCGAGTGGCCACCGTGAGGCTCGGAGCAGACTTGATGCCCCAACCGTGACCTGGGCACTGTGGCCTGGTGCAGCATCTGTGCCAGAGCCGGGATGGGTGGGCAGTGGAGAGTGGCCAGTGCGCCTGTCTGCAGGGAGCCACGCTCCTGGGAGATGCCCGGAGGAGAGGCCCCCGCAGCCGGGCCCCAGGGCCCCCGGAGGGGTGCCCACTGGTTTTCCAGAGGCCAGTGTCTGGTCCTGTCCGGCCAGGAACACCCTGCTGGGCTGTGGAGGCCTCTCCTGGTCCAGCAGAGGACCAGTGCCCCCGCGGGGTGTTGGGCAACCCCCATGTGGGGCTGCCAGTCCATTCCTGGGGAACCAGGCCCGGCCTCGGGGCCGACACAAGGGGCTGGAGGATGTTTATTTTTACCAGAGGACCGTTCAGAACGTTCCGCTACTTAAGTAATGGTGCCTTCAGTATGTTTGAATCATGCTGTTGCCAAGCGGTCGCCTCCCTCCAGAACACCTCCTTCTTTACCACGGTCCCCCGGCAGGGAGCATGTCTCCCGCGTACAGAGCACATACGCCCAAACTGGACAGAAGTGGCCACGCCACACGGCTCCCCCCGGCACTGATGGGGCTGGCCCTGCGTGGCCCGGGCTCCGGGCCCTGCACCTTCAGGCGCCTGTCCCGGCGCTTCCACGCTGTGATGAAGGGCGTTTGGTTCAGTTCTGGGCTCCCAGGGCCCAGCCCGTCGCACCCGGAGACACCAGGGCTTGCTGTCCCAAGGGGGAGGCCCCGGAAGAGGCGCCTGAGCTAGTTTCCTCCTTCGTCCTCCCCTTTCTCCCTGCCTCCCTGGGGCTCTAGAAGATTCCTTGCAGCTCTGTGGTCCTCCCTCCAGCTAGAGGAGGTGTTGCCTGGTGCATACCCTCTCGGCAGGGGCCCTTTCCCAGGACCCTGCCTCCAGCCCGTGCCCGGGGTCTCGTGTGTGTGTTCAGAGGCAGGACTGTTGCTCTTTCGCACCTGTACCCCTCACCGGGGCCACTTGGTGACGGCTCCCCACGGGGCTGGTAGATCCTTCCGAGGTCACCCCAGGCTGCTGAGCAGTTCCCACGGAGAGCGGGTTCTCATGGCTTTGGTGTTATCGTGAAGTTTTTGTCTGACAATACAAGCGTATCTTGATGAGGAAGGCTTTGTCTATTGAGAGAAAGAATGAAGTTCCTATTCCCATTTCAGATCTTTTGTTAAACAATTTATAGGCCGTTTTCCCGGTACCCTGGCCCCCTCCCCCCAGAAGGACCAGTTTATCAAAAAAGCGGTTGTGTTGAATGGGAGACCGCGCGTGACCGAGCGTGGCCGCAGTCGCCCGTGACCTCACTCAGCCCTCAGCGAGCCACGACGCCCCCGCCGTTTCCTGTGAACCGGCAGCCTTCCTGGTCCCACCATTGTTGTTCGCTTTTGCCTGGAAGAAAACAAAAATTATTTACTACGCACCGGTGCTGTGTGTGTTTAGAGCCTTGCTGGGAAATGCCACGTCCGGCTGTCCCAGCGGCAGCCGCGCCGGGGACAGACGGGGGCCGGCCCAGGGCTGTGTTCTCAGGCTTGTCGCTGCCCCGGGGATGCGATGGGACATGTTCATCTTTGTTGCCCCCATGTTTAAACGAAGACATGTCACTGCTGTGGTCAGCGCTGGGCTCACCCGGCCCTCCCCAACCCCTGACTCAGCTGCTGGGGACTCACACCCCCTCTGTGACTTTCAGGAGAATTGGGGACAAAGCCGGGAGATGGATCCCACCGACGGTCCATGTGGCCCCACTGGGCTCTGCAGCCTGACCAGCTCCTGGCCCAGCCACCTCTGCAAGGAGGCCTCCCTGGGGTTGGCCTGGGGGTCCCGTGCAGGGTGGGGAGGAGGCAGGGGCTTTGGGGGAATGGTCCTGGTGCTCAGCGTTGAGCCAGGGGAGCCGGCACGTGTGCCAACACGCTCTGCCCTCGTGGGGCTTCGGCCAAGCCTGCTGAATGCGGGCCGGCTGGGCTGGCAAGGCAGGCGGCCTGGTGACCTGCGAGGGCAGTTTTGGGGGAGCCAAAGGGGGGATCCAGGCTGCCATGGGTGGAGGGGGGCGGGAGGTGGGGAGGGGGGTGACAGTACAGCCTCGCCCGAGGAGACAGGCCGGCGGCCATGGCACCCGTGGGATGGGCACGAGGTGGTGCTGGCAGAGGCAGAGCCAAGGGGTGGTGGGGCTGGGGGCGCCGACTCCGGGGTGGTCTCCCCTACCCCTCGGGTTGTGAGCCGGCAGGCCCTGCTCAGGCCCCAGGAACCAGCCGAGCAGGCGGTATGTGCGGACCCGCGGCCACTCCTGTGGGGCCAGGGCTCCGGGCGGCCGATGCTGCGTGGCAGTGGTTTCCCTGGGCGAGCGGGACGCGGGTTTGGGGCGAATTGCTGAGCAGCACCCAGCTTGACAAGCTTCCCGGGATTCGCTTTCAGTTGCGTGACCCCTTTCAGAAAGGCTTCACAGAACTCCCCAGGTCATATCCCTGAAGCCCCACAGCCCCGTGCTGTCCCACAGGCCCACGTCTGAGGGACGGACGTGTCCACAGAGGGAGCACAGGCCCCCGAGAGCCCTGCTCCCAAAGACCACTTTGCGTGGACTTCACACCGAGCGCAGCTCGTCACAGAGGCGTTGACCCAGAGTCCTGCACGTGGCAGAAATAGCCTGAGGGACAAAAGGAGGAGAACTGTAGTCAACTGTCACCAGCAGACCTCTAGGAAATGCTGCAGAAGCTGAAAGCCGTTCTTCAGGCCAAAGGGAGGTGATACCCCGTGACCCTGGGATCCCGAGGAGGAAGGAAGGAAGGGTATGGGGATGGTAAGATGGGCAGATAAGAAGAAAGACAGTTTGATCTTGGTTCCTTTAGAATGAGCGATTGTTTAGACCTCCCTGCAGAGCACGGGTGTATCGAGTCTGCAGACGTAACGTATGTGCCTCTTCAGCATAGACGGACCTGAGGTGGATGGGCACAGACAGGTGCCAGAGTCTCACCAGAGAGGAGCGGTCTCCACTCAGGCTGAAGGTGAATGTAATAGTCCCTAGAGCTGCTGCTGCCGCCGCCGCCAAGTCGCTTCAGTCGTGTCCGACTCTGTGCGACCCCATAGACGGCAGCCCACCAGGCTTCCCCGTCCCTGGGATTCTCCAGGCAAGAACACTGGAGTGGGTTGCCATTTCCTCCAGTGCATGAAAGCGAAAAGTGAAAGTGAAGTCGCTCAGTCCCTCAGACCCTCAGCGACCCTATGGACTGCAGCCTTCCAGGCTCCTCCATCCATGGGATTTTCCAGGCAAGAGTACTGGAGTGGGGTGCCATTGCCTTCTCCGAGTCTCTAGAGCAGCCACTGCCAAATAATGCTGAAACGCTAGTGTGCGGATCACCATGGAACGTGAAGGAGGACTTGAGTCACCAAGAGAAGGCAGGAGCAAAAGGGACAGAGCCGCCTGGAGAGGCAGCCGAAAGCAGGCGGTGGAGCGGCGGGCCCAGCGTCGCCCCAAGACGGCCGCTGTCAGCGGGAGGGGCTGAGCGCACCACAGGAGGGGACTCGGGAGACTGGACCGGACAGCAGGACCCACCCCCTGGCTCCAGAAATACTGTGATCCAGAGAGATTGAGGGTGAAAAGCTGGGGACAGGAAGCCTGAGTCGGCTGGGGCAGTGCCAACCCAGATAGAGGGGACTTCAGGTGGACGGAGCTTCGCCCGAGGGGCAGAGGACCTCTCTGGCTGGGAGGGGCAGCTCCAGGGTGAGGCGCCTGTGTCCTGGGGTCAGAGCCGTAAGACACCCTCTTCCGGCACTGACACAGACCCGGAAGGCAGACCCCAGACACCACGGCCGCACTGCGTCCAGGGCAGGGTGGGCAGGTGGTTCTTGTCACGGCTGCAGGGCGTGTTCCCCTCAGGGTTCTGCCGGGAGCCAGGCTGGGAGGTGAGAGTCGGCAGGTGTGGAGTCCGGAATGTCTCCTGGTGCCTGAAGCGGGAAGGCCAGGCCCCAGGGGAGATGGCAGGCACGTGCATACGTGCCTGTGTGAGCGTGTGCCTGTGAGTGTGCGTGCGTGCTGCAGCTCTGCACGCAGCCCCGTCACTAGCTAGTCAGTGTTCAGTAGTAAAGTTGTGACATTTGAAAAAGCCCAGCAAGAGAGACTGTGTCCCCCGGGGAAAGGATGCTCTCCTTTGTCTGTGAAGCTGACCATGGGCTCCCAGGAGTGGTGCGGGGAGGGAGTCGTTCCTGAGAAGCCTGCTCTCCACGCCGCCCTCTTGAGGGTGGGCAGTGTCGGCCCAGCCCTGCCCTCCCCTGTGCCGGACCCTGATAGTGAGCGTCAAGGACCCAGGCCCGCCACATAGACCCCAGCACATCAGTGGAGCACGCTCAACAAGCTCCCCATTTCCTGAACCAGCAGCTCATCCTGCTGACTTAGAAACAGGAGCACAGTTCACCCTTCCTAAGGTTCTGGAAAGGTCGAGGCCAACACCTCGAATTCTAGGCTGAACGCGTCAATATTTTAATGGGCACGCTAGCAACAGTTTGAAAGGTGCTTCCCTCCTCCTTTGAAAATGATTTCCTCCTCCTACACAGTTTATTTTTCTTGGTAGTTCAGCACAATATTCCGTTCCTCAGCACCCTTGGCGGTGTAAAACATTCGCTGACCGAGGCGCTGGCGTGCCAGAGCACTTGGTGTTTTTTTTTAAGTCGGCTCTTCACCGAAGCTGACACACACAGGTGCGTGACCCGCGTCCCCGGCTGGTGGCCGTCCCCAGGGACCCCCGTCCAGGCCAAGGTCAGAACACACCAGTCTGAAGCCCCCATCTGTCCCCACCCACAAAGGGCGACCACACACCTGGGCCCGCCAGCGGAGGCTGCTTCCCCCCTTGTCTCTGGCATGAATGGAACCCACGGGGTGTGTGGGATGTGGCCGAGGTGCATCCTGGGCATAAGCGGGCCAGACCCGTCTCTGTCCCAGGGATGGCGGGCCTCGGGGTTGTGTCACCGGGCGACAGCATGGAGGGTGGGGCTGGGCAGGGTCCGTGCTCACACGTGGAAACCAGGCAGCCCTGGGTTTAAATGCTGGGGCTTCTGCTTTTGTGTTCTGTAAATGCAGGGCAGATCACCTGACCTCTCTGAGCTTCAGATTGCCCGTCTGTGAAAAGGGCATGGTCATCCCTGCCTCTGGGCGGGTGGGAAGGTTAGGTACCAGACCCCCTGGCTCCAGCTGGACACACATGGAGGTGTCTCCGCTCATCGCCCTCAGTAGCCACTTGGAAGCCCACTGCTGGGGCCGTTTAGCACATCAGTGGTGCAAGGTCCCTCTGTAGGGCCCTGGTGATAGATTTTGGCCAGTGAGGCCCAGGATCCCAAGATCATGGGTCCTCTACTCTCTGAAGCTACAGCCCCCTGCCGTACGCCGTGTTCCGGGCTGATGTGGGCCTGGTCTCTGAGGGTGGCATTGAGCAGCACCCCTGAAACCCCAGGCCCCGATCAGCGCCAGTGGAATGAGAGGGCCTCACCCTCATGCCATCACCCCCACGGGTGCCAGCTGCGTGGGCCTGACACCACATTCTCTACACGTGCATGGCAGCCCCGGCCCGCTGGGTCTGGGTGCTGCTCCAAAGGCTCTGTGCACCCCCGGGGCCGGCTGCCTGGGGCTGACACCGCGTTCTCCACGTGTGCATGGCAGCCTGGGCCCGCTCGGTCTGGGTGCTGCTGGGAAGGCTCTGTGTACCCCCGGGGCCCAGCTCCACAGCCCAGGTCTGGCCTTGGGCCAGTTGATGCTTCCCAGGTGGGCTTTGGTTGGTTTCAGACTCTTGGCCTTGTGGGGGGATGCCCGCCCGAGGGGTCTCCAGCCGTGGCACGTGCTGCCAGCCACCCGCCTGCCCGAGGGTGACGGCGGTATGTGTTGCAGGCCTCCCGGAGCAGTACTACAGCCTCACCTGGTTCCTGAGCCCCATCCTCGGCCTCATTTTCACGCCCCTCATCGGCTCTGCGAGCGACCGCTGCACCCTGAGCTGGGGCCGCCGGCGGCCTTTCATCCTGGCGCTCTGCGTGGGCGTGCTCTTCGGAGTGGCACTGTTCCTCAACGGCTCTGCCATCGGTGAGTGTCCTGCTCCGGGGTCGGGGGGGGCATGAAGCCGGGCTCCACCGGGCGTGCAGGTATGGGGAGCCCAGACCGCCGATCCTGGCCGGGGCCGCTGGCGGGCGTCCTTGGCCCCCGGGCGGTGGCCAGGCCGCGGGCCCCACGTGGGAATGCCGTGGGAACCTGTTCTCAGGGAGCGCTTCCTGTTGTGGCCCATTTGTTTTTAATGCGTATCTGACACCACGTCCTGTTTCCAGCATTATTTCAGAAATTATCTTTTCTTTTTTTTTTCTCCTTTTCTCAGACTTGGTATTGAAAATGTCCAGACCTAGTCTGCTACTTGTTTTTTTGGTTCACGTACTCTGGGTTTGTTTTGCTTCTTTCTGTTGTTTTGTTTTCAGTTAAAGCAGCTATTTGTGGGAAAATATCTTTTGTCTTGAGAGAACCCATCAGAAATGTGAAAAAGCAAAAGTCTTATTTTCTGGCGACAGCTAAACAGAAGCTTAACCTGTGTCCTGACGCAGGTGAACTTGCCCGCGTCCACCTCAGTCCTCGGGCAGTCACAGACGCTGGGAGGCTCAGGAAGGGAGGTGGCCAAAGAGGTCCTTGTGCAGCAGGGCCTCGCTCAGCTCCTCCAGGGCCCACACGTGCTGGCGGGGTGGGCGCAGTCCCAGGCTTGGAGGGGGTGCAAGAGGGGCCTCCCTGAGCTGTGCACCATGCCCCCCGACCAAAGCTGGCTGTCCCTGGGTCAGGAGTCCACAGGCTGCTACCCTCCAGGCACCCGCAGGCTCGGTTCAGAGGGAACACTGGTCTTTGCGGGGACCTGTCTATGGGGATGGCCCCAGCCCACTGTGGCCCACACACAGAATTTGGAGCTCCTGCCCCACACCCTGGTGCCATGTCTGTCACTGTACCTGTGTCTCTCCTGGTCAGAAGCCCCTTTCCTGGCTCTTGTGTGGGGCACAGCTGTCTGGGAACCCCCATTTGCAGAGTTGTGGGGGGGGTCCAAGGCCCAGCAGCACCTCTGTGCCCAAAGTGTTCCTCATCCAGTACAACCGGCAGCAGCTCAGCCCTCAGGGAGCAGGCTGGTCTCCGGATTCGGGGGCAGACTCACCTGAGGCAGATGTGTGACTACGGCTCATAACCCGCTTCAGAGCAGCGGGAGAGACGAAGCCCACCTCCCGTGTGGAGAGGCTGTGCCCAGGAGCACAGAGTCCCCCGAGGTGGCCGTGGGGGCCGCTGAGCCGCTGCTCCTCTGTGCCCCGGCAGGCCTGGCCCTCGGCGATGTCCCCACCCGGCAGCCCATCGGCATCGTCCTCACTGTGCTGGGGGTGGTGGTCCTGGATTTCAGCGCTGACGCCACAGAGGGGCCCATCCGTGCGTACCTGCTGGACGTGGTAGACAGCGAGGAGCAGGATATGGCCCTCAACATCCACGCCTTCTCTGCTGGTGAGCGGCCCTGCCCTGGCTCTGAGCCCCACCCCTGGATCGTCGAGTCTGGGGGAGGCTGCTTCATGGCCCCCGAGCGGCTTCATGTAGACCCTGGTGGGTGAGGCAGCAAGCAGGGACCCAGCAGGGCTGGGTGACTGGTCTGAGGTGGGGGTCGTGCGAGGTTGCTGGCCCGAGGCCAGGACCCCGTGCTGGCCGCCCCCTCCATTCGGGCAGCTTTCCCATCCGATGGGAATGTGGGCTCCGGGGATGGTGGTCAGTGGGGAGAGAGTCCCGGGCGGCCGCCAGTTTCCCTCCTAATTCAGGAAGCAGGAAGCTGTTAGGTTGGGATTCCAAGCCTGGGCTCAGCTGTCGTGCCTTGTCCCTGCTCCTCCCATTCTCTGAATGACCCTGGAGGCCCCCTTGGTGGGGGCAGTTGGGAACACCTGTCTGGGCTCCCTGCCCTGTAGCCTGTGCCCCTCCTCTGCTCACGTCTGCGCCGTCCCCTCCCATCCCCAGGCCTCGGCGGGGCCATAGGCTACGTGCTGGGCGGGCTGGACTGGACCCAGACCTTCCTGGGCTCCTGGTTCCGGACGCAGAACCAGGTGCTCTTCTTCTTCGCGGCCATCATCTTCACGGTGTCCGTGGCCCTGCACCTGTCCAGCATCGAGGAGGAGCAGTACAGCCCCCAGCAGGAGCGTGGCGGGGACCCAGCCGGCACGCCAGCCCCTGGCCCCCATGCCTGCGTGCTGGACGGCGGCGTTCTGTTCCCGGACGAGGTGCAGTCGGAGCATGAGCTGGCCCTGGACTTCCTGGATGAGGGCCTGGTGCGCAGCAAGAGCGATTCAGTGCTGCACGTGCCTGAGGCTGCCCTGGGCCTGGAGCCCGAGCTCTTCCTGCAGGACATCGAGCCCTCCATCTTCCACGATGCCTCCTGCCCCGGCACCCCCCGCAGCACCAGCCAGGAGCACGCCGCCGCCCGGCCACCCCGCCGGCCCCTGCCACTCCGTGCACCTGCCGGCGAGGATGAGACCCTGCTGGAGGAGTCCCTGAGCGCGGCCAGGCTCCCGAACGGGGGTAGCGCGGGGCTGCGGGACGGCCTGGGCACCTGCACCTACAGCCGGGCCACCCTGAAGGCCCCCGCCACAGCAGGCCCCGCCCGCCGGCGCCGGCATGTGTTCCGCCGGCAGGCCTCCAGCACCTTCTCCTACTACGGCAAAATCGGCTCCCACCGCTACCGCCACCGGCGCGCCAACGCCGTGGTGCTCATCAAGCCCTCACGCAGCATGAGTGACCTCTACGACCTGCAGGCGCGGCCCCGGCAGCACCGCCGCCGCCACCAGAGCGGGGCCACCACGTCCAGCGGGGACTCAGAGAGCGAGGAGGGCGAGGGCGAGACCACCGTGCGGCTGCTCTGGCTGTCCATGCTGAAGATGCCCCCCGAGCTGGTGCGTCTCTGCCTCTGCCACCTGCTCACCTGGTTCTCCGTCATCGCTGAGGCCGTGTTCTACACTGACTTCATGGGCCAGGTCATCTTCGAGGGGGACCCCAAGGTGAGTGCCCAGGAGCGTGGGTGACAGCCAGCCCAGGTGTGCCCCTGTTGAGAACGTGGTCGGGGTCCTCGTGTATGAATGCGAGAGGGCACCCGGGCCTGGGTACGTGGTGAGCAAACCGCGCCCCACCCCAGGCTTTGGAAGTGCAGGAACACCAGGGAGCTGGAGGCATGCGGGCCAGCTCTCTGCATACACAGGTGGCCCCAGAACCGGCAGGTTGAAGCAGCTTTTTGTTGTTGCTGGTGCCCGGGCCACGTGGGCGTGGCTTCTAGGCCCCAGGGCGTCTGCAGGTTCACATCTGTGCTCATGGCCCAGAGTGGCACCAGGAGGTCCAAGGTGGTCACGGCTCAGGCCTCCCCGCCCCACGCGGCCTGCCAGGCCGAGGCCTCCCTTCCCCAGGCCGAGGCCTCCCTGCCCCACATGGCCCAGCAGGCCGCTCCATGTAGCCACTGGGCTCCGGGAGGCCAGAGGTGGGAGCGGCAGGCGGCCTGGGCCCAGATAGTGGAGCAGGGCTGGGGGAGAGTACAGAGGGTCCGCCACAAGCAGCGGCCTGGGCCGTGGCTGCTTCTCCCCGCGCTGCCGCAGTTGAGATGCATCAGTGATTTCAGTGTAAATGACCCCTCTACCTGGAGGCGCAGCACGCCGGCCCCACCCCCTGAACCCTCGTCTTGCGTCTGGAACAGGCTCCATCCAACTCAACGGCATGGCAGGCCTACAGCGCGGGCGTGAAGATGGGCTGCTGGGGCCTGGTCATCTACGCAGCCACCGGTGCCACCTGCTCAGGTAAGCGGCCCCCAGCCAGGTGAGCCGAGCACCTGGACTCGCTCCGTGACCCGAAAGACTGACAGGCATCCTGCTCCATGGGCCGCAGGCCCTGCCCCGTGGGGCCGGCCCTCAGGGACAGCAGCAGTGGCACCGTGTATCGCCGCTGGGAGGCGCAGCTGCTCGCACCGTGGCTGGGAGAGCGGCGCTGCGAGCCCTCAGCTGTCCTCCACGCAGACGCCTGCCGGCTCCCGGGGAGGGCCCGCGGGGCTCAGGCGACGGCAGCGCTGCAGCAGCTGCGCCCTGAGCCGGAAGGGCAGGCGCCCGGGCTCTGCCTGAGCGCATGCAGTGTGTCTGGGGTCTGCAGGAGGGCGGGGTGGCTGAGGAGACAAGCGGCCTTCCTTGGGGTCCACCGTGCCCTGGAGAACAGAGAGTGGGAGTGACAGGCTTCATGCTCAGGAGTGGTGCACACGCGTGCCTCCCGGGAATGGGGCAGAGCCGCGGTTACAGGCCTCTGGCTGATCCTGGCCTGGACCCTGCTCAGTCTCTACCTGAGGATGATGGGATAATAGCCGGTGACCACGGACAGCCAGCCTGACGGTCACAGTGCTGCCTGCTTTACTACAGGACTTCTCAGGAGGGCTGGGTCAGAAAGCCTGACCCAGAGGGGTGGGGACTCGCAAGGAAAACCAGCCACAACTCAGTCTCCAAGGCAGGGCAGGGCCCAAGGCCAGAGAGGACGCCGAGTGGGCCTAGACTGGCGGAAGGGTCGGAAGGCCTGGCTCTGCAAGGTAGGGAGTCCCACGGGGCTGCGGGACAGAACCAGGTTACAGGTCTGGAACCACGAGGGTCGACCTCCTTTTGAGGTGTGGAGCCCCTGGCGGTGGATTGGGGCACGGTGAGCTGGGCGTCCATCCAGGGGCTGTGCGTGGTGGCCGGGGAGTGAAAGGCGAGGGGCATCCCGTCCCTGTTCCTGAGCCAGGCTGAGTGCAGTGGAGGCCGGGGAGCGAGCAGGCCGTGTGCCTTCCGGTCACCACGCGGCCTCTCTCTGCAGCCCTGCTACAGAAGTACCTGGACAGCTACGACCTGAGCATCAGGGTCGTCTACGTGCTGGGCACGCTGGGCTTCTCCCTGGGCACGGCTGTGATGGCCATGTTCGCCAACGTCTACGTGGCCATGATCATGATCAGCACCATGGGCGTCGTCTCCATGAGCATCTCCTACTGCCCCTATGCCCTGCTCGGGCAGTACCACGACATCAGAGAGGTGGGTGGGCGGGCGCTGGAGGGGAGGCCCCGGCACGAGCTCGCCAGCTGTGGGCGGCTCTGCAGTTCTCACTGGCGCTTTCTGCGTGGAGCATTCTTGCCCACGTCTTCCCTTGCACTCATGCCCTCGCCTGTGGTCTGCCTGGAATACAGGGCGTGTGTGTGGTCTAGGGTCAATCAGAACTTTATGGTGCCCCCAAGTAAGGATGTCACGTGACTGGTGTCCTGTCCCCCTCCCCCGACACTGCGGAGCCACAGACATGGGTGGGGGTCTGGCTGGGGGATGTCTGTCTTCTCTTCCATGGCTCTGTCTGTCTGCTCACAGTGGCTACACTGTCTAAAGTAGTTTTACAAGAAGACCTGAATGAAACCTGGTAGTGTTAAGTTCTCCAGCTTGGTTTTTCAACATTGTTAATTGGTTACCTTGACCATTTCCTTTTTATTTAAACATTAGAATCAGCTTCTGGACTTTTTTTTTTTTTAATTGGAAACACATTGATTATATGGATCAATTTGGAGAGAGTTAAAACTTTGTAGTATTGAGCCTTTATAATATTCTCTAAATATGGTATATTGTATTAATTGTCATGGCATATTTATAGATTCTTCCAGGCTTTCTGCACACACAGTCACATCCTCCACGGGTAATGAGTTTCATTTCTTCCTTTCTAATTCTTAAGGGTTTTATTTATTTTCCTTGCCTTCCTGCAGTGGCTGGAACCCCCAATACCGTGTTCAGTATAAGGGCTGGGGTACACAGAGCCAGGCGAGCGGGTGTGCAGCTGCTGAGGGAAGGCAGTTCTGTCTCAGACCCTGGGCATGCCGGTGCATGGCTTTCCTGTTTGGCCCCTGCCCTCACGCTGTGCCTGCCTCTCTTGCAGTACGTGCATCACAGCCCCGGGACCTCCAAGCGTGGCTTCGGCATCGACTGCGCCATCCTGTCCTGCCAGGTCTACATCTCCCAGATTCTGGTGGCCTCCGCCCTGGGCAGCGTGGTTGACGCGGTGGGGACCGTGCGTGTCATCCCCATGGTGGCCTCCGTGGGCTCTTTCCTGGGCTTCCTGACAGCCGCCTTCCTGGTCATCTACCCAGAGGTGTCCGAAGAGGCCAAGGAAGAGCAGAAGGGCCTGTCTTCCCAGCCGCTGGGCGAAGGCGCGAGCGGCAGTGCTGAGAAGCCCACGGTGCTGAAGCTGTCCCGGAAGGAGGCCCCGCAGGGGCTCGTCGAGACCGAGTCGATGGTCTGAGCCGCGCTGCACACACATTCCAGGGCAGCGGGGAGGCGGGGGTGGCGCCCGGCAGGCCAGCTGCCATGGCCTTGGCGGCCGTGCGCACCAGAGCCCTTCACCGACCCTGGTGGAGGCTCAGTAGCTGTAGGGTAGGTTTGCGCCAGTAGGTGAAAACACCTCATTAATTACTTTTTCCACAATTAAAAAGAATCATTTTTTTTTAATCGAAAAAAGATCTTTTAATTTCAACTCTCTCTTTTGTTCTGCAGGTATATTATTCTGCACGTTTTAAAATGATAAACCAAATTTACCATATAGAGAAGTGATTTAGAAAAAACAAGATTTTTGCATTTCTAAAGTTATAATTGAAAGCAAAAAAGTATCTGATGTATTTTGCTATATCTTATCTGAATTCTTCAGATAACGGTTGTGTAGTCAGTGACTAAAACACTTTTTATCACATTTTCCCCTGTGGATGCCTACAGGTATTTGGACGTTCTGTCAGATCTCGTCACATTTTGTTGGTGCTGCATCTATTGGAGAGTATTTTTCTCTATGATTCTTTTAGAAAAAAAAAATTTTGTCTTTATTTTCCAAAACTGTGGTTTTCTTGAAGAACACATCTCCTGCTTTCCTGTTTGACACGTTGTACCTGGGCGCGGGCCGCAGTAGCTGCGAGACCAAAGCTGGGAGGAGGCTGGGCCCCCGGGACACCGGTGGGGAGGCCCGCCGGGCCGGGCCGGACCGCCCGCCGGGGCAGCCCTGGAGCTGGCAGAGCTGTCCCCGCACCCTGCCCATCGTCTGGTCCGAAGCTCCGGGAGCCGCTGTGACTCTTTCATTGCACTTTGTCTTTGAACCGTCTGTGGGGGGACCATGGGGGCAGGGCTCCCGGCGGGGCACTGCCACCCGCGCCCGCCGCCAGGCCCACACACCAGACACTCCGCGCCCGTCTGACCTCTGCGCCTGCTCACCGCAGCCGGCCGCCGGAGTCAGGACCGCCCCGCCGTGAAGAAAGCGGGTCTCGGCCGGGGACGGTCCGCCCCACAGGTTGGCTCAGCGCGGCGTTTCCGGTTTCAGCGCAGAACCAAACTTGCACCCCGGGGAAGCACGGTCTTCACATGCTGCAGCTGTTTGGAAATGCTTTTCAAACCACAATCTCTAAGTAAGCAGTTTCTGCTTTTCTTCTTTGGGACGGTCAGTCTAAGTCCGCTGATCTCAGGAGAAAGAGGGAGGCCTCCCACACATCGCCCAGATAAAGTGAGAGGACTGTAACTCTTCGCTGCCTCAAGTCGATATGTTTTTAAATAAAGTACTTTAAAACGCATGAGAGTCATGCTGCAATATGATCATTCTAAAGCAAATATATATATATATAGATATATATTTCAAGATGAAACTACGCAGTTTTTAAATAAACTACTTGAATTTCCTGTGTGTTGAGAGGAGCAGCCGTGCTTCGTGTCCTTGCCCGGCCTCTGGCCCCGTCCCGCCTCTCCATCGCTGGCGGCACTGTGCAGGTTGCAGTTTGTCCCTGAGGAGCAGCGGTGCCTGTGCGTTTTGGATGCAGCCGCAAGCCACGTGTCCTCCCCTGGAAGCCCAGGGTCACGGAGAACTGACTGGGAAATGGGAGCGTTTTCAACGTGCATCACGGCTGGAGAAGGGCCTTGGGGATCCTGTGCCCAGACGGGCAAGTCCTTCCCACTCCTGAGCCCCGCATCCGGTCTGTGCTGCTCCCCTCGCCGCCGCCCCCCCACCCCCAGCAGGTACCCAGCAGGGCACTTTGATGCCGTTCGACGGCCTTCGTGGCTTTAGGATGGAAAGTCCTCCTCCTGTGACTCTCTAGATCGCAGCCTCTGTTTAGCTGCTCTGCTCCTCGAGGGGGTCTCCTGACAGCTAGAAAACGGGGGAGGGCAGTGAGCTGAGAATGTAGCAGTGTCGAGGAGAGCCTGAGTCAAGCTCTGCGATGAACCGGCCGGAAGGGCCGCACCTCCCAGGCCCACCCTGTCCACAGTCTGGCTGGGGCTTGCTGTGTAGGAGCAAGCGGGGCCCCAGGGATGCCAGCCTTAAACCTGGTCTGGAACAAGGGATGCCAGCCTTAAACCTGGTCTGGAACAGCGAAGACACGGAAGGACAAGAACAGCCCTGGAATGTGCTCGGGGCGGAGGCCCGCTGGGGAAAGGCGTCTGTCGATAGCTGATGCAGGAGCGAGTGTGTGTGCGGCCGTCTCGAGTCCTGCAAGCCGCCAGGCCTTCTGCCTGTTGTGACCAGAGTGGATCTGGGAGGGCGGGTACCTCGCGGCCCGGGTCAGGAGTGAGCAGTCGTGGAGCCGGCCTCCAGCCCTCGAGGTGGTGAGCTTTGCGGGGGGTTGTGGAGTGAGTGCTTTTGCCTCAGCCCCATCCCCGCAGCGAGGCTATTCCCAGGTTGCACTGACTCGAGGCTCTGGCGTCACCTTGTGTCTTAAGCGGAGCAGGCTGTCCACGTGGTGGTGGCCGGCCGTGGCTGGGGGCTGTGGTTGGTTCCTAACTCTGTACCTCAGGTAGCCATGGGGGCCGCTGGCGGGCCGCTCCAAGGAGCACGGCTGTGGCCCCTCATTGAAAGGTCCTCTGGTCTCCAGCCCAGGTGACCAGTGGGTGGTGCCACCCACGGGGTGGGCTGGCCAGGTAGCTGATGCTGGAGTCGAGCCTGGAGTTGGCCTCATGGGCCCTGGGGGTCATGGGCACTGGTCAGGACTGGGTGCTGTGAGCAGAGAGCTTGGTAGGGATTTGGCTGGTTGCTGGGTCGTATCGATGGACTTCCCAGATAGGGTGGCGTGGATCTGATCCGTGTCTTTGGTTCCCTAAAAAGTCAGCTCAGTGAAGACAGGCAGCACCCTGTCCCCATTTTGCCGGCAGTCAGCGTTGGCGATGTTTCTGGGTGGGTGGGAGGGCTGGCAGTGGGGTGCCCTTGCCGCTCCCCACTGTCTCTTGTGGGGGGCAGGCAATGGCTGGGCCCTAAGAAGGTCATTGGCTCCAAGTAGTCCTCAGGTGTGTTTCTTAAAAGCGTGAGCATGTGGGGAAGTAGCTCTCTGCCCCCCAGAACCCCAAAGTCGAGCCTCTGAAGGGGCTGCCTGTGTGGTGTGTCTGAAGAACACTCCAGAAGGTCCTAGCCGTTCCCTCCTATGGCCAAGGGTGTGGGCTGCCAGCACCAGAGACAGCCACTTGGAGCGAGTCTGTCAAACACCACATTCATTGGACACAGAGCACCTTCGAGCTGTTGGCTCACACCTGAGCCTCCGTCTACCTTGGCCACCCCCGCCCTGAGCACAGTTGAGGACCCTCCTGGAATGTTGCCACCGGCGACAGACACGCGACTGTTCATGCTCCATCTGCAAGCGGCTGCTGCTCAGACTCCCCATCCGTCTTCTGCCTGCTCCCGGGCCTGGGGGCTCAGGCTGGCCTGACGGGGCTGCTGGGGGCCATTTCCTGAGCGCAGCTGCCCAGGGAGCGGTGTCCCCAATGCGGCCCTCAAGCGCGCAGCCTGTCGGGGCCTCCGTCACTACCTCCTTGTGGGGAGCCGGGCCCGCCATCCTGGCCCCTCGCCCAGCCTGTCCCCGGGCGTGGCCGCCTCTGCTGGGCCCTCCCCTGGGCGTTCAGGGGCACGGCTCCGTGTGCTGTGGACCAGGACTGTGTCTCGGTAGCGGAATGACCTGATTATTGGAAATGCCTCGTTACCAGAGGAACTCCCCAGGCGTCACGGAACAGGACTTATTTAGTTCCATTGTGAACTGGCCACAGGACAACATTTTTTTATCAACTTATTAAGTTGGAGCACTATAATAGCTCTTGCTGATTTTAGCAGTGATATAAGTGTGTGTTAAACACATGTTTTATGAGGAAAAGGGATTATAAAGAGTAATATCGCGCATTACTGAATTTTATATCAGGTGGGCACAAGTGGCCTGGTGTTTGTGTGTCTCAGCGCCGAGCCCCCGGTCTCGCGGCTGCTCCCGGGGGCTGTGGCTGCATGGCACTGTCTGCCCCCCTCCCCCCCCACGCACAAGGTCCTATCTGTAACGCGCTGACCTCTCGGTGTAGACCGGGCTCCCCCTGCGTCTGTTTCACTCTGTTACTCTGTGGTTGAAGCTTAATAAACCTTTCCCTGCCAGATGCCAATGTGGGTGTCTCTGCCGTGTCCCCAGAGCCCCTCCCTTCGCCCCTGCCTCCCTGGAGCCTGAGGGCCCAGTGCGGGAAGGGCCTTCCAGTGGGTGTGGGCTCCTGGGGTGGTGCTCAGAGGCCTTCCCAGCTCCCAACCTGGGGCCCGTGTCTGAGTCTCCAGCATCCCCAGGGCCCCTGCCTCACCAGACTCAGGTGTGGGCTCAGGCTGAGCCAGCAGGGGATGAGGCCCACCTGGCATCCGGTGACCTGGCACAGCCCTTTCAGGCCAGACCCCGGGCTGGGCAAATGTCTGGCAGCCCTTCCTTCCCAAGGCCTGTCCTGGTGGGTGGGTGGTGGGGTCCTGACTTCCAGGAAAGAGGGGAGCTCGGGAGCCACCCTGGTTACCACTCGCCAGCCAGAGGGGCCAGGCTGCCATCAGTCATGAGATGGGTGCCACAGGGCCTGGCTGGGGCTGCAGGCAGCTGCCAGTCACCGCCACCCTGACTTGGCAGTGGGTGGAGTGGGGGGGGGGAGGCCTTGCCCAAGGTCACACAGGTGGTGAGATGTGATGCTCGAGGGGCTGATTTGATCAAAAGGGTCTGCTTGACCTGCACGGGGAGGGAGCGTGCATGCGTGCTAGGTCATGTCTGACTCTTTGCAACCCTCTGGACCGGTGCAACTCACCAGGCTCCTCTGTCCATGGGATTCTCCAGGCTAAGAAGACTGGAGTGAATTGCCATTCCCTTCTCCAGGGGATCTTCCCACCCTAGGGATCAAACCTGCATCTCTCATTTCTCCTGCACTGGCAGGCGGGTTCTTTACCGCTAGCCTCACATGGGAAGCCCAGTGGGGAGCAGGGTGGCCCTTAATTGGGGTCCAGCAGAAGCCGGCCCCAGGATGGGGGATGGGAGAAGGGGGTCGGCTGGCGCGCGTCGGGGAGGGGGTGTGGTCACCAAGGGGCCTATCAGGGCGATCCATCCTGGTCATCAAGGGGATGGAGGCTGGGAGGCCCCAGGGCCTAGTCCTGCGCTGTGCCATGAGCGCCCCGCGGGCGAACCCGAGCACACCTCCCGATCGGAGGGACCAAAGGGCTCCTGGGGACTAGAGGGGACCACGCATCGCGCCTCCTGCGGCTGCGCCGGCCGCGAGAGGCGGGCCCTCCCTGAGAGGCGGAGCTTGGAGGCCGGGCACCGCCCTCGTCCCTTTCTTGGCCGAGCGAGTTGGCAGCGCCCTCTGGCGTCCGCCTGGGGTGCGCAGGACCCGCGAGAAAGGGGCGGGCCGGGGGCGGCGCCGCACATCCTCACCGGGCCTCCCGCCCCGGGGGCCGCACCAGGCTCCGGCAGGAGGGTGCGCAGGCTCGAGGGGTATGTCACCGAAAACGAGAGCCCCGGACCCCGTCTCAACCCGCAAGCCTCCACATCTGTCCCACCTGTTGTTAGTGCAGAATCAATGTTTTGTTTGGGTTTTACAATTGAACCACCCCACGTAGAGTATGGGCTTCCTTGGTGGCTCAGAGGTTAAAACATCTGCCCGCAATGCAGGAGACCTGGGTTCGATCCCTGGCTCGGGAAGATCCCCTGGAGAAGGAGATAGAAACCCACTCCAGTATTCTTGCCTGGAGAATCCCATGGATGGAGGAACCTGGTGGGCTACAGTCCACAGGGTCCCAAAGAGTCGGACACGACTGAGCGACTTCACTTTCACTTAGTTTGCAATCTACATTTTTTGTTTAGCAAAATATTTGATCATCTTTCTTATTAGCACAGATTGGTCTACTACATTCCTTTAACAATATGAACAGAAGTTTTTGTGTGGGGTGTTGTTTTAAATTTTATTGGAAAATCAGAGAAAATTGTATTTCTATTTTATTCATCTTGTCTATTATCACCTGTCTGTAACTCATCTGTCATTGTAAAAATTCACTGATTTGTGTTTCTGGTAGGTATGCCTTAGGATTTTCCTGGGAGTGAGGGAAGAAAAAATTATTAGTGAAAAGAGTTGAATTCTTAGTGGGAAATCTCACATTTGGCTTCAAACTCTACAGAGAACACACTGGCATTAATTATAAACCTTTTATCTGCTTCCCATTTGCACAGTTCTTTTTGCATCATTCTGTTTACATCATGCCTGGTTCTGCCAACAAAATTGAGAGATTGTATAATTATCTGTTATATAATTATATAACATAGATAATTATATAATTATATATATTTGGCTGCACAGCACAGCATGTGAGATCCCCCACCAGGGATTAAACCTGTGCCCCCAGCAGTAGAAGCACAGAGTCCTAATCCCTGGATTGCCAAGGAAGTCCCTGTATAATAATTTTTAGGTCAAGAAACTGAGCTCTGAGATACTAGAAGGCGGACACACAGTGTCTCTCCCAGGCGCTCAGAAATGACAGACACGCACACAGACTCACTCAGAGACAAGGCGGGCCTCTGCCAGAGGTCCACAGACTACGAGGGCGCCTGGAAGGGCATGCAGTGGCGTCTCTGTGCTTTTCATCTGTGTTTCCTTAGATGTTAAGCATCTTTTCCTGTGTTTGCAATTTATGTATCTTCTTTGGTGAAATCTCTAACCTAGTTTTTTGTCCTATTTTTTGGTTGTTTTCCTTGTTACTTTTGACTTCTCAGGATAGAATTCCTTTATCTGACATATACTTTGTAAAGATTTTCCTCCCAATCTGTAAGAGAAAGAAGTCTGCCTTGTTTCTGATTTCAGAGTGAAAACACTGTCTTCACCATGAAGTACAATGTTGGTGGGCTTTAGCTGCTCTTTATCCAGCTGAAGAAGTTTCCTTCTATTCCTAGTTTGCTGAGAGTTCTTAACATGAATGGATATTGAATTATGTCAGATATTGTTTCTGAATCTATTGAGATGAACTTGTGTTTTCTGTTTTTGCATTTGTTAAGATGGTGAATTACATCAACTGGTCTTGAATATTAAGCCAACTTTGCATTCCTGTGCTGAATTTCTTGATCATAAGGTAATGTCCTCTTTATGTATTGCTAGATTTAATTTTCTAAACTTTTTAAAAAGATTTTAATGTTTATGAGGGAAATTGGTATTTTTTTCTTTGTAATATCTGTTTTTTTGTAGCCAGGTAATATTAGTCTTATTAATGCAATAGGAAGCATTCACCTCTTCTATTTTCATGAAAAGAATGAGCAAATTTGTATTATTTATTCCTTACTTTGTCATTCTTTCCTGTCATTTTTTAAATTATGGATTAAATTTCTTTATTGTAAATAAGTCTATTCAGGTATCTATTTCTTCTTAAATTAGTCATGGTTATTTATATCTTTTATATAAATTGTCCATTCCATTTAAGTTTGATGCCAAATTTACTGGCATCAAATTCAAAATATTCCCTAATTCTTTAACATCTGTAGAATCAGTAGTGATTTTCTTGTTTTCTCTTTAAGTGGGTGAATTTACAGTGACATGAACAGGTCCAATGTTCTATGAACGTTCTGATATATGCCTACTCCTAATACTCAATCTGCATGAAACGGTTTCTTCAGATAATTCTCTCAATGCCTTCCAGCTTACCGCCAATCCCCACTGATATGCATTCAGTTATCATGATTGCTTTTGTCTGGTTTGAACTTCATGTAAATGAAAATAGCAGCCTTTGTGTCAACTTTGCCCAGCATGTTTTGGAGAATCAAACACATTGCTGTTCAATTCCGTTTTTTTTTTTTTTTTTTTTTTTTACTGCTGTATAGAATTCCATTCTGCAGCTATATTACATCCATTCTCCAGCTGATGGGTGTTTCCAGCACAGGGCTATTACAAATAAAGATGCTACAGAGATTCTCATGAGTCTCTGCGTAGACACGTTTTGCTTTATCTTGGGTAAAAAGCTAAGTGTGGCACTGTGGAGTCGTAGGGTGGGTATGTGTCTAAAAGAAACTAACAGCTCGCCAGTGGTTGGCTGTTTTTATCCAGTTATGGATGGACACTCCATCTGCTCCACGTCCTCATCTTTACTTGCTGTTGTGAATCTTTAACATTAGCCATTCTCAAGTCTACAAGTGTTATTTCAATGTGGTTTGACACTCCTGATGACTCATGATTTTAAGCCTCTTTTCAAACTGGCAATTGATATACCTTCTTTGGTGAAGAATCTTTTGCCCATTTTAAAAATTTTCTTCTTATTGACTTGTAGGAGCACTTGATATATTTTGGGTGCAAGTCTTTGTCGGACACACACTGCCAATCTTTTCACCTCATCTGTGGCTTCTCTTTTCATTTAATGGCGTATTTTGATGAAGTCTAATACATTAATTTCTCCTTTTGTATTTAGCACTTTTTGTATTGTTTCTTAAAAAAAATCTTTGTCTATACCAAGGTTGCAGAGATACTTTAATATTTTTAAAATTGAAGTATGGTTGGTTTATAATGTGTTAATTTCTGCTGTACAGCAAAGTGATTGAGTTACACGCATATATACTTTTCTTTTTTTATCTTTTCTATTATGTTTACCATTGGATATTGACTGTAGTTCTCTGTGCTGTACAGCAGGACCTTGTCTATCCATTCTGTCCATGAAAGCTTACACCTGCCAACCCCAGCCTCCGCCCCCATTCCTCCCCAACCCCATACCTGCCACCAGTCTGTTCTCTGTGTCCTTGAGTGTGTTTCTGTCTCATGGATAGGGTCATCTGCCGTATTTTAGAGTCCACAAGTCAGTCATATCATATGCTATCTGTCTTTCTCTGACTTACTTCACTCAGTATGATAACCTCTACTTGCATCCATGTTGCTGTAAATGGCGTCATTTCGTTCTTTTTGTGGCTGGATAGTATTCCATCATGTATACGTGCCACATCTTTGTCCACTCTGTTGATGGACATCCAGGTTGTCTCCGTGTCCGGCTG
Organism: Bubalus bubalis; assembly: GCF_019923935.1. Taxonomy (NCBI): domain Eukaryota; kingdom Metazoa; phylum Chordata; class Mammalia; order Artiodactyla; family Bovidae; genus Bubalus; species Bubalus bubalis. The sequence goes on along the minus strand of NC_059171.1, from coordinate 79,302,482 downwards.
TTGTGTATAGTGCCACTACGAACAAGGGTGCATTTATGGTTTTTTTTTAAATATTTGGCTGCATCGTGTCTCAGCTGTGGCTCGTGGGCTTAGCTGCTCTGTGGCATGTGGGATCTTAGTTCCCCGACCAGGGATCAAACCCATATCCCCCGCATTGCAAAGTGGCTTCTTAACCAGTAGACCACCAGGGAAGTCTTGCATGTATCTTTTTGAATTATAGTTTTCTCTGGAAATATGCCCAGGAGTGGGATGGCTGGATCATACGGTGATTCTGTTTAGTTCCTTAAGGGGCCTTCATGCTGTTTTCCACAGTGGCTGCACCAACGTATACCCCCACCAGCAGTGTGGGAAGGCTCCCCTTCCTCCACACCCTTGCCAGCATTTATTTGTAGACTTTTGAGTGATGTCCATTCTGACAGCTGTAAGGCGCTACCTCATTGTCACTCTGATTTGAATTTCTCTGATAATTAGTGATGTTGAGCAGTCCTGTACTATTTTAAAGAAGCCCCCCACAAGTTAACATTGGCTAAAGTACAGAAACTGGAAGCAGTGTTAGTACATGAGAATTTATTCCTGATGAGGTGAAAATACCTGGCTGCACGTGGATGGGAATTCAGTAATTTATGTGGATTTCTGACGGGCTTTTACTCAGGTTTTTCATATGTGTACAAAGCCAGAATTCCACCTTCAGCCCTCTGCTGCTGGTCTCGTCTTCCCCCTAGAAGTCAGGGGAACACACCTTCCCCAGAAGGACGGACTGGGACGATTCAGCCACCTGGCTCTTCTCTGCACCACAGTCTCAAAACAATCCAGAACATGATCATATCTTCCAGACTATTTGGGTTCTATGTGACCCAGCCAGAGGCCGGGCCACAGCTCTCAACCGGGAGTCATTGCAGACGCCTCGGAAGCCTGGCTGTGTCCGGGGGGGCCTGACAGAGACCTCGCTCACAAGGTCTGGCAGGATGTCTAACCGGGTTCCCCAAACCCAGGGCAGAGGGTGTGGCAGCCAGCCTCCTGTGGTGGAGCACACGGTGGGTCCACAGGGGACAGCTGGGGCCCTGATGCAGCGCTCCCTCCATGCCCAGCAGCGAAGCCGAAACAGGGACGAAAGCTCAATGTTACAGTAGAGTTGTACAAAAGGTCTTTAGCTAGTATGATTATCTTCAGTTAAATAATAAGGCACTGTCTACATATACATTACACGCTGTGCACCCAGGATCCAGATGCAGCAGAAATGGACACGTGTGTCCAGTAAGGGTTTGTTTGTACTGTTTTAGATAGAATGCTGATCTTTGGTATAAAAAGGGTCTCTCTTCATTATAAAAACACTGCATTTGTTAAAAAGAAAAAACACAGAGCCTGTCTCAGCTCCATGCAGACAGCCTCACCTCAGTGCTGTCCCCTCCCTGGGCAGGCTCTGCCACCTGCTCTGACGGGCAACAGCAAGGGCAGGTGCAAACCTACTCAACCACAACACGGTCATTTAAAAGCAGCCCTTCTTGTGAGCTTTGCTGGAAACAAGAGGTCAGCGTGCGGCTGCCAGGCTCCTGTAAGCCTGGTGTCTGGTGAGTGAGTGAGGGAAGTGGGTGGGAAAGCATGGCCAGAGACCAGCGGTCTGCAGCTCACGGGTGCCTTGGCTCAATGGCTCCCGGCTGGCCTGGTGCTGGCCCAGGGCGTAGATTCTGGAACCATCCAGACAGCACGGGAGGGCTTCTCGGCAGAGGCTGCCTGAGAAACCGCAACCCCTGCTGAAACGGTCCAGTTTCATCAGCCAACGTCCAGGAGGGGAAGTGACAACAGCGGTCAGAGAACCCAGGAGGCCCTGCAGCGGGCCGCCCCCAGCGCCGGGCGGACGGCCCCAGCCGGCTCGGACCGCCGCCCCTGGGAAGCACCAGCAGCTGGCCGAAGGCATGTCCCTGGCTCACAGGGCACACACCCCTTCGGTCACTCGACCTTCCAGATGGCGATCTTCCCCTCCTCAGGGCCGGCGCCGCTCAGCACGTATCTGTCCTCCGCGGAGCACAGCGTCTTCACCGTGTCCGCGTGGGCCACCAGCTCCTTCTCCACCGTCCTCCTCTCTGTATCCATCACATAGATCTTCCCCTTCAGTTGCCCCTGCGACAGCCCTGTGGTGCCTACCCAGATCTGCCAGGAGAAGCGGGCATTGCATGTGTAGCACAGCTGGGAGGTGTGTGGGGCCCCTGGGCAGGCAGCAAGGGGCACCCCCAGGCCCGCATCCTCTCACCTGCTTCTTCACCCTGATCATGCAGTTGATCTCAGAGCAGTCCTGGAGGTGGATCCTCTGTGGGGGCTGGGCTAGGTCCTGCAGGCTCCAGACATAGACGTCGGGGTACCCAGCACAGACCGCCCAGAGCTGCTCCTGCTAAAGTGAAACGGGTCAGGGCGAGCACAGTGGCAGTCCTGCGGCTCAGGGGCACCAGCCCAGCCCAACGCGCCAGGGTACCTCGGGCATGAGCTGGAATCCCAGGAAGGAGGTGCCTGTCTCTTTAAAGCCCCCAGCGATCTTCAGCTTTTGACAAGAAGATCCATTCATGTTCACCATCAGGATGCTGTCCCCAGTGCCTGCAGGACCGAAGAGCAGGATGAGGGGCGGGCACAGTGAACGTGAAGCCCAGGGACGAAAGGGCCGTGAGGGCTCGGGGTGACCGGCAGGCCACGGCCCCTTCCCCACATCTGAGTGCGGCATGAGACACTCTAACTGTAGCCTCCGTGTTACAGGCCTAGACAGCATGTTAAAAAGCAGAGACATTTGCCAACAAAGGTCCATCTAGTCAAAGCTATGGTTTTTTCCAGTGGTCATGTATGGATGTGAGAGTTGGACTATAAAGAAAGCTGAGCACAGAAAAATTGATGCTTTTGAACTCTGGTGTTGAAGAAGACTCTTGAGAGTCCCTTGGACTGCAAGGAGAGCCAACCAGTCTATCCTAAAGGAAATCAGTCCTGAATATTCATTGGAATGACTGATGCTGAAGCTGAAACTCCAATACTTTGGCCACCCGATGAAAAGAACTAACTCATTGGAAAAGACCCTGATGCTGGGGAAGACTGACGGCGGGAGGAGAAGGGGAAGACAGAGGATGAGATGGTTGGATGGCATCACTGACTCGATGGACATGAGTTTGAGCAAACTCCAGGAGTTGGTGATGGACAGGGAGGCCTGGCGGGCTGCAGTCCACAGGGTCGCAAAGAGTCGGACACGACTGAGCGGCTGAACCGAACCTCCACATGGTGCTTTCTCATCTTCCCTCAGAGACCCTTGGGCAGTTAGCACTACCAACGAGGGAGCGGGTGGAATTCCTCCTGCCATGGTTATTTGCAGCCACGCCATGTGCTGCCCCCGTGGGTAAAGATCAGAGCTCTAGGTGATGGTTCCCAGCCTTGTGGGACACATCTCTCTGCTGAAGCTCCTCTCTGCTTCTATTAATCACTCGAGCAAACCAAGTCTCCCCATCATGAGAGCTACAGGTCATCAAAATTATCCAGCAGCGAGGTCATCAGATCAAGGCTCCAGGGGAGACGGAGTCAGGTTCAAGATAAGGTGAGAGGCTGCAGGGCTGTCCTCTCGGGGTTTTTATTGCCTGCTCCCTCTGCCTCCCACCCTTCATGAAGCCACAGGGACAGGAGGACGCAGCCCCGCCCCCACGGGCAGCACCGTCTGGTTGCAGAGGGAGGAGGTGCAAGCCCCCGAAAGGGCTCGGGCTTCCTGTCACAGTGGGTGGACTCCAACTCCTGAGGACTTGGCAGTGCTCAGGACTCAGGAGCTCAGCTGGGTTCTCAGTCACAGGAGGCGAGAGCCTCTCCTTCCTGCCCGAAACCTAATAGAAACCCCAGCATCCCTCCAGGAAGGCTTTCATCCCGAGATGCCATTGTCCACTTGGCCTAATTAAGAAGGTCCTTTCAGATGCTTCAACTTGTTAGGAATACCAGGGCAGCAGGACGTCCTGCCAAGAGGTGCTAATGCCCCCAGGGACCCTCCTGCTTAGTGCCAACCAGCACACTCACTGCCCACCAAAACTGCAGAGGGCGGCAGGTGGACTTCACAGCCACCCAGCCTGTGTGAGCGCGCAGGGGCCTGCTGCACATGGAGCAGGGGGTGGGGCCACAGATGCGGGTGAACTGATCACTGGCCTTGATCACAGCCCATCAGGGCCGCCTTCTGGGGTAACTGTCAGTGATCTTCACAGTCACTGACGCTCCGAGGCCCGCATTCCGCCTCTAGCATCTCCCAGCCGCCAGCCTGCTCTCCAGGGGAAGGATGATGGCATTTCCACTTCGCTTTTCAGAGGAGCAAGAGACTGAGGTGCCAGGGACCAGCCCAAAGTGACCAGTCTTGTGTGACGGCCCCAGATCTGACACTGAATGCACACCGAGGCTGCAGCCTGGACTACACATGCGCCTCCCGGTGCCCACCTCCAAGCACAGGGAGCAGGACCAGCGCACTCCCTCCCAGTAACCGCTGGAGCCGCGTCCTGTAAGGGGCGCTCAGGCCTGGGGGTGGGGGTGGTGCTACAGCAGACTTAGGGGAAGGCGCGGAGGGTCTGCAACACTGGTCAGACCAGAGAGGGAAGGCAGGACCCCCAGGCTGGCCTCACCCGGCCTGTGGGGCAGTCAGAGGCGTCGCCCGGCCCCTGCACACTCACACCCTTTCAGGCTGTACCTCGGCGCCCACAGACCCCATCGGCTGAGTGACTGAGGTTTTAGCTTGTTATCCTTGCTTAAAGACTTGGAACAGCACTTCACAGGAAACGCTGCTCTTTACCCAAAGAACTCCTGCTTTTCTCTTGTGCTTTTCTCATTGTTAAATAGGAAAACTACTTACTGTACTCATTAACTTGAAAACTATGAGGAATTCCACCCTGAAAACGAGGTTTTCTACCTTTATTCTAATCTGTTATATCCCTCCCCGTATTTAACAAGGACCTTTTAGTCCCAAATGCATCCATGAATGGACACACACACGTCTGACAGTCACCGGAGACCAACCAAAGCTGAAGGATATAGTCTTGGGAAGAACAAAACTCAGTGAGTGGCACAGTTCCCGGGGTTCCCCTCAATTCAAGAAAGTAAACCTCAAGCAAGATCAGCACAAAGCCCTTCACACCCAAGGGCACTGTTCCAACTCCTGCAAACCAGAGACAGGACCGTAAAAGCAGCCACTGACCCCAGACATACTCTGTTCCGCAGAGCAGTGGGAATGATGGCTGACTGCTCATCAGGAGCAAGAAGAGCTGCGAGACGATGGAACGGCATTTCTAATGTGCAGGGAAACTACACCTGGACTCCGTGTACAGCAGACACAGGTCACTGGAAATCCTAAGGCTAAGAGGCAGTGTGATGCAAGACAGAAACCTGAATTTTAAGAAGGGACAAAGCTCACCAGAAATGATAACTATATGGACAAAAATAAATTTTTTTTCTTAATTTTTTTGCAAGACCATTGAGAACTTAGGCAAAGTTTTCTAAAATATGAAGTTTATCACAATCATGGCAATAAAATATGGCATTTAACAACAGGAAGGGGAAAGAAAGGTAAATGGAATTAATTCTACTGCTGTGCACTGTGTCCATTATACATGAAGCGCTGTAATAATTATTGAAGGTATGTAGTGAGAAGTTAAGGTTGCATATTGAAATCCTTAGAGCCACTGCTAAAAAGTAGAACAAAGCCTAAAGAACTAAAGAGACAAAAAAGAAGATTAAATTGAGTATTTAAAAAAAGCCCAAAAGGAGACAGGTAAGGAGTAAGAAAAGAAGTACAGATGGGAAAATGGAGGGGAAAAAAAAAGGGTTACAGCCAGCCATGACACGACTGGGCGGCTTCACTTTCACTTTTCACTTTCATGCACTGGAGAAGGAAATGGCAACCCACTCAGTGTTCTTGCCTGGAGAATCCCAGGGACGGGGGAGCCTGGTGGGCTGCCGTCTCTGGGGTCACAGAGTCGGACAGGACTGAAGAGACAGTCCATGAGTCATCAGGGGAAACGCAACCAAAGTCACAGTGAGGTACCACTGCACACCCACCAGGACAGTTATAATAAAAAATAGATGATAGGTTTGGTGAGGACGGGGAGGAACTGGAAGCCTCATATACCACTGGTGGGGATATAAAATGATGTGGCAGCTTCAGAAAAGATGACAGTTTCTCAGGTGGTCAAACATGGTTAACCCAGGTCCACCCACAGGGAACCAGTAACCGAGCTGTAGCATCCACACAGTGGAACGAAGGCGCTGTCGCTCCTCAAACACTGTGGATCAGTTCAGTTCAGTCCTGTCTGACTCTTTGCAGCCCCATGAATCGCAGCACGCCACGCCTCCCTGTCCATTACCAACTCCTGGAGTTCACTCAAACTGATGATGAACCCTAAAAACATCACGTTGCCTGTCCTGAGCCAGATGAAAACAGCGCACGCTGTAGAGCCCATCTGCAGTTAAGTTCAGGAACCAGGAAAACAAACCCACGGAAGAAATCAGAACAGGCGTTTCCCTGGAGAGGGGCACGGCAGGACCAGCGGCCCTGGTGGAAGCGTTCTGTGCCTCCCGTGTCAGGTGTTATGTGGTGTGCACTTTCAACACACGGTGAACTACACACACACTGCATCTCATCACGGGTAAAACAAGCTTCGATTTAAAAAGTATCCATGACCATGATCCGTGGTATCTCGCACACGCTAGCGAAGCCTTCAAAGTGCAGGCCACCTTTGTGCTGTGACGTTCATAAATACAGAAGCCACGCCTCAGGCGTCTGCACCTCCCCATCACAACCCGCCCCCCTCAGTGAAGTGCCTGCTTAGGACCACACACAGAGGATGGGGCCAGGAGGGCTGTGGGAGCAGCGGCCATGGCCCCAAGGGCTCAGCGAGAGCAGGAGGGAGGCGCACTGGGAGGGGAGGGGCACCGGGAGGAGGAGGGGGCGCAGGGAGGGGGTGGGGGCAGAAGGAGAGGGAGGGGCAAGGGAGGAGGAGGGAGCACAGGGAGGGGAGGGGCAGGGAGAGGGGGAGGGGCAGCGGGAGGGGGCGGGGCAGCGGGAGGGGGCGGGGCAGCGGGAGGAGGAGGGGTCACAGGGAGGGGAGGGGCACTGGGAGGGGGAGAGGCATGGGCGGGGAGGGGCACGGGAGAGGGTGGGGCAGCAGGAGGGGGGGCAGCGAGGGGGAGGGGGAGGGGGAGGGGCAGCGGGAGGAGGAGGGTCACAGGGAGGGGAGGGGCACTGAGAGGGGGAGAGGCATGGGCAGGGAGGGGGTGGGGCAGCAGGAGGAGGAGGGGACACGGGGGGGGGGGCAGCGAGAGGGGGCGGGGCAGCGGGAGGAGGAGGGGTCACAGGGAGGGGAGGGGCACTGGGAGGGGGAGAGGCATGGGCGGGGAGGGGCACGGGAGGGGGTGGGGCAGCAGGAGGGGGAGGGGCAGCGGGAGGGGGAGGGGCAGCGGGAGGAGGAGGGGCAGCGGGAGGAGGAGGGGTCACAGGGAGGGGAGGGGCACTGGGAGGGGGAGAGGCACGGGCGGGGAGGGGCACGGGAGGGGGTGGGGCAGCAGGAGGGGGAGGGGCAGCGAGGGGAGGGGCAGCGGGAGGGGGAGGGGACACGGGGGGGGGGGCAGCGAGAGGGGGAGGGGCAGCGGAAGGAGGAGGGGTCACTGGGAGGGGGAGTGGCACGGGAGAGGGTGGGGCAACGGGCAGCTGCACACTCCGGAGGGATGTGGGGACCAGGAGCCCCAAGAAGGAACCTGCGTTCTGAAGCCCCAGTTGGAATGCCACGCGGAAGAAAGGGCCTGGCCTCTTCCTGGCCTGGCGGGGGCAGGGGCCAGGGCCGGGGCACTTACAGCACCAGAGGCGGCCGCCATGCGGTCTGATGGCCGAGAGCCCTCCACCGGGCACCTGGAACCTGCCGGTCACCCGCAGGGAGCTTGCGTTCCACGCCAGGACAGTCCCGTCGGCGCTGCACGAGTACACGGTGCTGGGGGGTGAACACACACGCACACTTAGCTGAGGCCCCGAGAAGACCACATGATGGTGATGATGACGCTGATGATGGAAAGATGGCCCTTCCATCCAGAAAGAACAAAGCTGCCACCAGGCACAGCACCCACGACCCACCCATGGGGATGTCAGGGTGGTGGGCGTAAGCTCAGGGCCCATGCCTGCCCCCAGCACCTCCCAGTATGGTTCGCCATCCCTCCATCAGGGACTGTGAGCAGAACCTCACTAAAATCTACCTCCCCCAACAAGGGGCCAGAAACCCAGTGCTCCCTGCACCCCTGCACACGCGAGGTCAAGGGTCAGCAGGGCTCAGGGACTGGCAGCTGCAGGGGGCGGGCTCAGCTAGTGCTGTGTGTGCCCTTCACCTTCGGATCGCGTGTCACCTTCAACTGAGGACACACGGCACCCCTGAAACTCGGGAGACAGGAGGGTGGGGGTGGCTCCAAGGGAGCCACCAAAAAGGAGCCACGGTCACTATGTGTCCACTTGCTCCCAGGCCACAGCGGGAAGCAGGCTCCGCCTCAGTGCCCCCACCCCTCACCTGCTGTGTGCCAGGCCCTGATCTAGGCCCAGGCCACAGCGAGAGGACAGATCGGGGCTGCCCTCAGGGCCTGACGATCTCAGTGAAGTAAGGACAGTGAGGAATGAGGTGAGGTTCGACAGCTGACAGGCTGAACTGCAGTCCCGAAGAAAGATATGTTGATGCCCTTACCCTCCTGCACTTCAAATGCCACCTTAGTTCACAGCAGTGTCTTCACAGAAGTAGTTAAATGACGCTAACAGGGTGGATCCTAATCCAGCTACTGACCAGCATCCTGATAAGAAGGGCACAGCTGGACACAGGCACAAGGGGGTCCCATGCGAAAACGGAGGACTTCGGTGATGCGTCCACAGGCCAAGGACAGCAGGCCAACCCCAGAGCCAGGGAACGGGCAGGGAGGCCAGGGGCCCGCTGCGTGCCCACCATGCTCACCCCGGAGGGGGTCTTCTCTGACCATTTCTTCAGACCGCTTCTCTGTACTCACAACCAGAGCCACGCAGGGACATCCCCTGGCTCGCCTGCCAGACCTGCTTCACTCCCCCTGCCCAGTCCAGGCCCTGCCGGCCATCACCCACAGCCACCAGGACCCTGCCGTCTGGGATCCCAACCCGCCCATGAGCCAGGCAGCGCCCCACCCAGTAAAGCCCGCCACACCTGGGTGCCTGCACCCCGTCCTGCACAGCCAGGCCCGTGACGCTGGAGCGGTGGTCGGTGAGCTGCTTGTTGCAGGACATGCTGTGGACATTGATGATGTAGATGACCGAGTCCTCCGAGCCGACCCACACCTGGCTCTGCTCCGCCATCACCATGCAGTTCTGTTGGGCCAAGGAGACAGCATCGCGGTCAGCGGCTCGTGTGTCGCGCGCCGAGCTGCCGCTCCTGGGGACCCACAGGCTCAGGTTCCTGCTGGCCTCAGGCCACACCACTGTCACGCGATCAACACGTCATCACTGATGTGCATTTCTGTTTAAGGACACCTTTGATCCTTGAACGACACAGGTCCAAACTGTATCCACACCTTATGGAGAATAAGGCTCTTCAGCTCTACACTAGGGCACCATTTTAAACAGCAAAATCACACACACACACAAAGCAAAAAAACGTGAAAGACGTGGTGCTAAATAGGCCATGACAAGGACACCTGTGCGCAGTCTGAGCCGACCCCAGAGGCAGAGTTGCCTCACCCGACCTCGGATAAACCGTGCACTCAGCTCCCGGGCCCTGGCCATGAGCACGACGGGACAACCACGAAAACTCCATTAGCGTTTGTTCTGGGGCCACAAATCAATGAGCGATGAGGCAAATCTGCAAACAATGATGACTGACTGCACACTAGCAAGAAACAAAACCGCCGGCGCTCCTGCCACTGGAGACAGCGCTCAGGGATGCCGGCGTGGCAAGAACGACAACAGCGACTATCTGCAGAGTTTCCGAAATTAGAAATCAAGGGCTAAAACACCGAAGAGTTATAAGAGCCATGTAAACGTGTGAACCGTAAGTGTGTCTGCTGGTACATCTCAACCAACCCGATTGCATCCCTAAAAATTTCCTGAGCTGGTGTCAGACTTCATCCATGACGCTAGCAACTTTTTACTGAAACTGAACAGATGTCTCAGGTTTTCAAATACAAGAATAACAGTTACATCATGTTGGAGGGGCTGAGGCTAGATCTAATACAGTAAATCACTATCAATGGTGGTTACTGTTACTTTATCTGGTGGTTACCATTACTTATCTGGTGGTTACTTTTACTAATCGTTGCCACATGAAAGAGCTTATAAAAACTGATAGTTTCAATTTTACCAATACGTATTCTCGAAAGATGCTACTTTGCTAATTTCAGAATTATTTTAAAAAGCCCTTTCTTTTGTGGCATCTACCAGAGGATTATTATAATTTTAGTAAAATGTCTTTCTTTAGTGGCCCAAGGATATCTCAGATAAACCACTTTGAATGTCAAATTTCAGAGGAGGCAGCATTTTCTTTTTTTTTTTTTTTAGCATTTTCTAGAGATAATTGCCCGAGTTACTGCCTTGTCAAATGATACAAAATGTCCCTGTGAAACTAGTGGGAAGATATTTTCACATAATTTGTTAACTTTCTGCTTTAATTAAATGTTCAGTTCAGTTCAGTTGCTCAGTATCAGTCGTGTCAAACTCTTTGCAACCCCATGAATCGCAGCACGCCAGGCCTCCCTGTCCATCACCAACTCCCAGAGTTCACTCAGACTCACGTCCATCGAGTCAGTGATGCCATCCAGCCATCTCATCCTCTGTCGTCCCCTTCTCCTCCTGCCCCCAATCCCTCCCAGCATCAGAGTCTTTTCCAATGAGTCAACTCTCCGCATGAGGTGGCCAAAGTACTGGAGTTTCAGCTTTAGCATCAGTCCTTCCAAAGAAATCCCAGGGCTGATCTCCTTCAGAATGGACTGGTTGGATCTCCTTGCAGTCCAAGGGGCTCTCAAGAGTCTTCTCCAACACCACAGTAATGTTACCTGGCCTAACTGGCGATCAATAGAGACTGATACAAAGTGCAATTTGATTTCATTTTCAGGAGGATTTTAAAGTTATTCTGTTATTAAACAGTCTTTGAAATACTTGTAACTAAGAAGCACCAGGAAAAAATTAAATTTTAGAGTAAGAATGATGTCCTTAATTTCTCCTTCTTGTTTTTTGTTTGATCTAAAGCATTATTAGACTTCTATAAATATTTTGCTCTAATGTGTCTTGGATCCCGTTCCTTTATCATCCGAAGCTAATTATTTGAATGTGAAGGGGGATGGTTTTTAGCAGCTTTAAGAATGATCCCCACCCTTTGGCAACATGGACTTGAATCACAGTGTTTCTGTCTCACCCCAGTTTTGGAAGCATAGACCGTGCCATAGATTGTCCCCTTGTTTTTAGATGATGGAACGTGACCATCAAAGTGGAGATAAGCTGAACACTTAGGTATGCAGACTTCACCTTGCTTTTCACATGATAAAAAAAAAGTTGTTTCATGTTAAAGGAGTTGGCATGAAAATTTTCCTAGCAAGACCCCTTGGGACAGTGGCTTCTTTTGTACCCTCTGAGGGTCTTAAACAGGATGAAGCCCACCAGAGAGTAGGTGTGACAGCATTTTGAACAGCAGGGTAGTGTCGCCAAAGACACTCGAACCCCACCAGAAAGAAAGCACCGATCGCCCCTCTCCTGGAAACACCAGAATTCACAAGGCCCGTTCCTGGTGTGGTTGTGTTAGGCCCTGGGGCATGTGGGTGACATCACACAGAAACAAATGATTTTCAAAGAGCCGTGAGGGGCCTTGAGAAACCTCCAAAAACCAGTGGGCTGATCCTGGTGGCACTAAGGGCTACAGACCTAACACTGATCCTGGGTTTCTAGGGGCTCGGGTGAGGTGGTTTTTTGCATGAAATTTAAAGATGCTTGCTCCTTGGAAGAAAAGTTATGACCAACCTAGATAGCATATTAAAAAGTAGAGACATTACTTTGCCAACTCAGGTCTGTCTATTCAAAGCTATGGTTTTTCCAGTGGTCATGTATGGATGTGAGAGTTGGACTATAAAGAAAGCTGAGCGCTGAAGATGCTTTTGAACTGTCGTGTTGGAGAAGATTCCTGACAGTCCCTTGGACTGCAAGGAGATCCAACCAGTCCATCCTAAAGGAAATCAGTCCTAAATATTCATGGGAAGGACTGATGCTGAAGCTGAAACTCCAATACTTTGGCCACCTGATGCGAAGAACTGACTCATCTGAAAAGACCCTGATGCTGGGGAAGATTGAAGGCGGGAGGAGAAGGGGACAACAGAGGATGAGATGGTTGGATGGTATCACCGACTCAACGGACAAGAGTTTTAGTAAACTCCGGGAGTTGGTGACGGACAGGGAAGCCTGGCGTGCTAAAGTCCATGGGGTCACAAAGAGTCGGACTCAACTGAGCGACTGACCAGAATAGAACTTTCTTTTAATACAGTAAAGTTGACTAAGTTCTCAGTCTAAAAGCTCAAACAATTGAGATTTCTCAACCATGTGATAACTATAATATGATGCAAATTTAAGTGGTTCTCAGTCTCAACCCCAAATATGTTAAAATAATTCCAGTGTCCACTTTTGGTGACTGGAAATGTGAATGTGAAAATACCGCCCTGCCCTTCACAGGACTGAAACCCAGTTTTATAATAGTTTTCAGAGTGTGGGGGTGGTTCAAGCCATTATCTGCTCACTTAAATAAGACTATTTAAGTGAAAGACAGAACAGGTTTATATTCAATTTAAAAGCTCGAGATAAATGAAAACCCCTCAGGCTTCCTTGGTGGCTCAGTGATAAAGACTCTGCCTGCGAATGCAGGAGACACGGGTTCGATCCCTGATCCGGGAAGATCCCACATGCTGTGGAGCGGCGAGGCCCGTGTGCCGCAACTGCTGAGCCTGTGCCCTGGTGCCCGGGAATCACAGCTCCTGAGGCTTCAGTGTTCTAGAACCCGTGCTCCACAGCAGGAGAGGCCCCTGCAGTGAGAAGCACCGGGACTGGAGAGCGGCCCCTGCTCAGCGCACCCACAGAAAAGCCCGCACAGCGACAGAGACACACACAGCCCAAAGCAGACAGACAGAAACACAAAGCTCTTAAGAATGAAAGCCCTGACCCCAACTCAACAGGACTCAGTGATGCCGTGGGGTTCAAGTATCCGCTGCCTATGCAGGTGGACATGTTCGCTTTCCAAAACTGCAACTTAACCCAGAAGCTGATGAAAAGTGTCCACACTGTTTACTCACCAGCTTAGAAGTGCCCACTCTAAAGCAGTGCTGGTGAACCGTCCAGGAGGAAGCGTCGAACACGACCACCTTGCCCTCGTTCAGCGCGCACCATAGTTTGGGGTGAGCATCCTCCACTTTTTCCGCTGGGTCAAGATGCCCTGAAGAGGAAAGCAACCCGACATGTTGAAAGAAAACCCCCTGCTGCATCAGCACGGGATTCGTGATTCGTGCCAAGACTCAGGTCCTGCTCAGGGCCAGGTGCCACCCTGGGTGCCCAGGCTCCAAAGGCGAGCACAGCCTGAACCGCCAAGCCCCTTGGAGCTCAGAGTAGCGGACCGGCTGGTTCAGCCAGAGAAGCACAGAGACAGAGCCCTCGCCCGGGCAGGATGGCAGGAGGCCTGAGCATTCTCCTGGGGGCAGCGCTTCAGGCAGCGGGAAGGGGGCTCAGGGACAGAGGGAGGGTCTGTGGCCCCCCCGCAACGAGCACAGCCGGGCTCCTGCGGTCCCCACGTGGCCACCCGCACTGAGCACCACCGGTCTTTCCCGTCGCGGCCGCTCTGACACTGTGAAGATTTTGTTTTTTCGCTTGTGGTTTGTCTGCATTTCCCGGCGCTCATGAGGCTGGTGGCTTTAGTCGGGCGTCTGGATCTCCTCCATGGGGAAGTGTTTACGCCTCCTGCCGGCTTCTGAATTGGGCTCTTACTCTCCTTGACTTGTAGCCACTCTTTAAATACCACTGACTTCAAACACCCCGTGTCGAGTCTATCCTCTTACGAACATCCTTTCCAAGTGTGCTACCATCGCTTTCACGCACTTGAAAGTTTCTTTTAAAAATCCTTTATATGGTCAAATTCACCAACCTGTTCCTTTATGGCCCGTAGTTTTTACATGCTTTGTGACTTGTTTCCTTATCTTAAGGTCACGATTATCGCCTGTATTATCATCTCCAGGCTTCATTTGCTTATGTTTGCTTTTGCCTTTCACGTTCAGATCTCCATTCTTGGAGCCGATGGCCATGTGTGATCTGAGGTGTGCTTGAGCTCCATCTTCTCCACAGGGACCCACAGCGTCCCAGCGCCTCCTACAATGGAGGCTGTCTTTCCCCCACCCCTGCTCTGTAGCACCACCTCAGTCCTAGTCCAGGAAGTGTGAATCTGCCAGTCTTTCTGGGGCGTTCATGCTTTGGTCTCCTGGCCCCGCTGGGGTGATCTGCCCACTGAGACACAGTCTGCAGTCCCCCAGAGCCTGAGATGCTCCGAAGCCAGGCTCAGTGCCCGGGGCCTGGCTCTCTGGCTCCCAGAGTTCTCGGAGGGCTTGACTGGCGCTCCCCTGGTCCCTGACCGGTGGGAACGGCCAGCCATGTCATCAGACGTGCACATCAGCCCAGGAGGGGCCGTCATCCCATCCCAGTGACAAGAGGCTCGTCCTGACCAAAGATGTGCGTGCAGGGGCTTTATCAGCTGGACGTGAGGACAGCGAGGCTGGATGGGGACTCAGCCACGCACGGCCCCTTGCAGTCTCCGAGTCCATAGAGCAGCTGCACCTGGTCACCCAGAGTTCTGCCTCCAACAGCAGACAACCACCTGGGCCCGTCCACCCTCCTCCTTCCGCTGCCCTTCCACTTCAGTGCTGAACACCTTGAACACAAGTCTCAGCTCTCAGATTGCTGAAAAGAACAGTAGCGACACAAACATGGCCCTGCTGGACAGCACAGGGAGCCGTCATAAAGCACAATGGAAAAGAATATGAAGAAGGATGTGTATATGCATTAACTGGATCACCTTGCCGCACAGCAGAAACGAACACAACACTGTAAATCAAGTAGACATCAGTAAAGCCACAAAACCCGCAGCGACGCAGCCGGGCTCGGGCCTCACCTGGGGTGTAGAGCAGCACGTCGACGGCTCGTGGGGTGGTCTCCCCCGCCGAGGGGTTGATCTTGTGTTTCAGGGTTTCCAAGGTCGTCTTCGGAACTGCCATGGGCACTGAAATGCAGACACGTGGGGGTCAGGTCCCCAGACTCCAGGACATACTCGCACACTCTGCTTCCCTTAGGATATTAGTCCCAGGGTAAAGCCGGGATTTGCCAAGATGAAGCTCTCTTTAAACTGGACATAAGAAAAGCCAAGCGTTTCCAGCCAGAGGGTGAGTGTCTGCCAAGGTCTCACACTGCCTGTCATCTAAACACGGCTGTCAGGCTAAATGATCTAACACTCAACTGTTAGGGATGCTCCAGCAGGGAGAAGCCCTTGAATACTTCTCCATCAGTCTAAGCCACGAGCAGCTTCTCAGCCTGGCCCGTGGCGTGGCTGCCATGGGGGGAGTCCTGTGCACTGCAAAACTTTAGCAGCACTCCTGGCCTCACCTGGTCAGTGCCAGGAACAACGCCCGCCCCCTACCCCCCGACACACACACGACAGATATCTCCAGTGCTTGCCAAGTGCCTCCCTCCAGGGACGGGCTGCAAACTTCAGAAAGTTTCATTTTTAGACCTTCCATCACGAATGGCCCACAAGCTATCACTAAAGCCTGGGATCACGTATCGCTGCCTCGTTACGCTTCACACAGAGCAAACAGTCCTTGATTGGGAACAAGGGATCCGGGACCCTGAGCTTGGGGGACCGCCCCTGCAGTGTGGGATCAAGAGTGAGTGTCATGTGCTGGGTCCCTTGGTGGAGACTGCGGACATGGTGTCCAGAGTGAGAAGGCTTTTCTGCAAACTCTTGACAAAAATCGGGCTTGAGCATGGCGTGGTCTCCACAGCTTGAGTATAGTGTGCATTTGATTTGGTTCCTAATTAAGGGGGAAAAAAAACCCTGCCGTCAACATCTGGCTCCAGGACTGTTGACAAGAGCTCCTCCGAGTCCCTCCAGCAACTGGAGCATCCTGGCTGCTCCCTGAGAGTGGGGTCCTGGGATGTGGCAGCAGTGGGGGGGTGGGTTCCAGGGATACAGGAGAGGGGCTCCTGCCACCAGGAAGCACTAGTCATGTCACGGTTAGTGAAAGACATGGCAAAGAGCAAATCGCCCTGAGGGGAGTGATCACAAAACCAGGGTTTGTTTCCCCTTATTCTGGGATGACATTTTAAACAGACTCTTCCTGGCTATTGACTCAAGAGGAATAAAAACATGTCCAAACAAAAACTCGTACAGGAAATATTCATAGACGTGCTGTGTGCAACAGGCAGGAAGCAGGGAACCTCAAATGGTCAACGGAGGGAGGGATAAACTACACTGTATCCACCCCGCGGAGTACATTCAGCCATAAGAGGGATGAAGCAGTGACCCCTGCCACACGGACGCACCCTGGAGTGCAACACCACGTGAAGGACGCCAGACACACGGGACACCTACTGCTGTGAGCTCACGTGTAGGACGTGCTCCGACTAGGCAAAAACGGGGCATATCCCCAGTGACAGGAAGTGGGTTCAGGATCGCTCAGCAGCTGAGGGGCGGCTGCGAAACGTATGGGGCTTCTTACTGGGGTGAGGAAAATGTTTGAAACCCACTGTGCTCACGGCTGTAAAGCTCTGAATACACTCAAACCAGTAAGGTGTACGCTGTGAAAGAGAATGGTGTGTGAATTATATCTCAATAAGACTGCTACATTTTTTAAAATGCATACAAGCAAAACTAGTTGTCATCTGAAAAACATCCCTACAGGACTTCCCTGGTGGTACAGTGGATAGGAATGCAGGGCTCACAGGCTCAATCCCTGGTTAGGACTATCCCACGTGTCCCAGAGCACCTAAGCCTGGGAGCCACAGCTACTGAGCCTGCGCGCTGCAGCTACTGAAGCCCGCACGCCCTAGGGCCTGCGCTCCACAACCAGAGATGCCACCACCATGAGAAGCCCGCCCGCCGCAGCAGAGAGTCATCCCTGCTCGCCACGACTGGAGAAAGCCCGCACCGCAACAAAGACCCAGCACGGCCAAAATAATTTTTTAAAAATCCCTACAATGTGCTCATCTGTGTTTCATGAATTAGCTTCATGGGGTGGGGTAAATCGAGTATGTGTGACTTCCCGCATGCAGCAAGGCTGATAGAGTAAGTGGTCCCCTATATTCTCTGCTTCTTTACGCAAAGCGTAGGACAGATGGTTTTAGGAGATCATTTAAAAGTGGACACAAAACAGAAGTAGCTAAAAATGTGGCATAAACCTATTCTTATCTTCTCACTATTTCCTGGACTTGAAAAATCTTCTAAAAATAAAAACCTGAGCTAACCACTGACCTCTATGGCTTCAGAGAATTCCTAGGGGTGGGGAACTGACCGAATCAAGGGGGAAAAGTGAGACGGCCGTTGGGGGTCTCCCCACGCCCGAGCGGTGCGGTCCAGCAGTCAAGCACAACCACACACAGGGGTCCCTGCGGCTCTGCAGCGGGCATGTCTGATCACAGAGCTCCAGAGACTGCGACGGCGATTCTGTGAGCCACTCAATGGAAACCCCATTGTCGTGTCATTGGTAATTCAGATTCAGGACCAACACCGTACGGGGTAAAGTGGACTGTTACTCAGACACTGAAATGGTGAGGTGCCTCAGTGTGTGTCCTGAGGAGCAGAGAGCTCCAGGGGATGGCCAAGTGAGAAAAGGAAAGACGCAGAGGGAGGTGTGGTGTTCAAAAGGGAAAAGTGCAGAAGAAAGAAGTTTGAGACATGTGGGTTGGTTCCAACTGATAAGACAAAAGGCAACCAGATAAAAACCTTACTTTCATTCTTCATCCTATCAAAGTAGGACAACTTGGAGGCCGCATAGATGGCTCCCGGTGACTGCAGCGTGCTGACGACCGCGTCCATCAAGAGAATGTGGGTCAGCGCCTGCTGTACGTACTGGGGGTCCTGTGGGAGGCACAGTCATCTCACACAGCGTCTCTGAAATCACGCCCCGCTAAGACTCTGTCCCGTTACATACAGCAATGCTTTTAAAAAACGTGTGGTTTTCAAAGCCACCTGCAGAGTTTAAACTTGGATTTCATGTCATGTACTTATGTTCTCTTAATTGAGACAAATACTGGTTGTCTCCACCCCTTCCTCAAAATAGTTGGAATAATCCTCCTACTCACTAGCCTATGAAATTACCCAGCCCATAAAAGCTAACAACCGAAGAACTGATGCTCTTAAACTGTGGTGTTGGAGAAGACTCTTGAGAGTCCCTTGGACCACAAGGAGATGAAACCAGTCAATCCTCAAGGAAATCAATCCTGAATACTCATTGGAAGGACTGATGCTGAAGCTAAAGTGCCAATACTTTGGTCACCCGATGTGAAGCGCCAGCTGGAAAAGACCCTGATGCTGGGAAAGATTGAAGGCGGGAGGAGAAGGGGATAACAGAGGATGAGGTGATTGGATGGCATCACTGACTCAATGCACATGAGTTTGAGCAAACTCTGGGAGACGGTGATGGACGGGGAAGCCTGGCGTGCTGCGGTCCTCGGGGCTGCAAAGAGTCAGACACGACTTACCAGCTGAACAGCAACAACTCACTACCAACAAAGCGAGTGGAGGGGATGGATTCCAGCTGAGCTATTTCAAATCCTGAAAGATGATGCTGTGGAAGCGCTGCACTCAATATGCCAGCCAATATGGAAAACTCAGCAGTGGCCACAGGACTGGAAAAGGTCAGTTTTCATTCCAAGCCCAAAGAAAGGCAATGCCAAAGAATGCTCAAACTACTGCACAATTGCACTCATTTCACATGCTAGCAAAGTAATGCTCAAAATTCTCCAAGCCAGGCTTCAACAGTACATGAATCATGAACTTCCAGATGTTCAAGCTGGATTTAGAAAAGCCAGAGGAACCAAAGATCAAATTGCCAACATGTTGGATCATCGAAAAAGGAAGAGAGTTCCAGAAAAACATCTGCTTTATTGACTATGACAAAGCCTTTGACTGTGTGGATCACAATAAACTGTAGAAAATTCTTAAAGAGATGAGAATACCAGACTACCTCATCTGCCTCTTGATCTGTATGCAGGTCAAGAAGCAACAGTTAGAACTGGACATGGAACAACAGACTGCTTCCAAATCGAGAAAGGAGTACATCAAGGCTGTATATTGTCACCCTGCTTATTTAACTTATATGCAGAGTACATCATGAGAAATGCTGGGCTGGATGAAGTACAAGCTGGAATCAAGATTGCCGGGAGAAATATCAATAACCTCAGATATGCAGATGACACCACCCGTATGGCAGAAAGCGAAGAACTAAAAAGCCTCTTGATGAAAGTGAAAGAAGAGAGTGAAAAAGTTGGTTTAAAACTCAACATTCAGAAAACTAAGATCATGGCATTTAGTCCCATCACTTCATGGGAAATAGATGGGGAAACAGTGGAAATGGTGACAGACTTCAATTTTGGGGGCTCCAAAATCACTGTAGATGGTGACTGCAGCCGTGAAACTGAGAGGTGCTTGCTCCTTGGTAGAAAAGTTATGACCCACCTAGACAGCATATTAAAAAACAGAGACATTACTTTGCCGACAAAGCTCCGTCTAGTCAAGGCTATGGTTTTTCCAGTGGTCATGTATGGATGTGAGAGTTGGACCATAAAGAAAGCTGAGCGCCAAACAATTGATGCTTTTGAACTGTGGTGTTGGAGAAGATTCTTGAGAGTCCCTTGGACAACAAGGAGATCCAACCAGTCCATCCTAAAGGAAATCAGTCCTGAATATTCATTGGAATGACTGATGCTGAAGCTAAAGCTCCAATACTTTGGCCACCTGATGCAAAGAACTGACTCATTGGGAAAGACCCTGATGCTGGGAAAGATTGAAGGCAGGAGGAGAAGGGGACGACAGAGGATGAGATGGCTGGATGGCATCACTGACTCGATGGACATGGGTTTGAGTAAACTCCAGGAGCTGGTGATGGACAGGGAGGCCTGGCGTGCTGCAGCCCCTGTGC
Organism: Bubalus bubalis; assembly: GCF_019923935.1. NCBI lineage: Eukaryota > Metazoa > Chordata > Mammalia > Artiodactyla > Bovidae > Bubalus > Bubalus bubalis. The sequence goes on along the minus strand of NC_059171.1, from coordinate 79,282,298 downwards.
GGCTGTCCCGGGTGCCTGCCGGCCTGCAGCTATGATCCACTTTGTTGCTGTTGTTCGGTCGCTCAGTCTTGTCAACCCCATGGGCTGCAGCCCACCAGGCTCCTCTGTCTGTGGAATTTTCCAGGCAAGAATACTGCAGTGGGTTACCATTTCCTTCTCCAAGGGATCTTCCCGGCCCAGGGATCAAACCCACATCTCCTGCATTGGCAGGCAGAGTTTTTGCCATGGAGCCACCTGGGTTGTGCTAAATAACCAACTGGACGTAAAATCAGAGAGTCCAAAAGTCACAGAACATTGGAATCTTAGGACCTAGTCCTCCCTTTCCTATTTTAAACAGAAGCCTCCTTCCATTTCCTTGATCTCAGGCTCTTCCAGGGACAGAACGTCCATCACAGAGGGCAGCTCTTCCACCCCTGGACACACGTTCCTCCTCAAGTTTGCCCCTGGGAGGGCTGCTGCCCCACCTGCGTCTCCCCGGTGACCAGTGGGCTGCAGCTCTCGAGAACCTTAGAAACTGCTCCCCATATGAGTTCCCAATTTGGACCCTTTGCTCACTCTGTTGTGGGTTTCCTGTCTCATCTTGCCATTCGGACAAGACAAACATTGCCCCTCATGTCTTACCTCCGTCCAGGGTACCCTTCATGACTAGGAAGTCTTAACTTGCTGTAATCAAAGTCATCAGTCTGGCCCAAAGTAAGTGAAGCTACAAAATTCCCTAGGATTTTAAACGTAGCCCTATGGAAGGAACTAATACACCCCCGCCCAGAACCCTGATCCCGTGAAGGGAAAGAGTTGAGTTGAGCTCACATCTGCCAGAGTCCAGCCCCGACGCTGCCCTCCCCGGGTGCCACCTGGAGCAGAGGAGGCGGAATGCACAGGCCAAGCCCAGGTCCACGCATACCGCCCTGCGGGCTGGCCTCCATGTTTGGTCCCAGGGCCTCCCCCAGCACCCCAGGGCCTTGCACCGAGTCACGTGGAGCACAGCCTCCTCAGTGCCTCTGATGAGATGCTGCGCCCAGGCCCTGTGCTAAGCATCGCTGAGAGACCAGACCACGGGTGAGAACTGACCTTGTGGTCGTCGGCCAGCTTCCTCCCGGCCCACATCTCCTTCACCATCAGGTGCCAGAGGTCACACTCCGTCTTCAGGTTAGCTTCAAAGACTTCTTTCTTGGACGCCGTTTTGATTTTTAAAGTGGGAATTCTCAGGAGCAGAAAAGAGGCCATGGTGCTTCTGACATCCTGCAGAGGCAGCGGGAGAGGTGGGAAAGTTGACGGCCTGGGGTGAACAGCAGCTGCGTGTGGGGCGGGCCCACGGCTGGCGGCCCCAGGCCTGGCCTCACCTCTATGTTCCTGAAAGTGGAGATCTCCACGTAGCCCGGCCGCCCCTCCGTGAGGAGGAACAGGCGCTTCTGGGTCATGGCGATCTTGCCCACGCCGCGATTCGTCTTGACAGAGCGCGACAGCTTGTACACACACTCGTTTTTGTCCAGCTGCTCCATCACCGACAAAGGCAGGCTGACCTCCTGAGCCTCTGCTTCTGCCTCCTTCCAGCAGTTGTAGAAATCTTTGAACGTTTCTGGGTCAATCTGTTTCTCGTGTCCTTAGTTTTCATAAAGATAAAAAGAGGTTCTTAAAGCCATGCACGCCAGGATGCTGAGCATTACCCATAGGAGGCAGCAGGTGGCGCCAGCACCCAAGTCTACCTGGACAGGACCCACCTGGGAAAGAGTCCCCCATCTCACCCAGTTCCCCAGGTGGGCACCTGATCTGGGCTGAGTCTGTCTGTCCTCCTAGTCCCTACCTAGGCAGGCAGTCTCAGTGCCTCCCGGGGCACCGGGTGGGGACCCTGGGACAAGGATAGAGTCCTGTGTCATCTCTGGAACTGGTGGGCAGCTGTCCTGGGGCCAGTCCGAGTGTGTAGCTGGCACTAACAGATCCTCGGACCCTCCCGCAGTGCTGGATCAAGCCTGGCCTGAAGGCTTGATCTTTATCTCCGTACTCTAGTTACGTGAACAAATGCATCATTATTTGTAAGCATGATGATCTTAATTGATTCAGTAACCTTCCCAAATGTCCAGTATTCAGGGGCTCTAGAGCTGGAGAAAGACCCAAGTCTAAACTCCAGCTTCACTGCTGTTCAGCAGTGTGATCACAGGCAAGATACGGAGTGAACCTGCTTCCCTATCTGTAACACGGAGCTGGGACCACCCCCAACTCCCACTCAGCTGCTGCGAAAAATGGCTCGTCTTAATCCTGACACTTCCCCGTGTCCGGCTCCTGTGGCTCTATTCCGTGTCGTGGACCCGTCTGCCCTCCGTCCTTAGCGGGCCCCTCACACCCTGCACAGGGAGTGCCCCCCAGCAGGCCTGCTTCACTTCATGCCCAGGGTGAGGCTCCCCGTGTTCATGAGGCCGACTCCTCCAAGGTCAGGCCCCTCCTCCGGTCACGCTCTAGCCTCCCAGCACAGTGACAACGTGTGGTAACATGCCTCTGTACACACTGGTCTGCAGTGCCCAGACCAGAAAACTCCTACCCATCCTTCAAAACCCAGATAGAGGGCCCATGGGCAGCCTTCCTGGACAAGGCGGTCATCCTGGCTGGACACCCCCTGAGCTGGCATGCTCTGTCCTCACAGCATCTAATAACACTTCCTGTGCTCTACCCTCCACACAGGCCCAACTACCACGGGACCCTGTCACAGGGAGTCTGAGACCTGGAAGAAAAAGCCCTGCTGGTTGGTGGGCAGGTGCCAGGCAGACGGCCCCACCAATGCCGTGCTGCTCTGTGTGTTCATGGGTCTGTATAATCCGCTGGGCTCCTGCTCCACACGCAGGAACCTTCCCATCCCAGCCGTGGGTCCCCATGTCAGAGGGAGGGATCATCACACCATGAGCAGGTCCCCCAGGACTGATGTCACCAAGCTTCCCCAGACCCTCCGTCTCTCTCGGCCAGCTGCTGGGTCCGTCAGCAGTTAAAGCCCCCACCCATGAGGCTTTCTGGAAGGCAAAGGTGGCTCAGACAGTAAAGAATCCACCTTCAGTGCAGGAGACCCAGGCTTGATCCCTGGGTCGGGAAGATCCCCTGGAGGAAGGCATGGCAACCCACTCCAGCATTCTGGCCTGGAGAATCCCATAGACAGAGGAGCCTGGCGGGCTCCACAACTGAGTGACCCCCACACACACGAGGCTCTCCCTGGCTGGGCCAACCTGCCGTCCAGGGCGCCCCTGGCCGCGGGCATCCTCCTACCTACAGTCAGCGCCTTGAACAGCCGGTGTATGACGACGGTGTCCTTCACGATGCCCGACTCCTGCACCCTCTTCACGAAGTCGTCCAGCTGCATGTGCTTCTTGGGAAGCTCGAAGTTCTTGACGCGGTCGTCGGCCTTGGGGACGTCCGCTGGCCTGTCCATGACCTCGCTGATGAGCCGGCGCAGCTCGGGCATGCGCTCAGCCTGCGTGCGCTCGGGTGCCGACAGGGACTCCACGGTCGTCTGGACGAGGTCGGTGGGAAAGACACGCACATCGGTCTTGTACAGACTCTGGAAGTCCAGCAGAGCATCCAGCAGCTGGCCCTGCATCAGCTGCACCAGCCCCCGCAGGTAGAAGTACCTGGCCAGCAGCACCGAGTTCTCGGGGGCCAGCGAGCCCATGGCTTTACTCAGCTGGGCCACGCAGTCCGCATAGAATGCCTGCACGCACTGGGCCACCAGCGGGAAGTGGATTTCTGGGATCTTGAAGGTGTGCGTTGACTTGGGGGGCACGTCCAGAACTGGGGGTGGAGGGGAAGTGAGTGGTAAGCACAGACCTTAGAGGCAGACGCGCATTCCCGCCCCAGCACTCTGCTGTTTCTGGGCCCTGGGTACAGCATGGAGCAGGAACCAGGTACATCTTCCAGGAAGTTCCACGAACCCCGCGCTGAGGGGGGCCCCCAGTGGCCTCCCGTGGCACCCTGAGAGTATGGCATTATTTTATTTGCTAAAACTGCTGATGGCTAAATTGAAACACGTGATGCTGAGTCTTCACTGGAGGATTAAGCTAATGACCTAGGCTGAGCTGTGCCTGCCAGGCAGGCAAGCCCTGTTAAGCAGCCATTCCTTTTACCTTAGCAGCAGCTCTGTGCATGGGTGCTGTTGCCACACTCCTCTCATAGGTGTGGGGGCTGAGGTTTCCACTGGCCCCCGGCACCCAGCTGCTGCATGTCACACCCAACCAGCTGTGTGTCACACCAGTGCCTTCCACAACCTCACCCCCATGGCTCCCAGGCAGTGCCAGTGGACAAGGCCAGGCCACAGGAAGTAGCTCACTCCAAGGAGGTAGGGTCTCAGTGACAAAGCCTGGAGGATGGCGGAGGAGCCTGGGGGAGGGGCAGAGGGCAGAGGGAGTGGAACATCTTCCTACAGCGAGCGGGCCCAGTGCAGAGCGCAGAGCCCCATGATGCTCTACAAGAGAGGGTATGCAGGCCCAGAGAGACAGAGCGACCTGCCCAGGGTCACACAGCCAGCAGCAGCTGCGCAGGGGACTCAGACCCACCAGGGGCCTCCAGAAGGTTGCTCGTTTGCACACACAGCCCCTCCCGGCATCAAGGACATGCTCTTCCCTCAGCCTCTGGCTCTTGGGCCAATGCACAGGAGACGCAGGCTGGTACCTGGTGCCTCCACCCACAGCACTGTCTCCTCACCACTTCTCCGTCCACTGAGGACGGGTAGAGACCCCTCCCTGGGGCTTCGAGGAGAAGCCCCAAGCACCCACAAGCGGCATCACACGTGACCGGCTTTGCTGCGGCTCACGTGGGAAGGACACGTGGGCTCACATACGTCCAAATGGGTTTTACAGCAACTCACCAGCAAGGGGACCCTAAGCAGATGCTCTGCACGTGGGTGGAGATGCAGCCGCTGCCTCCCATGGCACGCCCCTCCCCCAGCGTCCACCTCCTGAGACCACAGCGCTGCTCCCCACCCCCACGGCACAGCCCTGCCCGTCACCACCCCGACCATGTCACAACACTGAACATCTCAACTAACCCCCACCGGTGTTACACATTTCTATCGTCTGCCTTCCTCCCCGTCCATGGGGGCAGGGGCAATGGCTTCCTGTGTACCCCAACACCTAGGAAGGGTCCGGCAATCACTGGAGGCTTAATAGTCGCTGCACCTCGTTAGACAGTGATACACGTAAACATGTGTCTCCCAGGTACATATGCATATACACGCATACACCCACACATGTACGACAGACATGAAAATCGTGAATAGCTGTGGTCTTCAGCAGTTGGGAACCAGGTGATGGAAAATACAGACAAGAAATCATTTTCTATAATGATCATAGTTTGCAAAATAAATATTCTAAAAATATTTCAAATAATCAAACTACTAGAACCTCCCCCGCCCCCCCAAAAAAAAGCCCATTCCCTTCTCCTGGAATGAGCTCTGACTTTTTTCAGCAACTGGCGGCGTAAGAATCATGTGACTGGAAAAGGTCACGGAAGGGGCGTGGCCAGCCCACCTGTGCGGCTGCTCCCATACTCCGTGGTCTGTATCTTCCGTAGCGACGAGTTCCGGGGCGGCAGCTCGGGCACCGTGATGTCCTGCAGGTTGGGCATGCTGACCACCATGCGCCGGTGGGCTGTGTGCGAGGCCGAGGACTTCCGGCTGGCCATCTTCTCGATCGTGGGTCTCCTCGGACTCAGGAGCATCCCGTTTATCCTGGGTGGAAAATCCCAACATCTTACATGTACGATAATGATCCAAGAACAGGCTCAACTGGGCATTTTCCCAAGTGTGGTGACCAGTGTCCAGTATCCCCATGCCAAGGGAGAAATGGTGGGAGCTTGCCTGGCTCTCCCTCGTGTAGTGAAGGCTGAGTGCAGGCCACGCCCCCAGGAGAGGCCTCACACACAGGATAAACGAGGGCATGGTTGACGGTGATGCAAGAGTTCAGGAAAAGCAACACAGAGGAGGCAGGAAACAGAGAAGATGTAGGGAGAGCGTGAGAAGGAAGACGGGGAGAGAACAGCCCGAACACAGACCCAGAGCTGCACTGTGGGCACTTCGGTGTCCCCACACCCAGGAAACAGGGCCGCAGGGGAGGAGCCAGGCCCGCCAGCCAGCTCCCGCACATCAAAATGTCAGACTCCTCTGATTTGATTTATTGTTCATCCGTCCAGAGACAGCTGCTGCTTGAGCGTCCGGACCCCCAGGGAGCGGCGCATCCTTCAGAACCTAACATGCACACCTGTCCTCCTCGGACTGCGTGTGGAGGTCCATCTGGGCAAAGGCGTCCATCCTTCTGCTGAGCCGGGCCTTGAGGAAGGCGTGAAACATGTATGTATCCAGGACCTGGAAGAGACCCCGAGGGCCGGTCACTGCGCCTGCTCCCCTGTCCTTCCGACCCGCCAGGGCCCTGCAGCCGCTGCACGAGTGGCCCTTCCCCGAACCGCCGAGGCCTCTGGCCAGCACCTCTAGACCCAAGTTCCCAACACAGGCAGCTTTCTTAGTTCATCAGAATCTCAACTAAGATCCTCCTCAATCCCTCACCAACCAATCTCAAAGAATCACTCTTTACGTTTGAAAAATCACAAAAGATTCGAGAGCCCAAACCACCCTGCCCCCAGGACAACAGCAGCTGAGTCATCAATTCTGGGATCTCCTGGGGACGGCGGCCTCCCCCACATGCCCACCTCACAGCCAGCCCACCCATCCACAGACTCACGCAGGACAACCTCCCAGTCAGCTCCCAGGGAGAGCGGACGTGGCCCAGCCCTGGGAAGGAGGTGGTGATGGGAAGGGCATGGAATTGTGCAGGCTGATAGGATGCGTCCAGATCCAGGCTGAGGAAGGAGCTACCGGGCCCGGGCCTTGGTCGCAACTCAGCACACTCTACACTTAAGATGGGTGCACTGAGTTACATGTATATCACTCTAAAAAGCCAATTAAGAAAATAAGAGCTGGGCAAAGGATCAGCAGGACCCACGTTCAAACTTCTAGAAAAGCTAAAACACAGAAAAAAGTACTAACAGATGCTGGAAACCCTGGATGTGAAAAGTATTTGAAGCACAGAAGAGTGCAAAGGATGGAATATACACAGGCATGCACTCCCCATAAGGCTCTCACCTGTTTATAAAACTGCTGGTCCCCTAGAGCTCTTGTTTTGAGAAACTCTTCACTATTGAACACTCGGTGTTCATAATTCAAGTGATCCTTCACTTCCCTGATGAAGAAAGACAGTCTAAGTGTTGAAATGTTTTTAAACCCATGAAAAACATATTGCTGTTAGCAGAAAAACGATGGCAAGAAATACCCAGTTTGAAAAGCCCTGTCTGCACAAGGATTATTGAGCCCCGAGGGTTTGGGTGTAACCTGTGGTCAGGCTGTCCTGTCACTTCAATATAGCTTTCTTCCAACTGGAATGAAGCTCTGGGGGCGGGCAGGAGGGAAGGGGGTCTGTCTTGCCCCTTAGCTCCTTATTCAAAGGCAGAAGATGCGATCGTCCATAATTGTTCATACTAATAAGACTGAGTTCAGGGTGGTGACGCAGGAAGGGCAGACAGACCCTGGGTATTAGCCCAGCTTGGCTGCCAGCTGGACCCCCACCGGCCACCTCCAAATCTGCATTCCGTGGGGACTTGGCCACACAACGCCCCAGATCTCACATGATAACTACCAACAGAATCAATAACCGCACAGAACATATTCAGGACACAGCATGTTCAATGTTTTCCTTCTCCTGTGAGGATAGACATGACTTCATCTAGGGGAAGTCAAGTTTTAGAATCATACTGTGCTTTTTTAATTAACTAAACTCAGCAAGCTTCCATGTTCATGCTCAATTGTGTCCAACTCTTTGTGAACCCATGAACCGTAGCCCACCGGGCTCCTCTGTCCATGGGGATTCTCCAGGCAAGAACACTGGAGTGGGTTGCCATTTCCTACTCCAGGGGATCTTCCCGACCCAGGGATTGAGCCCTTGTGTGCCTCTCATGTCTCCTGCGTCGGCAGGCTCTTTACCACTAGTGCCACCTGGGAAATCACATTAAAAGAACAAAAGGAAAACAACGTTTCTACGACCACACAAATTATAGTACCTTAGGCAGAGAGCTAATGCAACCCATCTATAATGCAACATCCCATTTTTCCCTAATAGATTATTTGCTTTATATAAGGAAAGACGGCTAAAAAATACAACCATTAAAATGTTGAATCACACAGTGTTGTCAAGTCGGCCAGCTCTGGTCTAAACCCTTCCCAGGCTGGGTCCGTCCAGATCAGAAGAATACCTGGAGTTGCCACCTTCCCTGCCACACACGACCCGAGGGTGGGAGGAGGAGCAGGGGGGTGAGGCAGAGGGGAGAGAGGCTGCAAGACAAAGCGGAGAAGAGAGAGTTGGAAGGAAAAAAAGGCTTGAAGGCTTTCCTACCGATAACTTCGCCACAAAGTTAACGTGAATGCCGGCATGGATCTATCGGACATCCCTTAAAGCACTGCACACTGAGGCCAGAACAACCACTGGACCCTGCTCTACATCCCGGTCAGCAAACACACTGCCCCGTCCGCTTGACCGACTGGGCTCAGAGCTGGCTCCCAGCAACACACAACGGACTCCGATGCTGGAGGTGACGGCGATGGGGGGAAAGAAGAAAAGCTTCTAACGGGCCAGTCCTGGGTGCTAACCAGCCTGGGCTCTCCTTCGGGTGGGCTGCAATCCCGAAACAATCCATTTGTCCCTCGACCCGGGGCCAACCGCCCAAAGTGGTCCTTTGCAGGAGAGAGGAGGGGGTGAAAAGGCCCCGGGCAGAGCTGACACACTCCCAGGGATCCTCCTGGGAGCAGGGGTCTCTCCCGCATCAGTCCTGGATTTCAGTCCCTGAGCTCTGGGGCCGCGGCCCGCGTGGAACTGGGAGTGGGCTGGGGACCAGGTGACAACCTTGGAGGGGCTTTAAATACCTGAAGATGCTGACGAGCAGCTGCAGGGTCATCTGCTGGATCTGGCAGTTGAGCTGCTGCTGCCAGGCCCGCCTGGAGGCCCGGCCCTCGTTCACGTCTGTGCTGGAGCAGAGGTGAGCCAGGTCCAGCTCGTGGTGCAGCTGAAGGCTCTGGACCCTGGAAAGGAACAGAGGGATAGTGACCACAGCTCAGGCCGCGGCACATGACCACGGCTCATGGGCAGGAGAGAGAATCCTCCAGGGAGAGCTAAACCGACCTTCTTAGGATGCTCGGAACACCTATTGATACCAGGGTAGGGGGTGGAGAGGGGATGTCATTAAAAACACGTTCTGGTTGAGAGTCTATTCAGGTCCCAACACAACAGCTCACTGGCGCGGAACCCACAAAGGCCTTGTCTTTGGACCACAGGTGTTTTTGTCCAAGCTGAGTCGTCCCGTCCCTCTTTTCAACACTCCCTCTTCCACAACGGCCGAAGGGCTCCCAGCAGGCCTGGGCGGGAAGGCCCGCCCCGGCAGGTGCGGGTGCTCGAGGCGTGGCCACTCGTTCGGGGGCGGTTCTCGGGGACGGGGGCTCCCAGAGGTCTTCATCACACAGGACCCCCGCCTCCCCAGCACCAGCCATGGCTGCACTTCTAGATGAAACTCTGGACACCAAGGAGAGAGTCGGAGGCTTTAAACATGCAAATAAACCCACATGACACATGTCTAGAGATCCGGCGGGGCAGGGAGACACGGCAAACACACACTCTGCTCAAGGCGAGGAAGACAGCATGCACAGGGCGGCCAGGTGCAGGGGCGTCTTCCCACCAAAGACGGTGGGTGTGTGCTCATGCACCTGGTCCCCGAGAGGAGGCCCACGGCCATGGCTTGGATGACGGTCCCAGGGTCCTTCACAGACATGCCACCAACCACGCACAGGTTAGTTCACGTTTATAAACAGCCCCTCATGGTGAGCCTGAGACGCCACATCCCACCTCTGGGGGTCTGACCAAGCAAGAACCCTGGGAATATTCTAGAATTCTCACAGTAACACGTGGGCAGAGGCGAGATCTCATCTTATTGGATATGCTCCACCCAAGCAAACACTTGAGAAGCTTCCTCAAACGCTGGCCAAGATCAGTCCTCAAAAATCAGGGAATGCGGACTTTGCTTATCAGAAACCCAGACGGTGAGGAATGTGGGTTTCGCCTTCTGAGTTCACACAGGGAGACACTCCACCAGGCCACCTGGCCAGGCCCCGTGAGCACGACCCACCAGCCACGCAGGCCTCCACACCCACAGCCCAGGCTCTGGGTGCTGTAAGACTGTTTATGATGGGAGGACCACTGATAAAGGTGGCACTCCCATCGACTCTGTAGAGACCACCCAGGGAGAGGGAATAATCAATGCCAAGATGTGGCAGGCTGAACTCTTTGTTCCCCAAACTCCCACGTCGGAGTCCTGACCCCCAGCACCTCCAGTGTGACTACGTTTGGAGTTGGGGCCTTCAAAGAGGCAATTAAGTTAAAATGAGGTCATGAGGCTGGACCTACTCCAGTATGATGGGTCCTCGTAAGAGGAGATTAAAACACGACGCCCCCAGGGGCACGACCACGTGAGGACACAGGGAGGAACCAGCCCTACTGGCTGACCTTGAACCTTGAACTTCCAGCTTCCAGGACTGGGAGGCAGTAGATGTCTGTTGCTTAGGAGGTGTTTGTTACAGCAGCCTCCGCTGACGGATACACAGTAAGAGGCACAGATGAGAACAGCCAAGTTAGGGAGCCAGCGGAGGACCACCCGCTCCCTCCCCTGCTCTCAGGCCTCAGCTCTGCTTGTGTCTAACCTCCCAACAGCAGCCAAGATAAAGGGGGCCAGTGAGCACAGATGGGAGACGGCCAGTAGCAGCTGCCACGCTCACCCCCGCCCCTCGCCTTGCAAGGGTCCGCCCACGAGTTCCACACCCGGCCTGCCTGCGGTCCACACCTGGGCTGGAATACAAAAGCAGGATCTCTCCCACCATCACCTTATTAGGTTCCAAAGAGGGGAACGTCCCTCTGCAGGACCCCCCGAGGGGGCCCGGCTCTGTCCTCGCCCGCCCTGGATCCACCTTCATCCTGGCATAAGTGGTGACCACACCTCCCCTCACTCGACCCGAAGACACTTGTGGGGCGGCCCCTCGCTGCCACGCCTCTCCCACCACGACAGAGGCCGTGGGACCTGCAGAGCCTCACCAGTTATCACCTGCCCTCTTTGGGAAAAGCGTGTCAGGCCTGAGCTCAGCCAGTAAGGTTTAGTCACAGAGATGGCCACGACACAGTTACGGAAAAATAACAGCACTAAGAAAGAGCTCTGTGGGGGAGGAGGGGTGGGGGCAAAAGGGGAAGACAGCTGCCCGCCCAGGGAAGGGCGGGGGGTCACGGCCGTCAGGGTCCCCCAGCTGACAGTCCTCAGGGCGGGGGCCACGTCGGCTTGCTCACTATACAATACTCTGCCCGATGCACTGGACACATATCTGGTGAGTGAATGGATGAAGGAATGAGTGAATGAAGGAGAAAGGACCTCAGAGATCATGAGTCCAGAAGGGGGTTGGGAGGTGTCCTGGGGCTGTGACTGTCCCCTGGTTCAGGGGCCACTTAGTGTTTAGACAGGATCAGAATAAAGACAACCAACTTTTATATTTAAGCATTCACAAATAATTTCCAAACTATTAAATACATTTTTAAAAAAAGTAAAAAAGTAAAAGTGTTAGTTGCTCAATCGTGAACGACTCTTTGCAACCCCTTGGACTGTAGCCTGCCAGGTTCCTCTGTCCATGGAATTCTCCAGGCAAGAATACTGGAATAGGAAGTCATTCCCTTCTCCAGGGGATCTTTCCCACCCAGGGATGGAACCCAGCATTGCAGGCAGATTCTTTACTGTCTGAGACACCAGGGAAGCCCCATTAAATACATAAACCATCTGTTAATATAAGATTCGAAAAGATACTCAGATGTGGCAAGTACAAGCCTGAGCAAGACTTTCCCAAACACGGACGATCTCTCCCCTTACCTCTGAATAAACGTCTGTGCGGCCAGGAGAGGGATGTCGGGAACATCAACCTCTTCATCGTTAGAGTAGGTGATGTTTCCATTGTCGATGTTTATCAGAATTAAACCATCAGCTTCCTATAAAATAAGTTTGTAAAGATCAAAGTAAGAATCTGAATTTGTATACATCTTTGAAAACACAAAGCTACATTTTGCATTCACTAAGATCAAATCATCATTAATTAAATTATTGTATATTCAATATGCACACAAAGCCTTATATTGTCTGCTCCAAAATGCAATGCATACCATGAGTCAGGTTAATAAGCTAAGGTGATTAAACATGCCTTGAATCAAGATTCCAACACAGGAGGTCAGGCCTCCCCCCGCCCTGGTACAAACACTCTGGGGACCACTTCAGGGAGCCTGGAGAGGACATTCCAGAGCTCCAGCCAGAGCACCCTGACATTCAACACTCAGGGTGCCTGCTGGGCTGCCCAGCTAGCTCCCCAGCCCCAAGGACCACAGCACAGGTGGGCCCTGGGCTCAGGGAGCCGACACACTCAAGCGTTCTTGAGACGTGTGTGTGGCTTACTTGTGAAGTCTTATCTGTGACGCAACATACAAATACTAAGTCACACACCTAAGTCCTGCACTTCAACTGTCCCGGGAACACGACGCCAAACTCTCCCTGGCTTTCCTGCCGGGCCAGCCTCTCAGCGCGTGTTGCGTGTCACATGGAGTATGCACAAACACGTGCCCCAGAGCAGAGAACTACGCTGGAGGGGACAGGCTTCCTCAGGGCGTGAATGCCCAGCTTTTACAGGGACCCCGTCCACGTGCCCAGCACCATCAAGAAAACATCCAAACCCCAAATGCATTCAGTCAAGACCTACTGCCTTGCCCTGACGCCTCCCGGGCAGGCAGCCGCTAGGAGGACTTCCTTCACGACTGCAGACCAGAGTCAAGTGCCTGTGCCTGCAAGCGTCCCTCCTGAAGGGACCGAACGAAGGCGGTTTTTCCCCTGACGACTAAAAAAAGAAACCCAGTTTTAACTCCAGAGCATGCCTATTTTTTCCTCATTTGCAAGAGTGACGTTTTTCCGTTCTTTCCAGGAGGTCTGAATGGCCTTTTCCCAGCGTGTTTGTCCCCGGTGAGTGAGTGAGTCACCGAGTCTGCCAAGAACGCAGACATGCCGGCTCCGCCCCCAGGAGGGGCACCGGGCTCAGCAGCACTGTGCTGCGACCGCCAGGAAAACCCTGACGACCTCCAAGGACAGAGCGGGCCGCGCGGCAACCCACTCCTCTCGGGTTCTGCGCACACTGAGACATTTTTGAAATAGCAAACACAACACTGTAAATCAACTACATGTTAATTGCAATTAAAATGAAAAAGTTACATGAGAACCCAGCCTGGACCAACTACCAATAAGCACAAGAAAAAGACCTCCACGACGCCAGTCATCCAAACCGGCCAGCAAGAGGCTGAAAGCAGAAAGACCGGTGACACGCGCTGGGGGAGGCAGGAACCCGGAGCCCTCCCCGTGCTGGAGAGACAGTAAGCCGGGTAGCTGCGGAGGGCAACAGCCTGGACATCTCTCCAGTGGCTAAACACAGTACTAGCACCGGACCCGGTGATTTCGCCCCCAGCTGTGTACCAAGGTGTGTACCGAGGTAAATAAATGAACGCATATCCACACGAAGACCTGTACGTGAGTGTTCACAGCCGCACCGTTCACAACAGTCAAAGCATAGAAACATCCGCAAATGTCCTCAACTCATGAATGAATAAACAACTGTGGTCTCCTCATTCAGGGCAACCCTACTGGGCAATAAAAATAAAGTGCTGCTACATGGATGAACCTCAAAAACACACCACTAAGTGAAAGCAGCCAGGTATAAAATTCCATCCATGTAAAATTCACATATACAGAACGGGCAGATCCACAGAGCAGGCAGCGGTGGCCAGGGTCTGGGGGGCATGGTGGTGGTGGGGTGGCTGCTAACACAGGCAGGGTTTCTCTGTGGGCTGACCGAAAAGTCTAAAATTAGTCACCACAGCTCCACCAAGTTACTAAAAGCCATTGAGTTGTACATTTAGTCCAGGAAACTCTGTGGTATGTAAATAGTATCTGAAAAGAAAGCTATTTTAAGAAAATCCAATCTGCTCTTACTGCTGGCGATGTCCATGGCCTGAGCTCCGCTTTGAAATGCACCCTGTCGGCACAGCAGCAAAAACAGCTGCTCTTATGAAGCACCTACTGTGTGCCCTGATGTGGTCTGACGCTGCGGCCAGCAGTGTTCCATCAGGACCCAGGTCTGCCCCCGAGCGAGTAAATGGCCACTGGATTCAGCAAGGCCCACAGACCCCTTGCACACCAAGCATGCACCTGCATTTCATCACAGTACTAATGAAAAGCAGAGGCTTAATCAATAAAAGTGAAAATGGAAAATACGGAACAGCATCATGGTGGCTTCCATCCACCAAGCCCAGTACCCTGCCAGGAGGGACAGGAGACATCCCTAAGCCAGAACCCTGCCAGGAGGAATGGGGGACATTCCTGAGCCAGAACCCTGCCAGGAGGAACGGGAGATATTCCTGAGCCAGAACCCTGGCCATGGGGGGCGGGGGTATATTCCTGAGCCAGAACCCTGCCAGGAGGCCGCAGCTGTGCCCACTTCACAGATGAGGAGACTGAGGCTTAGCAAAGGCCAGTAAGCCACTCAGGGTCGCATAACTAGTATGCAGCAGAGGCGACCTCGACTCTGACACCTGCCCTCACCTCCCTGCAAACCTGAGACACGGTGTCAGGTGTGACGCTCAGAGCGCGGGCCCTGAGCACACCCCAAGGACAAGGAGGGCGCGCCGGTGCCCTGTGCTGGAGCCGCCCCAGTCCTCTGCGCCCGCCCTCGCCGCCCAGCAGCTCCCCATGTGTCCTCTCAAAGTCGCGTGACTCAGTGCCCTGAATCCAGCAGCAGGTGCTCACCTTGCTGACCTCCTCAAAGTGGTCGAGGTGGCAGCCCATGAGGAAGGAGGTCGGCGCCATGAGGAAGTCCAGCATCTGCCCGGACAGGATGGGCACGAAGGTGTGCTGCCACTGCAGCGGGTGCAGGTAGGCCATGAAGCACTCGGCCACAAGCGTCAGCAGAGCCCAGCTGGACGAGAAGAAGACGACGCGCTGCTCCGTCAGGAGGCAACTGAGGATCTGGGGGGCAGGCAGGGGACAGCACAAGCCTGAAGCATCGTGAGGGTGCCGCCCGGAGAGGCCGGACGCAGGGCAGCTCCCCCCGGCTCCCCTGATCCGTTTGCCAGAACCCAGACCACCCTGACCCCAACAGTGCGCTCTGCGGTGAAAGTTGGTTTTAAGCAAAAAAGGCAGAACCTCTCTTTGATGTCCCGTTAAGTCAGTTAGCATGAGGCGCTCAGGTATGGAGGGCGCATACCTGTAGCACCTTCTCAGGTCTGAAGCACAGCAAGGGCAGGTGAAGGTCCAGGTCGATGAGGGGGCTTTCGGGGTCCGCTCTTGAGGGAAACACGATCTGTAGTGGTTTCATGTTAAATATCTGCAACAACCAGTTTCCATCATTGGCTCAGGGAGCTGCTTCCAGCAGAGGCCGAAAGGCACTGAAATTCACCATTTGGGCTCAGAAAGCACCTGAGTTAGAAGACACTTTCGAAGACTCATGTTGTCACCTCCAATGTCACAGAAATAAAACCATCTAGAGATAAACAGAACTCCCAGGAACGTTTCATGACAAATTGAGGACCTAATGTCTTTTGGGAATACCAGACCAACCACCTGACCTGCCTCCTGAGAAATCTGTATGCAGGTCAAGAAGCCACAGTTAGAACTGGACATGGAACAACAGACTGGTTCCAAATAGGAAAAGGAGTACGTCAAGGCTGTATATTGTCACCCTGCTTATTTAACTTATATGCAGAGTACATCATGAGAAACACTGGGCTGGAAGAAGCACAAGCTGGAATCAAGATTGCCAGGAGAAATATCAATAACCTCAGATATGCAGATGACACCACCCTTATGGCAGAAAGTGAAGAACTAAAGTGTTGGGACCAGCCCAACAACGAATTGACCTGAGGGAGTGGTGCCGCAGAAGAATAAGGAAAACAAGACTCAGAAATAAGGTGGGGATCAGGGGGCTGATGTCCCTCAAAGGCAAAAGCCCAGATCCTAATACTTGCGTGCTTTTTATTGCTAACATCTACTTCCTTGTAGGTGCTCTAGAGATATCTGTTTTTTACAATCTCAGATCGGGGATAAAGACATACAATGCACAGTCCTCAATGTCAAACCTTCAGGCCTTTCACGACTCTGTTTAAAGCCCCTCAGCTAGTGACAACCTTTCTCAGCAACTCCCTCAAGGCTCCGGTAAGGAGAAGAGTCACTAATGGTTTTCCATCAGTTGCATCAGTAATTCAACATCTTGTTTTCAAGATGTTTTTCTACGATGTACTTTTTATTGCTCCCAGCCCTTTGCTTGGGCGCTATGAGAAAGTAGTTCTTATTCTTCAAAGAAGCCCTGTTAATTACAGAACAGGCCTTAAGCATAGCATATTCCCTACACTAAAGAGCCTCCTGATGAAAGTGAAAGAGGAGAGTGAAAAAGTTGACTTAAAACTCAACATTCAGAAAACTAAGATCATGGCATCTGGTCCCATCACCTCATGGCAAATAGATGGGGAAACAGTGGAAACAGTGACAGACTTTATTTTTTGGAGCTCCAAAATCACTGCAGCCGTGAAATTGAGAGACGCTTGCTCCTTGGAAGAAAATCTGTGACCAACCTAGACAGCATATTAAAAAGCAGAGACATTACTTTGCCAACAAAGGTCTGTCTAGTCAAAGCTGTGGTTTTTCCAATAGTCATGTAGGGGTGTGAGAGATGGAGTATAAAGAAAGCTGAGTGCAGAAGCATTGATGCTTTTGAACTGCAGTGTTGAAGAAGACTCTTCAGAGTCCCTTGGACTACAGACAGATCCAACCAGTCCATTCTAAAGGAAATCAGTCCTGAACATTCATCGGAAGGACTGATGCCGAAGCTGAAACTCCAACACTTTGGCTACCTGATATGAAGAACTGACTCATTTGAAAAGACCCTGTTGCTGGGAAAGATTGAAGGCGGGAGGAGAAGGGGATGACAGAGGATGAGATGTTTGGATGGCATCACCAACTCAATGGACATGAGTTTGAGGAAGCTCCGGAGTTGATGATGGACAGGGAGGCCTGGCGTGCTGCAGTCCATGGGGTCCAAAGAGTTAGACACAACTGAGCGACTGAACTGAACTGAATGTCTTTCTCACCCAGATGCCCTTAAACTCTTTAATTAAACAGCAAATTGTTCACTGACAAAACAAAGATAAACTGCCTCCCATATATCCAGTTTGATTAGCACAAATCCTTGATCAAGCATGTTCGAACCAATCTTAACCAGTATACATTATTCGTGGTTACTACTTACTATGTATTTGCTTATATTTTCAATTTAACAAAGTTCCTTGAGAGCGTGCTAAGTCGCTTCAGTCATGCCCGACTCTTTGCGACCCCATGGACTACAGCCCACCAGGCTCCTCTTTCCGTGGGATTTCCCAGGTAAGAATACGGGAGTGGGTTGCCAAGCTCTCCTCCAGGGGGTCTTTCCAACCTAGGGATTCAACCTGAGTCTCCCATGGCTCCTGCACCACAGGTGGGTTCTTCACCCCCGAGCCACCGGGGACTCCCCAGAGCTCCTTAAAGATACGGAATTCAAAAAAATTTTAAGGACACTTTATCTTACTAAATGATATTATTTTAAAATGATGCTTCAAATTCAAATCCCACATTCACAAGATGCTTATTATGTGTTAAAGGTTGAAGCAGAAGGCAGATGTGAAGGAGGAAGACAGGGTCCCTCTGAAGAGGTGGAGAGCTGGGAACAGCAGAGTTAAGCCTGCCCTGGCCTCAGGCACACAGGCGCACTCAGCAAGGGCTCTTACACGGGCAGAAGGGGTGTCTGACACTGGTTTGCAGTGGGTTAATTCTACAACTCGCATTACAACAGACGATGGCCACCATACCAACTGGGACCCCACAGCTAAGCAGACTTGTTAGTGGAGGAGCCCAGGGACAAGTCTGATCCAAAGAAGCCCATGACAAACCACGAGCCCCAGCACGCAGGCCCTGACTCAGCACTGCTGGTGATGCCACAACACCCTTTCGTGCCCTCACTGAACAGTGCCCTGCGGGGCAGCGGCCAAGTGCTGGAAATGCAGCTCTGAGCACGGCCTCTGTGCTCCTGTGGCCCAGAGTCCGATGGAGGAAGTGGACGTTAAACAGAAAACAGGCACACTCAAGCCCACACTGCCACTGTGCTGAGCTCTGCAGGAGAGAGGCCGTGCTGGACAGTGTGAGAGGGGCTGCGCTGAGACCCGGCACCTGAGCCAGGCCTGAGAGAGTGGCAGGAGCTGGAGGGGGGCCAGCACGTGCGAAGGTCCTGTGCAAGGGATGACAGGGGCCCGGTGCAGCTGGACGACAGCAAGCCAGGACTGCGTGGCGCAGATGGAGCTGGATGGTGACACGGAGAGGCAGGGCTTGGTGGAGGGGCCAGGGAGAAACCAGTGGGGGGTCTTAAGTCCAAGAGGAAAGTACAGAGTTTAAGGATCTCTCTATCCACTTTGCAAAGGTCAGACTGAATGCAAGGTCAGGACTGGAAGTGGAGGGCTTTGCTGGTGCTTCAGTGGTTAAGAATCCACTGTCAATGGGACATGGGTTCAGTCCCTGGTCTGGGAAGATTCCATAGGCCACGGGGCAACTAAAACCCATGCATCACAACTACCAAGCCTGTGCTCTGGAGCCCAGGAGCCACAAGTACTGAGCCTGAGCGCCGTGAGCCCACGCTCCAGAACAAGAGAAGGATCTGCACTGCAACCCTGCCGACCGCAACGAAAGCCCACCTGCAGCAACGGAGACCCAGCCAAACCAAAAACAGACACAGAAATCAAAACTTTAAAAAACGAATCAAGTGGACAGACCAGAGGTTCTCTAAGTCATGCCGGTGGGAGAAGCTGGTGGCCCAGAACCGCAGTGGCGGTGGAAGCAGGGGAACTGCAAAGAGCTGCTGGAGGTGGACCCAGGTGTGACTGAGAGGGTGGATGTGGGGCAAAGAGGCATCCAGAAGATGCCCGCGAGCCCGCCCCAAAACAATTTCCCCAGTAAGCTTTCCCACTCCAGGTGGTAGAAATGTAGGAACAAAGTATTAGTTACTCCAAGAGTCTAAGATACAGAAAACTGGTGTTAAGCACTATTTACACATGACCTGTGCTCAGAGGCAGACCACTACAAATTACAGGTAACCCTAACACTGTTCTGTGCTCAGAGGCAGACGACTGCAAATTACAGGTCACCTAACACTGCTCTGTGCTCAGGGAGCTTGGTTCACTGTTGTAGCAGGGCCTCAGTGAGCAGGGGCTGAGTTTCTAGAACAAGAACATAAACTATGTTACCAGTTATCCACACAGTAAAGGTGACTGCCTGACACGGAAATCCAACAAACGTTCCCCACAAAGGGTTCTGAGACTGGAACCCAGACAGACAGCCTGCCCCGCCTTGTGCCGGGAAATGTACTTGGTGGGATATCCCTCGCAAGCAGACTGCTGGGTTTAGGGTAATACAAAAATGTATATACTTAATAATAAATAATAATCACAAATATCCTAATAATTTCTCAACTGTCCATAATAATCAAAACATAGAAAAAACAAGATGTATAGGTAAAATCTTCCAGAAGGAACTACCAGAGTGAAATTAACATTTACTATGTACTTCAAGACATTTATTTAATACATGTTTGTTTTCAAAAAAAGGAAGCATCCGACAGTTAAATTAGTTTGGAAATCGTTGACTCAAACAGGTTTCATCACACAGCTTAGCAGTCTGGCATGTTTCACAGAACCCGGTTTGGGAACCCTTGTCTATCAAATAACACAAGGGCACTATGAATAACAAAAAAACCAAACCACTTGCTTTTTACTAACTACACTGGACAAGAAAAAACATCAATAAATTAAATATAAACCTCATATTCAAGACCAAAAAAAAGGGGGGGGAGGGATTTGTAATATAAGTAAATTTGATGTGTTTTCTGAATAGCCTGTAATGAATTAACATGTTAACCACCAAAGGGGCCTATTACTAGCTCAATATCTGTTAATCATGAGCCACTCAGCAAAACTCAGGCCTAAATATTTGACTTTAAACTGAAATTTTATTTTTAAATTTTTAGAAGACAAATTTTCTAATTTACTTCTAGTTTCCTAACCTTTGGACAAAATGCATAAAATGCTTCTGTAACGAACTTGAGAAGCAAAATTTAAACAAAGCTAGAACTTAAAATCATTTAAAAGAGTTAAGCCATCTTCACTGATGTGGTACCTATATACAATGGACTACTACTCAGCCATAAAAAAGAATGAAATAATGTGCTCTGCAGCAACATGAATGCAAGCAGAGATCATCAGACTAAGTCGGAAAGACAGAGACAAACACCATGTGGTATCAGTTACATGTGAAACCTAAAATATGGCACAAATGAAGCTATCATGACAGAAACAGACTCACGGATGTAAGAACAGACTGGTGGATGCAAAAGGGGAGTGACTGGGGAGGGCTGGAGTGGGAGTTTGGGACTATCAGATGCTAACTATCATGTAGAGAATGGATAAACAGGATCCAACAGTACAGCATAGAGAACTATATTCACCATCCTATGATAAATCAGAATGGAAGAGAATATAAAGAATGTATATATATGTATAACTGAATCACTTTGCTATATAGCAGAAATTAACACATTGTAAATCAACTATATGTCAATTAAAAATAAATAAACCATCTTCATCATCTTACTTTTACTATTTGCAAAGAGAAAAAAAAAAAACAACAACAACAAGATAATTCGGATTTCATTACCAAATGGAGTGGTCCAGGTGGTGGGCTAGGAATTAAAGACAGCTTTGCAGCAAAATCTTTTATGTGATTGTCAACTTCGAAATCTTTACAGAACTTCAGATGAGTCAATAAACTGAAATTGAAAGAAAAATCAAATCACAAAATAAATACGAGCATCCAATCATCGTCTTCTGTGTTGCTAATCAGAGCTGAAATCTCTGCTCCAGGAGTTCCAGGACTTCTCACCACCAGGGGAGTCCTCGGGGCGTGGGAGCCCGGAAGCCCGGCTGCCCAGGGTGCAGACTCACCAGGAGAGACAGTCCTTGAGGGCGTTGTAGTAGGGGAACCTGGAGACCACGCACACCGCGAAGGGTACGAAGCAGCCGGCTGCGCCCCCGCCCGGCCCCAGCGCCTCCCAGTGCGTCTTGCCATTGTAGAAGCAGTATTCATCCTGGAGAAAAGCAACAGCACTGTCACTTCCCGTCAAACCCTGGCAAATCCCGGTCTCCATCTTCAATAGTGCCTGCCTCTCCAGACAGAGAGGAGCCTGGACGGGGGCTGGACAGCCGTCTTGCAGCACATCTGGCTGATCCCGCCTGCATCACCGCCTCACGAGAGAGAGCACCAACCTTTCCACCAGCACGACGGAGCCCGTGGGGAGCTCGCGCTGAGTGAGGTGCTGGGGCTACAGAGACGGTAAGACTGGACCCTGCCCAGCAAAAGCTCCCCTCTCTCCACCAGCACGACGGAGCCCGTGCGGAGCTTGCTCTGAGTGAAGCGCTGGGGCTACAGAGACGGTAAGACTGGACCCTGCCTGGGAGAAGCTCCACTCTCTCCACCAGCACGACGGAGCCCGTGGGGAGCTCGCGCTGAGTGAGGTGCTGGGGCTACAGAGACGGTAAGACTGGACCCTGCCTGGGAGAAGCTCCACTCTCTCCACCAGCACGGACAGAGCCCGTGGGGAGCTTGTTCTGAGTGAAGCGCTGGGGCTACAGAGACGGTAAGACTGGACCCTGCCCAGCAAAAGCTCCCCTCTCTCCACCAGCACGGACAGAGCCCGTGGGGAGCTTGTTCTGAGTGAAGCGCTGGGGCTACAGAGACGGTAAGACTGGACCCTGCCCAGCAAAAGCTCCCCTCTCTCCACCAGCACGGACAGAGCCCGTGGGGAGCTTGTTCTGAATGAAGCGCTGGGGTTACAGAGACAGTAAGACTGGACCCTGCCCAGCAAAAGCTCCCCTCTCTCCACCAGCACGGACAGAGCCCGTGGGGAGCTTGTTCTGAGTGAAGCGCTGGGGCTACAGAGACGGTAAGACTGGACCCTGCCTGGGAGAAGCTCCACTCTCTCCACCAGCACGACGGAGCCCGTGGGGAGCTCGCTCTGAGTTAGGCGGGGCGGTGAGGCTACAGAGACAGTAAGACTGGACCCTGCCCGGGAGAAGCTTGCTGCCTTCAGAGAGAGGGGTGCACAGTCAGAATACAGTGAGACACAAGAAGGGGGCCCCACTTAGGCAAAAGGCCATATTCAAGAAGGCTGGGAGCCAGGTGGGCATCGTGGACTGAGGAGGGGCAGGAGAGGCCTCGGCCCATGATGGGGGCATGTCCACCAGAAAAGAACACAGCAGCAGGACTCCTAAAGGCACAGCTCTCTGCACAGCTCACAAAGGGCACAATATCGGAGGGCCCACCATGTGTGTAGAGAAAACATAATTCCAAAAGATACATGGCCTCCAAGGTCCACAGCAGCACTGTTTACAGTAGCCAAGACACGGAAACAAGCTGTGTCCCTCCACAGATGAACGGATGTAGACGAGGCGGTGAATACACACAGTGGAATATTACTCAGCCATAAAAAAGAATGGAATAATGGCATTTGCAGTAACATGGATGGACCTAGAGATTATTGCACTAAGAGAAGTAAGCCAGAGAAAGACAAATATCATATGACACTGCTTATATGTAGAATCTAAATTGATGAGACAGTGAACTCATTTACAAAACAGAAATAAATTCACAGAAAACAAATTTATGGTGACCGAAAGGGTAAAGGGGGACGGATAAATTAGGATTTGGGGATTAAAATATATATACTTCTACATATAAAATACACAGCAAGGACCTGCTGTATAGCACAAAGAACTTTATTCAACATCTTATAATAACCTATAAAGGAAAAGATCTTAAAAACTATATGTATATATACATATATAACTGAATCACTTTGCCATACACTGAAACTAATACAATACTGTAAATCAACTATATTTCAATGAAAAAAATTTTTTTAACTATGTAAAAAATATCAGGGACCCCTCATCTGGGCCTTAGGGGAGTATTCTTCAGGGTTGGAAGTAGGCAGCCGATTACCCTGTACATTCCAGTCCATCATGGTCCCTACAAACTCCCCAAAGCCAGCTGGGTCATACACAGTGGCCCTGCCCAGAAAACACCCCCCAAATGCTTGATGGCTGAGTCATCTTCTCAAAACCTAAGCCCAGGCACCTGACACACGGGAAAACAACCCCAAGTTCCCTCAGCTGAGGAGTGGAGAAGCAGGATGTGGTTTATATACACCATGGAATATCCCGCAGCCGTGCAAAGGAGGGAAGCCCTGACATGTGCTCCAACGTGGATGAGCTCTGAAGACATCACACTATGTGGGAAAAAGCCAGACACAGAAGGACACGTGTCGCATGGTTCCACCGACACGAAATGTCCAGAGCAGGCAAAGCCACAGAGGCAGAGAGCAGACGAGCAGTGGCCCAGGGCTGGGGCAGCGGGGCCTGGGGAGTGCTGCCAGTGAGACCCCACCGCCTTCTGGGGTGATACACACGTCCTGGAACTAGACGGCGGGGATGGTGGCTCGGCACCGCGAACGTACCTAATGCCATTGAACTACATGTTTTTAACGGTTAAAATGGTGATTGCCACGTAGTGTGTTTTTCACTGCAAAATAACCCCACAACCTAGACCCAGTTTCAGAAGGAAGCTGTGCGAACCACGTACGTGCAGGGGCCGGTAGTACTGTGCCACCACGCCATAGGTTCTGTTGCCGCAGACGTCGGTCAGCACCAGAAAGTGGACACAGTCCTCTCTGGGCTCAGAGGCCACACACAAGCCCCCTGTAGGCAGAGAAAAGAAAGAAGGAGCTTCAGTCCAGCCATGTGCAGTCTGCCCTGAGGCCTGGGCTAACCATAAGCAACAGGACACGTCCCCCCAACCCCGTGGTCACATGTGGCTCTTTGATGGCCAGTCATGCTAACTCCTCCGGCCATGCAGCACCTTCCTCGGTGCCCCCTCCCCCCAGCAGCAGTGTCTCTGGGGGTGCTCTGTGCTCTGAAGCCTTCGTGAAGGGTTGGGGGGACAGGCCCCCAGGCAGAACCTTCAGACTGCACCTGGAGTAGAGACTGGGTCCCAAGCCCAGTGGGGAAGGGGTGTCCCTGCCTCTGCAGGTTTTAATCCCGAAGACCAGGAAACCCCATCAACTTCTTGGCGGAGCCTCCAGACAGGCCCTTCTGTAGAGTCCTCTGACCCAAGTTCTCTACAACTGGGGAGAAAGTGAAGCCAGAACAGAAGCCCACTCATCAGCAGGAACTGGCTCGTGGAGGAAAAGGCCGGCACATGCGTACCTGGGAAGCAGAGTTGCGGCAGAGCAAGCAGATCCACGCCGTTGGGGATGTTCACGTCCTCGGGGTCCGGGCCCCTGGGGCCACC
This sequence comes from Bubalus bubalis, assembly GCF_019923935.1. Lineage (NCBI taxonomy): Eukaryota > Metazoa > Chordata > Mammalia > Artiodactyla > Bovidae > Bubalus > Bubalus bubalis. The sequence continues at coordinate 79,257,698 of NC_059171.1, read as the reverse complement.
GGGGACGCCCTTCCCCAGCTCCACTCTGGGCCTCTCTCTCTTCTTCCGGAAGGAGCGCTTCCTGTTCTTACCCAGCATCATGTAGTTCGCAGTGGCCGGCTGACTGTCCTCCTTCATGACAAAAGGAGGCACGAAGACCGACAGCACCTCTGGATCCAGAAAAGACGGGCCCTTGACTCCCTTCCTCTGGGCAACCTGGGGCAGGCAGAAATGAGAGTCAGCACCGAGGCCCTGCGCTGTCCAGCCCTCACGGGAGCATCCACGGCCTGTCTTCTGGCCTCTCCAGCCCCCAAACCCCAGGCGAGTTCAGCAGCTTGTGCCTGGCTTTTCCCACCAGCAGCTCAAGATGATAAGACCTGCTTTTAGGGACTCTCAGGCGAGCGACAGACCCTCTCAGAGCCCGGTCGTTCAGCTGCTGACATGGACACCAAACTGGCCCCTCGGCTCCAAGGCTCCGGCACCGCGATAGAGAACAGAGTTCAGATCCCAGCACCACGAGAACCACAGCAGATTACTTGGCCCCTCTGAGCTTCCCTTTCAAGAGGTGAGTTCAGGGACTAAGAGAAGGGACCCAGTTCAAGTGCTCAATGCCTGTGGGCCCCCAGGAAGCTCCTGAGCCCCCTCAGAGGCTGGTGCAGAGGGTGAGCCCCGAGAAGGGCTCTGCATCTTATCAGATCCGCACAGACATATTTGCTGACATGTGCCTGATGCCTGCTCCTTGGAAGAAAAGCTATGACAAACCTAGACAGGATATTAAAAGCAGATATATCACTTTGCTGACACAGGTCCATAGAGTCAAAGCTATGCTTTTTCCAGTAGGATGCTTTTTTCCAGTAGTATCCAGGTATGGATGTGAGAGTTGGACTATAAAGAAGACTGAGTGCCAAAGAATTGATGCTTTCAAACTGTGGTGCTGGAGAAGACTCTTGAGAGTCCCTTGGACTGCAAGGATATCAAACCAGTCAATCCCAAAGGAAATAAACCCTGAATGTTCATTGGAAGGACTGATGCTGAAGCTGAAGCTCTTACTTTGGCCACCTGATACAAAGAACTGACTCATTAGAAAAGACCCTGATGCTGGGAAAGATTGAAGGCAGGAGGAGAAGGGGACAACAGAGGATGAGATGGTTGGATGGCATCACTGACTCAATGGTCATGAGTTTGAGCAAGCTCCAGGAGATAGTGAAGGACAGGGTAGCCTGGCGTGCTGCAGACCATGGGCTCACAAAGAGTCGGACATGACTTAGCAACTGAACAACGAGACTGCCATGCCAGCCGGCCCACCATGCACGCTGCTTGTGTCGCCTCTGACGTAGAGGGACGCAAAGGGGAGTGAGGGAGGCCCTGCTGGACGCAGAGAGCAGCTGCCTCCTCCCCCATCTGCTCGGCCATCCCGCATCCACAAAAGGGGCTCTTTTAGCCTCAATTCTTTTCAGCTCTAACTTGGTCCAAGATTTTGTTAAGTTTTTATCTTTTCACCCTTCCCCCAAATAACATAAGGCATCTTCTAACTCTTTCCTATCAAACTAAATACCTAAGGGAGTTCTTTCTGGTGAGTTACGACTAAACAAACACAGGCGCCAGGTTGATGTCAGATCTTCCAAGGAAGGCATATGAACCTCAGTCTGTGAGTGAGGAGGAGGGGGTGCCGAGCCAGCTAAAGATAGCCAAGTTTAAAACAGGACTCTCTGGGTATAAAAGGTAGGGAAGGAAAGAGGTGGCCCGGGGCACGGTGGGGAGTGGGTATCCTAGGGCCTTTGAGGGACCCTAGAAATGGCATGAGGAAGACCACCACGTCACCAGAAAACTGTGACCTTGATTGGCAAGGAAGAACAGCCAGCAACCACATTTCAGTAAGAATCAGAGGTATAACAGGGGACACCCAGACTTAAAGGGCTTCTATAATGACAGCATTTTCAGTCAGTAAATGCACTCTAAGCTCAGCAGGCTCATATTCATGAGATGTAATCTGAATTCAGATAACAGTTTGCTTATTCTTAGGGGGAAAAGTTAATGCCAAGGACCAGCAGGTCCTTGGTCAGTAGGAACCAAGATCAAACATGGGAAATCCTTACTGTATAATTTAAAATCTTCGTGTATGAAAGGAAACCTTGTCTTCACACGTGTGAAACCTTCTCTAAAACCTTCCTATCAAACTCCAGCAGTTTGGACCAATCCACTATGAACACGTGCTGGTCTACTTCCTCCTCGTGTGAGATGCTGCATCCACAGAGACTGGGCAGCGCCTCCCCTCAGGGTGCGACAGCTCCTGGAGCAGATCGCAGTCCACAGCCAGAGGAACAGACAAGCCCTCTCCACACGGCATGAGACAGCTTTCGTTGTCGTCGTCGCTAGAAAAGTGAAAGTGAAAGTCGCTCAGTCGCGTCTGACTCTTTGCCACCCCGGGGACTATACAGTCCATGGAATTTTCCAGGCCAGAATACCGGAGTGGGTTGCTATGCCCTTCTCCAGGGGATTGTCCCGACCCAGGGATCGAACCTGCATCTCTTACGTCTTGCACATTGGCAAGCTGGCTCTTTACCACTAGCACCACCTGGGAAGCCAGACCTAAAAAAAGGTCTCTGTTTGTACTCATTACCATCCTCACTACGTACTCCCTGCAGGGATCCCACAGCGCGTGTGCCCTGGGTCAGACAAGCCCGCACTGCGTGTGTACCCGGGCAGCAGCTGGCCCGCTTCCAAACCAGGGTGCCCAAGCTGCTCATGCCTGAAGTCCTCAGTCGCCCCGATACACGCGCCTGTCACAGTGCTGTGCTTCTTCCTGCTCTTTGCTCTGCGGGACAGTGTCCAGCTCATGCTTCAGCCCCCCTCCTCACCAGCGACCGCTCCTCTCTCACACTCACTGGAGGGGGCCTTTCCTCATCCTGCAGCCAGGGCCGCACGCCCCCTCTGGCCTCACGCCTGGCTCACCACCTCCTGGAATGTCGCCATCCGGAGTCCACCTCCCCTCTCACAGCACCCCCAGAGCGTCGCCGCCAACACAGTGGTCCCGTGCCACCCTCGGAAGGGTGGGGCGGGGATGTGCTGCCCTCCTCTTTCTGGCCCCACAGTCAGCACACAGGATGGCCCTGTGGGGCCGCTGTTCATCCAGTCCCACCCTGGCACTCGTGATCTCTGGAGGCGTGCTCAGTCTGCACGGAAAATTATGCTCAAGCCCATGAACTCCCACTAGTTCCCTTCAGTCAGTGAAAGTCATGTGGCCACAACGCAGCCAACCTGGACTTGGCCGTTCCTCATACATCTGTCTTTGTTGTCCCCAAAATGGAAATCCCTGTTGTCTTCTCTGATTAGATAAGCAATACAGTCTCATTTAAAAAAAAATAATAACAATAGGAAGGGAATGCCTCCCCCATAATCCCACGACTCTAAAGCAATGCTCCACATCGCATGGGACACAGGCTGATCCTTTCCTAAATGTATAAATGATTTTTCATAAATGCAATCATCATATTTAAATGACTTCATTAGCCTTTCCCCATGTAACCATACAGTGTGCTGACTCCCCTGTTGACACTTTGTGCTAAGTCCTGTCTCTTTGTGACCCCACGGACTGGAGCCTACCAAGCTCCTCTGTCCATGCGCGTCTCCAGGCGAGAGCACTGGAGTGGGCTGCCATGCCCTCCTCCAGGGAATCTGCTCGACCCAGGGATCAAACCCGCATCTGTTACGTCTCCTGCACTGGCAGGTGGGATCTTTAGCACCAGCGCCACCAGGGAAGCCCATGTGGACCCTTTAGGGTGTCCCACTGTGGACAGTTTAGCTCTACTTTTGCCCAATCCCCTTCTGACAGACAGCTGGGTTGCTCTCAAGTCTGCATCACGCTGAACAACGGGCAGTTACCTGTACATGCTCGGGCATCTCTGACTCTGTAATTACACTAAACTCCTGAAAGTTCAACCCTTGACCCCAAAGGGTTCATGTTACTCTCTGATACATATTGCAACCGCCCCTTACCCGCCCCACCCCCAGGAGGAAGATGAGGTCCTTTTTCACAGACTCCACCCAGGGTAGTTTCCTGCTCTCGTCTCCCAGACAAGAACTTACTAAAAAGTAAAAACCACAACACTCTAAATTCGTTAGATGATATAATGGCATTGATTTTCACTATGGGACTGTCTGTCATTTGTGAAATAAAACAGAAATAGAGTTGTTGTTTTTTTTTAATGCTCCAGGAAAGTCCAACACAGTCACCAGTAGCCACATCTGACTACTTAAATTAATTAAAATTAAGTGAAATATAAAATTTAGTTCCTCATTGGCACTAGCCACACTTCAAGCAGCCAGTAGCCACCTGTGGCCAGGGGCTACCACACTGTGTGGTGAAGGTGAACAGTGCTGATTGTCATCATCTAGCAAGTTCTGTTGGATGGTGCTGCTCTAGAAATTGAAAGCCAGAAGGCTTACCTCTAAAAAAAAAAAAAAAACATAAAAATGTGCTTCCATACACAAGATTTATGCCAGTCACCTACACTATGAAAGGGGCTCTGAGCACTTTTCCATCATTCTCTGACAGATTTATGATGGATGCCTTCACATCTCTGCGTCTAGTCTCCACAGCAACCAAGGAGTGGAGGGAAATGTAACTGACCACAATAACTCACTAGGGATTGAACTGTATGCTTGAATTCTTTGTCACTAACCTCAATAAAACAAACAGCACCCCATCTAAGGAATAAATAAAACAAAAAGTTAGGACACTACACTAGCCTAACATCAAGCTGGTCCTGGCTCATATCTCTGGGCTTCCGTTTTCATGTGTCAGCAAATAGGAATGACTGAATCAGAGACAAACGATGATTTTTAAGAAGTAAAAGCTAAACCTCATTTAAAAGACTTGGAAAACAGTGGAAACAGTGGCAGACTTTATTTTGGGGGGGCTCCAAAATCACTGCATATGGTGACTGCAGCCATGATATGAAAAGACGCTTACTCCTTGGAAGGAAAGTTATGACCAACCTAGACGGCGTATTAAAAAGCAGAGACGTTACTTTGCCAACAAAGGTCCATCTAGTCAAAGCTGTGGTTTTTCCAGTAGTCATGTTTGGACGTGAGAGTTGGACTATAAAGAAATCTGAGTGCTGAAGAATTGATGCTTTTGAACTGTGGTGTTGGAGAAGACTCTTGAGAGCCCCTTGGACTGCAAGGAGATCCAACCAGTCCATCCTAAAGGAAATCAGTCCTGAATATTCATTGGAAGGACTGATGTTGAAGCTGAAACTCCAATACTTTGGCCACCTGATGTAAAGAGCTGACTCATTTGAAAAAACCCTATGCTGGGATAGATTGAGGGCAGGAGGAGAAGGGGACGACAGAGGATGAGATGGTTGGATGGCATCACCAACTCAGCGGACATAGGTTGGAGTAAGCTCTGGGAGTTGGTGATGGACAGGGAGGCCTGGCGTGCTGCAGTCCATGGGGTTGCAGAGAGTCGGACACGACTGAGCAAGTGAACTGAACTGAAAAGACTTGGACATTCAAAATAACATAACAGCTGAAAATAGAACTGAATGAATGATATCCTACGTTCGGTTACCTGTAATATTAATGTTGGTCTTAGAAGGAGGATGTTACTCCACCCCACCACACTGCTTTTTCTCCTGCTCCTTCAACCACTGTTGCTTCCATCATCTGCCCAAGCCCTAACAGAAGCAAAGTATAAAAAGAGGATGAAGACTCAAATGCAGAATGGCCGACTGCCCACTTGCCTTGGGAAACGCTGTAGTCTGTTTAGCTCAGGAAAGTACCACTGTAAATACTCCAGTTGATTCATCCCTTCACATCATGGCAATTAAGAGACAGTGTTGTAATCGCTAGAGACACAAGACAGCCTAACTGCAGAGAAGGCCACAACCGAAACCAGGTCATTTCCCATCAGAAGAAAAAGGGGGGAATGCCACTTGGCACTGAGAGGCAGGGAGATGGCTTGACTCAATCCACAAGGGTCAGAGGACACAATAGATCAAAGAGGGACTCAGACTGAGAGGGTTGACTGAGAGAGGAGGAGGGAAATGCAGAAATTGTGGAAATTGGCCTTATATAAAGCCAAGGAGTAGAGACCACTAAGCCATTACCAGACATATATCAGGATCATTTTACAACATTTAGTGCCTCTGGGTAATGTCCATTCAACCCAGCTGCCTTAAATACTCAAATGTCTTTCTCTGCCTTTCCTTAATGTCATCTGGAACCAGAGGAAAGGACCTGCTGGGGTAAGGGCAGCAGGGTCAGGGACTCTGAACACACCGGGCATCGCCACTACCAAGAGAAAAATGACAGCGTCACAGGCATCTGGGACAAGAGAGAGGGCCGCAGACCCACTCCAGAGAGAGCCAGGGCTCTGGAACTAAGAAAAAGTGAGAACACAGGGAAGAAACAAGAATGTCCCAAGCTGCCGTCCCAGAGAAAGGGATAGGAGCTTGCCACTTCGGCTACCAGGGTGCAGAGCGGAGAACAGGGGGAGGCGGATTGTAGTGTTTTACAGCGAAAAACAGCTCCTTTCATCGCTTACCATCTAAATGCAAAATACATTAAGGCGGTCCTTAAATCTACCAAAAACATCCTTATGACCTGCCTAGAACAGCCCCGGCACCTAGGGGACACAGAATCTGTGGAATGAGTAAAATCACTTAACAGCGGACAAAGATTTGGTCCTGGAGGCCTGGGAAGTGCAGGCGGCCCGGCCGCGTCTCCACCTGGCCCAGATGGGCGCCCTGAGACGGAGAAGCCGAGCGGCCGAAGCGCTTAAGAAGCCGGCCGACGGACGCGCGCTGTCTCCAGCCGGCTCTCCGCGGTGCGCCTGCACCGGGTCTGCCGGAGCTGTCTTCCGGAAGGAGGGGAGCGGGCGGGAGCCCCTAGCCCGCAGCCGCTCGCGACTCCACCACGGCTGGGGGGCCGGCCGGCAGCTGCTCCCACACCGGCGGCTTGAGGCGGCCGCCGCGCCGGACCTGAGCGCAGCGCCCCGGCCCCGCGGACGCCTGGGGCTCCGTGCGCACAGGCCCGTCGCCGCTGCCCCGCCCCGCCCGCGCCGTGACCGCGCCGCGCCCTCACCTGCTCCGAGCAGCGAAGGCTGTCCCGAGGGGCCCCCAGCAGCGCGCACAGCTCCAGCAGCCCCGAGGGCAGCGCCGGGTGATGTGGCGCGGCCTCCGCCATGGCTGCCCCGCGGCCGCGGCCGACTGGGCACACCGGGCTCGGGCGCCTCGGGCCACCCTGCCCGGACTTCGGGCCGCAACCCCGCCCGCCGCTCTGCCCAGCACCCGCGCTAGCGGCAGCCGGCTGGTCCTCCGACAGCGCTGTCCGCTGGGCGGGGCACGGGGCAGGGCCAGGCGTGGGGGCGGGGCCTGGAGAGGCGGGGAGGGGAGGTCGGGGCCTATCGGAGAGGGGCGGGGCCTGGAGAGGCGGGGCAGGGAGGTTGGGGCCTATCGGAGAGGGGCGGGGCCTGGAGAGGCGAAGCGGGGAGGACCGGGGCCTGTCGGAGAGGGGCGGGGCCTGCGGGGCCGGCCCGGGGCCTGGCGCGCGAGCTAGTCATTTCCTAAACGGCTCCGCGGGCTCCCGCGCGTGCGCGGCGCCTGCGAGCCCAGCTCCCCAATCTGTCAGCCTATCCTCTCCCAGCCGAATGCCTCCGCTCCCGGGAAACCGGAAAGGGGTGGCGGGGTCGCCAGGTGGGCTCGGACCAGCCCACGAGCGCCGTGGGTGCAAGTCCCTGAGCCCAACCCTTGGAAGGAGTAAAAGGTCAGGGCCACCTCGTGCCGCCGCCGACTCCAGGAAGCCGTCCTGCAAGCAGGGCCGTAGAGTTGGCCTGGCCGGGCGTGGATGGCAGGAAAGGCCAGCGAGCCAAGGGCTCCCGGTCAATAACTTTGCCTGCTTAACCTAAGGCTGCCCAAATCCGCTATGAGATTGAGTAAAATTCAGCAGGAAAGGGGGCGGGGTGGGCGGTGCTAGAATAGAATCCGGGGAGCGCAGGACTGAGGAGAGTCGGGGGATGGACAGAGCTCTTCCCCGACCAGCTGCAGGCCTGGCTTGTTCCCAGTGGACCGTGAGCCTCCCCAGCCACAGCCTGGGGCCAAGAGGCTGGTTTCGGTGCCCGGTCACTGGCACAGAACTCGGAGGGGACACAGGCCCCAGTCCTATTTTTGCCTCCCAGCAGACCTTGGACAGCATCTGTAAAACCGGGTGGGAAATGATGGCAAAGGAACTTTTCTAGTTCTAATAATACATGATTCTTAAAAAAAAAAAAAAAAAAAACCTGAAATGCTTAATAATAATGTCAAACAATAACAACAAAGCAAGGTCAAAATCAAAACAGTGTTGGGGTGGGGTGGATCCGGAGGCCAAGGATTCCTTCAACGTTTCCAGCCTGGTAAGGCCCCACCAGCTGCAGCCTGACTCACGCGGGATTTGTGTTTCACTGTTAAGTCATCTAAGATCATGAGTCAGATCTGGCGGCTGCCCGACATCCCTGGCCTTCATTGGTAAGCCGTGACGGGTAATGGCAGCCACTGACTTGAAATGAAAGACCGATTTTGCTCACACTGGTTTGGCTCTCTCCACTGTGTTGGGGTTGCTGGAGGCCTCAGCGGAGGGCAGGGTGGAGTCTGTCACCTGAGAACGTACAGTCCTCAGGAGGCTCACAGACGCTGCTGGAGGTGTGCACAGCAGAGCCGTGGGCGTGCAGGGACCTGGGCTGGCGTCTGCCCCGAGTGAGCTGTGTGAGCTTGAGGTCGCGTTCCTCGCCGCCCCAGCCTTGGCTTCCTGTGTGTTCACACGCTGCGTGGTGTGGCCAGGACTCAGGAGGTAAACACGAGGCAGCGATCTCGGTGGGGACCTGGTGAGGTTCACACAGGTGCAGGTGTCCCTTTTCCTCCTGCAGGTGGAAGGGTTTAAGGAGGGGAGCTTAAGAAAGTCCCGCCGGGCTGTAGACGGGGCTATGCAATTCCCCCTTTTCTAGGGCCTTCCTTTCCTCATCATTAGCATTGGAGAAGGGACCAGGTGACCTTGAAAGGGCTCCTAGCACCTCACTCTTGCTTTCTGATGAGCCCCTGTTGCTCATTCCCTAGGGACTTCCTAGTGCCTGCAGTACGATTTGCCCCATTCTTGAGAGTGCTGATGGACTGGAGATAGAAGTGGACGTAGCCAGCAATCGAAATCGCCAGTGCGTGTAAGGGTCACTTAGAGGCTGACATCCAGATGAGGGAAGAAGGGAGCAGCTGAGCCTAGCTGACAAGCCCACAGCCGGGGTGGATATCACATCAGAGTCAAGCTGAGAACTTGAGTTCTTTAAGTTGATGAGTTAAAGAACTTGCTGGCACAGTACGTGCCTGGCAACAGTCTTTCACAAATAGTTTCGCCTCCCTCCCCTTCAGCCTGTGTAATTTGTTTACTGTTCAGTCCAGCTCTCAGGATTACTGTGCAGATCAAGTGGGAAAATAGGTATGAAAATGTTTCTGAACCATAAAGTACTGACGCAGAAATAGGAGACATGCACACCATTGTGAATTTATTAAATGACACTAAGTTGTTTGGCCACCTCATGCGAAGAGTTGACTCGTTGGAAAAGACTCTGATGCTGGGAGGGATTGGGGACAGGAGGAGAAGGGGACGACAGAGGATGAGATGGCTGGATGGCATCACTGACTCGATGGACGTGAGTCTGAGTGAACTCCGGGAGTTGGTGATGGACAGGGAGGCCTGGCGTGCTGCGATTCATGGGGTCGCAAAGAGTCGGACATGACTGAGCGACTGAACTGAACTGAACTGAACAATTCTTTTGAAAAAATATAGGGAATGATGGGGGAGCTTCATTACATTGGATTTAGCAGTGATTTGCATCTGACCTCAAAACACAGGCAATGAAAGAAAAGTAGATGATTTCATCAAAACTAAACAGTTTTGGTGCAACAGAGGGCAATGTGGAAAAAGCAAAAAGGCAATCCACAGAGTAAGAGAAAATGTTTGCAAATCACATATTATCAGATATATGATTAATAGGGATTAATAGTCCATAGCTCAACAACAAAACAACCCAATTTTTTTTAATGTATAAAGGATTGAATAGATGTTTCACCAAAGAAGATATACAAAAAGTACAGGAATATGTGTTCACTAAGCACTAGAGAAATGTAAATCAAACCCCACCTCACACACACTAGGATAGCTACTATTAAAAAATAAAATAAAAAGGACTACTGTTGGCCACGGTGTGGATAAACTGGAACCCTTGTACCTTGTTGGTAGGAATGTAAAATGGTGCAGTCACTGTGGAAAATGGTGTGGCTGTTTCTCAAAAAATTAAACGTAGAATTGCCATTTGATCCAGCAGTTCAGCTCCTGAATAGCCGTGCAAAGTAACTGAAAGCCGGGACTCAAGTGTTTGTGCTCCCATGTTTTTAACAGCATTTTTAGAATAGCCAGAAGGTAATAACCCAAACATCCATCAGTGGATGGATGGATAAACAGATATGCTTTTACTGTTAATGAAAAAGCTGTGACCTCACTCTATTTCCCACGTCTCCCCAGCTGGTTTAGTGCCCAGATGCACAGCTTTCTCTACTGTTTCCTTTGCTGCTTCAGAGCCATATGTGATACGGTGTAATATCTTCATATGTAGATATAAATATGCAAATGTAACCAGTTTATTGAGGACTTGGTGGTTGATATGAAAGCGAAATGGTCTCCAATGAAAAAACCTTGCCGTAACAACCACAGACATAGGGGAAAAACAAGTCTGGTCTGGCAAACACTGGTAGACATTCTCAAGGCAACATCCCTCTGTCCCTTGAAGAAGGGAGAAAGTAGGTGATCAGTGATCAGTGATCAGTAGGAGCGGTCTTGTCCACACGACAGCATGTGGGCATTGTCACTGTTCGGGCAGGCCAGCCATCACTCACCCCTGGATTAAACGTCCACCCTGGGGGCCCGCTCCAGCCCCGCCTCTGCCTGTGCCCCTCCTGTGCTCCCCAGATTCGCCCACATTCCCCCAGATGCGTGGTACTTTCAGGCTTCCCTGCAGGCTACCTGACCTGCCCCTGCCCTACCCCACCTCCTCCCACTCGTGCAGGTAGACCGCACAGGGAACAGGCAGGCGGCGGGCAGAGGAGCCTCCGGGACAGAAGACGTTGGCAGGCCTGTGGACATCGAATGGGACACCCTGTGGGCCGCTTGTGTGGGGGGTGGGGGGAGGTCTGGGCCCTTTCTTCCCTCTCCTGTGGCAGAAAGGATGGGAGAATGTAACACAGCCAGAGAGGGCAGTTATGATAGACGGCACGTAGGCTCAGGTAGAGGGCGTCAGGTGATGTCCACATCACGGAGAGATGTGAGGTGATGGGGTCACAGCAGACAGCGCAGGTGCTGCTGGTCGTCAGGGTAACCACACTGCAGGAAGGGCCCCCTTGCCCAGTGAGCCTGCCCTGCCCAGGCAGTGCGTTCCTGCCCAACCAGCCATACCCCATCATTAAACTTTGCTTCCTCTTTAAAAAAACGAATGCATAAGAGGAAGCCGTGTGCTGGGAATGCAGACCGCCCAGGCCCACATGGAGACTGCCCAGTCTGCCCTCAGCATCTCGCGGGATTTTGCAGAGTGCACACAGTCTCTTCATGTTGGCTGCAGGAAAGGACTCCGTGGAACGTTTCAACAAACCCTTCTGTCGGGCCCTTCCCTGAGCTGTGGAGGGCCGGTTGTTGGCTGAACCCAGGCAGCTGTGGTCCTACAGGCACCCTGGGCGGCCTAAGCCAGGCTTCAAAATCACTGGGCTGATGCTACATTCTGTCAGTTGCAAAATGGAAGTAACAGCCTTCCCTCCTACAAATAAAAACCTTTAGCTCTGCTCAACAAACATTTATGCCAACCGTATGCTGACCACTGCCATGCGCAACAACTTTGGCTGGTAGCAGAGCTGAAGAGTCCCTTGGACTGCAAGGAGATCAAACCAGTCAATCTTAAAGGAAATCAACCCTGAATGTTCACTGGAAGGACTGATGCTGAAGCTCCAATACTTTGGCCACCTGATGCGAAGAGCTGACTCATTCAAAGACTCTGATGCTGGGAAGGATTGAGGGTCGGAGGATAACGGGGCAACAAAGAATGAGATGGTTGGATGGCATCACCGACTCAAAGGATATGAATCTGAGCAAACTCTGGGAGATAATGGAGGACAGAGGAGCCTTAGGGACTGAACCACAACCAAGAGCTGAATTAGAATCTGCCCTGACATGGATCCTGCCCAGTGCTCATGGCCGGATGACCCTGGGCACACTGTTCTTACCCTGTCATATCAGTTCCCAGTGCCCAGCTCTGTGTCTGGCACAAAGTGCTAGGTGCACAAGGAGTAGTTGACAAATAAAAGCATAAGTTTCCGCTGACCATTGATCAGGGTCCACCTGTACCATGGGGTGACGTTTAGCAGTGATTCACTGACCCAATAGTGAGTAAAAAGAACAGTCACAGGAAAATAGACACTATGATGTCATTTAATAAGCGTGGACAACACACACACACATATAAGGAAACCCTGGAGAGCCGAGTGTGGTGACCGCAACCTCAGCGCAGGGACAGGCTGGGTCTGTGCTCCTTTAGTGGGTGGGGCTGGGGGTGTCTGTATGAGGATGGATGGACGTGTCCTTTGTAAACACCTTATCAGGAAAAAAAAGAGAAAGTCGATGGTTTCATCTATTTCTGGAACTCTATTGTGTTTAACATAATACAATTACAGTAAAGATACTTCCCTAAATTCAATCACCAAGAAACTACCCCAGGCCCCTGGTCCCTGAGGAGGTGGCCTGGAGCTAGGGAAACGCTGAGATAGGACAGATGCAAGACAAAACGAGTGACCTCTAAAAGAAGCAGGGAAGACAGTCTGCTGCCTCCGGGGCTGTCTCGGGGCCCCAGCGGGCTGGAGGCCCAGGGGATGTCCACTCTGAAACCAGACTGCCCCCCAAGAAGGGTCTCCCTTAAAGAAAATTCTAGGCATGAAAGGATGGTAGAAGGAAGACCCGGGAACCCGTGGCCCCGGTGCCAGGGGCCTGCGTAGACGCCTGTGGCTGCAGAACCGGAGCCGCTGTGCGGAGCCGCCCAGGAGGGCGGGCTCAGGGCCTGCACGGCTGGGTGATGGCACTCGTCCTCCTCTGCGCGAAGGCAGACAGGAAGCTGCGGTCCGGCTGCCACTGTGCGCTCGGAGGGGAAGGTGACAGATGTGAGAGCTGCCTTAACTCACCCGGACTAGGAATCAAGACAAATAAAAATAGATAGCTGACAGTAAATGGGTGGGAAAAGAGAAGTCAGGTACCAGCCCACTCGGGGGCCCCAGAGGGACGACCAAGGTCACTCAAGGTGGTCTCCCACTGCACCTGCTGTCCCCACCGCCCTGGAATGCACGCCCCCCCCCTTTCTCTCTGATAACTCTGACTTACCTTTCATTGGCTCAGATACCTCCTCTTCCAGGAAGCCCTCCCTCCCTGCTTTCTGCACCCAGGCTGGGGCGATGGCCCTCCCCACCCTGTTACTTCTCTTGAAATCTCATCAGGTCCCTCTGACCATGAGGCTCATATGCCCTATGCCTGCCCTCCGGCTCCAACCTTGGAACCAGCCCAACCTCTCGGTTAATTCTGGCTCCAGGGCCTCAGGTCAGCCCCCGCTCACGAGGGAACTTCTCCTGAGACAGGGTCCTGCACAGCACCCATCAGATTGAAAGGGTACCTGCACTGGACCCATGACCAGCCTCAGCGTCCATCCTTCGCTAACTGTGAGGGTGATGGCCATGCCAACCCCGAGAGGCTAGGGTGAGGGCAAAGGGGACCCTTGGGAAATGCTGATGCCCTGTGCCACTCTGCCCCAGATTCTCCCCTCCTTTGGACCCCCAGCACGCTGCAGAGCCTGGCCGGGTTAGAGGGAGGCAAGAGACCACCCACAGCAATGGTGCACCAATGGCTGCTGATTACACACCTAACTGATGCTTTATGTGCACAGGTGTGTTTTCTTATCCATCACCCCTACCGCCCATGACCAGGTGTCACCTCATTTGGCAGACAGGACCCACGGCCCGGCAAGGTAAGCCTCTTACCCTCGAGCACGCAGCAGTCCTCATGAAAAGGAGGCTGTGAAAGCCCAGGCCCCTGCCGGGGGCGGACCTGCCCTACGCAGGCCCCTCTGCAAGTGGTGTTTGCTTGGAAGTTATTAGGGCCTCACACGCTGGAGCGTTGTCATTAGAAAGGGTTTTCAGACCATTTGGCCAAACCCACTCAACTCTTACTTCCCAGGTCAGTGAGAGTTCAAACCTGGAAGCACCCACTTCCCGTCACAAGGACAGATTCCTGAGAGAGGAGTTAGTCCATGGAGGCTCTTAAGGAGCCTGCACAGGGACGCGCTCTCCCACCGGCCCGGAGGGTGGTCCTGCGCCCACTAGAGGGAAGGACGCCTTCTCCAGGGGTGCCGGCTTGCCCAGCCTCATGGGGCAGTTCCAGCCTCATTATAGAAGCCTCCCTCTCCCCAGGGAAGCTCGGGTCATCTCCGAGCTCCGTCCTACTTCACCTCCAAACCCCAAGCCAGGCTGAGCCCACGGGCGGGAGGGGCAGTGTCCTGAGGCCCAGCTGCTGCCCAGTCCCCTCTGTCTCAGCTGGCAGTTCCTGGTGTGCATGCGTGTGTGCATGTCTGTGTGTGTGTGTGTGTGTGAGCTTGGGGGTGTTGACAGCCACTTGGTGGAGGGTGGCCAGGGCGAGGGAGGACCCTGGCCCTGAGTCTCCCTGGCCCCGGCCCCCGCCCACCAGGGTAGCCTGCTGAGACATCCTTTCCAAGCACCTGGAGCCCTTCCAGGAACTATACACAGGTCTTCACGGAAGGAAGGAGCCGCTCCCACATCTAGGAGTGCTCCCCACTGGAGAGTCAGGGGGAGGGCCGGTGTGATATCAGCCTCAGATGAAGGCCTGGGGAGAGTCAGCCGAGGGCGGGTTCGTTTAAAATGTCACTGCCTGAGACGCGGCCCTTGCCCCATGGCGGGTTCCGTTTGGGGAGCTCCTTCCCGCACCAGGCCCTGGAGAGGGAGGGAGGCGCGGCCACAGTGCCCAGCCCCCTGCCCCTCACCCGCCTCTGGCCCCAGAGGGGTCCCTCAAGCAGGTCCTGCTGTTCTTGCTGCAAAAATTCCTCAGCAGCTGCTGCCCACCCCAGGCCAGGCCCTGGACCGGGTCCTGGAACCAGAGAGGAGCAGAGGCCTCCAGGCCAGGGCGTGGAGCCCCAGGGGGTCAGGAGAGGGCACCGCCTGGCAGGTCTGCCTCCTGCTGCTCTGTTCGGATGCGGTGCCCACACACCGCCCTGCCCTTGTCCCTCCGCCCACGCTCGCTGGTACTTGGCGCTGGGCTTTTCTAGTTCTGTGCTGCCCAGCTTAAAGGACACCAGCCACACGTGGGCAGGCACTGCCTAGGGCGGGGGTGAAGGGAGCTGCTCCCGAGTTCAAAGTCAGCACAGGAGAAGAATGTCGAGCACCTCCTTATTAATTTGTACATTGATCCCAGCTGAAATGGTAATACCTTAGATAAGTTGAGTTAAATGAATGAACTATTAAAATGAATGTCATCTGTTTCTTTTCAGTGTGTTTAACGCGGCTGTAGGGTTATGTCTGTGGCTGGCATTCTGTTTCTCTTGCGCCGCAGCCCTAATCTGTAATGATCCTTGAAAAGGAAGTTCGGAAGACAAATTCATCCGTGCACATAACACTGATACTAATTGACACCTACTGTGTGTCAGGACGGAGAATGCAATGGCAAGCCACACCAGTACTCTTGCCTGGAAAATCCCATGGACGGAGAAGCCTGGTGGGCTGCAGTCCATGGGGTCACTGAGGGTCGGACACGACTGAGCGACTTCACTTTCACTTTTCACTTTCATGCTTTGGAGAAGGAAATGGCAACCCACTCCAGTGTTCTTGCCTGGAGAATCCCAGGGACGGGGGAGCCTGGTAGGCTGCAGTCCATGGGCTCGCTAAGAGTAGGACACGACTGAGCAACTTCACTTTCACTTTTCACTTTCATGCAATGGAGAAGGAAATGGCAACCCACTCCAGTGTTCTTGCCTGGAGAATCCCAGGGACGGGGGAGCCTGGTGGGCTGCCGTCTATGGGGTCACACAGAGTCGGACACGACTGAAGTGACTTAGCAGCAGCAGCAGCATGTGTCAGAACGCAGACACAGCCGGCTGGGTTCCTACCCTCCAGAACCTCCCTAGAGGGCCAGGTACCTAACCAAGGTGATGCGCCAAGGCAGTGGGGGCCCCGGACTCAGACTCACATCTCGGGGGCTGCTCCACATGCTTGCCCCCAAGCATGCTGAAGTCTTGCTCAGTGTGGGTGTCTGCTTTTCCTTCTTGGAGACGGGCCGGCACGGGGCAAGGTCCCTCTATGCCTCTCCCTTCCTGAGTGGCTGTCTTGTGCCTCTGTGTTTCTCTTTAAGTCCAACAAGGTGGTCATCTCAGTGGCTGACGGGGACCCTGAGCTGGGGTGGGTGATGCACGTTCCCAGGGCCAGCCCCCCAGGGCATCTTGGGCCATGGACCAGAACCTCATCCCCCCAAACATAAAAGCAGGAGGAGAAATTCTAAAGATGGCGCCTATAGTTTAGTGTGCACTGTGGCGGATTTCTTACAATCATTTCGAACCTATTTTTATTGAGCGCTTTATAAAGACATGTAAATGAAGGTGCCGAGTCAACATGCAATTCTGCTCTTTCCCTTAAGGTGAAGTCTTTATTTAGACTAAAATTCGTTTATGAAAAATAAGCTCTTCTTGAATAGACCAAGTTCCTCTCATGCCGTGATGTCTCCCCAACTCTGTTTAATCCCCAAGCCAGTCAGAAAGGCCATCTTGTCGCGTCACCATGCTGGCTGCCATTGGCGAGAGATCCCGAGTTCTGGAGGATGGTTTTTCGGAAAGGAAAGCGTCTCACTTCCACTCTGAGTTTTGCCACCTTATCATGAAAGCAGAGCATCCATGCCCTGGTTATACTTCCTGGCTCATTCAGACCTGACAGATGCTCAACTGTATTCTAATTGGGAAAAATTAGAGAGAAACATGTAAATTATATATATATATGGGCTTCCCAGGTGGCTCAGTGGTAAAGAATCCACCAGATTCAAGAGACGTGGGTTTGATCCCTGGGTGGGGAAGATCCCCTGGAGGAGGAAATGGGAACCCACTCTAGTATTCTCGCCTGGGGAATCCCATGGACAGAGGAGCTGGTGGGCTACAGTTCATAGGGTTGCAAAGAGTTGGACAGACATGACTGAGCGACTGAGCCTGCATTTATTAATATATATACACGTAAGCAGTATATTTATCATATATATGAGATAAACAAGGTATCACAACTTGCAAAACAGCAGAACTCCTATTTTTATTTTAATTGAAGTAAAACAAAATTTTAATTTTGTTTAACTTAAAGTTGATAAGTGACTGAGTTATGTATGTATACATTCTCTTTCACATTGTTCTCCACTATGGCTTATCAGTCTGTTGAATACCGCTCCCCACACTGTGCAGCAGGAACTTGTTGCCCATCCATTCTCTGTGTTAATAGTCTGCATCTGCTAACCCCAGGCTCCGAGTCCCCCCGTCTCCCTCCCTCCCCCTTGGCAACCACAAGCTGCTCACAGAGCTCTTTTTTAAACACTGGTGTTTGAAGTGATATCTGCAGATCGATAACCGTACCCCTTGTCATTTTAGAATTATCTACATCCTTTATTACTGAATCCACACCACACTCCAGATAAGAGCGAATGTCCCTTTGATTGTTGGGGGTTTTTTTTCGGCCGTGCTCCGTGGCATGCGGGATCTTAGTTCACCTCCTCCTGTAGACCCCACTCGGTGCTCTGGGCCAAGATCCTCACCAGGCCTACTTGATAAAACTCAGGCAGGGAGGAGCCCCATGGGCAGCGGAGCTGGGAGTCCACCAGAGGCCCACGGAGCCCTCCGGTGCAGCAGAATGAAGAGCTGACTGCTGCTGCCAAAGCCTGGTGTCTCCCGCGTGCCACCACCTCAGCTCAGAGCATCTGTTTTCACCTGGCCTTTGGGCAGGGGCCCCACCTGCCCCCAGCCGTGGTTACTGGTGACCACCCCCAGGCTGAGCTCCTTGCCCAGCCTGGCCAGGTGGAGCCCCTGAGGACAGGACCCAGCTTGGGGGCCTTGGTCTGACCTCACCTGCCGTCCTGAGTCAACACTGTAGCCCCAGGGAGCCGGGCGGGCCCCTCGTGGCCGGCCGTTTCCACACACACAGCCATGCACTGGCGGAAGGCCCAGCCCCGCCGCCTCCTGTGGGAAGGGTCCTCAGGGCCCACCTGGCAGAGCAGGAGGCCGGCAGGGGTGGGGTGGGGTGGGGGTGGGGGGGTGCGTGGGGGTGGCGCTCCAGCTCCTTCGTCTCTCTGGGCCCCTCCTCTGCCCCGGCCCCCCCGGTTGCTCTCCCCGGGGCAGCACACGATGGGTCGTGATTCACCTCTCTGCTCAGGGGGATTTGCTGCTGCAGCCCCCTTAGCACGGCGCTCCAGCCCCCACAGGCTGGCTTGTTCAGTCTCAGCCCCTGCCCACCCCCACCTCCCACTGAACTAGACTGGCTTCAGTAGCAGCAAATTCTCCAGGTCCTTCTAAGCCATCGTTCCATCCCTCCTCTGCCACCCAGGGCTCAGAGGTGTGGCTCCTGGGGGCACTTTTGCAGAGAGATTTGGGCTGTGAAGGTGGGTGTCCTGCAGACCTTTCTTCTCTTGGTGGCCGAGCAGCCCTGCTGCTCTATGTCCTGGGCCTTCCAAGCCTTTGCTGTGGTTTTGGGGCAGTGAGGCACTTCCTTCTTTGCTTTCAGAGCCATCTTCATGAAAAAGGGGTCATTTTAAAAACCTATTTTAATTTTTTCCTGATATTCAGATAACTGTTCCTTATATTTGGCTCATGATTACAGGTAATAAAGTGCCATTTTGACAATGATGTCTATTTTATAAAATCATAAGACACTGTTGATCGCTCCAATACTCCTTTTCCCTTCTTCCTTACTAACAGAACCTTTACAGGTGTGCACTATAGTGAGTCACAATTACTGGGGATGGCAAAGTGCCCAGCCAGTAAAAGGAAACTTCCCAGCCTTCTGTGAAAAGAGTGAGTGAGGAGCCATTGGGCACAGCTTCTAGGAAGGCTCTTATGCACTACCCTGTTTCTTCCTGTTCCCCCAGAGCTGGGATGTGGTGGCTGGATCTCTAGCAGCTACTTTGCATCACAAGGTGATATAATGGCAGAGCAGAAAGCTGGAAGACACCTGGGTATCTGATAATTGGCATTCTACACCAACCCTGGACTGTGCAGTTCCAGATTTTTCTAACATAAGAGAGCTTTTATCTTGCGTAAACCATTGTTATTTGAGGTTTTCTGACATGTGTTGCCTAATCTATTCCTGACGGCTATGGAAGCTATCACTCTTATCTTTATTTTATAGAAAACAGTACAGAGAACCTAGTATGGGCCAGTTTCCAAGCTAGGATGTGTGTGAAAAGTTGAAGTGCTAGTCACTGAGCCGTGTCCAGCTCCTGGCGACCCCATAGACTATAGCCTGTCAGGTTTGTCTGTGGAATTCTTCAGGCAAGAGTATGGGAGTAGGCAGCTGGGATCGTGACATCCGTTGTCTCATTTGTGCTCACAGTCATTCTACGAGGCAGGAGCCACTACTCCAGCGGAGAGGCTCAGAGACTGAGCTCAGAGAGGTAAGGGGACCGGCCAGTAGAGAGCCAGGGCGGAGCGGAAGCTCTCCGGCCCTGGCCCCTTCCCGCTCTGGCCCAGATCCCATTTGGAATGAGTAGTTTTCTGACCCATCCCCTGCAAAGCCACAGTATTGAGGGCTGGTCTGTTCACCATGGTCGTGAATCCTCTTTCTGGATTTGCTTGAACCCTTTGGAACTCAGCCTCTCCACCTGTAAAGTGAGGTTGGGGGTGGGGCCAGTGTCAGATGCCCTCCTGGCTTCCACCTCTGGGGTTCCAGCACAATATTCAGGGACTTCCTGCTGGTTTGGTTTGGTTTGAACCCTCCCCTTTCCAGAAAGGGACAACTCCAGAAGTGCTAACTGACACTCTGTCCAGGCAGGGAGGAAAATTTTTCTGTAGTTTGAGAACCTTCTAGGTCAGACAGGAGCCTGTGGAAGCGAAAGAGGAAGCGTCCCTCTGTTTACCTCCCTCTGGTGACATCACGCTTCCTTGCTTTGTTGCAGAACCTGCAGGCCAGGGACCCGCCCATCCCCTGGGAGCACCTCGCTCAGCTGCTCCGAAAGGGCTCACGTAGGGCGCTGGCCTGTGCTCCAGAAACAGGAAATGCTAGTGTGGAGCTGGAGGTCCTCTCGTGGAGGTCTTTTCTCTTTAAAGCAGCTCTGGCTGCTCTTGGGGACAGTTCCTGGAGTTTAGGCCCCATTAACCCGGGCCTCTCTCAGGCCGGCTCTTAGTGCAGTCAGGGGGAGCGAGTCTGGAGGGAAGGGTCTGGGAGGCCTTGGAGGAACACAGAAGGGACAGGTCCTGGCCCCAGCTTTGCAGTTACAACCCGAGAGACCCCACTCAAGTCACTGGCTTCTTAGAACTGCACTTCCCACCAGGATGTGGAAACAGGAGAAAGTGCTGAAGTGGGTGGACCCGAACACCCCCAGGGGGCTCCAGTGATGGTCTTGGGGCCACCAATGGCCAGCCACATAGCCTTGGGCAAGTCACAGCCTCAGTTTCTCCATCTGTCTAATGAGCAGGTTGGACCAGCTTGGGTCATGGTGAAAACTGGACACAATGAACTTGAAGCTCTAAAAGTGTACATGCTCTATCTATCTAAAATAGTATCTAAAATAGATCAAAATCAGTAGTCTGCAGAGACACGTGGACACGTAGTGAATGGAGGAGGTGGGGCAAATGCAGAATTCCACAGAGGCTGGGAGGCTGGGCGCTGAGTCAGACGCTCACTCATCTCTACTTACTGGGTGCCCACTCAGTGCTGGGCACGTACTGTGTGCCAGGCCTTCCTAGTCGCTGGAGAAGATGGCGACAGATGAGAAGGACACAGTCTCCTCTCTCACGGATCTTTTTTCCTAGAGGCTAGAGGCCAACGGCACCCCACTCCAGTACTTTTGCCTAGAAAATCCCATGGATGGAGGAGCCTGGTAGGCTGCAGTCCATGGGGTTGCGAAGAGTTGGACAGTACTGAACAACTTCACTTTCACTTTTCACTTTCATGCATTGGAAAAGGAAATGGCAACCCACTCCAGTGTTCTTGCCTGGAGAATCCCAGGGACGGCAGAGCCTGGTGGGCTGCCGTCTATAGGGTCGCACAGAGTCGGACACGACTGAAGCGATTTAGCAGATTTAGCAGTAGCAGCAGAGGCCAACAATAAGACAAATACAACAATGGAATAGTCTCAGTTTGTATCAAGGGCTGGGATGCAGTGGAAAGTGGGAGGGGACCCCTGAGCAGGGGACCCTTGAGCTGAAATGCAGACAATGAGAAGGGGGCAGCCAGGAGAAAACATAAGAAGGGGGCTACTGGAGGAGGAAACTGCTGGGCAAAGACGCTGATGGGGCTGGGAGGGTGGGTGGGGGTTGCTGGGTCCTGCATGGCTGACCAGGGCAGTGAGCGTGGACAATGGGACCAGCTGATGCAAGGCCTCTCCAAGCAGGGTGGGGGGCTAAGTTTAATCTGAGTGCAGCGGAAAAAATGGGTGGTTTTCAGCCAGCAGAGCAACATGGGTCTGGTCACGGCCTCTTCCAGCTGCTGGTCCTGGGGTGGGCTCTCCTTAACCTCTCTGTGCCTCCAATTTCCTCTTTTGTAAGAGGAGACTGATCCTCATCACTACTTCACAAACCTTTAGCGGTCGTTCCCCGGAGGAACGTGTGGACACCTGTGTAAGCTCATGCGTGTGCACAGGGCCTCCCACAGAATAAGGGCTCGATAAATGTCAGCGTGGCTGTTTATTTAAATGACTGAAGAACCTTTGACACTCCTCCCGTTGAGGGGTCTGCACCCCCTCTTGAATCTAGCTGTTTGGCAAGTACTCTGACCGATGCAGCAGAGGTCACAGTGCATGACCCCTGAGGCTGGGTCACCAGGGGCCCTGCTGCTTCTGTCCGGTTCCTGAGTACCAGAGCCCATCACCCACTTCCCCTCAGGGCGCTCCCCCTTGGAACCCAGCTGCCACGCTGGGAGGAAACCCAAGCTCCAAGGGGAGCCACAGGAGAGGACAGTCCAGCTGAATCCAGTCTCTGGGTCACCTGAGCTGGCACGGACCAGCCTGCAGCCACCTGGGTCACCCCCCATCACTGGCGTCGTCCTGGCCGAGGCCCCAGCTGAGGCCCTGGGCTTCGTGGAGCAGAGACAAGCCATCCCCCTGAGCTCTGTCCGAAGTCTCAACCCCTAGGCCCCAAGAGGACCAGGGCGTGGTGGCGGGTTGGCATGGCTTTCTGCACACACAGCCGTGTACTGTGGTTGCATCAGCTACCCCCACCCCCTCATCTCCAGGCCTCCCCGGCCCACTCCGTCTTCCTGTGAGCACCCACAGGAGCTGCCTTTAATACTCATTTTGGCTTAATCATAAATGATCTAGATTTGTGGTTTGATAACTTGTTTTTAAACAGTACAATTCTTTGTTTCAAATGAAAGCTCGGGTAAATCCCAGTGGAGCTCAGGTGGGGAGGCCAAACCTTCCCTGGTCCTATCTTGCTTCGCAGCCCTGGGACAGCAGGGGGACTGGGGGGCCCCAAGAACACAGGTCTCCCTGGCTGGGCCCCTGGGACTGCTCACGTCTCTCCTGAAATAGCTGATGACAACGGCCAGAGTCATCATGGTAGTGGCAGCTGTCCTGTCTGTCACTACTGTTTCCTGCCCAGACTGGTTTGCAATCTGTCCCAGGTGTCCCAGGACACAGCCTGGCCCAGCCATCTACTCCTCCGGTTATTTGCCCACAAGGAACCCACTCATGGGGTTTTCTAGAATTCAGGGAAGTGGTGTAGAGGGTGGGTTGAGTCTAGGCCTAAGCATGCAGAAGGGACTCAGTGGGGCCAAACAAAAGAAAGTTCTCAGGACACAATAGGTGCTTATTGTGTGCTCAGTCACTCAGTTATGTTGAACAACTCTTCTGCGACCCCAAGGACTGTAGCCCACCAGGCTCCTCTGCCCGTAGAATTCTCCAGGCAAGAATACTGGAATGGGTTGCCATTTCCTCCTCCAGGGGATCTTCCGGACCCAGAGATCAAACCCACGTCTCCTGCACTGGCAGGCGGATTGCTAATCACTGAGCCCCCAGGAAGCCCAGGTGCATAATGAAGATTCGGAAGTCACACGTTCCTTGGGAATCAGGACACCCGGTTCCGGCCGGGCTGTGCCTGCAGGTGTCCCACAGGGAATGACACCGCAGTGCCTGCCGTCACATGGGGCTTGCTGATCCTGAAGCTGGTGGCCGCGGCCGGAGGTGCTGGTTCCACTGACCTCTGGGTAATGCGGGCAGGGCCCTTCCCTGCCCAGCCCAGCTTCCTCCTCGGTCTGGGCAGGGGGGTCACGTGTTCTGACACCGGTGCATGTCGGTGACCAGCCTTCATCCTGACTCTGGCCACAGCCAAGGTCACGGGCCTCTCGAGGGGATGGGGCCCTGGTCCGGACTCCAGACGTGCCTGCAGGAAGGCCCAAGGTCGAGCAGGAAATGGCCTCCTGTGAGGCCTGGGCCAGCAGCCACTCTGGCCTCTCACAGGCCTGAAATCTAAAGAAAGGCTAGAAGCTCCTATGAGAGACCCTCCCAGAAGTTCCTGGTTTCTAAGTCATGGCTCATCTGCTTATGGTTCTCTAAACCAGCGGTTCTCAACTGGGGAAATTTTGTCCCCAGGGGATGTTTGGTAATTTCTGGAAACGCTTGTCACAACTGGGAAGTGGGGGTGCTTCTGGTATCCAGTGGAGGCCGGGGTGACGCTGGATATCCTACAATGTACATGGCAGGCCCTCCACAGCAAAGAATTCTCCAGCTCCAAATTTCAGTAGCGTCAAGGTTAAGAAGTCCAAACCCAATGGTCTCAACCAGATCCTGTCCACAAAGAGACCTTTGTCCCCGCAGTGCTGCCCCATAGGCCACAGGACAATAGCTCCGCCTGCCTGCCCCTAAGTCAGCGCTGTCCTACCTTTTACAGAAACAGCTTCACTGTGGATCTTGTTTTACATTCTCATCACCCATATCCATCTCTAGACAATATATTTTAATCCTTCCTTTTTGAAATACTTGTCTTTCCTTTTATTGACTGGTTTTTAGGATAATTGATTCTCTCCCTTTCATCTTCCACAGCTTACCAATCAGGGTTTTTGTTTACTATCACTATGAACACATGGATTTACACACATTTGAAAGTTTTAATCAACTGCAATTACTGTCCTTTTCCAGGCTCACCCTGACCCATCTTTGTCCAGTAGACAGCCCTGCAGGTTGAAGCCTTCCTATGGGACCCTAGTCTTTGGCAGGTTTTTCTCTTTCTGGTGTGTCAAGATGGTCCAGGCTCATCTTGTATATTTCCTACCCTAGCCCTGGAACCAATTATTTCTCCAAGAAGCCCTGGTTTATTTTTATAGGAAATTGTATTTCAAGACCATACTGTGGATTCCCAGGATTCTAATTTCTGCTGGGTTACTTTTGTTTTTTTATTTTACGTTTTTTTTTTTTCCATAGACAGAATTAGGAAATATACCAATATTTCTTTAAATATAAAATGCCAGACTTCCCTGGTGGTCCAGTGGTTAACAATCTGCCTTGCATGCACGGGACAAACTGATACTTCCAGTGAAAAACTGAGGCCTACAGCATTTTGACTTAAAGTCATTTACGTTATACCCCTTATCATTTGTCTTCTACATTCAGAATTCTGGCTCTTCAGTTCAGTTCAGTTCAGTCGCTCAGTCATGTCCGACTGTCTGCGACCCCGTGAATCGCAGCACGCCAGGCCTCCCTGTCCATCACCAACTCCCGGAGTTCACCCAAACTCATGTCCATCGAGTCGGTGATGCCATCCAGCCATCTCATCCTCTATCGTCCCCTTCTCCTCCTGCCCCCAATCCTTCCCAGCATCAGTCTTTTCCAATGAGTCAACTCTTCGCATGAGGTGGCCAAAGTATTGGAGTTTCAGCTTCAGCATCAGTCCTTCCAAAGAAATCCCAGGGCTGATCTCCTTCAGAATGGACTGGTTGGATCTCCTTGCACTCCAAGGGACTGTCAAGAGTCTTCTCCAACACCACAGTTCAAAAGCATCAATTCTTCGGCGCTCAGCCTTCTTCACAGTCCAACTCTCGCATCCATACATGACCATAGGAGAAACCATAGCCTTGACTAGACAGACCTTTGTTGGCAAAGTAATGTCTCTGCTTTTGAATATGCTATCTAGGTTAGTCATAACTTTCCTTCCAAGGAGTAAGCGTCTTTTAATTTCATGGCTGCAGTCACCATCTGCAGTGATTTTGGAGCCTAAAAAAAGTCTGACACCGTTTCCGCTGTTTCCCCATCTATTTCCCATGAAGTGATGGGACCGGATGCCATGATCTTCGTTTTCTGAATGTTGAGCTTTAAGCCAACTTTTTCACTCTCCTCTTTCACTTTCATCAAGAGGCTTTTTAGTTCCTCTTCACTTTCTGCCATAAGGGTGGTGTTATCTGCATATCTGGGGTGATTGATATTTCTCCCGGCAATCTTGATTCCAGCTTGTGCTTCTTCCAGCCCAGCGTTTCTCATGATGTACTCTGCATAGAAATTAAATAAGCAGGGTGACAATATACAGCCTTGATATACTCCTTTTCCTATTTGGAACCAGTCTGTTGTTCCATGTGCAGTTCTAACTGTTGCTTCCTGACCTGCATACAGGTTTCTCAAGAGGCAGGTCAGGTGCAAATACAAATATAAAATCAAATATACAAATATACGCTATGTCACAGTTATTTATGTGTTCTATCCCACACCCACAGGCTCAACAGTCTTGGATGATGATGCTCATATCACCAGCACAAATACGGTTGCTGAAATGATGACATTTCCCCGTGTTCTCCCTTTTCTCTCCCTCCCTCCGCGCCTCTCCCGAGTCGAGGTTGTCAGGTGCTACTCTCTGTTCGCCCAGCCTCGGTCTACATCCGCTGCCCGAAACTCAGCCTCTGATAGAATCCTCAGGACCCTGAGACTGTGGTTCTAACTGAAGGAAAGTTACACGGCTCAAAATAGCCTGGAGTTAAAACTCCCTTCCGGGTCCTCCCCACCATTCTATGCAAAACAAAGAACTCGCTCACCCAGAGAAAAAAATGGACATTAAGTTTGATTAGGCCCAGCTCCCAGTTGGTCCCAGCCTCTGCAGATCTCCAGAATTCCTTGCCCCAGCCGTTTAAGAGATAACTACTCCGAACAACTTTAGAGAAGAACAGGCCCCCAGTAGATTTCCACATACATGCCTATATATACTTACTCTTTTCTTGGGTTAGTGCAGCAGCTCACTAATCTGACTGCTGCCCCTTCTCGCCTCATTAAAGGTGAACTGTTCCTGTAAAGTGCCGGTCTTGTTCTTTTTCTGAACCTCGCCTTCTCTAGCTCCCTTACCCTACAATAATATTTCCTAATTTCTTACAGGCTGCCCATTGCCTGTGACTCTTACGCTTGAAAGTCTGTTTTGCCAGCTATACAGTATTCAGCTCATGTGTTCCTTCTCGAGTGTTCAGTGTGTTTCTCTACATCTTCTGGCAGAAAGCATTGCTATGGCAAAGTCTAAGGACAATTGAATTTTCATTTGTTCATAACTCCCTTGCTCTCTGGACCTAGATTCCAGAAGGATTCTTTTTCTTTACAGCTTGACAATTTTCCTAGGGCATAGCTTGGTGTTGGTTACTCTGGCTTGAGATTCTCAAATACATGGTAAGCTCTTTAAACACGTAGTTCCAAACCTTCCTAGTTCAGGAAGGTTTTCTGGAATTACGGTGGTGAGTGTCTGTCTCTCCCTTTCTAAGACTGTCTTCCCTGGGGACTTCTAATATTCAAGTGTTTGATCTTCTTTGCCAAACTTCAGTAGACAAGGGGTTAGCTGTCTCTCAAACACTTTTCATCTGTATCTTTGTGTCTCTCTTACTTAAAAAATGTTTATCCCATTCACTTTTTAAATTTCTCTTAAGGCTTTATCTACTGTGTTCTTTCTAGTGTTGTCTTTATTTCTGAAATTCTTTTTTCCTTTGTTTTAAGTCTTCCCTGAATTCTCTTTGTGTCTTGGTTTTTCCCATTTCTGATTTACATTGTTCTTTCCTGCCTCTTATTATTTCCTCAACATCTCTTAGCTCATTTTGGATAGATGGCTACTTTTTTGCTTTCCTCATGTTACATAGCAGAGAAGGCAATGGCACCCCACTCCAGTACTTTTGCCTGGAAAATCCCATGGACAGAGGAGCCTGGTAGGCTGCAGTCCATGGGGTCGCTAGAGTCAGACATGACTGAGCAACTTCACTTTCACTTTTCACTTTCATGCATTGGAGAAGGAAATGGCAACCCACTCCGGTGTTCTTGCCTGGAGAATCCCAAGGATGGGGAAGTCTGGTGGGCTGCCGTCTATGGGGTCGCACAGAGTTAGACACGACTGAAGCGACTTAGCAACAGCAGCATGTTATATAGAGTATTTTCAGATTCTGCAAACCTAGTACAATTTTTATCTATTGTGTTTTCCTGGAATTCTAAGAAGAATTATTTACTAGGGATATTAACCTGTCCTTAATTGTCTTTTTAAAAAATAACTCTAGAGACTTCCTGGAAGTACAGGTTTGATCCCTGGATAGGAAACTAAGATCCCACAGCTCGAGGCCAAAAAATAATAATAATTTTTAAAAAGTGTTAAACCGTGTGTGGGATTTATCTCAGTGCTTTCGTCTTGCTTATACTTGTGTGATCTTAGTTGTTTGTTAAGCTTTTAAGCTATTTGGCCCAGGATAGTTCCCTCTCCAGCCCGGAGTCTTCAAGACACGTCATGTGGCATCTGGAAATGTGGCCCCCCACTCTCTGAGATTGCTGAGCTTTGCTCCCCTCCCTCTCCTTTGCTTGTTCCTTCTCCTTCTTGTCTCTGGTCCCTGTCCTGCTCAATCTGACTTTGTTTCAGCAGCTTCTTGTCAGTGTGGACCCCAACCTGGAGGGCGCCCCTGCAGTTCTGAGGGTTCGAGGGGGCCCAGCCCTCATACCTCTCTGCAGTCCTTTCCACCTGCCTTCAGACGGGCGAGGCCCCTTGTGGTTCGAGCGCCTGTCCTCAGATGGCTCCCTATGCTGCAGGCGACCACGTGCACTGCAGGGGATCGTTTGGGGCTCACCTGCTCTCAGGCCCTTCAGCTGCCCACTCGTGTCCTCCTTCCTCCCACTTGGATGTAGAGACCTGACATGCAGATCTGGTCTCCTTTGGAAAAACCTGGTCAACTCACCTCCCAGGCTGCCCCAGGCTGGGGTGGGTGGTGAAACTGCAGATAGATTTAGGTAAACTGAGATCAGAGGGGCCAGAGCCCCCTTTCCTGGGTAGAACCTGAAAACCCTAGAATTATGCCCACCTACTTGTAATCTGGGCCTTAGAAAGCATCACTACGAACAAAGCTAGTGGAGGTGATGGAATTCCAGTTGAGCTATTTCAAATCCTGAAAAATGATGCTGTGAAAATGCTGCACTCAATATGCCAGCAAATTTGGAAAACTCAGCAGTGGCCACAGGACTGGAAAAGGTCAGTTTTCATTCCAATCCCAAAGAAAGGCAATGCCAAAGAATGCTCAGACTACCGCACAATTGCACTCATCTCACATGCTAGTAAAGTAATGCTCAAAATTCTCCAAGCCAGGCTTCAGCAATACATGAACCGTGAACTTCCTGATGGTCAAGCTGGTTTTAGAAAAGGCAGAGGAACCAGAGATCAAATTGCCAACATCCGCTGGATCATGGAAAAAGCAAGAGAGTTCCAGAAAAACATCTATTTCTGCTTTATTGACTATGCCAAAGCCTTTGACTGTGTGGATCACAATAAACTGTGGAAAATTCTGAAAGAGATGGGCATACCAGACCACCTGACCTGCCTCTTGAGAAATCTGTATGCAGGTCAGGAAGCAACAGTTAGAACTGGACATGGAACAACAGACTGGTTCCAAATAGGAAAAGGAGTATGTCAAGGCTGTATATTGTCACCCTGCTTATTTAACTTCTATGCAGAGTACATCATGAGAAATGCTGGGCTGGAAGAAGCACAAGCTGGAATCAAGATTGCCGGGAGGAAAAAAAAAAAAAAAAAGATTGCTGGGAGAAATATCAATCACCTAAGATATGCAGATGACACCACCCTTATGGCAGAAAGTGAAGAGGAACTAAAAAGCCTCTTGATTAAAGTGAAAGAGGAGAGTGAAAAAGTTGGCTTAAAGCTCAACATTCAGAAAACGAGGATCATGGCATCCGGTCCCATCACTTCATGGGAAATAGATGGGGAAACAGTGGAAACAGTGTCAGACTTTATTTTTTTAGGCTCCAAAATCACTGCAGATGGTGACTGCAGCCATGAAATTAAAAGACGCTTACTCCTTGGAAGGAAAGTTATGACTAACCTAGATAGCATATTCAAAAGCAGAGACATTACTTTGCCAACAAAGGTCTGTCTAGTCAAGGCTATGGTTTTTCCAGTGGTCATGTATGGATGTGAGAGTTGGACTGTGAAGAAAGCTGAGCGCCGAAGAATTGATGCTTTTGAACTGTGGTGTTGGAGAAGACTCTTGAGAGTCCTTGGACTGCAAGGAGATCCAACCAGTCCATTCTGAAGGAGATCAGCCCTGGGATTTCTTTGGAAGGAATGATGCTGAAGCTGAAACTTCAGTACTTTGGCCACCTCATGCGAAGAGTTGACTCGTTGGAAAAGACTCTGATGCTGGGAGGGATTGGGGGCAGGAGGAGAAGGGGACGACAGAGGATGAGATGGCTGGATGGCATCACTGACTCAATGGATGTGAGTCTCAGTGAATTCCAGGAGCTGGTGATGGAAAGGGAGGCCTGGCGTGCTGCGGTTCATGGGGTCGTGAAGAGTCGGACACGACTGAGCGACTGAACCGAACTGAACTGAACTTGTAATCTGGGGCTCACGAGGAATTATTTGGCCAAGTCTGTTCGTAAACATTATTCTTTTTTGGGTTTGCTAGCTAATTATTTGCCCAGTTCAGATACCTCTGCCATTTATTCCCCCTGATCGCCCTGCAGGGATGATCAACCAGGTGCCAGGCTCAGAGAGTGGAGCAACTTGCCAAGGACCCTCAGCTGGCGTGAGGCCAGGAGGACTCTGCCTCCAGAGATGACATCGTGGGCTGTGAAAGCGCCTGCACCATGCCTGACACCGAGTGGGCCAACAGGCTCCCCTCACTTACTGAGCTCCTACTGTGCGCCTGGCACTGGGCCAGGATGGAGGCGGGGGAGGCACCTGATTCTCCAGACTGTACTGCCCCTCCCTACTGAATCTGCACTCAGACCCCTCATCCACCTGCCACTGCCCAAGTTAGGCTCTGTGCCCTCTCTCCCTGGACCATCAAAGCAGCCCACCCCCATTCAATATCCATGCAGGCTTCCCACCCCCAATAAGAACAGGACTGGCCCCTCAGAGGGGGGTCGGGCCCCTCAGGAGCGGTGCCTGGGCTGTCCCTTGTCACCCCGGTCTCTCTGGCCACATCTGAGTCGGTGAGATAAATGGGCTGATATTCTTGAGATATTAACCACCGCGGGTTTCCCCAGACTTCCTGCACCCACGAGCCTTCCCGGATCTGCTACAGCTGGGTTGAGTGTTCAAGGTTCCCGGCCTGGGGAAGGGATGACAGAGCCATTCACAGGGAGAGGAAGAGCTGAAGCAGGGCCGCTTCTCACCTCCAGGCTCAGCAGGGCCCCATAGATGAGGCGTGTGTGCGCCAGGCTGCACACCCGGCCCTGGGGTGCTCCAGCAGAGGCAGGGCCAGCTCGCCCTGCCCCGCCCCCAGCCAAGTCCCTGGTGACAGCGCTGCGGAAAACCCGGAGGGAACTAAGGGCAGGGGAAGCGGGGCCTTCACTCCAGGCCTGAGGCACATCTGTATCTGGGCGCTTCCCGGGCAGCCCAGGTGGTAAAGAACCCACCTGCCAAAGCAGGAGACCCAGGTTCCATCCCTGTGTCAGGAAGATCCCCTGGAGGAGGAGATGGCGGCCCACTCCAGTGTTCTTGCCCGGAGAATCCCATGGTCGGAGGAGCCTGGTGGGCTACAGTCCATGGGGTTGCAAAGAGTCACGATTCAGTCACACGACTGAGCGACTAAACAACATCACCATGACAGAGCACAGGTCCCCAGGGCCCAGGAGCAGCCTAGCAGGGGCAACCCCACAGGGGCTCCGATGTCCAGCCCAGAGTGCACGGCCAGAGGTGTGCACCTGTGCCCAGAGGTGACCAGAACAGGGCCATCTCCGCATTTGTCAGCCAGGACAGGTGTGACCCAGACAGGTGAGACATCTGGGCAGACCCCATGGCCTGCCCCTGGGGCAGAGTCTAGGACACAGCAGTGGCCCCAGAGGGACTAAGACAAGCGCCAAAGTCAGGAACCACCCACGTGGCGTCCAGCCCCAGAGCTTTCCCCAGAAATATCTGCAGAACTGGAAACCCCACTAACGACCACGGAGGATGGGCTGCCTCTGTCTGACATATCGGGGAGCCTGGCGACCTGCCAGGATCACCCAGCAAGAAAGTGGGGGCGCTGGGGTCTGACCTGGGGATTCTCTGATCCAGGAGCCCAGCTTCCGCCACGTGTCCACTGAGCACCTCCCCCCAGCCCAGCCTGCCTCCTGGCTGGTCCAGCTGTGGCCTCATGGTCTGGGCAGGCCACAGGGGCGCTGGAGTCAGAACAAGGTGCCTGATGCCACTTAGGAAGGGAGCAGCGTGGAACTGAGGTTGCGGGCTGCAGGGCTCAGCTTCCAGAGTTTTGGGGAGAGACCCTCCCCAAAACTGGAACAGGAAGAGACTCTCAAACCAGTTCCCCAGGGTCTGGCCTGACCCAGTTGTTGGCACTCCTGACCTGAGCCAGGCTGAGCCAGGTTTGACTTCCTGCTAGATGGGAGAGGCCCTAGGGCTACCTGGGCCCCTCACACTCTAAATTCAAGCCCAAGAAGCTTCCAGGGGTGGCTCATTCATTCCACAAATTCTGTGTGTGCATCAGCTGTGAGGGGGCCTTCCCAGGGTGAGGGTGCGGCGGAGAGCAGACTGAGGAGGGTCCCGCCCTGGCTGGGGAGACGGACGACCAGAGAGACTCGGCATTGACGCTCCCAGTTGGGAGGGTGTTTATACTAAGTCTTGCGGCTGTCACTGCATTCCTGTCCCCTCTCAGCAGCTGGTAGGTGAGGCCCCGGAGTGCGGGCGTCCCCGGTCACATAGCACCAGTACCGCTGGTACACGGCTCTTACGGCCTGCCTGCTGTGTCCCCTAAAGTCAACGTCATCCAGGCAGGTCTACTCTTTGCAACCCCATGGGCTATACAGTCCATGGAATTTTCCAGAATACTGGAGTGGGTAGCCATTCCCTTCTCCAGCGGATCTTCCCAACCCAGGGATAGAACCCAGGTCTCCCACATTGCAGGCGGATTCTTTACCAGCTGAGTCACCTGGGAAGCCCCTAAAGTCTGTGCCAGAAGTTTTGCGTCCCTTAAATTCTGTGCCAGAACCCTAAGCCCCATGGAATGGAATGAGGGCGTGGGACTTTGGGGAGGTCATAGGTCAGGAAGGCGGGGCCTCCACCAAAGAGGAGGAGGAGCTAGCCTGTCTGCACACCTAGAAGGGGCTCACCAAAGCCGGCCATGAGGGCAGCCTAGCTGTGGGCTGCTCGTACCCAGGACCGGGCAAAATAAACATTGTTGCTTAAGCCGCCGAGTCTGTGGCATTCTCTTACAGCAGCAGTGCCCGAGCCAGCCTATGGTCCCGGGAGCTGTGAACCAGAGTTTGTAAAAAATACGTAAAATAACAGTGTGTTAGATGGTGACACATGCAGAGCAGAAAAGAAAAGCAGGAGAGAGGAGTCTGTCTGTGTGCACATGTAAGTGTGTACATATTTGTATCTGTGTGTATATGTATGTGTGTCTCTGTGTACACATATGCCTGCTTGTATGTGCGTGTGTGTATACGTATGTGTCTGCCTGTGTATGTGCCTGTACGTACATCTGTGTGTATCTGGCAGTGTGTGTGCATGTGTGTCTGTGTGTGTGCATTTATATCTTGTGTATGTGTATACATATGTGGCTGCCTGTGTGCACATGTGTGTGTGTGTGTGCGCATGCGTGTTCACAGACCTGTTGGCCAGTTTGGTTGAGGGATTTAGGAACTTGATCTCGGGGCTGGCACTGGCCCTCTGGGGACGCTCCCTCGTGCCCCTGCTCATGCCTGGGGTCTCTCCCAGACCCTGCGGGCAGACTCTGCACCTTATTCATTTCCGGGCTCTTACATGCCTGGCGAGGGCATCTCACAAGCTCTCCATCAGCCTCGTGCTGGAGGGGTTGCGTAGACGGCCCCCGACAGTGGGGACTGGTGCAAACGAGCATCCGTAGGGAACCTGCCACACGGGGACGTTGTGCTTGGGGCCTTGGGGGCGTCTCATTCAATCACTCTGAGAACCCAGGGAACCTCACCCAGCGGCCTGCCAGATGGGGAAGTGGGGTAACGTGACCGAGGTTGCATAGAGCAGGCTTCCGCTCAACAGCCACCCCTCCCAGACCTGGGCATGCGGACCTGGCAGCCGGCCACCTTCCTGCTGTGGCACAAGAGCCAGGGCCGCAGGGAGCCCACTCCTTCATTCATTCACTCATTCGTTCTCCCAAGGGGCGCACCCTGAGCCCAGAGGGAGCAGACAGTGTCGCTGGGACACAGTCGGACCCCAGGCCGGCTTCTGTATCTGTGACTGGGGGCCCAGAATGCCCCCTGGGAAAGCTGGCCTGGGGCTGGGGCTGCACTGGGTCCTCCCCTTTCCCCGGTGAGATCATAACCACACAGCCCCAGCTGGCCCTTTCGCAGCCTGGGGGAAGGCCTTGACCCCTCCCTCCTGTCCTGGGTCTGCAGGAGAGCCTTGGACCACACCTCACCCTCCCTGCAGGCCTGGGTGGGGGGCTGGCAGCCAACTGCCTCTGAAGAGGAGATGCCCAACAGCAGAAGCAGGTGCCCTCAGATGGGCAAAGCTGGGAGGGTCTCAGAATGGGGAACCACAGCCCAGAGGAGGGCAGTACGTCACCCACACACCCCAGACTCACCCTGACAGCTGGGCTTCGCTCCGGGGTAGATGGGACTGTGCCTCGGTGCACTGGGCTGGGAAATCTGCCATGTGGTAGCCCCTCCTGCCCCCTGTCTAAACGACACCCACCAGGGAGGTGCCTGGGGGCCTTCTGCTTTGAGATACCCCAGGCAAGGCAGCCACAGGCTTCCTAGGTGGCCTAACAGTAAAGAATCCACATGCCAATGCAGGAGATGCAGGAGACGCGGGTTCGGTCCCTGGGTCGGGAAGATCCCCTGGAGGAGGAAATGGCAACCCACTCCAGAATTCTTGCCTGGGAAATTCCACGGACAGAGGAACCTGGCGGGCCGTAGTCTGTGGGGTCACAAAGAGTCAGACACGACCGGGCGACTGAGCACGCACAGGCGGCACTCCATGACGTATTGTCGGATGAGGTGACGTCATACCAGAGCCCCTCTCTGTAAATGAATGTTTGTTTTTTCTGTTGCCATCCCCTCCAGATTTGACAATGCCCAGCACATAGTAGGTCCTCAATAAATGTGGATAAATTCTGAATGGATAAATAAATGAACAAAGGATTTTTACCACTGGGTGGCAGTGGGAGTATAAGCGATTTTTTTTTTTTTTTTTTGCTTTAAAGTATTTTTTGCAAAAATTATAGAGAATTTCTAACGTGAGAAAAAATGCAGTTATTGCAAAACCTGCACAGCTGGTGTGGCCACAGGGAAATGAAGGGGCTTTTGGTTGAAAGCAGTCCTGCAACCTAGGGTCACAATGACTAATGTGACCTCCACACGTGGCTTGGATGTGGACAGAGCCCAGAAAGAACCAAGCAGCGGGGAGCTGGGGTGGGGCTTCTCCTTTCTCGTCTCTCTCTCTCATTTCCTCTCTGGTTATCACATCGCTGGGCAATCAGTTCAACTCAGGAAGGAAAGCAGGATGGTGGTGCAGCTGGTCACAGCGGTGTTGGGCTATGGGGTACGAGAGATGCAGGGGTCCAGGCAGCTCATTTTACCTCGAGGAGCTTCCTCAGTTTTTCCACCTGTAGAATGGGGTGAAGGCATGGACCTCTGGCTTTTATGAGGAGTGCTGGCTCCCCTCCTGCGCTTAGTACTCACCGTGTCCTCAGAGCGGCCCCGTTTCCTTCCCTTTTTCCTGCCCCGCTGCTCACAGGGTTAAGCAAGACTTAGCTCGTGCTTGTTTGCCGGCTGCAAGATCAAACCCTGTAGCAGCTGGCACCTGAAATAGGCCATTGCTGAAGCTGGCCCTACAAGCAGAGGAGAGGAACATCCCAAAGAGTGAGGGTCTTCGGCCAGGAACAGGGCTCATCCCTCAGCCTGGGGCCGAGTCTCAGCTCTGTCACTTAGCAGTGGGCACTGCACCCTCTGAAAGTGGGCACAGCAGGGCCCACCTCCCAGTGCTTTTGACGGGGCTCACTCTTCCGACGCATGGCCGCGCCCAGAGGACCCTCTGTCCCCAGTCCTTCCCTGCCACGCAGAGCCAGCAGCTCTGCCCCCAGCCTCTGCCTCTGCGGCCCTGCCCCCTTGTCCTCCATCCCTTTCCAGAAGGCCCTGAGCCAGCCCGGAGCAAAGCTGGGGCTGTGCTCTTCTCTCAAAGCTGAAATCAAAGGCTTGAATCGTGGGAGCATCTGTGTTACTTGGAGAGTCAGGGCCCATCTCCATGTTAAACTCCTGCTCTGAGCCTTTTGTGTGCCAGATATCCTATAGCGTGACCCTGCTGTGATATCATTGTAGGTAAGCCGCACCTTACAGAGGAGACCAGCTTTATCACACAGTCAGCACAGAGTCTGGCTCCTAAAAGACTTTGAAAAACATTTGTTGAATTGGTAGATGGATGAATGATGGATGACAGATGGACAGAAATGTGGATGAACGGATAGATGAGTGGATGAAAGGTGAGTGGATGAGTGGCCAGATGGGTGGTGAATAGCTGGGGGGATGGAGGAGTGGGTAGTCAGGTGGATGGGTAGGTGATGAACAGATGGGCGGATAGGTAAGTAGGTAGATGGGTGGATGGGTGGGTGAACAGGTGGGCAGAGAGAAGGTGGATGGGCGGGTGATGGATGAGTCGGTAGATGGATGGGTAGGGATGGGTGACTTGGTGGATGGAGGGGTAGATGGGTGGATGGCTGAGAGTTGCCTCTACGAGCTTGTCAGTGGCAAAGCTGGCAAGGGTCTGACTTCAAGGGCAGACCCTTCCTACTCATCTGGAGTCTGTCACTGAATCTACATCAGCAACTCGCACATGTTTACCCCTCCACTGAGTCCCAGCACCCTCTGTATAAGGATATGTTTAGTTTCTCCTCCTGGACGTTTTGGGACAGGACCAGTTTCATGGACGTGCAATGCGCCCAGTCACACTGGCCCCACCCCCACAGCTCGTCTGCTGTCACCATCATGAAATCATCGATAATTTTTCCTTTAAGCTCGTGTTTCACGAGTGAAGTCTGGCGGGACGATGGAAGGGGCACAGGAGCAAGGGAAGCCCAGGCAGGACACGTACTTCTGGTGCCCTGAGTGCACATGGCATCTGAGCACAGAGCTCTGGTGGACGCACCCTCTGCTCATCCACTCGCTCCTCTCCAGCATCCATCCATCCTCGCACCCTCCTGACCACCGTCCACCCGTCCACCTGTGAGCAGAACGAGCGCCTGCCAACTGAAACGGTGAGTGAGTTCTGTGCACTGCTCTCCTGGTGAAAACGAAATACATCTGCACACACAAACAAATACAAACGGTGTAATTTTGATGAGCCCACGTACAAGCTAAACACTTTTCACAACACAGTGTGCATAGCGCAACACAGACGAACAGCAAAAAATGCGAAACTTTGTTTTACTAGTATTATTAATTTTATTGGTATTGACTCAAAATGCCAATGATGTCAGTTTTTAACTTTACTTAGAACGGCACTAAATAGCAAATTTAAAACACCCCGACCAGTCAGGAGGAATAAAAGGGACTGGATGAGGCCCCCCAGAGGGCGGGGACCCTGGGTTTGGCCCTCCAGGGGCACAGGAGAACTTGGCCCCCATCTTGCCCAGGAGAGCAGGTGAGGGTCCAGTCGGAAGGGCTTGAGGAGGGCCAGCTCTTGGACTCGCACCTTGTACTGAGACCTGTCGCCCCAAGACAGGCCCGCACAAGGGAAGGGACCAAGTGCTCTCTCCAGCTCTGGGAAGCCCGGCCCCGCCTCCCCTTCCTACGGTGGGACGCTGCGCCCCCTGGTGGGGGTGGGGAGAAGGGCCAGGCTGCGTGAACCTGGAGGTCGTTCAGCTCTGAGCCCCACAGCCCAGCTTTCCGCCCCTCTGACCCTGCCATCCCGCTTCTAGGAAAGCATCTCCACAGGCACACGGGCCGCATGATGGAGATGACATGTGTGCACGATTAGCATCGAATGAATAAGCAGAGTCAGGTCAGCACAATGGAAATAACGCCATGCCACGCAGGGGCACTGGGGGTCTTGGCTCCTGTCCCCAGCAGTGCCCCCTGGACGACGATTCCTGGGGACGTGGGGGTGGGAAGTGGGGGGGAGATGCCAGGCGGAGGGCTCTCAGGGGGTGTCCCAGGAGGGGACTCTGGAGAGTGAGTGATACTCATAACCCTGGGGATGAGTTATACCCGCCTCCCCACCACCACCCCGCACTGTCCCCCACCACCCCCCACCCCCCACCGCCCAAGGCCCAGGAGGAGGGCTTTGATCTCCCTTACCTCTCGGTCATTGCCCCAAGGTCAGAGCTCCAAGTAACGGCCCAGGGCAGCCCTGGGAACCCTCCCACTATGCTGGTGAGAGGCTTGGTTCACCGTTGCCAGCCTCAGGAAAAGTCAGCCTAAGATGGGCTTTTGAAACCCATGGATCTTTTTTTCATTATTATTGCAGCAAAATATACATAACACAAGTGACAGTCGCTCAGTCGTGTCCAACTCTTTGCGACCCATGGACTATACAGTCCATGGAATTCTCCAGGCCAGAATACTGGAGTGGGTAGCCATTCCCTTCTCCAGGGGATCTTCCCAACCCAGGGATCGAACCCAGGTCTCCCCCATTGCAGGTGGATTCTTTACCAGCTGAGCCACAAGGGAAGCCCACATAACACAAACTGTACTATTTTAACCATGTCTAAGTATCCATCTTAATGGCATTAAGTATATTCACATTGTTACTTTAAAAAGGCTATCCACATTGCTGTGCAGCCCTCATCATATCGTCCTCCAGAAACTTTCCATCTCTGTCCCCATGAAGCACTAACTCCTCAGCCCCACCTTGTCCCGTCCCTGGCCCCCGTCATCCCGCTTTCTGTCTCCGTGAACAAGACTACATTGGGTCCCTTATGTAAGTGGGATCCTACAGCATTTGGCCTTTTGTGACCGGCTTATCTCACTGAGCATACTGCCCTCAAGGTTCATCCAGGCTGTAGCATCTGCCAGAACTTCTTTTTTAAAGACTGAATATTAATATCTTCTAGTGTGTGTGGATCCCTGTTACTCATCCGCTCATTGGTCTGTGTGTGGACCCTCTTTGCTTATCCATTCATTGGCCTGTGGGTAAATAGGTTGTCTCCGCCTTTGGGCCATTGTGAATAACGACGCTGTGAACAGGTGCACAGACATTTGATCGAGTCTCTGCTTTTAATGATTTTGGGTGTAAACTCAGAAAGGGGGTCTGTAGATCTACATTTAGTTTTTTTAAGAATTCCCATACTGTTTTCCACAGTGAAGCCAAGGGATATGGAGGGCTTCATAGACAGAACAGCTCTCCTGGATCCTCACAGGAGGGGAGGGGGACTGTCCCCTGCCCGGCCGGGCTCAGCTGGTCAGAGGTCATCTGTAGGGATGAGGACCGTGAGCATGGACTTGGCATCACACAGATCCTGGTGCACAGCTCTGCCACTTGGAACCAGGAGCTCCGTGGAGCTGGTTCTCCGACCTTGCACAGCTCTGGGAGATTTAAGCGAGCCAGTGTGTGCAGGGGCCCAGCCGGCTCCCTCACTGCCGAGGACCAGAACTGTTGCTGATTTTGTTGAATCTCCTTCAAAATTCAGCCAGCCAGACAAAACCAATACTCACAAATCAGGTTAACAATAAACCGACCACATGGGACACCTCTGAGGGCATATAAACCAAGTCATGGGATATGAGGCCACTGTCTCCAGAGACATCTCCAGCTCTGAGAACCAAGAAGAAGGAAAGGCTGTGGCAGGATACAGGTCCTCAAATCAAACATGAAATCCTAACCTTTGCCGGGCAGCTGTGTGACACAGCACACTGGCCTGGAGTTTCAGGGGGTTCAAACCTGGTTGAGCACTTCTAGGTGTCAGTCGTTGAGCTTTTCTCCTCCTCTGTACATGCGTGCATGCCAAGTCACTTCAATCATGTCTGATTCTTTGCGCCCTACGGACTGTATGTAGCCTTCCAGGCTCCTCTGTCCATGGGATTTCCCAGGCAAGAAGACTGGCATTGGTTGCCATTTCCTTCTCCAGGGGATCTTCCCGACCCAGAGATCAAACCCAGGTCTCCTGTGGTTCCCATGCTGCAGGTGGATTCTTTACCACTGAGCCACTGGAGAAGCCCCATTCTCTGTAAACTGGGGCCTAATAGTAGCCACCTAAGGGGCCATCATCAGAGAAGGCAATGGCAACCCCACTCCAGTACTCTTGCCTGGAAAACCCCATGGATGGAGAAGTCTGGTGGGCCGCAGTCCATGGGGTCGCGAACAGTCGGACATGACTGAGCGACTTCACTTTCACTTTTCTCTTTCATGCATTGGGGGAAGAAAATGGCAACCCACTCCAGTGTTCTTGCCTGGAGAATTCCGGGGACAGTGGAGATTGGTGGGCTGCCATCTAGGTGGCTGCACAGAGTTGGGCACAATTGAAGCGACTTAGCAGCAGCAGCAGCAAGGGGCCGTCATGAAGGTTAAATGAGGAGATGCAAGTGACTGATGAGCTTGAAGCCCACCTCTGCATCAGGGCTTAAGCCCTGGGCCTGGTATGACCCCGTCTGGCCTTTCCAGGCTCCTAGCTGACCCCATTCCCCCTAGTGCCTCAGCCCCAAGGCATCAGGCCTTCTGTGATGACCTCCGAACATCTCTAGCATCTTCACTCACCTACTCTGCCTCCTTGGCTCTCCCCAATTTGACCCCCACTCTTCTCACATGTGAACTAGTCTCCCCAGCCTCCACACCTTCACTTACTGTAACAAGTCCGATTGTGTCTCCTCCCCACTAAAGGTACCCCCTGGTACCTTGAATGTGACCTTATTGGGAAGTAGGGTCTTTGCAGATGATGGGTTACAGTCCATGGGGCCACAGAGAGTCTGACACGATGGAACCACTGAGCACACACATGCACAGACGGAATAAGGAGGACCCTATAAGGTGGATTCAGAGAAGGCAATGGCACCCTACTCCAGTACTCTTGCCTGGAAAATCCCATGGATGGAGGAGCCTGGTAGGCTGCAGTCCATGAGGTTGCTAGGAGTCGGACACGACTGAGTGACTTCATTTTCACTTTTCACTTTCATGCATTGGAGAAGGAAACGGCAACCCACTCCAGTATTCTTTCCTGGAGAATCCCAGGGATGGGGGAGCCTGGTAGGCTGCCGTCTATGGGGTCGCAGAGAATCGGACACGACTGAAGCGACTTAGCAGCAGCAGCAGCATAAGGTGGATTTGTCCTTATAAGGGGGATTCGGACACAGGCACACACGGAGGAAAGAGAGGGTGGACTAACGGCTCCAAGGCAGGAACACCAAGGGCCGCTGGCAGCGGGCAGGAGCCAGGAGGAGGCAAGGAAGGATCATTTCCCAGAGCCTTCAGAGGGAACACAGTCAACATTTGATTTCACACAATCAGTTTCTGTTGCCCTAAGCCACCTGGTTTGTGGTATTTTGAGGTATTTGAGGTGAGCAGCTCCCTTACTCAGTCCCCTCCATAGCATCACCACCCCCCAATATGTCCCTCTTCCAGGCTAGTTCCAAAACCTACCCCTTCCTCCAAGAAGCCTCCCCTGAGCATCTTCACTCCTCCTCCTCCGTTGCTGTTTCTGCAAGTGACTGCCCCCCACAGTGCTTTGTTTGCAGCGTCTTCCTCTAGAGTGAAATGCAGTCGGAGACCTGTTTGAAGGGTTTCAGAATAGGCTTCCTTTCTGGAAGAGGTGACCCTGAACAGGGATTTGACGGATGAGTAAGAGTTTACTAATTGGAGAAACGACAGCTGTGTGCCAGTCGCTGAGTACACTTACTTAGCCGTGTAGTCATCCTACCAGCATACTGAGTGACTTCTGCGCTGACTTGTTCACCAGAGTGTGGCCCCAGAAGCAGGACAGCACCTCATTTATCTCTGGCTGCACTGACCCTCGCTCTCCAGGAGCTCCTAGCAGCCCTGGGTCGGCCTGAGTTCATGCTCAGCCCAGGGATGTGACTTGGTGGGGGGCCTTGGGATGGGCACATTTGGCAAGAGGAAGGGAGGGCAGATGGTTTCCCAGCTGGCACTAGTGGTAAAGAATCCACCTGCCAGTGCAGGAGATGTAAGAGATGTAGGTTCAATCCATGGGTTGGGAAGATCCCTGTAGGAAGAAATGGCAACCCACTCCAGTATTCTTGCCTGGAGAATCCCATGGACAGAGGAGCCTGGTGGGCTACAGTCCCTAGGGTCGCAAAGAGTTGAACACGACTGAAGAGACTTAGCACACAGGGAAGGCAGAGGGACTCAGAGCTTCCTGGGGAAGCAAAAACAGGAACCCTCATATCAGCTGGGGCATCAGTCCTGATTCCAAACCCAGGCTCTGCCACTTTCCAACTGAGTGAGCTGGCGGCTCTAAGGCCTGCTTCTTACCTATGA
The DNA here is from genome assembly GCF_019923935.1 of Bubalus bubalis. Lineage (NCBI taxonomy): Eukaryota > Metazoa > Chordata > Mammalia > Artiodactyla > Bovidae > Bubalus > Bubalus bubalis. Next base: position 79,215,583 of record NC_059171.1, on the reverse strand, counting down.
AATGAGGATATCTGGCCAAGGTCGTCATTCATTGGTGAAAACCTTCTGCAGTAAAGAGCACCAGCCACCAGGGGACGCCGGTCCCTGCTGCATCAGGAGAGACTGGAGACTGGAGAGCTATGGGGGTGGAAACCGCAACAGTTCTGGTTTGGGGGTGGGGAGGGGATGGGAGGCTGGAAACTGGTTTGGAGTCAGGCGGTCACTGCGCTGCCCTAGGCCCGTCCCCCTTGCCACATGTGGACAGGTCCCAGTTGAGCTCTGGGGTGCCGCTGGCCTCAGGACCAGGCCCTGCGCACAGTGCTGGGGGAGACCAGGGTCTGCCTCCGGGAGGTCCCCGTCCAGGCCATCATCTCCCAGGGCCACAGGCCGCGGGCTCTGATGGTAACAACACCTCATGCTCTGCAGAGCTGCCCACGTGCAGACACACGCCTAACTCACCACAGCCGCCCGGCAGCCCGTGGGGGCAGTTATTCTCGCGTGTAACTGTGAGGAACCGAGACACAGAGAGGTGTGGGAGCTTGCTTGAGATCGCGCAGTAAGGGGCAGAGCTGGGGTGAGCGCACAGGTGGTGTGGCAGCACCCACACGCTCACCATCCTGCCTTATGCCCCGTGCGAGCGGCCCAGCTTCGAGGACAGGTGCTGATGATGGGCAAGGAGGTGAGGAGGACAGGAAAGGCGTTCCATCAGAGGGAACCGCATGAATGGAGGCCCAGAGGCATGAAAAAGTGGGCAGAGGCACAGGGCGTTCAGAATTGCTGCCCCAGGGGGAGGCTCTGGAGGGGCGTGCAGAGGCTGCTAGTCACGGAGAACCGCTGGCGGGCTGAACACAAGGGGGTGAATAGGCCAGGGCTGGGCTTGGAACCTTTCTGTGGCCTAGGGCTGGAAAGGGCTGGAGGGGGCCAGAGGGGAGACAGGAGGACCAGTGAAAAGGCCAGTGCCATCCAGGTCAGGGGCAGAGAAGCCTCTGGACCCTCCAGCTGCCGTCGGCAGGCTCCTTGGTCAGGCCTCTCTTGGTGACCAGCGACAGAGGTCGGCCAAGGGCAACTTAGTGAGAGACCGCAGGGGGACCTCCAGGGGCAGCAGGCAGCGGCCCTGGGAACGAGATCAGGGCGCAGAATGCGTGGGGACCCTCTCGTCTGTGGATCCCGGCCTCTCCTCCCCAGCAGGAGCTGCGGCTCCTCCAGGGGGCCGGCTGTCAACTCCACCAGGCACCATCTCTCCTCAGTTAGTGCAGGAAGTCAGCTGGGTGGTTTGTGCAGGATCCAGAATCCATCTTCTTTTCAAGGTAAAAAAAAAAAACAAAAACTGCCAGAGCAGCAGGCAAGCGGAAGCCAAAGAATAAATAATGGTCTTTCGTCATCTGAGCCACAGATGGAGAGGGAAGGGGGCGGTCTCCACATGAGGCCCCCACCTCACCAGAGCCAAGGGCACCAGCTGGGGGGACAGGGCGGGACAGAGGGCAGACTCCCAGGTGCCAGGGTGAGGGAGGGGCTCCCCTTGCTGGGCCCAAGCCGAGGCCTGCTCTGACCCAGCACCCCAGTATCTCCAAACTGTCAATGGTTAGGCCTGCACACGGGTCCCCACTCGGCCGTCAGGGGGCGGAGTATCCGTTTGCTAGGAGAGTGCAGCTCCAGGTGGGTGGGGAGCGGGACCCTGGTCTGGATTTCACAGGCCGCCCCGCCCTGGCCACCCGCTTCCTGCACAGGAACCCAGGAGAGCGTCTCAGGACCCAGACGGTGCGCCTGGGGCTGAGCGGTGGGCCCTGGGGGGGGCTGCTGCCATTGTCAGCGCTGACAGGGGTGGGGCCCCGGGGCCAGGGGAGGGCGGCCGTGCAGGGAGCGCTGCGTGTGGGGAGGCTGTGGGAGGCCAGGTGAGAACCTGGGGTGCCCCGGGCCTCCCCAGATGAACTTGGCCTGGGAAGGGCCTGGCAGCCGGGAGCTGGACTCCTGTGGCCCTACTGTGTGCAGCCCACGTCCGCCAGGCTTCACGGGCCCCCACCTGCCTCATTCCGCCTCGTTCCCAGACGTTCCTGGAAAGGGAGGAGGAAGGGAGGCAGTGGGGTGGGCCGGGAGCTGCCTGTTCTCCGAGTTCCACTGGGAAGACCCGGAAACTGGGGCAGGAGGAGGGCGGGAGGGCAGGAGAGGCCCCCATGCAGAAGAAGAGGAGGAGAGCAGGAGGGGCTGGGGAGGGGCTGGGGAGGGGAGGGGGAGGAGCTGGGAAGGAGAGCAGGGGGAGGGGCAGGGAAGGAAAGCAGGGGGAAGGGCTGGGGGAGGGGCTGGGGAGGAGAGCAGGGGGAGGGGTTGGGGAGGGACTGGGGTGGAGAGCAGGAGGAGGGGCCGGGGAAGGGCTGGGGGAGGGGCTGGGGAAGGACTGGGGCGGGGCTGGGGAGGAGAGCATGGGGAGGGGCTGAGGGAAGGGCTAGGGAGGAGAGCAGGGGGGAGGGCTGGGGAGGGGAGCAGGGGGAGGGGCTGGGGGAGGGGTGAGAGGAACTGGGGAGGGGCTGGGGGAGGGGTGAGAGGAACTGGGGAGGGGCTGGGGGAGGGGCTGGGGAGGGGCTGGGGAGGGGGCTGCAGATGGGAAGGAGAAGGACTGGGGAGGAGATGGGGAGGGGCTGGGGGAGGGGCTGGGGAGGGGCTGGGGAGGGGGCTGCAGATGGGAAGGAGAAGGACTGGGGAGGAGATGGGGAGGGGCTGGGGAGGAGTTGGGGAGGGGAAGGGGGAGGAGAAGGCGGAGGGGAAGGGAGAAGGGAAGGGGGTCTGCACCCGGGGCTCTGCCTGCTCAGACCCCGCATTGGGGGGGCGGCCCCAGCTTCTTCACAGGTCCCTCATCCCTCCTGGAGCAGGGCTGCTCCTGGACTGGAGTCACTCCCAGTCCCCCTGTGGAGCCTCCAACCCCTCACAGTGTTACCCCATCTGGCTGAGGAGGCAACTGCGGCTCCAGGGGAGTACCCTGGGGGGGCACACCCCTTGTCACCCACCCCCTGTCCAGGTGAGGCACCCACATTTCTGGGCCCAGGGTCACACTGGGCCTCAGAGTCACTCGCTGGGGCTTGGGAGGAGCCTCCAGGGACAGCAGGAGGGAGGTCCTGGCCGTGGCGGGCAAAATGGGAAATGACACTGCCCTGTGTGTCTGTGTGTCTGTGTGTGTCTGTGTGTGCATGTGTGTGTGTGCGCACACACATGTGTATGTGTATACATGTGTGTACATGTGCACATGGGTGTATGTGTATACATGTACGCATGTGCGTTTGTGTACATGTGCGTGCACATGTGTGGACCTGTGTGTGTTTGTGTACATGTGTGTTTGTGTACATGTGTGGGGGGGGTGTACGAGTGTGTGTGGCAGGGTGGGGAGGTGGGGCAGGGACCCTCCTGGCTCAATCCCACCTTCTGTCTGCCAGTTCTTTCCACACACACACTGACCCACTCCCACCTCAAAAAACAGACTCCAGCCCACGTTCTGGGTCCCCTGATCATCACCCCAAGGGCCCCTCCCCAGGACCCTGGCTTCACACTGGCCTGGGGCTCCCACCCATGCTGCCCAAATGAGGCTTGTAGTGGGTTGAAGAGTGTGCCCCCACAATTCATGATTACCCAGAACCGCAGCGTGTGACTGTATGTGGAAATAGCCTTGGCAGATGTCAGTGGTTAGGGTGAGGTCAGATCGGGTGGGGCCGGAGCTGGATCCAGGGACTGGTGTCCTTGTAAGAAGAGGAGGGACAGAGACCCGGGAGGAGGCCACGTGAGGACAGAGGCAGAGACTCGAGTGAGATGGCCTCAGCTACACGACATGGGGAGCCACCAGAGCAGGGAGGGGCAGGGAGGACCGTGCCCTGGAAGCTTCCGGAGAGAACTGGGTCCTGCTGGCACCTTGATTTCAGATTCCTGCCTCCAAAGGATGAATTTCTGGGTTTTCAAGTCTATGGCAGGCATTCGTTCAGCAGCCCCAGGACAGACACAGGGCTCATCCCTCTCCCATCTCCTCAGCCCTGGTACTCTGGCCAGGGGGACGGATCTGGGTAGTGGGGCGCCCAGGAGACCCCCACTCAGACCTCCAACTGTGGGTGGCAGACCAGGACCCACCTGCCCTCTCTGAACCCCGGCGCTCCATTCAAGCCACACCCCGTCGCCTCTGGGCTCCTGCGCTCAGAGATGAGCCCAGCGGGTGTGGAGACCTCTGCGTGGCCACGTGGCTCAAGGTCTCCCCCATGGCGATGCCCTCCCCCACTCCGCCCTGAACACTGAGATTCAGGGAGGGGAGGGCTGCTCGGGGTGCTCCCCTAATTAACCCTGCTGGGATGTCTGCTTCCCAGAGAACCTGGGCTGGATACTGCATTGTTACCCCCATATTACAGACCCCAAAACTGAGGCTCAGACAGGGGGAGCGGCATGCCCAGCCCCCAGAGCCGCCCTCTCCCTCTCCCTGGGCTGGGCAGGCGGGGAGTGAGAGCAAGAGGTCTTTGCCCCCAGCCCGGCTCACCCCCATCCAAGCAGCTCCAAGGCTCCCACCCCCGCAGGCAGCTCCCCCAGCTGCTCCTGGTTGCCATGGTGTCGGAGGAGGAGCAGATTCCTGAACCGCATCCAGAACTTCACCCCAGCCCCTCCTTCCTCACTCCCTTCTCCAACATCAAAGCCTCCTTCTTTCAGCTGAGGCCTGGCTACTTCCTCCCCAAGCAGCCAGGGAGCACAGGAGGTCAAGGAGGCAGAGGGTCCCGGAAGTGAGTCACAGGACTCCGGCCCAGCCCCTTCCCGGAGCAAGGGCTCCAGACCCCCACCCCCAACCTCCCCACTGGACTGGCCTGACTCCCCATCACCGCTCACAGGGAAGAGTCCTGGGCAGTTTGCAGGCCAGGCGGGCTCCTTACAGCCTCTGTGCCTGCAGTTCCCTCCGCCTGCAATGGCCTTCCTCGTCCTGGCTTCCCTGAGGCCAGAGGCTCCCGCTGCCTCCCACACCCGCCTTCATCACAGCCATTCCCTTGTTGCACTTGGACCCCACGCTCCCATGGGAATGGGAGGTCTTAGGGATACAAACTTCCATGTCGGCCTTTTCCTGAACCTCCAGCCCCTGGGCCAGGCAGATGCTCAGTGAAGACACAAGGTGGGAAAGGAGGGAGGGAGTCAGGAAAGAGAGAGGGGAGACGGAGAGGTGTACGTCCTTCAGGCCACGCTCCCACGTTCACACAGACTCACCCAGGCAGGCTGCTCCTGCTCACCGTTGCCCCTCACACTTGCCAGCACAGATCTCACCCCTCTGTGGCCAACGACAGCTTCCTCCCTGGTCCCGGCTCACTGGGCTCTGTTCCCTGAGGGTCCAGAGTGGAATCAACAGGTGATAGACTGTCACCATGGTTGGATGGCATCACTGACTCGATGGACCTGAGTCTGAGCAAGCTCTGGGAGTTGGTGATGGACAGGGCTGCAGGCCATGGGGTTGCGAAGAGTCTGACACGACTGAGCCACGGAATGGAGCTGAGACCGCCGCTGGGTTCAGGAGGCTTCTGTAAACGCACACATTCATCAACACCTCGAGACTTGAAGCACAAGCAGGCCTGCTACTTCCAAGCCCATCATAGGTCACAGGTGGGCTTAAGGTGGGAAAAGGGAGTTAAAGATGGGTATTTATCACGGTCTGAGCCAGGTGTTAATACCCAGTGCCTCTCAGCCCTCACAACCACCCTGGCAGTTAGTTTGAGGAGTTACAGATGAAGAGATCAAGGGTCAGGGAGGCAAGGTCACTGGCCACGAGCAGACTCTGCGCCAGCCACCTGGAGAGGAGGAGCAGGTTCTGCCCAGAAGCCCTCAGCCGTGGGGCCGGCCAGCTGGGGCACAGGCAGCGCTGAGAGGGACACGCGGGCCAAGGCAAAGGGTGTTATGTGTGCACCTCAGAGCCCCTCTTGCAAGCTGGACCCATCTCAAGTGGGGAGCAGAACTGGTCAGACCCATCGGTCTCCCCAGACTTTCCACTGAAGACAAGTAGGTCCAGCAGAGGTCGCCTCTGAAGACAGAACTGGAACCAGGGTTGGGAGGAAAGGACAGTGCGTAGCACTCACTTTGCACAGTTCTGTGACTATCTGAATTTTACCAAGAATGTCATTATTATTACTGAAAAGAAAAAGTGAAAGTGTTAGTCACTCAGTCATGTCCAACCCTTTGCGACCTCATGGACTGTAGTCTGCAGGCTCCTCTGTCCATGGGATTCTCCAGGCAAGAATACTGAAGTGGGTCGCTATTCCCTTCTCTAGGGGATCTTCCCCACCCAGGGATTGAACCCAGGTTTCCTGCACTGCAGGCAGATTCTTTACTGTCTGAGCCACCAGGGATGAGAAGAAAATGAACATCCGATGACCCCGAGGTGCTTCTGCACCTTGAGACAGTCATGGCAAAGCACCAGAGAGGCTGCCTTCCCCCGGCCCTCCACCTCCTGTGGAAGCGCATCCCGCAAGCTAGGCCCCAGACCCAAAGGTGGCCATGCATTCATTCCTTCCATCGTTCATTCTTTCACGACTCTGTGTTAGGTCCGTGCCCCCCAAAAGTCGCTGGTCTAATGGGGAGACAAACACAAGGACCACACACCATAGAATAAGGCAACTGGTTCTGATGAATGTGGTGCAGGAGTGTGCCTGTGGGAGCAAACAGGGAGGGCTTCAGAGAGGAGACAGCTTTGAGTGGACACCTCTCACAGGATCAGAGATCTTGAGCATGAGGACCTGGGCTCTGGGCCGGCCAGAGCGGAACTCCAGCAGAGCTCGCCCCCTTCCTTCAGCCTCCACACACTCCTGGCCGCCTGCACCTTCTGCCTCATCTGTTTGGAGCCAGCTCACTGGGGAGTTTCCATACCCGCAGGCCTGTGTCTGCTACCAATTAGGAGGCAAGGTAATTACACCGTGATTACAGACATGCTCTTCCACTTCTTAATGAGCTATATGGGCTTAGGCAGAAAGGTCTCTGCTGTCTGAAACTCAGGGACCACGCAAAGCTGCAAGGCCTGTGTGCTAGCCCAGGGGAGTGGTTTTCCAACTGCTTTCAACCCCCCTGAAACAGATGAAACCGATGAAAACCAAGCTATTTGGGTTGGGGTGAGGGTGTTGAAGGGGGCTCAGGGAGAAGGATCCAAGTTCCCCTTTGCTCTGTAGCTGTGGATCCTGGGGAGACGGGGGCTGGGACTGGTCCTGGGGGTGGGATCAGGGTGGCCAGGACGGGGGAGAGTGCTGGGGAGAGAGTCCACCGCCCATGTCTCCCAACTGGCACACACAAGGACTTCAGGATCTTCAGAACTGTGTGCCCATGCCCATGTGTCTGGCCCAGTTAGCTCATCTTTCACAGCAAGCAGTGATTCTATACAAATAGAAATAGAAATATGACCTTGAAAGATGTCATAAAGGACTTCAACCTTATAATAACTCCACAGTTTCCTTTCTTAAATTTAGAGGGATGTTTAAGGGAAAATATCTCTTCTATAGAAGGAATATTTATATGAATTCAGCAATTCTATGAACTCCCTTTTCTTTTTCTTCTGTTCAAGTCAAGTAAAATTAGATTAAAAATAGAATCCAAGATATGAGTCTTCTGGTTTTATAAAATCATTTCCACCCATCTGTCCCTTACTCACCCTTCTGGTTTTTGTGTATTTGTGGAGTTGTTCAAAATGATGTTCATCTAATGTTAATGGGTCTTTTTTTTTTTTTTGGCCCCACGCAGCACTCAGGGTACTAGCTCCCTGACAAGGGGTCAAAGCCAGGCCTGCTGCAGTGGAAATAAGGAGTCTTAAGCACTGGACCCCCAAGGAAGTCCCTTCTAATGGTTATTTTCAGCTGGCTGGATTTGGGTTGGTTTTTTATTTCTGTTTTGGGAATTTACAGCATGTTTTGAATTCTTTATAATGAACAGGTGTCACTTATTTTTTAATGTGACTTTTTTTTCCTTAAAAAGAGAGATGGGAAGGAAACTTATCAGCCAGAATTAGTAGTGGAAACTGAATACTGAGATGACGAGATGATGGATGATTGCTATTTCTCCCCTTTAATTTCTAAAAGAAAACAACTTACTTTTAAAATAGGGAAAAAAGAAATCATGGGCACTGTGAAACAAGACCAGTGGCAGACCACTTGGCAATGATCTCTTCATATTTACCGAACAACTTGATGCCAGGTTCCAACGTTTGCTGCTGCTGCTGCTAAGTCACTTCAGTCGTGTCCGACTCTGTGTGACCCCGTAGACGGCAGCCCACCAGGCTCCCCCGTCCCTGGGATTCTCCAAGCAAGAACACTGGAGTGGGTTGCCATTTCCTTCTCCAATGCATGAAAGTGAAAAGTGAAAGTGAAGTCGCTCAGTCGTGTCCGACCCTCAGCGACCCCATGGATTGCAGCCTACACTGTCTCTTTATTTAGGTTTTTGGTTACTCGGTAAAACGCCCTCATACACTCTCCTTGCAATTATATATGCCGCCACTAGTTGGCAGTAGGCATATCAGTATTCTGGAAGGTGTGTGTTTTGTCTGTGTCTCAGGTAAGAAGGCATCTATTACAGTTCGACTTTTTTGAGAATTTCTTTACAATTGATAGCCCAATTGAGGCCACTCAATTTCTTGTCTTCCTCAAATAAATACTTCAGACACAAGTCAAGTTCAGTTCAGTTCAGTTCAGTCGCTCAGTCGTGTCCAACTCAGTGACCCCATGAATCGCAGCACGCCAGGCCTCCCTGTCCATCACCAACTCCTGGAGTTTACTCAAACCCATGTCCATCGAGTGGGTGATGCCATCCAGCCATCTCATCCTCTGTCGTCCCCTTCTCCTCTTGCCCCCAATCCCTCCCAGCATCAGGGTCTTTTCCAATGAGTCAACTCTTCGCATGAGGCGGCCAAAGTGTTGGAGTTTCAGCTTTAGCATCAGTCCTTCCAATGAACACCCAGGACTGATCTCCTTTAGGATGGACTGGTTGGCTCTCCTTGCAGTCCCAGGGAGTCTCAGACACAAGTCAAACAAGTGATTAAAACAAGCAAACGTGACGCCTATTACACATGAGACAGGGTAGCCTCCAGGTAAAGCACCCAGCTCTGGAAGCAGACAGATCTCATTCCAAACCCTGGATTCATCACTCACTGGCTTCATCATCTTAGTCAAAGTACCTCAGCTCTTTTGGCCTCAGCATCCTCATTTAAATGCTGGGAATTTAACAAGCCCACATCACAGGATTGTTGTAGGAGTTGAGTGATGTGGTGTAAGCAAAGGATTCAGGAAATAGTTCTTATTACTCCTGCTGTAAGTCCATCTAGAAAACTCCTGCTCAGCCTTGAGGACCCAGCTGAAACCCCTCCTCCTCAGTGAAGCCTCTGTTAACCTCCTGGCAGCAATTAGTTGCTGGCTCCTCTAATCCTATATCCTAATCCTTAACTTTAGGGGGCCAGTTTTTTCTTTATATCTCTTGAGGGTATGTTATCAGGTGAGTGAAAATGTAAGATTTTACATCTTAATCTTGGGTCATGGAATAACCCGAGGACTTGGACTCTAGAGCCTGCGTTCTAGTCCCGGCCTCCCTGACCTAGGGCTGTGACCTCGAGTTCCCTCTGTAAGCAGTTGTTTCTCCATCTACAAAACATCTCCTGGGGGTTCTGAGGCTTGGATGAGGTAATCAATATGGAAAGATTTGGAGACAGAAAAACTGCTGTACACATGGTGATTGTCAATGTCCAAGTAAGGGCCGTGGGGTCAGAGCCTTGTCAATTATTCTGAACAAACAAACAGCAACACACACACATCACATATATACACACACATTCGCACAACACACACATACATACAACACACGCATTGCATATATGCACACAGCACACATGCACACAACGCACACGTCACATGTATATGCACATAGTACACACACACATACACGCATGCACGCACACAGAGGCATGAGCAGGTCTCTTAAGCCAAAGCAACTTGAACTGCCCTTGGAAGCTGCCCAAACCAACCTTAAGCACAAGCCGTCCACGCCCAGTGTTTGGTGCTGGCTTGAGGGCTAGCCAGGCTCCGCTAGGTTGTCTTTTTTGAACCACACGTGGTTATCATCACCTCGTATGTCAGCGTTTAGTGCTTGCTTCCACCCCAAGACTTAAAGGAAGCCTTTACAGAGCTCAACAGGTGAGCGACGGGAAACAAGGAACCTTCCACCGAGGCTGCCTAAGCGGGGCTGGAAGGACACACGCTGGTCCGCCGCCTGCGGTCCAGAGTGACAGGGGGACCCTCTGTCCATCTCTCCCTCCCTCCCTCTGTCTTTCTCCCTCCTTCTCCTTCCCTCTCTCTCCATCTCTGTCTCTCTCCGTCTGTCTGTCTCTCCTCTCTCTCTGCACCCGCGCCTGCAAGAGCTGGAAAGCCAGGTGACCAGCCAGGGCCCTGCCGCTGTCCCTCGTGAGCGGAGCTGCTCAGCACCCAGGCTGGCTGTGCACTTAACAGACACTGCCTGAGCACCTACTGTGTGTCAGCCCTGCTCGGCCCTGGGGGCACAGACTGGATGCTCAGGGTGGTGGAGGCCTGAGGAAGCAATGGAAAAGAAACAGATGTGGGGACCTCCCTGGTGATCCAGTGGCTGGGACTCCGTGCTCCCCATGCAGGGGGCTCAGGTTTGATCCTACGACCCAACACAGCCAAATAAATAAACATTAAAGAAAAAAAATGTGTGGGCTGCCCTCTCCGGCCAGGCACTGTGGTGTTGCTCTCAACATTGGACTTAATTCCTGCACCAGCCTGTGAGGCATTTAAAGGTAAGAGGCAAAGTGTTAGTCGCTCAGTCATGTCCAGCTCTTTGTGACCCGCCAAAACTGTGGCCTGCCAAGCTCCTCTGTCCCTGGAATTCTCCAGGTGAGAATATTGGAGTGAGTTGCCATTCCCTTCTCCAGGGAATTCTTCCCGATCCAGGGATGGAACCCAGGTCTCCTGATTACAGGCCAATTCTTTACCATCTGAGCCACCAGGGAAGCCCAAGAGGTATTTACTTACTTAAATAGGTTCCACCAAATCTACCAGCTTAAGATACAAACAAAGCTATTTTAATATTCAAATTATTCTCTCACCAGCACCTCCCACACCAACAGCCTGTCTGTCTTTGTAGCTGTCTGTCTTTCTCCATCTTTGCCTCTGTCATTGTCTCCCCGTCCAATCCAGCAATCCCACTTCTGGGTCAAAAGAAGTGAAAGCCGAGTCTCAAAGCTACAGGCACCCCTGTGCTCACAGCAGCATTATCCACAGACACCCAAAGGTGAGACAACACGAATGCCCATGGTTCACAGAAGGGGGCCACACTGAGGAATATTACTCAGCCTTTAAAAGCAGGGGAATGCTGGCACTGGACGAACCTTGAGGTCACTATGCTCAGTGAGATGCGTCAGTCACCCGAGGACTGACACTTGGGATGCAACTTACGTGAGGCCCCTAGAGCAGACAAATTCACGGAGTCGGGAAGGAGTATGCGGGTGCTGGGAGCTGTGGGGGTGGAGAGCCAGTGTTTAATGAAGACAGAGCTTCAGTGTGGGAAGACGGAAGAGTTCTGGAGGTGCAGGCTGCTGACTGCTGCACGAGGTGAGTGCACTCAGCGCTGCGGAGCTGTGCGCTTAAAATGGCGAAAATGGCAAATTCTATGTCATTTGTATTTTACCACAATTAAAGCAACAACAGCCATGGTGGTCTCTGTCGGTGTGGAGCGTCTGTGGGCATGGGTGTGGGAAGAGGCCCCTGAGGAGTTCTGGACGGTTCCAAGTGATCTAGCCCTGGGGTCTTCCATCACAGCCTTATCTCCTAACTGAGTCACAGTTATCTCAGGGTCCCCAGCCCGTGTGTGTTGACTGACTGACCGACTGACTGGTTGCATAGTGCACTCCCCGCCTGGCAGCCTCCGGAAGAGTCCAGACCCTGGGCAGCTCTGCAACCCAGGCCCCCTGCCAAGACGGAAGTGCCAAACAATAGCCCTCAAGAGGCCTCCCTGCAGCCAGCCGGATTTGCACCTCCATGGATAATGCAGGCTTCCTCCGAAGGAAGTGATACCCGAGGGAGGGGAGCGAGGGAGGGGAGCACAGCTTCCGCTGGAGCGAGCTGGAGAGGGGCCCGGAAGGACAGGCAGGAGGGTGGGGAATCGTGGATGCCCACTACCCCTGGCCCTGAGCACCAACAGGCCGCAGAGGGCAGCTCCTCCCCAGGGCACTAAGGACACCCTCGTCCTGTGAAGCGCTGACTTTTTTGAGACTGGAGGTCAGAGTCAGCACAGGAGGGTCGGGGGACGTGCTCAGCCCCCCATTGAGGGCTGTGTGGCCCCACGGCCCCAGCTGCACCCTCTCTCCCCTTGAAGGGGACAGGCGTCACCCTGCGATCACTGTGCATCTAGGCGCTGCCACCCCAAATCGCCCAGACCCAGGGCTGCCCTCTTGCACCTCTTCCTTCTCTACGGCGAAAACAGACAAAAATAAACAGAGACAGAAAAGGAAACAGCCATAAATCCCAAGGTGGGGTGGCTGACGGAGGTGATTACTCCCCTGCCTCCCCTCCTCTCAGCGTTCTGAATCAATTGAGAGCCTGAGTCAGGAGGCAGAGAGGGACCGACTCTGTTGTTGGAAAGCAGAAGTTCTGACTCAGAACCAGATGGGTCCCTATGTTCCAGGTAACCACCCGGGAAGGAGCCAGGAGTCCTGTTGCCTGGAGGGGCAGAAGCGGGGTGGGTTCACACCCCAAGAGTGGAGTTGCCGGCCTCCATGGACCCCTCGGAGGGGAGAGGCTGCCTGGGTAACAGGTGCAAGAAAGGAGCTGGAGCGTTCGGGGGCCTGAGGTCTGGAGGGGGGCTGGGGCAGGAAGAGGGGGTCACTGAGCTGGCAGGGAACTGCTGGGCATGCTGGGGGGTCAGGAGACATGCACCAACGGAGGGAGAAGGTGCCTCGGTGAGGTCAAGGGGTGCTGACAGAGGGGAGGCCGGCCCGGCCCACAGCAACCTAGTGACCGACGGTGGCTGTGGCCAGAAGCTCAGGACAGGGTGACCTTCCCTCCGCCCTTCACTACCACTGGGGGCCTCCCAAGAGGGCGCCCAGCAGAGAGCCTTCACCTTCTGCCTGGAGGAAGAAAAAGGGGAGAGGTCAGGAAGGGGAGCTGAGAGAGGGCAGGGGGCGAGGAAGGGAGGAGGGAGACAGCTGGGAATTTACAAAGGAAGGGGAACAGTTGGAGCAGGGAGAGGGTGGGGCTGGAGCCCCTGCACAGATGCCCCCCCCACCCCCCTGCACAGCTGCCTGGAGATGCACCCTCACCCCCCACCCCCCAGGAGCGCGCCTTCTGTGCAGAGAGACAGGCAGAGGAGAGGCAGGGCAGGCAGATCCGTGCTTGGCGGACCCTGGGGTGGGGGGTGGGGGGGCTGCTGCTGGGGGAGGGGGACACTGAACCCCTCCCTCCTGCAGGTGTGGACCAGCCCTCTTGCTTCCCGCCCTGCCCCCTCCCCATCCATGGTGATGGTGGTGGTTTAGTCGCTAAGTCGTGTCTGTAGCCTGCCAGGCTCCTCTGTCCGTGGGATTCTCCAGGTGTCAGATCATTGTCCCCACATGCAGGGGGCTGAAGTGTGTCTCCCCACAGATACGTTCAAGTCCTAACCACCCCCCAGTCCCCGTGAACGTGGAAAAAGCCTGTGTCTGTTAAGGATCTTGAGATGGTCCTGTATTTAGGGTGATACTTCGATCCAGCGATGGGTGTCCCTGTGGGAAGAGGCAGGATGCAGAGCCAGAGGGAGGAAGACCTGTGAAGACGGGGAAGAGGCTAGGGTGACGCAGGCCAGGAGCCCACCCTGGAGCCTGAGTCCCGAGCCCGAGCGTGCTGCGCACACTTGGTCTCGGATTCTGGCCTCCAGGTCAGTGGCAGGACACAGTTCTCAGGGTTCGTTACAGCAGCTTTGAGGATGGATACTCCTGGACTCCCAGGCCCATTCCTGTCACCAGGCTGCGAACAAGTGACAGAATGCAGGTGTCCCTGACCCTGCTTTCAGCTCCCTTCCTTGCACCCTGCACAGGACAGAAGCTGGCCCAGGCTGGTGCAGCTGCAGCCAAGCCAGCCGTGAGCTGGACTGCCCCAGCTTCCTTGCCTCTGCAGACCTGCCCACCTTGAGGGGAAGCAATCTTGGTGAAAGTGCTGTCTGCGGTCGGTCGCGGTCAGAGCCAGGAGGAAGTGGGGAGATGACCCGGGCCTCGCAGCCCTGCAGGGAGTGTCTCTTTGCACCTAAACCCACAACCACACTTCTCCCAACAGAGGGGAACTTGCTGCCTTGCCCCCGGGCTCACTATGACTGGTCCCAGTGTCATCTCCAAGGCTAGGCTTTTCGGAGCAGGTTCCCATGGACATAGGAGCCAGGTGGGCTACAGTTTCATAGGGTTGCACAGAGTTGGACACGACTGAAGCAACTGAACACGCACAAAGAGAAAACAATCCTTCCTGGGTGTCTCCCTCTGTCCTGCTTCCAGCAAGTTCTGAGTGCTGAGTGAGAACCTTTCAATCCCTGGGCTTGGACTTGGCCGTGGGCTCCCCACTACTGGGTCCTGGGTTCCAGGAGGCTCTGGTTGGCTGCCCCACCCACTCTTGGTGCCCGGAGGTGGTCCTCACCAGACCCTCTTCCAGTTCCACTCCCAAGAACCTTCCCCACCCTTGCCCCTGGTCTGTCTCTGGGTCAGGTGCGGCGGCCAAGGGGAGGGATGTGGACATGTGCAGGCCCTTGGGCTCCAACTTCAGGGTCATTCTCGACCCCCTGCTCCAGACCTTGCTATCCGATCAGTCTCCATGTGCTGTGGAAGGGACCCATGGGTGCTTCTCAGGTTTGGGTTTTGTCTGCTTGGGGGCCATGTTTCCAGCAGATGGGGTGACAGGTCATGCACACAGAAGCAGGGTTCGCTTTTCCCACGTTCTCTCACCTGTGTTTGCACAAGGAACCTACTGGGCCCTGGGAGGCTGTACCTTCCCCCAACCTCTGTCTCATCTCGCTCTGGCAGCTCAAGCAGGACTCAGGCTTGGAGAAGGGTGAAGGGGGAGACCACCAAGTACGGCCTGGGCTGGTCTGTGGGCTCCAGGAGAGCCACTTGTGAAGGGATAGGCGACCTGATGCAGAGCAAATGACTGCTGCGGGGCATCGTGTCCACAGTGCCATCCAGCTGACTCCCACCCTAGCATTCTCTCTCCATCCCCTTAGAGTGTGTGCTACAGCCTCGGGGTCTGCCAGGCTGGACTTCAGCATTCCCAGACAGCTGGACCCTCCATCCGCAGCAGCACGTGGTTCAGGAAGTCCTCCCAACGCACCAGAGAACTTCAGAGGTGCGTTTGTTCCAGTACATCAGTCAGGTTGCTTTGACCCCTTAGTGACGGTCAAGGGCTCACAGTCTAGAGCAGGGAGGGCTTGCCTCAGCTCCTTCTTCCCTTTCCTTCCAGCTGGATGAGTCTGGGGATTTAACACCTCTTAGCACCCTTTCTCATCTTTAAAAAGAAAATAATTGTGGTTCCTCCTCCTAAGTCCATTGCCAAGAGTGAGATAATACATGTGAAGGGCCTCTTGGAGTTCCCAGAACATGCTATATATTCTGTAGGAAAATGATTATTGTTGTTAGAATGAAGGGCAGGCCTATGGAGCCCCAGAAGTTTGAATATATTGGGGCCTTTGATTCAAATATACAGATTTTTTTCACCTCCGTGGAAAGTAGATGAAAGTAGGGGATTGATGGGCTTGAAAATGGAATCTTGGAGATAAACTAACTGGACTGATATTTTTGTATGGCGAATCCCCGCCCTTGTGGATGACACAAAATCCCATCACTAAAACCTACCTTGCCCATCAGTGCAAATCTCATCCCTGTTGCTTCCTCCTCTTCTGTCACTCTGGGACAGTAAATGCACACTTTCAAGGGATTTCACAGGCACCCACTGTTTATTCTTGTGCCGCTGAAATGTCACCTCTGCTTTGTGCAGAAGTTCCCTGGACGTGAGCACCGAGATGGGGCAGCATGTGGAGGGTTTGGCCTCCCAGGTGGTCCGCTCTCTGGGCTGGCAAATTCCAGCCTGGCTTCCTCTGCTGTTGTCACGGAGTTGCGGTTGCCATGGCGTCTGTGTGTGCAGGAGACAACTCTGCACCCGCCAGCTTCTGGAACACTCATCCTGAGCCTTGAATCAGGTGGTGGGAAGTCTGTGTGCAGAGAAAAAGAAGGAGGTGTGGCGTGTGGGAGGGAGTCGATCTGGGCCCTGCACCTGTGTTAGTGGAGCTGCGGAAGGAGGGGCGATGCCTCTGAACCGGGAGAGACGCATGGAGGCGGAGGCCGCACTGGGCAGGGGGGCTGCAAGGCACGCTGTGAGCTTCCGCTGCACAGGCCGGTGGGGCTGGGGAGCCAGGCCAAGGCCCCCTCTCTGGCTTCTGCGGTTCTCTGCTGCTCCTGCCTTGACAGCCACTTCTGACTACTGTCCCAAAGTCACTCTAAGTGCAGCCCAGGAATTAAATACCAGTGATTTAACATGTCAGAGAAGGCAATGGCAGCCCACTCCAGTCCTCTTGCCTGGAAAATCCCATGGGTGGAGGAGCCTGGTAGGCTGCAGTCCATGGGGTTGGGAAGAGTCGAACACGACTGAGCAACTTCCCTTTCCCTTTTCACTTTCATGCATTGGAGAAGGCCATGGCAACCCACTCCAGTGTTCTTGCCTGGAGAATTCCAGGGACGGGGGAGCCCGGTGGGCTACCGTCTATGGGGTTGCACAGAGTCGGACACGACTGAAGCAACTTAGCAGCAGCAGCAGCAGATTGAACATGTGCCCCTAATAAATAGATGGAGAAACATTTAACGAGCTGCCTGCGATGCTCTTGTCTCCGAGTTTTACCCAGCTGGCTTGTTCTCAATATTCTGGACTTTGCTCAAAAGACTTATTTGAGAGAAGGCTTTCCTGACCGCTGATCGGTCCCCACCAGAGTCCTTTGCCATTTCTTATAGCACTTTGTAGTATCTGAAACCATCTGCATAAGCTCCAGTAGCGCCTGTGTAGCATGTGTGTGGATATCTCCACGACTAGCTCTTCGTAGACACTAATAACATTGGGTGAATAGAGTAGTGAACTGGCATGTTCTGAAATCACAGTAGGTTTCCCGGCAGGTCCCTCGGAAAGAGATTTCTCTATGGCCACGTGGCCCTGGGAGAGTCACCTACCTGCTTTCCTAGCCTGTAAAATGGGGACAGTGTAACTACTCAGTAAGGTGGCCCTAAAGCACCCACGAGGGCCCCGCACAGTGCTCCCCAGCCCCCTCGCCTTGTCTGGAGGAAGCCGGGCTCCAGTGTGGCTCAGCTCCAGAGGCACCACGCACACACCCAGGGATGGAGCAGGGTGTGGAGCCAAGGGCGTGAGTGAGGAGGGCCTTGGTGGTCACTGCGGGCAGCAGGGACGGCCTTGTCTGTGTCAGGGGAATGGGGAGGTCATCAGGACGAGCCTGCCCGTGGGTTCCCTGCTCTCCCTCCTGGCCTGGTCTGCTCATTGGGTGTCTCAGGTCGCCAGGACCAGCGCCCTACTCTGGCTGCCAAGGGGCTGGGACCAGGATGGGACACAGGAACGCCAGGAGGCTGAGGAGAGCACGGAACCTTTGGGCCTAGCTTCTCCAGAGCCAGGAGGGGCACTCAGGGGCCCCTGTCTCCTCCCAAGGCTCCTGCTGCCAAAAGCGGCCTTCTCACCCCAGGTTTCCTACACCTTTTCCTTCCTCTTGGTCTATCTGCCCCTCTTGCCTCAGGGTTGCTCGCTATGGAGCCTCTGAACTCTGCTCCCACCACCAGCACCAGCGCTGTTTCCGTATCTCCAGCCTCAGCTCCTGGGAGAGACCAGCCGGCCTGCTTGGACAGCTCTAGGTACAGCAAGCTGGCGACATGGCCAGCCCACAGGCTTGTCCCCGAGTGTGAGCTGCCCACCCTGAGCTGCTCTCGCCAGCTGGGGCTTTGACAGGTACCGTGATGGGCATGCCTGTGAATCCCCTCTACTCTCCTGATGCACACTCAGTGCCTCGCTCTTCCACAGCAGCCTCGGCCTCCCCACCTCCGCACGCACCTCAGCTCGTGGGTTGCCTCCAGCCCAGAATGTTCGCCACTCTGTCATCTCAGCTCGGAGACCACCTCCTCCGCGGAGTCCTCCCAGATCGCCATAGTCAAATGTCATGGCTCCCTTTTTGGACCACTAAATCCCTTTGTCCCACGTTGATACTTTGACTTGTTTGTCATCCTGAGTGCCGTAGACAGTGATAATCCTCCAAAGAGGTCCGTGTCCTAATCCCTGGGCATGTGGAGATGTGGCCTTACATGAACGAAGTGCCTCTGCTGATGAGAGGAAGCTACAGACCCTGAGGAGGGAAGATCACTTGGATTATCCAGGTGGCCCAGTGGCATCACAAGGGTCTTTATAAGAGGGAGGTGAGAGGGTCAGTCAGCAAAGGAGATGTGATCAGAAGCAGAGTCTGGGGCGATGCATTTGGAAGATGGAAGAAGAGTCCACCAGTCAAGAACTGCAGGCAGCCTCTGGAAGCCGGAAAGCCAAGGAATCAGCCTCCTCTGCAGCCTTTGGAATGAATCAGCATCTTTAGAAGGAACCAGCATCTTGATTTTAGCCCTCCGGGAGTCGTATCAGACATCTGACCTCCAGACCTGTAAGAGAATAAATTTGTGATTCTCTAAGCCACAGAATGCGTGGTCCTTTGTTATGGCAACTGTAAGAAATGAATATAATTAGCACACGTGGGATTGTTCCTTTACTAGAATGTCAGCATCTTATGGAGACACTGTGTCTTATGCATCTTTGCACATCCATGGCCATATTTGAAAACACCTGTTTATGACTGCACAGATCTACCAGTTCCTGACTGTGTTGATCATCCATCCATCACCCTCCCTCGACCCCTCCCTGGGCTTCTCCCACGAGAGGAAGTGTTTCCTAGAGGAGAGGAAGGTTTTTCTCCCCTGGAGCACCTGCATCACTCTGACCCTCCAGATATTTTTATAATAAAACAAAGCTCGGGGCTCTTACGCAATACGACTCACATATTTGTCAGGAAACGTTATGAAACTTCAAGGAAATGTCTTGTTTCAATAAAGCCACTTTGGCCTCTGCTCCTGGGCGGCTGATGAAGTTTGAGATCTGGCCAGAAAGATAAAATCCAAACTTCTGTGGCTCTTGTGTAAGGCCACGCAGTCTGGGCCTGTCCTCCTCCGCCCCGTCAGCAGCTTCCCCTGCCATGTAGCCTCAGTCTGGTCCAGCCCAGCACCGGATGCCCTGAACACCAGGAAGGTGCCAAGCTTAGGAATCAAAGCAAGTGTTCCTCCAGCCTGGAGAGCACCTTTCTCAGCCCGGCCAGGCACTGCTCCTCCTGGAAGCTGTAATGTAGTCTGCATAAGCCCTAGGAAGCGTCCTTCTGCATGTGGACATCACCCAGCGGTGGCTCCAAGCGGAGGCTGAGAAGTTTACGGGATAAGCCACGCTGTTGCCCTGCAGAGAGGCAGAGGGTGAGCCCTCCCTCCTGTGGGGGACAGCACAGAGCCGCCTTTAAGCTGGTGGCTCCTCTGTCTCGCCCCAGCCACACTGGGCCAGCTAAGTAATTTGCAGGACCCAGGGCAAAAGGAAGGCAGGAAACCTCTCTCCCCTTCCCATGGGCCAACACCCCAACCCTCACAGGAGGTACCCTCAGCAGGGGGGCACATTTGCTACTTGGAGCAGAGGGGGATCCTGTGGTACTGCCAGCTGAGAGCAGGGACAGCCACCGCCGTGCCCCACCCTCGGGGGTGGGGGCAGGAAGGATGTGGCTGGACTGGGCCCTGGGCACTAAGAGGCAGGGAGGTGCCTGGGGAAGCGTGGGGCCCAGGGCGGGGGGAGTGGGCAGGGAATGGGCTGTGTGAGCCTCTCCCCTGAAGCCTGCTTTGTTATCCCTGGACCTCACTTACAAAACACAGGTTCAAAGATAAAATTACTGAGAATTCAGCACGGTGACTGCAGAGCCTTGAACCCCAGGCACGAATCCCCCTTCGGTGCACACGGCCCTCTGGGACTGCACCGGTCACACGCCCGGGGAAGCCAGCCCTCCAGCCAGCCTTCTGCCCGGACAGGGTGGGCCTGGGCCGGGCCGCCCACCTCCTGGGGCCGTGGCCCTGCCCATCGGTCAGGGCAGCAGCACCAGGCCAGCGGCCAGGCCCCTGCAGCGCTCTGTGAGGGCTCGTCCACGCGCTCCAGGAGGTCACTGTTTGCTCGGGCCTCTCTGGCTCCAGGGGCACAACCAGGGAGTCTGAGGTCCTGCTGGAAACACTTCTCTTATCCCCACCCAGTCTGACCGGATTCCATCCCGCCCCTCGAACCACACCCTCCAGACCTGCAGGAACAGTGAGGCCACAGTGACAGCCCGTGTGGAGCATGCTCTAGAGGGCCCTTCCCCCCAGATGGAGGCACTGGAGGTTCCCGGTCACGCAGTCGGGAGCGGCAAAGCCATCAGACCCGCCCAGCTCTGCGCTCCAGGCCCTCCCCGCTCGGGCCAGCGAGGTCACAGCACAGCTTCTTCTCGCTGCAGCGGCTGCTGCTAGTCCTTCCTGTGCCTGTGCACCCGGCCGCTCGATTTACATTAATCGGACCACACGCTTCTGAATAGCGAACCTGTCTCCGCGGCATCGGGACTTCTGAGGTGCTTCCTCCCAGGACTGTGGGGTCCCGGGCCCCTGCTCACACTGCTGCCGGCCTTTGGTTTGCAG
Organism: Bubalus bubalis; assembly: GCF_019923935.1. Classification (NCBI taxonomy): domain Eukaryota; kingdom Metazoa; phylum Chordata; class Mammalia; order Artiodactyla; family Bovidae; genus Bubalus; species Bubalus bubalis. Next base: position 79,194,846 of record NC_059171.1, on the reverse strand, counting down.
TGACGTGTCCCCCTTTTCTCTTCTGCTGTATTTCCATGTGTTTATTAAATTTGTTCACAGTGGCGCTTATATTTTGATGTCCGGTTGGTCATTTCCGCCTCCAGGCGTGCAGACGAGGGGGGCACCCCCGGGTGCTCCTGTGACCCCTCTCTCGGGACCTACCCGTCTCCTGCTCAGAGTTACCCTGATCCTCACTGATGGCAGAGTCTGCCAGACCCAGAGCTCCAGGAAGCACGTGTTCCTTATCTCTTTCCTCCCAGCCTCTGCTTTGTCTTAAAAGAGGGATATATATAAGACTAATGTATTCTCCAGGTCAAAATGCTTGGTGGATTGAATCAATGTTAGAGGAGCAGTGGCAAAGAGGGTGGACTCGGGAGCTGGGCCTGGCAACTAAAAAAAATTGTCACAACCTAAAAGTCGTAGTCTTCCTCTGTGGATCAGACTGTAAAGAATCTGCCTGCAATGCAGGAGACCCAGGTTCGATCCCTGGGTCGGGAAGATCCCCTGGAGAAGGAAATAGCAACCCACTCCAGTATTCTTATCTGGAGAATCCCAAGGACAGAGAAGCCTGGTGGGCTACATACAGTCCATGGGGTCACAAAGAGTCAGATATGACTGGGAAGCTAACAAAAGTTGAGAGTTAATGTTTTATTTGGTGGGAGTTTTTAGGACTTCGAGTCCGGGAGACAGCATCTCAAATGACCCCGAGAGAACTGCTCAGAGGAGGCGGGGGAGGAGTCAGTTTAGATAGAAGTTTGCAGCAAAGGGCAGGGTGTCTGAACATCAAAAGTATTTTGTGAATTAAAGAAAACCAGGTATCTCAAGTTGAGGAATTTAGTGCTTTTGTATGTATGGGAAGATGCAAGAGTCTAGGCTCAGTGAAATCGGTCGTCTCATATGCATCTTCCCTGATGGCTCAGGTGGTAAAGAATCCGCCTGCAATGCAGGAGGCCTGGGTTTGATCCCTGGGTTGGGAACATCCCCTGGAGGAGGAAATGGCACCCCTCTCCAGTATGCTTGCCTGGAGAATTCCATGGACAGAGGAGCCTGGCAGGTTGCAGTCCATGTGATCACAAAGAGCTGGACATAAATGAGTGGCTAACATTCACACAAGCATATGCATCTCGGCTACCTGGGGCCAGTATCCTGTGTTTTGACATCCTGAGTTCCTCAGGGCTCACCGTAGGGAGTGGCTACAGCCTGAGAGCTGGCTGTCAGATAGCGCAGGTACTCTCCTTCCAGTGTGCCCTTTGGGCTCAGGGATTCACATTTGGAGGGCTGGAATCACTGATGACTGTGACATCCTTGTTTGCTGATATGGCAGGAAATAACTCCATTTCACAACTGCCTGGGTTCAAACCCTGGCTCAGGCACTTCTGAGCTCTGGGCCCTGCAGCCAGCTGCCCTCTCTGGTCCTCAGTGTCCTCATCTGTAAAATGGGGGTTATAGTACTAACTATTAATACCTCATAGGCCAAAAAAAAAAAAAATTGGAGAAGGAAATGGCACCCACTCCAGTATTCTTGCCTGGAGAATCCCATGGACAGAGGAACCTTGTGGGCTACAGTCCATGGGGTCACAAGAGTCAGACACGACTGAGTGACTTTCACTTCACTTCACTAGGCCGAAAATGGGTTAAGATTGCTAAAGTGTTTAGAATAGGGCATGGCACACGTTAACACTATCCAAGTAGTTGCTAAAACAGTGACACTTTCCTGTTTCCCTCCTGAGTTCAAGACCAAGCGAGAAAGACACTGGAGATTCAAATAGCAGGTTTATTATGAATAAGACTGAACGTGAGTAGAAGGCTTGACTCACGGCCACCATTATATACCCCAGTACGAATTACACTTGGTCACGCCCCAGGCTTCCCAGGACCTGTCCTATAACCCTGCATCGTCCACTCCTCCATCTCCTGTGACCAGAGGGCAGGGTGGGCCAGGCAGAGAAGGAGAGTGGGAAGCGAGCCAGCTCAAGGCAGCGGCCAGTCTCCTCGTTCCGCACTCAATGGGAAAGGCTGCGGAGAGGCCAGAGTTGCCCCAGCCCTTATTTCAAATGCCCGGATGAAGGGAGAGGGGTAGGAGGCAGACGATGGGGGAATTTTCCCATTTGCCAAGGACTACTCATGGCTGTCATTTGTTAAACACCTTCTGTGCACCTCATGTGACCTTGCTCCCTCCTCATAACTGTCTTAAAAGGAAGTTCCACTAATTTTTCATGGGACTCAGAAACCTTAGGTGACTGTCCAAGGTCACACAGTTAAGAAGCAGCGGAGACAAGATGCACTCTTCCCCTTTGCCAGGCTGACTCTGGCTCCCCGGACAGTTGCGCACGGCTGGTTGGCTATGGTTCTAGGGGAGGCAGTGGCTTCAGTAACTGGTACCCCCCGGCAGCAAGGACTGTATATTTCCTTGGGAGAATCTGCCTGGGCACTGACGCTCTGTGAGGCATGAGCTGGGTGCAGGTGACGGTGTTTATCTACTGCCATCGTGCCTTAGGCATGTCTGGGCACAGACTGACGGGAGAGGTGCTTGTAGGGCCCTGAGGGGCTCCTGAGAGGCAGAGTCCCCCACTGAGTTGACCAGACTGAGTCCCAGAAGCCTTTCTGCCTTTGAGATCTGGACACAGAATGACTGTCGCTGTCCTAAGGAAGCAGGAGGAAGCGTGAGGCAAAGAGTGAGAACCCTGAGTCTGCCAGGAGACACGGCGACTTGCCAGGTGGCCAAGCTTGGTGAGGGCTCGCTGTGCAGGGGGCCTGAGAGGAAGTCAGTTCTGGTCATCTGGGCACAGGCAACAGAAAGGGACTCTGGATGACTTTAGTGCAAAAGGAGTATACTGGACGGATATAGATTAGCCCTCATGTCAGGGGACGATGCAGAGACCCAGGCCAGGAACCACACTGGCCCTGGGGAATCCAGGTGGGTGACCACCTAGGGATGAAGACAGCAGGATGGATGCGAAAAGATTCTGGGGGTAAAAGAGACAGAGACTGGTAATGGGTTGGGTGGAGGGAACTGGGGCAGAGGGAGGAGTTGAGGATGCGGGACAGAGGCTGTGAGGAGCGGCTGTTCCAGGAGCAAGGACCACCTGGTGCGAGAGGAGGGCTTCCTTTTGGGATATGTCGAGTTTGATATGCCCCTTGGCCCCTCAGCTAGGCATTCTGGCCAAGAGCCTGGTCCAAGGTGTCGATATGAGGGTCACCCCGCAGGGTGACCATGGAGGCTGAGTGAGAACCCACAAGGAGCCACAGAATGGAGGGGGAGGGGCTGGGCCGAGGACCGCGCCGCTAGGAGCAGCTCCCGCCTGCCCCCATCCCACCAGCCGGTGCCCCTGTGGTCCGCACAGGCCTTGGGCACTGCAGGTAGCGGACTTCCTTGTCCTTCCACGGCACTGGGCCTAGCGTTTCACACCTAGCAGGTGTTCAATGAACGTTTGTGGCTCAATTTAACAGTTGGAAGGAGAGCTGGGAACAAGTTGCCCCAGGTTTGACAGGCCTCAAGGATGACACAGAAGGCGGCGTCTCAGTGGTGCCTGGAGTCCTCGGAGGTCACAGCTTCTGCTTCCCGACCCTTCAAGGCAAACGACCAAGCTTATGCGAACGGGATATCGGTGCCCAGAGAGGAGACAATGGATGACACATCCCTCCAGCTCCAAAGCCTCTGTTCTCTTGAGGAATGCAAACAAATCCCCATATTTAAATACAGGCCACCCACTTGCATCAAAGTGGGTGGATCCCCTGGGAGATGAGTACACACGGTTCTGCCTGGGTTTACATCAAAGTCCTTCCCACAATCCCTCATTCACGGCCGCGTTGGCCTGCCACGGTCCTAATTCAGCATCCTTTGTTCCAGATGCCCGTGTCAAGGCTGCCTTCTCATGGGCCGATTTGGGGCTCTGGTCTAATCTGCATAAGACCTCAGCTGGTTTGTAACATCAAGTGCCTCGTGATTTGTTTGTCCTCGAAATCTGCCCGCTGCCGCAAGTCAGTACGGTGGAGGTGTGGGAATTTTCTTAGAGCATTGTTTTCAAGCAGGCAAAATGGCTTATTTATGGAGCACTCACTGCCGGCTTTGTGATTTGTGTGAGAACAAGGCTGTCCTTGCCCCCGGAGAGCTCCCTGTGGGGGACCGCTAATGCCTGTCACAGACTAAATGTCACCCTTTTGTGAATTCACAGGATTTCAGAGCTCAAGGCCTCCCCCCCGCCACCCACTACCCTGGAACTCATGGAAGTCCATGGACAGAGGGGGGCTGAGGGACCGCTGGGCGGGAGAAGCAGCTGGTGGCTCCCATGCTGTGCTCTTTCCTGCAAAGCACAGGGAACCCGCGTTGATATCCCCAGGGCTCTGCCTCCTGGTCCCGAAGCTGGCCAAAGTCCCAGCTCTCTTCCTGTCCCCGAGGCATAGGTGGCATCTCCACCCAGCTGAGTCACCAGGGTTTTTTCCAGGTGGAGATGGTAATTACCAACCCAGGCCAGCCTGGATGTCCTCAGCCCCTAGTGAAGGCATCTCTGGGTTGGCAAACGAGTCTCTCCGTGTCAAAATGTATCTTCAGAGCCCATTTGTAGGTGGTCAGAGTCCTCGGTGCTGTGGATGAATCACAAACTATGGACACAGTAAAGCAAAAATGATGATTGCTAATATAGCATTCCTGTGTCCATCCAACAGGAATTTTAGGTGCCTCCTATCAGAGGGCTTCCCTCATAGCTCAGTCAGCAAAGAATCTGCCTGCAATGCAGGAGACCTGGGTTTGATTCCTGGGTCGGGAAGATCAACCCAGGGGGAAGATCCCTTGGAGAAGGAAATGGCACCCCACTCCAGTATCTTTGCTTGGAAAATCCCATGGACAGAGGAGCCTGGTGGGCTACAATCCATGGGGTCGCAAGAGTCGGACACAACTTAGTGACTAAACCGCCACCTATCAGAGGATGTCATGCAAGCGAGAGGTGCCATGAGGAAGCCAGGAGTTCTTTCCCATGCACATGTGGTCCACTCGTTACAACACCCCTCGGACGCGGCTGGGACAACGGTCTCCATTGTGAAGACAGAGGAACTCCCTTTTCTTTTTAGGAAGCTCAAGTCACTTTGTTTCTCCTCCTAAGGAGTTTACAGCTTAGGCAAGTTGAGAAATACAAAGTCAGAGCACCCAAGGCAACGACCGTGTCCATAATCACCAGAGAAGGGAGTAGTTAGGGAAGCCTTCATTCAGTCATTCAGGAAACACTGGGTTCAGCGTGAAGTGATTCTCCATTCTTGGTTGGGTTTTGCCCATTTCTCTTATCCCCCTCATGTCTCTGGTGCTAATTTGCTGATGCCCTCAGGGAGCCATGGACCTTGCCCAGCCTCGGCCTCTGCTCAGAGTGACCTCACTACCAGCTATACTGTTGACAAGGAGGCTGTAAGAACCAGGGGATGCCGTCTGTGGCGTGTGTCTTCCGAGGGTGGGGGCAGGCCTTTCTCCTGTTACTTAGCTTTCGCTCTGATGCTTGTGAATACCTTCCAACCCCGCTGCTGAAGTGTGTGCAGGGCCTGTGGGTTGTCACGCACATTCATTATCCATTGAAGGTTAGAGAATACCACTGACTTTGGCTTGATAACTTTACAGAAAAAGCCGTTATCGCTGTCACAGTTAAATGCGAGAGCACAAAGCTGGAGCCGATGAAGAGGAAAAGAGCCCCAACCAAAGGATAAATGACATTTCAGGAAAAGCAGAAGCGGTAGATATGAAGACCCATTGTAATTCAAAGCGGCAACATGTCCAATGACTTTTAGGTGGTTTCAGGTTAGAAAGGGGCAAGTACACGCCCAGCCACATGGGGGGCCCTGTGGCAGGAGCAGATTTGACCTTGGGCAGTCTCGCAACCTCTCTGTGCCTGTTCTCTCCTCCATAAACCGGGATAATAATAACATCTAACTTGAAAGTGATGATAAGAGATTATGGATTCATATGCCTAGTATCTAACAGATGCTCAAAACTGTAGCATGATTATTAAGAGGCTCACTAAGAGAAAGCAAAAAGTGGGTACAGAATTGACAGGTGCTTAGAATGAATTTTGTTTTGTCAGACTAAAAAGAAGCTTTGTTTTTTACATCCTCGTGTTATTTGTTTCCAAATCCTGACGATATCATCTCATCAGACGGAACAGCGTATACACAGAGAGTGGTGTGCTACCAAGTGTTCAGCTACAGGCTCCTGGGAAGGGGAGAACCCTGACTGGCAGGGTTTGCCAGTTTTCACGGTGTAACTATTCCCACCATGGCCGAATTCAAGTTTCCAGTGTAGTGTCAGGAAACGATAACTAAATGCAACGTGGGTTCCCACACGGGACCCTGGAACAGAAAAATGGAGAAAACAAAGGAAATCTGAATGAATTATGGACTTCAGTTAATAACAATGCATCAGTGCTGGTTAATGAATTACGACAAATATACTAATGTAAGATGCTAATAACAGGGGAAACTGGGCGCAGGGCATATGGGAACTCTGTTCTATTGTTCTGTAAATCTAAAACTGTTCTAAAAATCAGACCCGAAGAAGAAACGATGTCAAAAGACACTTTGGGAAGAGACAGCAGTGTTAATATTTATTTTTAATTGAGGGCTTGCTGTGTGCCCGTAATTTTACATGCTGACTCTGGCTCACGTAAGGGAGGCGTGAGCAGCACATCCCCAAAACTGAACGAGGAACGGCAGGCTGGTCAGCAGTGAGCTGTCTCCCAGGCTGGGCCTGCTTCCCTCTCTGTTGGACGCCAGGGCTATATCCTGGGAGACAGCCACCCGCCTGGGGAAGAGGGGACCACAGTCCCCGGACCATGTGAAATGTGGGCAGTGCGTGTCCTGAGGGGCAAGCGGGGTCCTATGACTAGAGGAGAGGGGTGAGGAGGAACGGTCGCTGTTCTGCCTGCTTACAGCCCTTCCCTTCGCACCACCTCTAGGTCTGGTTTGAGCAAGGCTGCTTGCTCTCCGTTCCGTGGTGGGCATGGGACCTGGTAAAGCCTGGCTAGCCAGACCCATTGAGACTTGGGTTGAAACTACAGGAAAAGGGGCTGACTCTCCTCCAGAGTTTGCTGAGGGGACAGGAGGGGACCACTTTGCAACCTATGTGAGACCAGAACCTGGAGCTGCAAGGCGGAGTCAGGCCTCGTCATCCTGAAGCTGCAGTTTCAGGACCTGAAGTGAGTCGGTTCCCTCTTTTTTTCATGAAAAAGTATAATTCAACGTCTTTTAGTGCCTTCAGAGTTGTGCGATCGTCTCCCCATCTCAGCGTGGTATTCACAATGGTTCACAGAGAGGTTGAAGAATATTTTGCCATATTCCATCATTTCTGGTACTCTAAATGTGTAGATGTGTGTATATGCAGACATCACACATGTTGTACGGATGCAGAAGCACCGCATATCAAAAGAGATACCAATTGTTTATACTGGTGACTGGAAGAACAGGAAAAACGTACATATTCTTTTTTGGATTCTTTGCCATTACATGTTATTACAAGATATTGAATATAGTGTTTGGTGTTATACAGTAGGTCTTGTTGTTTATTTTATCCCATGGACGGAGGAGCCTGGTAGGCTGCAGTCCATGGGGTTGCTAAGAGTCGGACATGACTGAGCGACTTCACTTTTACTTCTCACTTTCATGCATTGGAGAAGGAAATGGCAACCCACTCCAGTGTTCTTGCCTGGAGAATCCCAGGGATGGGGAAGCCTGGTGGGCTGCCGTCTGTGGGGTCGCACAGAGTCAGACACGACTGAAGTGACTTAGCAGCAGCAGCAGCAGCAGTATATGTCTATTAATTGGGCTTCCTAGGTGGTACAGTGGAAAAGAATTTGCCTGCCAATGCAGGAAACACAAGAGATGCGGGTTCGATCCCTCAGTCAGGATGATCCCCTTGAGTAAGAAATGGCAGCCCACTCCAGTATTCTTGCCTGGAGAATCCCATGGACAGAGGAGCCTGGTGGGCTACAGTCCATGGGGTTGCAAAGAGTCAGATACGACTGAGCATGCACACACATTTATCTGTTAATCACTTATTTCTAATAATTTATTTTTGTTGCATTTTACAAAAGTATCAGTTCACATGGATTGGAAGAAAAAAAAAAAAGCTGATCTTTTACTTGAGGTAGTTTTCCCAAACTACTGCTCTGGATCACTGAGAATTAGCATAAGTCAAGATCTTGATGGAAATGGAAAATATGAGCATGGAGCTGGGAACTCAGTGCCTGAGAGCAGCTTCAGAGCCACACAAGCTAGTTTGGATCCTGTGTCTGTCACTTACTTGCTGGGTAGACTTGAGCTGGGTAGCTGTCCCCTTTTAGCCTCAGTTTATTCATCTATAAAATGCACTTACTGGGATGTAGCCAAGGTGGTTGTGAGAATTAAATGAGATGATAGATAGTCTGGGAGCAGAATTTCCCAGGAAATATGGCCCCCTTTCTTCTGTGGAGGCTGGTGAGGGGCAGTAGCTGATGCATGGGAGCTCTGGACACTCTGATTTGAGATCTAACTGCCAATTCTGGGCCAAAGGGCTATCTCAGGTAAGGAGGGGAAAGGGGTTGTCCGTGGCCTGGACCTGTTCAGCACCATACAGGGGAAGGGTGTCCCCTGTGTGTGTGTGTGTGTGTGTGTGTGTGCCGTGGGGGTGGGGGTTGGGAAGTGAGCAGGGGGCCCAGGCCTGAGAGCAGAAGCCCTGGGACGCGGCACCACACCTGTGTCCATCCGCTACTGGAAGCAGGGTCCCTTCGCTTTCACTAATGGGGGAGGCTGAGGGTGTGGAGTGGAGGTGGCGCCTGGAAGAGGTCCCTCTAGAGCTCCTTGTATCAGAGGAACCAGGAACAGCCTGGGGGTGGGGTGGGGCGGGTGATCTGTATGAGCAGGGGGGCTGGGGCGACCCTAACTTCAGCTGGGGACACTCCTCCCATCTGGGATGAATTGTTCCCAGATGCTCACAGGAGACATGTGCCCACTGCAGGCACTGCTGCGGGGCGTGACCCTTTCTCCCCACCCTAGTGGGCGAGAAGAACCCCACATGCCTACTTCCTACATTAAATTCCCTAGGGAAGTGAAACCTCAAACATGTAGTGAAACATGCATACACTGTCTAGGCGTCCTGTGAGCCCAAAAGTTTCCTGGCGGGAGAGCCGCACCCTGTGGTGGGGGCCCATCTCGTCTCTACTTGAGTCAGAGTGTGGAGGACGGACTCTGCTTTCTGGCCACTCGTGCTGCCTCTCCTTCGGCCTGCTTCCCCTCGGGGCATCTTTCCTAGGGATACCCCCGACCCTTTCCTTCTGCTTTTGCAGTCGCCTCCCCTCGCCACTTTACAGATGAAGAGGTTGAGGCAAAGAGGTTGAGTGGCTACTTTAGGACCACTGGGTAGTCATGTGGGGGAGCTGGAATTTGAACCCAGGTTTCCTGGCCTCATCTCTTCTTCCCCTGCTTCCTGCTGCCTGGTCCCTGAGTAGTCTCCGATCCTTGGCACTCCAGGGCCAGGCCCACAGCTCCCAGGGGCACATCTTAATGGGCCTAGTGGTGGGCCAGGCACCTGTCTCCCGGGTCCCACGTTTTGTCACTGCAGCCTCTTTAGGCAGATGGCAGGCTGGTCAGTGCCACGAAGTGGGCAGTAACCTCGGACTCGGTCATCAGCTTGCGTGCCCTTGTTACCGTGCATCCACCTTCTGACCTTAAATCTGTTTCTGCTTCCCTGTGGTAAGCGAGTCCCTCCTGGGGGCAAGCCCCCTCCAGATGAGAGAGCCGAGGGGCTTCTGCAGGGGCACCTGCTCCCAGGGTTGGTGCAGCTGCTGTGCCACCGCACAGGAAGCCCTTCCTGAAAGCTTCCCACACAAGGTCAGCGCTCGGCCCATCTGGCGCGGTGCAGAAAGGAGAAGCCAAGTGGCGTTCTGGATTTTGTTTTTTGTACTGGGCCTGAGTGCAGCAGAGGCTCGCGGGGAGAGGGAGGAGCACAGACTTCACAGTTGGACAGCCTGGGGCTTTGAATCCCAGCCGTGCTGTTTGTCTGATGTTCGCTTTTTTTTCTGAGCCGCAATTTTCACATCAATAAAATGGGGATGATGATCACAGCATCCATGGGGCAGAGGTGCTAGGAGGTTTGGAGAGTGTCTACAGGATCTGACTCACAGAGCCCAAGTACAGTTGACCTTTCGCAACACTATGCTCTGGGGGGTCCTTTGGGTATCCTGTCTGTGATCAAGATTGGTAATCTGGACATTGATGCTGCAGCTAAGCAAGAACACTCGCTGAGGGTATACAATGCCAAGCACTTTGCTGAATGTTTTACGGGATGGTCCATTTGCTCCCCATCCTTTGTAAGCCCCGGTTACAGAGGAGTGAGGCTTGGAGATGCTATGCAACCTACGGCATCAGACGCTGGTGAACTTGAGCCTGGGTCAGCTCTGTTGTTCCTCCATCTCCAGAGGTTGAGCACTTAGGCACTGCAGGTATGTTCCAGGGATAAGAAGGCTCTGTTAGTGCGTTCCTCACTGTTTACCTTCCTCCTTTTGTACCTCTTTGCCCTTCTCATTTGCATTGCTTCTTCCTCTCACCCTTTCCCTATTTTCTTTATTAAGTGAAAGAATTAAGCATCAAGTTCAAACGTATCATGGTAAAGTTGAGGAAACAAAGTATCAGTTGTCTATGGCTGTGTAATAAAATGAGACTTACAACCACAATATTTTATTAGCTTATAACTGTCTGGCTAGGCAGTTTGGGTGCAGCTGGAAGTTCTAGGTCTCTCTGGGTCTCAGGTGGCTGCAGTTGGCAGACAGCTCCTCTGGGGCTGGGTGGCCCAGTGCAGCGTCACTCACCTTCCTGGGGGTTGGCAGCCTGTTGGCCTGGGTGCCTCAGTCACCACTCACTAGGCTCACTTGGGCTTAAGACAGTGAAAACTGCGTGGCCCCTTGAGGCTTCAGCTCAGAAATCATACATCACCTGTGACACATTTTAGTGGTCAAAGCAAGTTAACAAGATCGGTCCAAATGCGTGCATGCTCAGTTGCTTGTCGTGTCTGACTCTTTGCGACCCTATAAACTGTAGCTTGCCATGCTCCTCTGTCCATGGGATTCTCCAGGTAAGAATACTGGAATGGGTTGCCATGTCCTCCTCCAGTGGATCTTCCTGACCCAGGGATCGAACCTGTGTCTCTTATGTCTCCTACATTGGTAGGTGGGTTCTTTACCACTAGTACCACCTGAAAAAGTAGATTACACTTCTTTCAGAAAGAAGTATACAAAATTTGGTGCCCATTTTTAGTCTACACACTAAGCACAATCCCCCAAAGATATCATTAATATAACTCCTTTTTGTCCTTCAGTCCTCTTCTATTCTCATTCAATCCTTATGCTTCTGAAAATAATTCCTTACTTCACACCATGCAAAGCTTCATTCACCACTCAACAAATATTTTATTATGTGCCAGGGTCCCAGACGTGAACAAAACAAATCCGCTCTAGAGAATCCAATATTCTAGTGGAGGGAGGAGACAATGCAGAAATAAGCAAGCACACAGTGTAGGGCTGTGATGGACAATAGGTGCTTTGGACAACAGAGCAGATGAGGGGGTGGAGCCTGTGTGTGAAAGGGTGGAGGGTGGTGGGTGGTTCCTATTACATAGAGAGACGGTTGACATCTAATGAGGTGACATCTGAGCCTAAAGGAAGTGAGGGAGTAAGATTCAAGCAGAGGGGAAGATTTCCAAGTAGAGCAAACAGCCAGTGCAAAGGCCCTGGGGCTAACATCAAGAGACACCATTTCTTAAGATCTTAAATGTAGTTTTAAAAAAACCTTACATATTCACGAAAGAACGATAAAAGGAAACGTTTAAAAATTGCAGAACTCTTGCTAAGCGAAAGCATTTTATTCTACCTGATTTAGTTATAACCGGATTACAGCTTCTCAGAAGGGAACAGAGGGTCACCTCTCTAAGCTTCAGGGAGTTCACCTTTCAAAAGGAGAACTGTGTGCCTATCCCGCCTCTCGCCTTGTGGCGGGGATCAAAGGGACACTATGAAAAATGAAAGTTGCTCTGCTTCTGGTTTCGTTTCCTACCGCAAGGGTGCCCGTGATTTTTTTTTTTTTTTAAAGAACACAAATCAGATATCACTTCCGCTTAAAATCTTCCAAAGGATCCCTGCTGCCTAAAGTATAGGAGATCCAGGTACCTGAGCAAGACTGCGAGGCTCCTAGCCATCTGCATTTCTTACCCAGCACCCCCACCCCCCCACCCCACTCCTGGCAAAACCTGCTCTCATCGCAGCTGCCTCCCTGCCATCCCCTCGTGAATCTCAAGCCTCAGCCCCTCGGGGACCCGCGCCATCGGGGTTCCGGGCCCAGGTCAGCGCCCCGCGGGTGCTCAGGCAGAGGTCCACCTTCCAAGATCAAACCTGGGTCCGCCCAGCACTAGCTCTGACGCCCCTGAACCCGCTTCCTCTCTGCAAAGGGTCCCCAGTAGGGTGGGCGTGAAGCCTGGAGGGGACCCGGGCCGGCGCGGGCACACAGCGGGGCTCCACACCCGTGCCTCGGCCCCTGGGGACCGGCTGTGGGGCTGCCGACCGGGGGAGCGGTGCCTCCAGAAGGGCTGCGTCTGGGGCTCCGGGCAGGGAAAGGGTGCGAGGGCTCCCCCGTAGTCCGCTCAACTCCGCCGGCCCAGAGCGGCTGCCTCGGGGCGTCCGCTTTGCCGGGTGCCGCTCCCGCCCCCAGCCAGGGCTTCCCCCGGGGCCGCCGTTCGGAGCCGCAGCCACGCCCGCGCCCACCGCAGCCCGGCTCCGGCTTCCCCCCAGCGCGAGCCCGGTGGGTCGAGCCCGGCCGCGCGCTGGGCATGCGCGGGCCGAGGCGCGCATGCGCGGTACTCCCGGGAGGCGGAAGCTCGGGGCAGGGACGCAGCCGAGCGCGCGCAGCAGCGGGGGTGGGGCGGGGGCGCGCCTCAGCCGGCCGCCGCGCACGCGCGGCCCGCGCCGACGCAGCACGGCCCCGAGGGCGCGAGCCCGCCGCCGCCGCCGCCGCCGGGCCGGGACCGCTGTGCGCCCGCGGCGTGAGGCGTGGGAGGGAGCGCGGCCCGTCAGCCGCGGCGCCGCCCGGTCGTCGTCCGCTTTCGCCTGCCGGCACCGCCGCGGTCGGAGTGAGTGAGGGGCCCGGGCCGGGGCCGGGGCGTGGGGCCGACTCGCGGAGCTGCTGGTTGGCAGGGCGGCGGCCCGAGGGCTGAGGGGCCGAGCGGGGCCGGACCGCCCTGTCCCGGCGGCGGGTGCGGCGGGGACAGGCCCCTCCCGCGCCGGCCGAGGCCCCGGGAGGCAGGGGCGTGAGGGAAGCTGGGGCGCCCCGGCGGGCCGAGGGGTGCGGGGCCCGGACAGTCTGAGGGTCTCCAGGCCAGGGGCTGGTGGGGGAGGCCGGGGGCTCCGGGAAGCATGGGCTCTGGCGGGGCGCAAGGAGGCCGGGGGTCCGGGGGCTCGAGAGTCCGAGGGTCTGGAGGCCGTGCGGGCTCGGGGAGGGAGGCCGGCCAGCCTCTGCCAGAGCGGGCCGAGGGCCTCCACAACAAAAGGGCCGGGAGAGGACTCGGCCGGGGCCGGGCCGGGCGGGCCTCGAGCCCGCGTGCGGGGCGGCCGGCCGCCCGCGGCCCCGCGGCCCGCGCTCAAGTTTTCTGCCGCCCGGAGCTTTTCCGGCGGCCGCCGTAGACCTGGCCGGACTCGCTGCGCTTCCCAAGTTTCCTCCTCTTCCCGCCCCAGCCCCCAACTCCGCTGCGAGCTGGCTCTGTCTCTCTCTCCGGGTCCTTCCCTAGCACCTCTTTCTTCCTCAGAGGAGGATGGATGTGTGTGTGTGTGTACGTGTACGCTGCTATTAATACTTGGTTTTATTTGACTGCAGCATTTCGTAGCTTAGTGCACTAAGGGTAAAGGTTTTTTCCTGTTGTTGATGTTGTTTTTTGAGCCATTTCAGCAGTCTTCTTCTTGTTCAGTTAGCCTGCAGCTGGGTTTTTGGCAGTGAGACTAACATAATAGTAATATTGTGGTAATATGGGAACCGCTTGAAATACGGTCAAGTTGAAGGCTGTGTCCGAGTTTGAGAATCTGCACTTATCTGAATCTGCACAACCATCATTGGGATTCTTACTTAGGATGTAAACTTCTTCGTGGTTGGAAAAACAGGCCATCACTGTTCGAGATGAAATACCAGAGCCTCACCCTTAAAACTTTTTGTCAAACGGGTAATGAAAATAAGTCTCTTCTTTGAAATGACGCAGCCAAGCCCTCAGGTTAGTCGTCCTGTCTTTTGACAACCTCTGAAAAGCCGGAGGAAAGTATGTGGATGACGTGATTTAAGGTTCACAGTAAGTTAGCATTCAGCTTACTTTGTTGAGCTGTAGTCTGGATAATATTTTGGTCCAATTGTGCTGTTCAGTTAATTTTTAAAACCCTGTAGTATTTAAACACATGAAACTTTGAAAGGAAGTTTGTGTTTCAACTTCCAATTCATAAAGATACTGTCTCAGTATCTTTATGAGTATATGGTTTCATGTTTTTGGCTATCTTTGGAGGGGAAAAGCTAGGCAAGTTTACCATTAGCATCTTCTGAACACTCATGTACTAAAGATAAATATTATAGATTCTTCTCTGGAGAATTTTTCAGGTCATTATCAAATAATCCAGTTTAATGATGAGCACCGGAAAATACTGTTTAAAACACATGTTCCATTTTAAACGCGCCCGCACATAACACTTCAGGAAAGGACTGAACAGAAGGACTTGTACATCATTCAGAGGTGATGCATTGAGGAGCAAGTGCTTGGCTAAATAAAGACCCTGGATCCAAAACTTAGTATTTATGAAGCTGAGGCCATGGGTCCCCGAAAGTGAGTCATTAAGTGTTAAATTAGGAGTGATGTTCCACTAGTGTAATGGTATAAAGTGTCTGGGAAAGGTGGGAGTTAGGAGTAGCAGTAAGGATCATGAAAATGTTATTAGTGAGTAGTGAAAGTCGCTCAGTCCTGTCCGACTCTGCGACCCCACGGGCTATACAGCCCATGGAATTCTCCAGGCCAGAACACTGGAGTGGTGGCCTTTTCCTTCTCTAGGGGATCTTCCCTACCCAGGGATTGAACCCCGGTCTTCTGCAGTGTGGGTGGATTCTTTACCAGCTGAGCCACAAGGGAAGCCCGAGAGTACTGGAATGGGTAGCCTGTCCCTTCTCCAGCATATCTTCTTTATCTGGGAATTGAACCAGGGTCTTCTGCATTGCAAGTGGATTCTTTACCAACTGAGCTATCAGGGAAGCCCAGTTTAGTTTAGTTTTTAAGGAAACTCATTTCTGTAACGCTGTGTCCTTTGTTGGAAAGTACAGACATTAATGTTCCAATTCTCAAAACTAGTTTCTTCAGCTAGATAACTTTTCTTACTAGAAGGTTGGCAAAATTGTCTAAATAACAAAATTGTATTGTTAAAGCCTACCCTTTTAAGAGAAATACTGGTGAGTTCTCTCAGAAGAAATTACTCTGTTGTATTTTGTGATACATATGTAGTCTGTGATGTAATAAAGTGGTATGGATAGTAAAAGAAAACTTTGAAAGTTACTATCTTTGCATGTTATTTTGAATTAGCGAGGTGGGATCTTAGCTCATATCTCTAAATGTTTTATGGAAACCTTTCTTCATGTACTTTGAGGTGTCTTAATTTTCAAAAAAATAATTAAATATTGTTTTAAGGATAACAAAAGATGCAATTCAAGTATTTAATACAATATATAAATCTTTAGCTTTTGAAATAAAACATTTTCAGTTTAGATATATTTACATCTAGAATAAATCTGGTTTTAAATTTCAGTGGCATGAGAAGTTCTATTATTTTTTATTACTGTAGCTTTATAGTATAGTCTGAAGTCAGGAAGCCTGATTCCTCTAACTCTGTTTTTCTTTCTCAAGATTGCTTTGGCTATTTGAGGTCTTTTGTATTTCCATACAGATTTTTAGAATTTTTGTTGTTATTTTTGTTCTAGATCTGCAAAAAATGCCATTGGTAAAAAGTTCTGTTATTTTTATCATATTTGTGAAATGAGGTTTTGGTTTTTTTTTTTGGCTAGTAAATCAGAAAAATTTAGTTTCTGAAGTACTTTACTTTGCCTTAATGCTCTAGTTTAAGAACATATTTTCATTAGTTTTCCCCTTACTAAAATCCCTTAAATAATTAGCAAGAAATTACTGTAGGAATCTTTGAGAATTTTCAATGCTGTCTGTATAGATTATTTAAAATGTTCGCGTAAGAAAGTTTGGGCAAAGCAAATGGCCTTACTTGAGTCGATAGTACTAAGCTCCAAGAAGTTTATGAACGCACAGAAAGCTTCAGATGCTGCGTTGCTCACCCGTCCTCAGAAGGACCCTGGGCGAGGGAGGTGGGGGGAGAGCAGGTGTCGGTCCCCTTGGGCCACCTGTGTTTTTCTCGCTCACCCAGCCACGTTCAGGAGTTAGGGGTTTTTTTCCCCTTCTTTTCAGTGTTTGCTGCTGCTGCTGCGTCGCTTCAGTTGTGTCCGACTCTGTGCGACCCCATGGACGGCAGCCCACCAGGCTCCCCCGTCCCTAGGATTCTCCAGGCAAGAACACTGGAGTGGGGTGCCATTGCCTTTCCATTTTCAGTGTTTACTAGTGGATTATTTGAGTCCTTTATTGCTTTTTCTCTCTACTGACATTTTGGCAGATTTTTTTTTTTCCCCTTCTTTTCATGACTACCAAAAGACAGCTCAATGCAAGAGAAATGAAATTCATGTTTACCAGTTTCTGGTATCAATTTCTAGGAATTCTGCCAAATCTTACCATTTAGAATTGCACAAGTGTGTTTCTGATTGGAAATCTGTAGAGGAACCCCCTCTGTTCATATCTATAACAATTGCTTTTTTTTTTTTTTTTTTTTGACTAGGCTCAATGATGGAAATAAAATTCAGATGCACAAATACAGTTACAGTTTCAGTTTAAATAGAATTTTTAGGGAGTTGCCTAGTGGTCTAGTGGTTAGGACTCTATGCTTTCACTGCAGAATACCTGGGTTCGGTCCCTGGTCAGGGAACTAAGATACTGCAAGCTACATGGTGTGGCCAAAAAAAAAAAAAAGGAATATTTTAGCAAAACTGTTAGTTCTAGTGTGATTTTTTTTTTTTTTTTTTTTTTAGTGTGATTTGTGTAAACACTAATGAAATGATTTATAGACAGAAGTAGGAAATGTTTCCCCAAGTGGCACCGTCGCCACTCTTCAGCAGTTGGAAACCTCAGAGGGAAACGCTGGTGGCATCACCACAAGGACATGAAGGACATGAAGGCTTTGCTTACAAACTTTGCATTTAACTGAAGTGGCCCTACCTAAATCTTACTTATATACCTTGCCATTTACTGTAAACTCATTTTTCGGATCCAGAAGAATGACTTAAGTTATATATTTGAATATTATCCAGTGAGAGGGGAAGAACATCGCTGGGCACCTGGTGGGTGCCCGTGTTGTTGGTGGGTGTCACTGCCTTTTTACAGATGAGTTAAGTACTGGAGAAGCTCTGCCCTGTAAGCTGCACGTGTTAGACGCCGTGTGCCAGGGCAGAGCCGAGTGCTGTAGTGCTCTATCTGCTTTATTCCTTGAGAAAACTAGAGTGGTACTTGGGTCTGCATCCTCCTTTTGCAGATGAAACAGTGGAAGCCTAGAGGTACAGTCGCTCATTGTGGGTCTTCAACCCACAGGGGTGGACCCAGCTTGGCTGGACCTGGGGGACCGCAGTGTGGAGCTCCTGACAGCCTGCGTGCAGCCTCCCGGGTGGGACGAGCCGCAGCCAGTAAACTCTGACCCGGCCTCCTGCAGTGGGGTAAATAGAGTGCTAGTGTAATGACCACGTCTGGGCAAGTCCAAGTAATTACATCTTCACGTGAACCTGATGCTTTGCATTATGAAGTTCTCATCTGGTCAACATAGTGTAAGTAACCATTTTGATGAATATTCCAAGATTGTTTCATTATTTGACATCTGTTTAGAATCAGGTAGATAAAATGTATAATGCATGGTGCAGTGACCGATCCTTCTTATTTGTCAAAGAATGTGCGTTAGTAACCTCCATGTTTACAGTTTTTTCATTGGTGACTTTTTTTGAAGGGTGGGTGTTGTTTGAAGACAGTTCTGTGGGAAGCAAGGGGTATGTAAGGGAAAAACAAATTGCACATTTCTCACACAGGTATGAGCCCCTTGTGGTAATCCTGGTATTTATAATCTCTGACACACTGCTGCTCTATAAATGTTTCTGAAATTAATGTGCTCATTCTCACCAACTTAGAATTTTCCATTCTTCTTTTAAGAGTCGGCACATACTCTGCTCCTTTATTTGGGGCCTGTGAACCAAAACCAAGGGTTAGAAGAACCTAAGCTTTCCTGTCTGTGGGCTCTCTGTGCCTGGAATCTCCCTTCTGCCTCCATTGTCTATACTGAGAGTCCCGTAGCTTGGATTCTGCTGTGAAGCATGGTGCTTGTGTCTACTGGTGACCAAAGCACCGTGTGACTGTCTTTGCTGGCCTGAAGGAAGGGCTTACGGTTGTACACATTATATATATTTAGTGGCTTGTGTGTCTTCTCATGAGAATTTAAGCACCATGAAGGCAGAAACTTGGTTTTTCACACTGTTGGGTCACCAGTGCCCAGCACAATATTTATTGAGAAGAACTGAAACTTGTTAATGGTTGTGTGTGTCTGTTAGTCACTCAGTTGTGTCCCACTCTTTGCGACCCCATGGACTATACCTTGCCAGGCTTCTCTCTGCATGGAATTCTCCAGTCAAGAATGCTGGCGTGGGTTGCCATTCAGTTCTCCAGGGGATCTTCCCATCCTAGGGATCCAACCTGGGTCTTCCACATTGCAGGCGTATTCTTCACCACTGAGCCACCTGGGTTGGAGGACAGCTATTACATCAGCCAGTCATCTGTGGCTTTGCTTGCCTTGGTGAAGGACCTCCCTTTAAAACCATGTAAAACGCGATACTAGGGAAGAATTGGATTATCTTTGTTTTCACTTCTGTCTGCTTTATTTTAGATTACTGCTATCATCATACTTGGACTAGGGAAAACATACTGCTGTTCCCCTTTATGTTTTTGAAGTGTTCTTTTATAGAAACTGATCCTGTATTAATTGATCTTGTGTTCATTAGGAGGCATCCTAAATTCTGCAGGCACAGAAGACTACTCAAGGTGACACAGAATGAGTGGGGTTTATAAAAGCTCCTTGATTAGTGGTCCAGAAGCTCTAGTGTGTCTTTTACTAATCAGCTGGATTCATTGGCTGCCGTACAAGAGTTTTACATTATGCCCTGAAACCATTTTTAAAAACCCATTTCCTGTTGCTGCCTGCCAGTTATATAGTATGCCAGCTTTTCCTTGCCATGACAAGTCCCTTACCTTTCTGTCATTTGGCGTGTAAACATTTGGATAGCAGAGAGTAGTTTGTTCTGCTTCATCGAGTTCCCCCTTAGTCCCGCTGTACCGTGGGGGGAAACACACACTTGCAGAGTCCAGGGAGCTCCAGGTTGTTGGCAGTGGTTCTCAGGGTCGTCCCAGGTCAGAAGTGCAGAGGCTCCAGCCTGATTTCTGACCCACTGACTCTGGCTCTGGGGGCAGGGCCGGCTGTCAGTTCCAGCTTGCTGTGCTCTCGGTGCATGCTGTTTGTGAACCACTGCCTTAGAGGGCTTAAGAGAAACACAAGTTGTAGCAGGCAAACATAAGCCATAAATGGGAGAGGTATGTATAAGTATGGTCTCTTTGACCTCTTTAGATTTGCTAACAAGGTTGTTTTCCGAACAGTACTCTTAAATATGTTTTTGGAGTCTTGAGAAGACCTCACAATTCCTTTTGTGTAGAGATTTTGAAGGTTTTCTGCTGAGCCCACTCAGTTCTTTTGAATCCTGGTGTGGATTTTAAATGAACAATCTCATGTTGCAGTAGCAGTTTGTATGGCTCCTGGACTTGTGCCTTTTGGCAAATAGCAGGGGAGTGTGTGCATGCTTGCAAATAGCAGGGGAGTGTGTGCATGCTTGCAAATAGCAGGGGAGTGTGTGCATGTGAGTGTGAAGGCTCACATTCCTCGGTGGTTTTGTTTTGGTGCTGAAGAATTGGCTAGCTTTTGCTAGAATCAGGGTGATTGCCAGGTCTTGGGGTGACTGATGAAGTGGTATTGTGTGAATTGATTCTATGCCTAGCATTACATTTGTACCTGAATTTCATAAATTTGGTTTTGCCTCTCTTTTTTCTTGAGAGGCAGCCTGAGTAAAAGTTAGTGTACCACAGTGGGATCGACCCTGGGCCTTGTGCAGAGTTAGATGCATGTGTTGGTAAATAGCATATTGTCAGCCTGGGAACAAGGATTCTGTGTTGTCTTTTCTCGTGCTACGCGGTCGGTCAGTCATTGTGTAATGATGGAAGGAGGGTACCTCCTGCTGGGGTCCTGGGAGGAGTCAGTCACCCAAACTAAACCGAGTAGCTCTGTTGTGGGGGCTTTGTGGGAAGGGGGTCTGTAACTGTGAAAGTTGTTACAGAGGTAGAGAAGCACTTATCAAAGGCGATGGAATTAAATGTAGTCTCAGAACACTGAGGAGGTTGTTTGCATGTGAGTTCTGCCCCCTCCCCGATCTTTCAGTCAGCTGTGCAGCTCCATGAAGGCAAAAATAATAGAAATGAGCTGCTGGAGAGAGCTCTTTGGAACAATCTCTGTCTCCTTAAAATTGGCCAAGTGAAATTAAAGTTCTCGTTAGTAGTCTCCCGTTAATGTGACTCTGGTTAAATGTACAGCTGCCCCCTCCTGGGTGTCCGAGGGGTTGGGACCAGGACCTTCCTCGGATACCAGGTTCCCTGGGTGCTCGCGCCCCTTACATACAACTGTGCACACCGTCCTGTGTGCTTTATAAACGTCTCTAGCTGCCTTACAGTACCTGGCACAGTGGAATGCTGCGTAAATCGCTGCCAGTGCGGCAAGTTCAAGTTTCCCTGTTTGGACCTTTCTGGGCTTTTCCCCAGTGTTTTCAGCCTCACATGGAGGACCTGAGGTTGTGGAGGGCCGACTGCCCTTGGCATGACTGGCTGAGAGCAGCTTCTCAGTGGGTGTCTGTGGATGTCCCTCCTGGGCCCCTGAGCAGCCTCCCCTGTGAGGACAGCATGGGCTCCTGCCGGCTCCCCTGCTCGCCTCTCCTGGTGGCTTCTGCAGTATTACCGCCTTTTCCTGGTTATAATGAGGTTACACATCTTTCTATACATTTACCGGCCATTTGGATTCACTGTTTTGTGAAGTGCCTGTATTTTTATATTAGTTTTAAAAAATTTATTCATGGACTTTTTTATATGTTCAGGACACAGGTCCTTTGTTGGTTATATATTTTTCCACTTTCTCTCCCCACTTTGTCGTGCAGTTTCACTGACACGTTGGGTTTTCTTTTTTTTTTTTTCTTTTTGTCTTTTGAATGAAAAGAAGTTCTTTTTACTTTTATTTTTTGGCTGCACCACATGACTTTGTGGAACCTTAGTTCCCCGACCGGGACTTGAACCCCGGCCTTTGGCATTGAAATCACAGAGTCCTAACTACTGGACTGCTGGGAAAGTCCTCAGACATTCTTAAGTTTATTACTGGGAATTATACTTAATTCCCGGTGATCAAGTTAAAATGTGAGTTTTCAATTTTATTTTAAAAACTTTGTGGAAGTTTTCAGACATATGCAAAAACAATGTTGTAATGAACTCTCCATATTCATTACCATGTTTAACGATGGTCTTCATTAAGATTGTTAACTCAATCGGTGGTACTGGTTTACATTTAAAAGACATGAAGGAACTTGCTTTGAACATATATGCTTATGTTGGCCAGATATCATGGCTCTTGCTGAAATGTGACATAACCTTTTATGACACATTTCTTTCGGGACAAGAAGGGATCAAGTGTCACTGTACAGCTTTTTAAAGTTGGTGATGCTCAGAGGCATCTAATAGTCCTAACCAGCTGGGTGTTAAGCAAGGCCGTGGATCTCTCCACAGCCTCAGAACCTGGAGTGGAAAGCCCTTCCTTCTTTCTTCCCTCCCTCCCTTTCTTTCTTTCTGTTTTTCTTGTACTTGAGTCAAAATAAACGTCTCTTGCTTTGCAGTGTTCGTTTAATGCTCCTGATAGCGGTATGTCTTTTTTTTTTTTTTTTTTTTAAACTTAGTCATTAGGATGGAGAAGCAGCATGAAGCTTTAATAGAACAAAACTCATCAGAGAAATGCGCTTAGTATGTTAGTCCTTTTCAGGAGATGATTTTGTTAAACATTGAAGAGATACAGAAGAACATGTGTGAGATGTGAGTAAGTTGTAGATCAAGAGTGCTCTGACCTCCCAGAGAAGGTGCCCGAGGCCACAGAGGTGCCGGCCAGCTCCGGTGGAAGAGGCGAAGGCAGGGAACATGTAGGCTCTGAGGGCACCCAGGGCTTCTGTCTGTGCCCAGGACTCGGCCCTGCTGTTGTGGTGTGGAAGCAGTCATGAACTCGAGGCAAAGGGGTGAATTGTCTGTGTTCCAATACAGCTTTATTTCTGGACCCTGAAATTTGAATTTCATGTAATTTCACATGCAACAAAATGTTATTACTCTTTTTTTAAAATTTAAGTTTACTTTTGGCTGTGCTGGGTTTTTGTTGCTGTGCAGGTTTTTCTGTTGTAGAGCGTGGGCTCTAGAGAACAGGCTCAGTGGTGTGACTCCTGGGCTCTAGGGTGCAGGCTCAGTGGTATGTCTTCCGGGCTCTAGAGAACAGGCTCAGTGGTGTGACTCCCGGGCTCTAGAGAACAGGCTCAGTGGTGTGACTCCCGGGCTCTAGAGAGCAGGCTCAGTGGTATGTCTCCCGGGCTCTAGAGAGCAGGCTCAGTGGTGTGACTCCCGGGCTCTAGAGAACAGGTTCTGTGGTGTGACTCCCGGGCTCTAGAGAACAGGCTCAGTGGTGTGACTCCCGGGCTCTAGAGAACAGGCTCAGTGGTGTGACTCCCGGGCTCTAGAGAACAGGCTCAGTGGTGTGACTCCCGGGCTCTAGAGAACAGGCTCTGTGGCGTGACTCCCGGGCTCTAGAGAACAGGCTCAGTGGTGTGACTTCCAGGCTCTAGAGAACAGGCTCAGTAGTGTGACTCCCGGGCTCTAGAGAACAGGTTCTGTGGTGTGACTCCCAGGTTCTAGAGAACAGGCTCAGTGGTGTGACTCCCAGGCTCTAGAGAACAGGTTCTGTGGTGTGACTCCTGGGCTCTAGAGAACAGGTTCAGTGGTTATCACTCCTGGGCTTAGTTGCTCTGAAGTATGTGGGATCTTCCTGAATCAGGGATTGAACCCCTGTCTCCTGCATTGGCAGGCGGATTCTTTACCACTTAGCTACTACGGAAGCCCATTATAATTTTAGTAATTTATTTAATCATATGCAGTTAAAAACCGTTCTTAACTCATGGGCCGTACAAAAACAAACGATGCAGCCACCCTGGTTTAGAGAAGAAAGCTCACCTGGCAGCTGTGGGCCAGCTGCAACAATGGAGAATCCCCTCCCGCCCTGAGCCCACCTGTTCCCTACCACGGCCCCCTCTTACTTTGTAAGCCTGTGTAGCCATCTTCCTTCAGCCCCCTGAGCTACCACCTCCTTCTTCAAGCCCTGATACCACTGTTATTTTACTCACTTTTATTTTCTTTGTCACTTGACTGTGACAGAAAATCTGAGAGCAAAATGTTCACTACTGTATCCCCAACATTTAAAACAGCGGCCACTGAATGAATATTGCATTGATCATTTCTTTGTGTCAGTTTTGTTTGTGTTGAACTCTCTACTAGGGAATCACACTGCATTTGTTTTTCTGCGACTGGCCTTCTTTCCGCTCAGCACTGTGGTTAATACCTGTTGGAGGGCTGTCCGTGGTCAGTGTTGGTTCACTTTCTCTGTTGTGTAATGTGGTCTCCAGTTGATGGGCATTTGGATTGTTTCCAGCCTCTGCTGCCCACGTGCGTGGATGTCTCGCCTGCCCACGTGGGGTGCGATGCCGGTTCTGGCTGGCCAGCCTTCAGCTTGCCTGCTTCCTGCCAGATTGCTCTCAGGGTACCCTGCCAACTCGCATCCCACTGATGCAGGGAGGTGACTCCTGGCTGCTCTGCATTCTTGCCAGTGTGCTGTAGTTGATTCTGTCTTCTTCAGTTTTGCCATTCTGGTAGTTATGTAATAGTATCTGTTTGTGGCTTTACATTGAATTTCTCTTTGTACTAATTAGGTTAATAATCTTTTAATATATTGGTTATATTTCTTTCTTATGAAGAGAAGACATTGGCCTGATTTTCTTCTTACGTTTTTCTTATTGACTAGTAGCTGTTTTATATCTGTGGATTACTGTCCTTTGTCACTGTAAGCTGTGAATATATTTTTCCAGTTTGTGTTTTATCCTTTTGAGATGTCTTGGAACTAAGGTTCTTAATTTTAACATCGTTGACTCTATCAGTCTTTTTCTTTATGATTAGCTTTTTTGTCTTATTTAAAGAATCTTTCTTTACTGAAGGGTTACAGTGTGATATGAGATATTTTTATTATTTATTCATAAAGCATGTATTGTTCCATTCAGTAAATATGTTTGATATTTAGGTGTTTTTTCTTTTTTTTTTTTTTGCCATGCCACATGTCTTGTGGGATGTTAGCTCCTCCACCAAGGATGCAGCCTAGGCCCTTGGCAGTGAAAGTGCCAAGTCCTAGCTACTGGACCACCAGGAAAGTCCCTGTGTTTTCTGACTTCCATAAAGATTCCTTTGATAACTCATAATTTATTTTAGTGTTTGATAAATTCCAAATGAATGAATATTCTTTGATGTCCCTTGCTTGATTTATTTCTAAAATGGGACTGTAGTAAGAAAATGTGTTCTGTATGGAACCATGTCTTTGAAATTAATGTTATCTTTAATAGATCCATGTGTGCGCTCAGTTGCTTCAATCATGCTCTCGGTGACCCCGTGGATTGTAGCCCCCAGGCCCCTCTGTCCATGGGATTCTCCAGGCAAGAACACTTGCGTGGTTGCCATGCCCTCCTCCAGGGGGGTCTTCCCTACCCAGGGATCGAAACCTCTGTCTCCTGTCTCCCACTCAGGCCACCTGGGAAGCCCAAAATCCTAGTTCAGTTTGGCTGTATCTTGACCCTAACTCTCAAAGTTCTGGACACCTAGGTACATCTCACTTCTGCCTCTGGGAACACTTGTTTTATTTCCAGCCTGAAGTCGAGGTGTTAGTGCACGGTAGCAGCTCTTGGACTCTGAAGCTTGAGGACAGGTGACTGCCTCAACTGCCAGTTTGTTTCAGCTTAGCCGAGCGGCGGGGGGTTCACGCTGTGCCCGCAGCTGCTTCCTTTCAGTGGCGTTTGTTAATTAAGCTGTTTAATTTTACCTTCTCAAGACTGAAAAAAAGAAAAGGAAGAAAATTTTAGTTTGTGGTTATAGCAGGGTCTTTTAGCCAAGTGCTTTGGGTATTCATTTCATTTTTGTTTACAAAAAGTAGCATTGACTTAAAATATCAAAATTAAATAATAGGTCAGAAGTTACATTTTATTCCTCCCCTAACGTCTCAGGTATTGCCAGCTGAGAGGTTTAGGCATCATGGTTTGTGTAGAGAGGCAGCTCTTTTAGCAGGAGTCTCTCATCTGGGAAGCAGAAGGCCTGGGTTCAAATGTTACCCCTATGCCTTTTGTCCTATGACTTTTGACAAGTTGTTTAGTTTCTCAGAGTCTCAGTTTCAGATAGCCCTTATCTATAAAGTCTAGTGTCTATAATTTCTGCCTTTGCGGGTATGTGTGCAGCTACTTTGTAAAGTGAGGCAAATGTCAAGTGCCAGTATCAGGGTCTTTTTCAGACTTACATAGTGCTGGATTACTATAGGCCTAGCCTTTCCATTCACATGTTTCCCTGGCTGCTGCTTGAACGGGTCAGGTGAACTCATTCGTTTGTTTAGCATTTGTGAATCCCTACCTGTGCCTCATGCAGCACTGAGCCCTGGTGATGCAGGCGGGCGGCATGGGGCGGGCTCAGGTCAGCGACGGGCACGGCCGGTGCTTGGAGGGCCGAGGATGCGGCCCCAGTGCGGGTGAGGCTCCGGTGTCGGCAGACTTCTCTGTTCAAGGCCAGGCAGTGGACGCCTCAGGCTTTGCAGGCCACAGATGGCCTGCCACATATTTCTTGAATTTTCCTCTTACAAAGGTAAAAAATACATTCTTAGCGCAGGGACCTTACAAAACCTGGCTGTGGACCAGATGCATTGGCCTCTGCAGGTGTCTGAAAGGATCTGTAGGAGTTCAGTGGAAAGTGGGAAGCAGGAGCGCCCTGTGCAGAGGCGTGGAGGTGTGAGGGCCGCAGGGGTGGAGTGGGCTGTTCCTGTCAGATCTGGAGCTCAGCACGGGCTGGGGAGGAGGGCGGTGAGCTTGGTGTGGAAGGCAGGATGTTTGCACTTGCTTCTGATCCAGAGCAGATGTGTGGGGCGGGAGGAGGCTGGGACGGGATGAGCGCTGTGGCCCTACAGAGATGTGCTCTGGAGGGGAGGCAGGAAGCAGGCGCCTGTCACTCAGGAAATGGCTGCCCGGCTGGCTCGCTTGGAGGGGAACCGGCGGAGCGCAGGGTTCAGTTTCAGTCTGCGCTCCTTTGATCATATAATGATGTGGTACAAATAAGTGAGGAAAGCCTCGATCAAGGGTGCAGCTGAGTAGCTGGAGAGAAAGGGGTGATTTGAAGCCATTTTCTGAGTTAATCTCTGGGTCCCGACGAGGCGCATGGCGTGGCTGGGTGGCAAGAGGGGTCCCAGGTAACTCTCCTGAGGTGACCCGCTCATGAAGCCCTGTTTGCTCTGAAATACGAGCAGCCACGGTAGCTTTGAGGAGGAAACATTCTTTCCTGGGTCCATGAGCCCCAGAAATTAAGTTGTAAGCAGAATTGTGTGTTTTTCCCTGCGGAGAGAACTTCAGGGCTCTTGGATTACTAAGGAGGAGCCCAGCACCCAGGGGAGCCACTCCTTAATAGATTGTATGCATCTGGGGCTCTGCAAAGGTTTAGGCTAATCATCCGAATCATGGTTTTACTTTCCATGTAATACATCGCCAACTGCCAGGTAAACCCCAAATGCATGCAGTCCCATTAGACTCCATTTAGAGCCATCTCAACTGGCTGTTAGAATGTTCCCCCATCTCTCCTCTCCTCCAGAGACGGACAGCAAGACACGTATTTGGTACATAGGAGGCTGACCAGGTGTGTGGGACTCTGACAGGCACAGAATGTTTTCAGCACGCTGTTGTAAGGTAGGCAGAGCTGAAGTTTACAGTTAGGCTTCTCTTCATAGTTACATGCCTGTGAGAGGTGGGCACGTGTCCCTTCTAAGTAGGATTTGCCATTACCAAAATTGAGGGTAGTTTCTACCTAGGAAAGTGTGACCTCAGGCCCAGCTAAACTGAGGCAGCCTCATCAGGCAGGAGGTGCCGGGGTGCAGAGGTGACTTCCTGGGAGCTGTGCGTGGCCCTGGCCTTTCCTCTGGCAAAGTTCACCCTTTACTGTGTGAAGCCTGATTATCGTTAGACAAGTTAATTATTTCTGTCATGACTAGGGAGTTCAAGAAATTACTGCTTTTAGGGATACGATATATGTTGCAACCACATGTGGTATAATTTACTACAAAACTAAAAAATCAGAATTTCTACTCCTAAGTAAAGATGTCTCCAGAAGTGTGTCACACTTGACACCTGTCCTAATGTTTTCCTTTGGAACTTGAATAAAGATCAGGAGTCATGCTGGGAGATAGCTCATTTTTAGAATCAGAATTTTAAAATATTTTGACAGGTTGTAATGAAGTGCTAAAATCAATAAGGTAAAATTAAAATTTATTAGGAATAAATGTAAAATGGTAGACTTAAATCAAAAAGAAAATCAACGGAGAAAGTTGAGGGTGGGTGAAATATGTCCTAACTGTTCCTGTGTGCAGAAGACGGGGTGGTGGGGGGTGTTGGTTGACTAAAACCGGGATTGTCAAGCTTTTATGTGAATGGGCACGTGAGAAATAGTTTAGGTTTTCCAGACTAATAGACAAAATCAAGGATATTATGTAAATACTTCTATAACAAGAGAGAACACAGAATTTTTTTCTTGGACAGAATCCAAATTATAACTGAGCATGATTTTTTATGATATTGGTCCCCTGATGAGAGAATGGGATTCTCTTTCGGGGGAAGAAGTGGGGGGGGGGTAACACTTTTTTTAATTGAGCTTTAAAGCTAGCGCTGCCTGTCATCAGAGTCAGTCACACATGTTCGTCTCTTAATGCTGATCTAACAAGGAGGTATTTCATCTTTGAAAATGTCTTTATGCCGATCGGTGCTCTCAGATCCTGATACCGTGCAGGAGTATATCATTTTAATTGAGCATATTCATTGCTTGGAAGGCATTTATAGAACTCTCTTAGATTCTTTTTGATATTTGCCTTTTAGCGTGTCGTTGTGTTGCAGATTAATCACTTCCGGTTGATGGTTGGAAGGGGGGCCTCAACTGCATAGTTAAATGGATTTTGAAAGATGTAAATTTTCATTATACTTGCATCAAGGTTCAAAAAATGCTGCTGGAACTGTAGCTTAAACTCAGAAAATATATCTGCTGTGAATTTGTGTGGGATTGGAAATCTCACTTCTCATAACTTTTGGTAGCTTGGGGAGTGTGTAAAGAAGCGTGGTGTTCCTTGTGATTCAGATGTTGGCTGTCATTGAAATGACTTTACTGCAGTAGAAGGGCCTCATATAAGCAGCCTTGGAATTTTAGGTTGGATTCATTACGAAATGTTATCAAGTCTTTTGTGCATGCTAAAATAGCTTCAGTCATGTCCAACTCTGCGGCCCCATGGCCTATAGCCTGCCAGGCTTCTCTCTCCATGGGATTCTCCAGGCAAGAATACTGGAGTGGGTTGCCGTGCCCTCCTCCAGGGGATCTTCCTAATGCAGACATAACCTGTCTCTTAGGTTTCCTGCATTAGCAGGTGAGTTCTTTACCACTAGCGCCACCTGGGAAGCCCTTAGCCAGTCTTTAGTTAAAGCTAATTTCATTGACTACAGTGTTCAGTAATAGTAGTAGTCGACGGAGGGTCTCTTTCAGAGCAATTTCAGTCATGCTTCTGAGGTCAACAAGTCACAAGAAAACCTACCCCAAACTGCTAAACTGCTGTGTGGAAGGACAAGTCAGACTATTTCAGTGAACTTTGCTGTTGATGCTTCTGGTTCAGCAACACACAAGAGATTAGAAAACTTTGCACAGAGTACCTGCAGATGAAGAACCCAGTAAATAACTGTAGTTGAAATAACCATGTATAAATGCTTTAAACATCTTAACGTTTTCACGATCTTTGTAAATTTGTGCAGCCAGCCCTTTTCCTGCTTCCCATGTACTTTCAGTCAGCATTTGTATTCTGCTTCAGGTAATACTAAATTTAGTGTTTTGTCCAGTTCTTTGAAAATATTCTCCCCTGTAGTCCACATACATTGTTCTTGGAAGCCAGTTCCTCAGGACCATTGACTCCTTGAGTAACATCTGTTGACAAGCAGCCAAGGAAAGCCTCCAGAGTCGTTTGCCTTATTCTGTGACTGACTTTTGATGCTGTTTCCTGCACCCTCAACTCTGAGCATCTGTTCTTACTGATAGTCCTGAGCAGGTTTTTTCTCAACACATTTCTTTGGCCGTGTGAACATCGGTGTAAACCGAGGAGCCATCTAGGATTGTGAGCAGAGGCGTGGTGTGTCTGACTGAGATGCTGAGTCACCTGCTGTGTTGAGAACAAGCGCTGGGGTGGCTGGGGCAGGCGCAGGGGTCCTCTGTTCCGCGGCTGTTCCTGCTCGGGTGAGTGATGACGGCAGCTCAGGTCGGCATGGTGCTGGTGGCCATGGCGCCAGGGGCAGTTTCTGGGCATGTTCTGCAGGAAAAGCCGACAAGATTGGGTGGGGAGTGTGGGAGGAAGGGTCGGGGTGGTGTCCACTGTTTGTGGCCTTGGCCGTTGGAAGGCGGGGCTCATAAACGTGGAGGACTGCACAGGAGGTTCGTGAGGGAAGATCAGGCCTGAGCTCTGTTGGGCATTTTGAGCAGTTCCCTTGGGCAACCTTTCGCTTCTTTAAGCAGGCTTGCAGCTGGTCCCAGATCCAGTATATCTGTCAGGGTTTGGTCAGGAACGCAGAAGCCACTCTAGATGTTTTTTCAACATAGGAATTAGAATCCATCACTTCTGTTGGAAGGGCTGGCAGGGTCGAAGGTCAGGGAAGCAGCCCTCACACTGAGTGCGTCCCCGGGTTCCTCTGGGCTCAGCGGTGATATGGACAGTTGGTGCTGCCGCCGCTGAACTCAGTGTGTTGAAGCAGGTGGTTCCTGGGGTCTCTCTCTGGGGCAGCTGAAATTATCCTTGGAACGTACCTGAGGTCTTGGCTGCCACATCAACCTGCAGCTATGCTCCTGCCCACAGCTGCCTCTGGGGAGTACTTTTCTCCTTCATCTTATCAGTCTTGCAAGAGTTTCCTCCAGCCCTGAATTGGGGCAGGAAGCAGTTCTGGCTTCTCTGTGGTGCTGGGATGCAGGGTGACAGCAGTCAGTCCAGGACGACAGCCAGGCAGCGGGTCTGAGCGAGAAACACACATTGTAGAGCTGTTGGCAGGAGACAGCACTTCCGTTCAGCTCGCCTGGGAGGTAAGCTCGGCCAGGAGGAGAAAGGACAGCGCCTTGGGGGCTCTAGAATGGACTGGTTAGAGTGAGCAGGAGCCATCTGAGCACTGAGAAGAAAGTGGGGCAGTCTGTTGGTGGTGTTGTGAGTGCTGGTTTTTCAGAACTTAGTAACTTCCCCTCTTTTTTCCTGTTACTGTGTTCACTTAGTGCTTAGTACAGATGGATGGCAAACCCTGTGTTCAGCCCTGGCGCAGATGCCCGAGACACGGCATGCCCACCTGTGAGCAGCGCCACCATGCAGTATTAGAGTATTTTTGGCTAGAAAATTAGTTTGAAGCGTAAAGAAGCTTTTGTTTGCCCAGATGATTTTCATAATATATTCACATTCTTTATATATTTTTGGTTTTTAGAAAGTTGGTTCTGACCCTTTTTTTTTTTTTAAGAATACAGGTTCCAGCTTGCCTAAGTATGAAACTGTTGGTAGACTGAGCTTAGAAGAAGGGTGATGCACATGAAGAGACTGTGTGTTTTGGACATTGGAGACCTTCACAGTTAACTCACATTATTGCAGTGTTGTGGGTTAAGAAACGGTGGGTTTGGGCCTTATTTAACACTTAGCATCAAAAAGACCAATTCTCCTCCAGGGGTGCAGCCTATATGCTCGATTCGAGCCAACTAGAATTTGTCAGTGTTGTGTTGAATGTTACTGAGCTTTAGGAAGAATTTTTCTGTCGTGGTTGCTTTGGAAAGCCCAGATCTTGTTCATTGTTTTAACAGTAAATTATCTGGTTACTTTGGGAAAGCAGAATAGCACCCTCAATTTTAAGAGTGCTGGTAAGCTAGTTTTGAGCTTCACTTGTGGCTCAAACGGTAAAGAACCTGCCTGAAGTGTAGGAGACCCAGGTTTGATCCCTGGGTCGGGAAGATCCCCTGGAGAAGGGAATGGCAACCCATTCCTGTGTTCTTGCCTGGAGAATCCCACGGACAGAGGAACCTGGTGGGCTACAGTCCATGGGGTCGCAAAAAGTCAGACGCGACTGAGTGACTAACACTTTCAAGCTAGCTAACACTTGAATCCTGATTGCTCCCTTGCTTGCTGTGTGACCTGGAGAATTTAATTTCGTTAAGACTTAGCTTTCTTATGTGTAAAATGGGAACACTGATAGTAACCAGTTAGGACTGTGAGGAGCTGGTACTTGCAAAATGCTCAGGAGAAAGGCTGAAACTGTATGATGATCAGGCTTGATTCTGAGGCTTAGTGAGAGGTGGGTTTCAGAAAGCTGGCCAGGTTGGATTGTGCGTTGAAATGAGAACAAGATGAGCAGGGTGGTAGAAGGAAATATTTTACCTGTTATTGAAACATAGGTTTAGAGTGTGTGACTGGTGGAAAGTTTTAGTTCACATTGTTAGAAAGGGAAAGGGGTTCAGAGTAGCCCGGGTGTCTATTTATACCCATCTTAAAACACCTGTTCGTGCCAGAAAGGTGTAGCTTATCCACCTTACAGCCATCTTCAGGGACCTGGTAGTATATTTTATTACATAATGAGGCAAGTTTAGTTTCTCTCTGTCTGTCTGGAGCAAAAGGTTTTACTTATGCATTTTAATTATACAGCTTGGGAAATGTTTGATTTTCTGCTTTTTTTGAACTAGTTCAATTTTTATGCTTATATTTTATCAGTTTTGTATGTTTGCTAAGATGCAGAGCTTCATATTCTTAATAAAGATAGATTAGCTCATGGGATAAATAGGAGTGCTGGCACACAGCAGGCCCTGAGTCACCCACTGCTAACATGGCAAGCGAGCAGCCCTCCTGTTGATAAAATGGAATGTTGTTACCTACTTGAATTCTCCTTACAATGAAGCATAGAGCAGTTGTAAAGCACTCAAAAGTCAGTGCATCCATTCATTTATTCATGCATTGTCACTCAGGCATCAAGCATATGTTTATTGATTAAGTGCTCTAGGTATTGATACAGTGTATATTATCGGGGTATACAGTGGGGAACAAAAACCAAACCCGGGATGTAACTGGGATGTTTTGCCTTTCACAGCAAGGAGAAGAAAGACAGTTGCAAGAGACTTGCATTTTAATGAATGATGTTTTCAGGTTTGTATTCCTTTAATAGAAAAGAAGCACGCCCGCCCCCCCCCCCCCCCTTGCAAAAAAAAAACCAGAGAGCTTCTAAAGAGCACATGGTTTTTCTTACCTCTTGCAACCAACTGGAGTCAGAACTTCACTCTGGCTTTATTTAATAGTGTGTAGGTCCTGAGGCTGCAGAGTTGAAGGAGGCTCTCTTGCTCCTAGAATCTCGTGTTTGAGTGGAGGGAGGGGCCGACACGTGGGGTCGGATTTGACATCCACACTAGTGGGTGAACCCTCGTGGCTCAGATGGTAAAGGGTCTGCCCGGGTTCAATGCCTGGGTCAGGAAGATCCCCTGGAGAAGGGAATGGCAACCCACTCCAGTATCCTTGCCTGGACAATTCCATGGACAGAGGAGCCTGGCAGGCTACAGTCCATGGGGTCACAGAGAAATCAGACACGACTGAGTGACTAACACGTGTGTGGACGTGCGCGCGCGCGTGCACACACACACATGTGTTAAACCAGAAGCTACACCCCAAGGGTGCTTGGGCGCAGAACCGTGTCTCTGCTGTTCACTGATGTGTGCTCCAGTGCCTGGTGCTGTGCACGGCAAGTGTCAGCGACTCCAGAGGCCCCTCTGGTGAGTGACAGGACTGGGGGAGCGCAGGAGAGGGGCGTGGCCCCGTCCAGACACCCTCCTGTTCAGTGCAGGCAGGAAGGCCCCGGCGGAGGGACTGCCAGTGGCACAGAGGTGTGAGGGAGGGTGCACGTGCTCTGTAAACTGAAGTAGCTTAACTTTGCCCGAATGTAGTCTTCAGAGACACCGATGAAAGATGTTAGATTCTGGAGAGTTAGACTGGGCTTGATCCAGAAGGGCCTCAGGCCCTAACATACAGGAAGCACGTTCCCACTTCACGTCGACACTTCATACTACACGGCGCACACCGTGTCAGAAAAGCTCCACTGTGTCTTGGGGTCCCATTCTGTTAGTGGTAGCTGGAGTACTGAAATTCTGTGAGCCACTGGTGAACTTTTCGTCTTTGGGGGAAGATGAGGATATAGGATAAAAAATTGTTTTCTCAGGAATAAAAATAGTCTAAACTCTTGAAGGACAGGAGTCTTCTATTTCTATGTCTTGACTTCTAGTTCCCTGGAAGAATGCCAGGTGTGTTGAGTAGATTCTCAGTATGTGAATAAACGAAAAACACCCTTGGCTCTTGCGTGCACTGTTGTAGCAAGCGTTGTGGTGGGTTCTGGAAGGTGACTGCTGAGAGATGGCCTTTGGCAGGGTCTCCAGGTGAGCGAGGGGCAGAGGAGAGTGGGTCACTGATGACAGGACTGGGGTGAGTGCTGTGGACAGACCACAGGGAGTGCGAGGGATCGTCGCCTCCCTTGGAGCACTCAGTCCCCGGGTTCTTAGTTCTCTTTATACCTGCTGCTTATTTCCACATCCTCTGTGGTAGCCTTTTAGTAAATCTTCCACAGGGTCAGGCACACGGACTCTTCACGTCCTCTTTCTGGGCTCGGCTTCGTGGAGGTCTCTGTTCTCCTGTGTTCTCAGCTGGCTCTTCTCATGCCTTCCCTGCAGCGTTGCCCCGGTCATTCTTTGCTCTTGCCCTTCGGCTTCTCTCCAGGGTTGGGTTTCATGTTTGGGGTACCCTTTGTCTTTGTCTTCCTTGACTGACTGCTTTGTCTTGGTCGACCACTGTGTCCAAAGGTGAACCACTTGAGAAGGATGATCGGGGTCTTGGGTGGGTCCAGGCCGCCTCCCACGTTCCCTCCTCCTGAGCCTCTCTGCTCTGTCCTCCTCTCCTGGCCCACAGGTCCTGTTCTGGAAGCTCCTTTCACCATCAGGTCCTTGCAGAAGCTCCTGTTCTCCTGTGACTGCCTCCTACTTCGTTATGCTTACATTTCGGGGGAGGACCTTCTCCAGTGGCCTTCTGAGGTAGGACGCTGGGGGCAGAAGGTTAGGGAGTGAGCGTGATTGAGGAGGGTGATTAAGGTGTGGCTGGTGTGGAGTTGTTGGCATCGCTCTGATCCATTGCTTCCTGTGCTCCATGTTACTGGTTTTCAGTTCAGAAGCTTATTCTAATTTCTTATTCAATGTAACTTTTTCCCCTCCCATCTTTAGAAGCTTGTAGGAATTTAAAAATTCGTCCAGCTCTTTTAAAATGCCATGAAGTGTGGGTTTCTTTTCATCTACTGTTCTGCTTATTCAGTGGGGACCTTCATTCTGGTAACTTTCATTCCTCAGTTCTGGGAAAATTTTTTCAAGTGATTGTGCTGATGTTTTTCTCCTTTCTGTTTCCTTGTTCTTTTTTTCCAGAAGTCTTGTCATCCACGAAACTGTCTTGGCTGTCGTATTTTTCTTATTCTTTCTCTCCAGTATACTTCTCTCCCACCGTCCTTCCCTTTCTTCCTTTATTTTTTTATCCTGCTCTTAGGGTGATGTCTTGAATTTAACTTAACCTTCTTTTTAGTTTTTTGCTTCTGTGTTCAGGTTCTTGAATATTCATGAGCATCCTATTTTTGTTAATTGATTGCAGCATCTTCTTACCTCTAGGTTTTTGATTGTAGAGTTTCTGTTTCTCTCAAGTATTTCCTTACCTCCCAATCCTCCAGAATCCTTTCCTTCTGTCTGCCATGGGGAGGGCCTTTTGACTTTTACATCAGGGTATTAGGGGTGGACGATTTGTTGGGGGATCTCCAGTGTATTTTCAGGTCTTTCTTCTTGGTCTGATTATATTCCCCAAGAATATTCTCTAGTCTCTTTCGTGTGGAATTCTGACTACAGAAATCTGGGGGCTGGGTGGGTGTGTGAGGACCCACTGTTGAGTTTTGTATGGTGATGAAGTCCGCCTGTGTGTAGTCCAGCTGGGCAGGGGGCCTTCAGTCGAGAGCCACTCTGCTTTTCCCGGGAGTGGCCATCAGGGGTGGGGCAGCACTTGGACGCCTGGGGCTGAGCTTCTGGCTGCGGCTTGAGTGGACTTGCTGCTCCCTGTGGCCAGGCCCTGGAGGAGGCGATGGCACCCCACCCCAGTACTCCTGCCTGGAAAATCCCATGGACGGAGAAGCCTGGTGGGCCGCAGTCCATGGGGTCGCTAAGAGTTGGACACGACTGAGCGACTTCACTTTCACTTTTCACTTTCATGCATTGGAGAAGGAAATGGCAACCCACTCCAGTGTTCTTGCCTGGAGAATCCCAGGGACAGGGGAGCCTGGTGGGCTGCCGTCTATGGGGTCACACAGAGTCGGACACGACTGAAGCGACTTGGCAGCAGTAGCATTGGCCAGGCCCTGTCCTGCCCGCCCCGGTACTGCCCGCTCTGAGCCTTCCAGGACACCCCTGTGGAAGTGGAATCGGGTCTTAGTTTTTCCACTGCTGGCTTAGGACCTGGCTTTCTTGGCCTGCTGAGTCATTTACTATGCTTCCAATCTTTCATAGTTTCTGTTTCCTCCAAGTTGTTTTTTTTTTTTCCCGTTTTTAAAAAATTTGTTTTCGTCTTTATCTTCCGTGTGAGAAGCTTTTCTCACAGGTTCCAGAATTCTCTTTTTCCCCTGTCAGTTCTGCCTGAGTTGTGTTTTGTTTTTCAATTTTTTTTTAATACCTCTGTAGTATAATTTTAGTGGGAGAGGGTGAAGTAGATGTATATATTGTTGGTGATCTTTCCCTGAGCTTACTAGCTAACTCTGTGTCATATTAATGCATGCTTGTTGATACGTTTTAGTGGTCTCCAGGTTTTCACATGTATTTTCTTGACCGAGATGTAGGTTTGAAGAGAGGGACTTGATGGCGTGTTTTTACCTTATGTGTGGTAGGTGATGAGACTGGCTCTGAGAGGGGTGAACACAGTGGCTCTTTGAAAAAGTGGTGGAGAGGTGGTTTTACAAATGCATGTTGTCTTTCCTTGTCGGGTTCTCTGTGACTGCTATGGAAAGAGGAAGGAGAAAGGAGGAGTGTTTGTAAATCATCGTGCAACTTCCTCACCGGGAGTTTTGGTGGCCTTCTGAACTGTGAGTCTGATTCTCTTGCTACACTTGTGTCTTGGTGTTTTGTTTTGTTTTGATTTTTCTTTCTCCTGTCATAGAGTTTCTTTGACACACAGTGGAAACAAACAAGAGATAGTGAATTTTGCAGAGAAGGTGGGAGGAAAAATAGAAGTTATTTAGTCCCTTCTATATGTGTACCTTCTATACTTTATATACCTTTTTGTATATATGGTTAACAACTACAATAACATCACGTGGTCTAGAATAGGGCCAACTCTTTACAAACCCATGAACTGTAGCCCACCAGGCTCCTCTGTCCATGGGATTCTCCAGGTAAGAATACTGGAGTGGGTTGCCATGCCCTCCTCCAGGGGATCTTCCTGATCCAGGGATCGAACCCATGTCTCTTACATCTCCTGCAAGTTCTTTAGCACTAGCGTCACTTGGGAAGCCCAGAATAGGGTCTGGCACCTTATAAATACCAGGACATGCCTGCTGATGGGTCCTCTCCCCTCTCACATTTGCGTCACTGAGGGACAGTGAGGCTGCAGGTCCCAGTGCAGAGCTGGGATGAGACTGTGTCTGACTCAGCCTGTGCCCTGTCCTCTGATACCTGGTTCTCAGGGGCTCTGGATTCAGATGGCAGCTTAGCTACTTACGCTTTACTAACTGCCTACACCTGGCTTTCCCATCCAACAGGGCGTGATGATAGCCCTTCCCCAGGCACAGGCGGTGAGAGGTATGTGACGTGCTCACAGATGTCAGCAGTGGTCACTCCCTGGGAGGGAAGCTGGGCCCGAGAGACTGGGCTCTTTATGATGTGGCCGTTTGTAGCTGTGGGGTTTGTTTCATGCCCCACAGTGGGGAAGTGGTAGAGTTGAGGTTCTATCCCAGTTTGTCTGATGTCTGAGGACTGCTCTCTGGTGAGTCTGGTGGTGAATTGAGGACAGGCAGCCAGAGAAAATGAATGTGTGTCTCCTGGGGTGCTGGCGTTGGTCAGCACTCTGTGGTACCAATATGTTGTGTTGGTAAAAGCCTCATGACCTTGAACTTGATGGATTCAGACCTCATGACAGTTTATAACTGTGTTGAATTTCACTTTGGCCAGTGTCCTTGTCTTGGATGTCCAGGTGGCAGGGCCCTGGTTAAAGTTTTTCCACTTCCTTCTGAGGGTCGGTTCACTTTCCTGCTTTGTTCTCTTTTCCCCCAAGCAGCTTCTGTCTCTACAGAGGCTAGGTATTAGGGAAGGGAAATTATGTCATGCAGTTTCAATTTCCGAGCAAGGCCCGGAAGTCTTAGTCCTGTTTTTCCAATTCACCCCGCTCTTTACTGGCTGTGTGAGGAGCCTGGGCTGTGTGCTGTGATGGTGTTGCAGGTCATGAGGTCACAGCCCAGCTCTTTGCATCCCCCTCCATCCAGATGATACGTTTGTTCCTGTGACTGTAACATCCACTTGGGTGCAAATCTGTTTCTGAGAGTCTTGGAAATAAAAATTTATTTCACTTCTGCATCTTTTGTTTGATTCATAGGTGGTTTTTACTAAATGCTGAATGAAGGAATGTTTAATGCTTGCTACAAAATAACTTCTCTTAGTAGATCCAAACAAGGCAGAATATCAAGTGTAGCTTTTCAGCAACATTAGAGCTTAAAAATACCTCATCTTGGTACAGGTACAGCACAGGGGACAATATTTACACGAGGGGGCAATATTTAGTAGAAGGCACTCAGAATTCTTCTTGAAATAACGATGGCGTGGAAGAAAGGCCTGGAGGGAGGGCAGTGAGACGTCAGGAAGGCCTGATGAGCCAGGGGCCTCTTCCCCCGCTCAGTGGAGCTTTTAGCACCAGGCCTGCTGATAGTCTACTGATTCTGGCTTGTCCCCTCCCCACCAGTATTTGAAAATACTTAAGCCCAGAAAGTTAACCGTCTAACTGGTGTTCCTCCAGACAGATGGTCAGACAGTAGGAGTCAGTCTGGCCTCCCCCAAAGTCAGCCTGGAGCTGCGATGCTAAGAGCCAGACCCCCATCCCCTTGAGTGTGCCTTCGTGAGCTCCTGGTCCTCCTGGGCCCTGCAGAGCGGCTCTGCTTCTGGAGCTGCTTTGCCAGAGTTGGTTCTTGGTTCTTGTTTGATTTGGTGTGTGTGTTGGAGGGCAGGAACTTGGGATGGAGGTGTTTTGCAACCTTAATTCTAGGAAGCTGCAGAAAAGTTTTGGAGGAGTTGAGTCGCTGAAATATGTGTGGAGATCATTTTCAGGGTTAGCATTTGTGGGAAAGTGGTAGACAGGAAGGAAGGCTGCCTCAAGACCCTCTGAAGACCCCCATTTTGTTAATAAAGATGTCTTTTAAGCATCAGGACGAGTACAACTGAGATAGATTGGACTCTGAGTTCTTGGGGCCGTTTACTCAAAAATCCTGTTTTTTAGTGTCTGGAATTCCAGACATCGTCCTGAGACTTCCCTAGGGGCTAAGCAGGATGGACATGGTTCGTGTTCTTGTGTGACATCGGTTTTGTTGGGGTGCTGACCTCTGCCGTGGGGAGAGAGTGTGCAGACAGTGCGGGGGGGTCTGTGCTCACAGGGCCGGGACCAGCCTGGTCGGCACAGGCCCCCAGGGGCTGCAGTGCCCACGTGGACCCCGGATGATGAGAGTGTGTGGCCCAGCACACAAAGTGTTCAAGGAGCGAAAATGTCTCATGCAAAGGCCCAGGCAAGAGAGCTTGGTCTTCGCGGATATGTGAGTGTAGTTTACTTAGAGCAGTGATTGCAGATGTTTACAGGTGAAGGTGCGCAGGTGAGGCTGGAGGGTAGTCAGCAGCCTGACTGTGAAGGAGGCTGCGGAACCCAGGTAAGGAGCTGGAGCTTTATCCTGAGGGCTGTGGGGAAGGACTGCAGGGTGGAGTTTTGTTAATTCATGTAATTACCAAGATGGTAGCAGGTGAGATTGTGCTGGAAGCAGTGGTTCCCTAGCCTCCCCAGCCCCCAGCTCCACTCTGCATCACCCCCCTTTGTAACTGTCTTCCCTTGTGAGCTTTCTGGAAGTTACCTCCTAGATGCCGCATTCCATGTGGAACCGTGTCATCCGCGGCTTCAGCGTTGGGTGGTTTGTTGGTTTTCTGATGTGGGATGTGTGACTGAGCCTAGTGGCGCTGTGTGGAGCGCGGGAGAGTGCCTTCCCAGAGGGGCCTGTGGGAGGATAGGAATGGCTGGCTGTAGCAGGGGTGGGTGCTCGAGGGAAGAAAGTGCACAGAGGTGGAGCTGGACGGTGCGGAGACTGCACCCTTCAGAGATAGAAGCAGGCTTCATGGGAAATGTGGCATTCTGATGGTTTAACATTTGTTATATATTTTTAATGTTCCCAAATCTGAGCCTAGGAGACACCAGAACTCCTGAATCCAAGTGATAATCTGAAACTGTTGATTTCGTGTATTGACTCATGGGGAAAAAATCCTTATAGAA
The DNA here is from genome assembly GCF_019923935.1 of Bubalus bubalis. NCBI lineage: Eukaryota > Metazoa > Chordata > Mammalia > Artiodactyla > Bovidae > Bubalus > Bubalus bubalis. The sequence continues at coordinate 79,154,635 of NC_059171.1, read as the reverse complement.
CACCTGTCACAAAAACTTAATACAGTTGGCATCTGTCTGGCTGTACAGAGCAGTCAGTCGAGCCAGGCTGTGCTGTCGAGCTGCTCTGGTTGTCAGGCATGAACAGGGCATTTAAGAAGCTGCTCCATGTTTGGCTTCACCAGGGCGTGTGGGCATCAGAGAGGTTGGAGATATCGCCAAGGTGTGTGAGCACCAGTCCCACCTATGTGGCATAGTCGTAGCATCCTGGAGGGAAGGAAGCGTTCATGACGAGGCCATGCAAGACCCAGGGTGGTTAGATTGGATCCTTTTGAAAGAAGTATCACTACATTTGAAGTGCTGAGGCAAAATCTTGACAAATAAGGTCCACAAAGACTCTCAGTGATTGCCAGCTCCAGGGCAGTTCTTCTGTAAATGCCTGGCGGTTCTCGTGTATGATCAGGACCCTGCGTTGAGTTCAGTGGGTCCTCTGCGAGCACGTTACTTGCTGTGTGAGGCCTCGGTTTAATGCTCATACCTCTGTGAAGAGTGTGTCTTTATGTTTCCAGTCTTACATTGTGATTCAGAAATTTGGGTGAAGGAAATAGTCATAATCATAAGAGCTGCCATTTATGTGTTAGTCATTGTGTCAGATTAGTATTTAATTTTTTGTAATAGTTCAGTAAGGTAGCACTTACTGTTCCCATTTTATAGAGAAACTGGACTTAGAGACGTTAAGAAACTTGCCCAAGGTTTCATATGGTGGTCATCAAGTTTTCAAGTTCCCATGCCCTGATGGTCCTGCTGTGGGTCTTGCTTTCGTAGCCGAGAGTTGCAGACCCTTCCCTAAGCGCCGCGCCTCCTTTCTGTGCTGTCAGCCGCGCATCGACCGTGGTGCGTGTTTTCGGTGTGTCTGTCGCCTGTGCTGACCTGCATCACCGCTGTTTGTACAGAGCTCTGCAGGTGGTTCATAGTCCAGGGTTCCCGGCTCAGACCGGTTTCATCAAATACTGGGAAAACTAGGGGAAATGGGTCCGTTCCTGTCCCTAGAAGTGGGGAGACAACTTTTCCTGTGGAAATTTTTATAGACTTTGGTCTTCTGCTGCTGCTGCTTCTGCTAAGTCGCTTCAGTCGTGTCCGACTCTGTGTGACCCCATAGACGGCAGCCCACCAGGCTCCCCTGTCCCTGGGATTCTCCAGGCAAGAACACTGGAGTGGGTTGCCATGTCCTTCTCCAGTGCATGAAAGTGAAAAGTGAAAGCGAAGTCGCTCAGTCGTGTCCGACTCTTAGCGACCCCAGGGACTGCAGCCCAACAGGCTCCCCCGTCCCTGGGATTTTCCAGGCATGAGTAGTGGAGTGGGGTGCCATTGCTTTCTCCGAGACTTTGGTCTGCTGCTGCTGCTGCTAAGTCACTTCAGTCGTGTCCTACTCTGTGTGACCCCATAGACTGCAGCCCACCAGGCTCCCCCGTCCCTGGGATTCTCCAGGCAAGAACGCTGGAGTGGGGTGCCATTGCCTTCTCTGAGACTTTGGTCTACTCCTCATGAATTCTGAAGTCAAAATACACAAACTCCTCAGCATTTCTTCTTTAACTGTCTATTAGAAAGGGTAGACAGAGAAGGCAATGGCACCCCACTCCAGCACTCTTGCCTGGAAAATCCCATGGATGGAGGAGCCTGGTGGGCTGCAGTCCGTGGGGTCACTAAGAGTCGGACACGATTGAGCGACTTGACTTTCACTTTTCACTTTCATGCATTGGAGAAGGACATGGCAACCCACTCCAGTGTTCTTTCTTGACTGGAGAATCCCAGGGACGGGGGAGCCTGGTGGGCTGCCGCCTATGGGGTCACACAGAGTCGGACACGACTGAAGCGACTTAGCAGCAGCAGCAGAAAGGGTAGATGTCTCTTAAAAGAACATTTGCAGCAAGGTGGATGAACTTGGGAAGTATTATGCTAAATGAAATAAGTCAAAGAAAGACAAGTGCTGTATGTTATTACTTATATGTGAAACCTAAAAGTACAACAAACTAGTGAATATAGCAACAAAAAAAGCAGACTTAGAACAAGCTGATGGTTACCACTGGGGAGAGGGTATTGGGGAGGGACAGTTGAGGGCTGGGGGTGTAAGAGGTACAAACGATTAGGTATAAAGTAAGTTGCAAAATGAGCAATATAGCCAGTGTTTTATAATAACTATAAATGGAGCATAACCTTTAAAAATTGGGAATCACTGTATTGTACACCTGTAACTTAGGTAATATTGTACAGCAACTATACTTCAGTTTTTTTAAAAAGTTCTATTTTTTGACCATGTGACATGTGGGCTCTTTGTTCCCCAACCAGGGATTGAACCTGCACTCCCTGCTTGGCACGCACGAGTCTCAACTGCTGGACAACCAGGGAAGTCCCTATAATTCAGTTTTAAAGAAAAGATCTTAGTGAAAATTTCAATTGAAAATACGGCCAAAAGATTTGAGTAGGTATTTCGTTCATTTCATAGGATAAGAATAAGCACACAGAAAGATGCTCAGCATCGTTAATCACTGGGGAACGGCAGACAGCAATTACGTTGAGGTGCCATTGTAATGCAGTTAGAGTGGTTAACAGTAAAACCAGACGACACGAGGTGACAGTGTCCAGTGACAAAGATGTGAAACAGGACTCTTGCCTTGCTGGTGGGAATGCAAAGTATAACCACTTCGGAAAATAATTTGGCAGTTTCTTATAAAGTCGAATACATACTTATCATACAATCCAGTAATCCTATTTTGAGGTATTTATCCAAGAGAAATGAATATTTATGTCCGTGTGCATGAATGTTTATAGCAGCTTTATTCATAATCGTTTAAAATGGAAAACAACTTGAATGCCCATCAGCTGGAAAACGGATGAGCAGATTGGGGTCCACCCCTGCAGTGGAATCCTATCCAGCAGCAGCAACAGGAAGGAGCTAACTACCAACATTGGAGCAAAGTGGTGCGTCCAAAGCGTCCTGCCCGTCGAGAACATGAAGCGCTCGTGTTGCTGGGGTTCCATTGATGTAACATTCTGGTTAAGGCAGAGCTCTGAGAGCAGAGATGAGGTGAGTGGCTGCCTGGGGCTGCCAGAGAGAGACTTGTTTTCCGGGGACATGAGGACACTCCTCGGGGAGACAGAAAGCGGCCGTTCCTCCGCCTGACGGTGGCCATGCCACAGAGGACGTTCGTCAGAGCTCCTGAGCGGGAGGTTTTCCTGTATGGAAATTATACCCCAGGCTTCAAAGATAGGTGACTTCTGTGTGTATACACACAGATACTGCACACACTTGAGCTCAGGTTTTCTTTCAGGCTGGATTAAACTTTTTTTTCTGGACAAGGTATCCTGGAAGTTTAAGTGAAGTAGATTTTAGCCATAGACACAGCTTCTGAAACCATGTAACCTTGAAGTCCTTGGCTGAGTTTTGTATGCTAAAGCCTTTGTATGTAGTTTATCTTCATATAACATGATTGTATATTACAGATGTTGTGTAATTAGCATAAGTAAAAGATGTTTTAAAAGTTAAATTATTTTAGGGGATTTCAAGTTCTTGTAGCTCTGGAGAAAAATAGTTTTACCAGTGTTTACAATGAATAAATTATGTTTTCTCTGGTTAATGAGACAAATTTATGTAGTCTTCAGCTGTTTTGTTCGGTCAGCTGTAATTGTAGGATACAGGTATATTTTACACTGCTAGAAATACCAAGAATGCACACAGAAAATGACACACATAGGCTTCACTGAGCTTAAGACTTGCAATTGAAGTACAGTTTTTAGAAGCATGCAGGAGAGTTGCTTGTTACTGCTCTGTGGTGCTTTCTGATGTCCTCCAGAGCAGTTAGTTATTCAGCACTTTTTATTCAGCACTTTTTCCCAGTAGGCCCTTGTTTATGTATAGAGTGGGGAGGGAAATTAAAAGTGGAAGGTTGTGTGTGAGGGTTTTAATTTTATTTACAAATCAAAATTTGCTTTTAGAAAGTAAGAAGGCCACTATTTTAAATGACGACTTCATGATTTTATGATGGGAGGACGCCGCTCTGTGTGGTCACAGCAGAGTCAGTGGTACAGCGAAGCTGGTTTCTGCCCCTTTGTTGCACGTGCCCCTCTGTGTTTGCGGCCCTCCTTGCTCTCCCCTGGACACGTCAAGCTTCCCACCGTGTGTGTCCAGCCCCGCTCACCGCGGCTCCTGCCTGCCGCCCTCTGTACAGTGAGCACATGGCCCAGATCCGCTAGTGGCCTCTTGGCAGCACGCTGAGAGACAGAAGAGAGAGTGGAGTTGTCCTGCTTATGTTTTGCTGTCTGGCTCCATCCCTGTGTCTTCCTCTGGACCCCGCAGTAACTTAATCCTGGTCCAGAGGCCGAGGAGAAGGCTGGGGTATTTGCTTCAGTTGATGGCATTTCCAGGTGCTGCGGGGCTCCTGTTGCATGAACTCGGGGACGGTTTGCGGGGTGTTTGCTTTGATTTGGCTCGTGTTGTTGCTGCACACGTTTGGGGTGTACCATGCAGTGTCTCCTGAGAGGTTTTGGTATGATTTGCTTGAAGTTATTGTATATGCAGAATAGGAAAAAAACAGATTATACACTTAAAAATTATACACTTGGATTATACACTTAAAAAATATGTAACCGTATTTATTTTCCTATATATTTCAAAGGATACTTACAGGTCTTCTTAAACGAAATGTACTGAAAGTCATCAGACTCACTTTTAGCCTGTCTGGGTGACTTGGGATCTGCAGTGTGAACACTTGTCGCCTTCAGCGTGCGGTAGCACAGCTTTTGCCTTTTTGTCTGCGGTGAACCTTTTTCTCTCCTTCGGATCCCAGTGTTTTGGTTGGGGGGGCCTCCTTGTGCTTTGGGCACGTGAACTGGGTTCCACAACAAAGTGACAGTGGTCTGCACTGGGCTGACTGCCTCAGAAACCCTCCAGCACCCTTTCTAGTTTGCTGCTCCTTGTGTTTTGGTTTTTAATTGTTTAAAATTGCAGTATAGTTGCTTTACAGTGTTTCAAGTGTACAGTGTATTTTGTTTTTTTAGATGAAAAAAATTTTTTCTTTTATAGAAAAGTTATAAGCTGTAGTAGTATAGGGAACTCCTGAATATGGCACTTCACCTAGATTCACCAGATGTTAAACTAACGTTCTGTTACCTTTGCCTGCAGGCCCTCCCCCAACCCTGTTTTCTTCTTCTCTCCCTTCCCCCACCCCACCCTATCTTTCTGTCTTTCCAGGTACATGCACACGTGTATTTACTTTGAGAGTAGGTTGCAGCGCTCACACCCTTTACCGCTTAGATACTGCGATGAGTCGGGACTGGGGAAACAGACTTGGGAGGGCACAAACAAAACCTTGTGTGCACCAGGAGAAAGGAGCAGCGGCCCCACAGGAGACGGAGCCAGCCTTGCCTGTGAGTGTTCAGGAGTCTCCGGTGGAGGTGTGGGTCCACAGTACCTGCCGCGGGGCCAGGGACACTGACCGCGGCAGTCCTGGGAGCTGCAGCGTGCTGGCATAGGCCCTTTTTTAGGAGGTCACTGTTACCTCTGCCAAAGCCGGGCTATAGGGAGGGAACAGCCCCACCCGTCAGCAGAAGATTAAAGATTTACTGAGCATGGACTTGTCCACCAGAGCAAGACCCAGTTTTCCCCACAACTAGTCCCTCCCATCCGGAAGCTTCCACAAGCCCCTTATCCTCATCCATCAGAGGGCAGACACAATGAAAACCACAATCACAGATAACTAACCAAACTGATCACGTGGACCACAGCCTTGTCCAACTCAGTGAAACTGTGAGCCGTGTCATGTGGGCACCCAAGATGGATGGATTGTGGTGGAGAGTTCTGCCAAAACGTGGTCCACTGGAGAAGGGAACGGCAAACCACTTCAGCCTTCTTGCCTATAGAACCCCATGAACAGTATGAAAAGAACAGAATGACCACGATGTAATTCATGGAATTATCAAATTACCAAATTTACAAAAGTTAACATTGCCTTTGCAGCTCATACACTTATCAAAATGTATACACCATTGTCATTTTGTTGTTGAACCCAAGTTTTTGTGCCTGACGCACACGGAGGCCAAACAAACCAAAATGCTGGAATTTGAAGGAGAGAAAAGTTATTGCAGGGCCAAGCAAGGAGAATGCTCAAAAGACCTGAATCCTGGGTGGTTCTTGGGGCAAAATTCCAGGGGAGAAGGCGACTGCAGGGTGTGTGGCCCTCCTCTCATTGGCTGGTGAGAGGTAACAGATTGTGTTCAAGGAATCTCAATCATCAGTCTTCCGCTTCATTGCAGTTTGGGTTCTGCTCAGCCTGAAGTTACAGTCCTCCACCTGGGTGGGGCCCCTAGTTGCTGTAGAAGACCTGTATCAGATGTTACGTGTTATCTACCCTTTGAGGAGGAACCAGGACCCTGCTTTATTCACACACTGATATTTCTACTGCTCCTCCTCTCTTTCTGCATTCCCTTAATTAGTAACTGTTTGAATCTGCCCTTTGCAACTCAGGGAAGGTCTTGGAGGCTGAAACAAGAAATGGAGGACACAGCAAGGCTTTATAGTGCCTGGGAAGGGCCCCAGGGCCCCAGAAAGTTCCTTCATGCCCCTCCATGGTCACAGTCCCTGCCCCAACCACTCGCTGCTCCCCTCCCCCCATAACTTCTGTGTTCCTTCCACTTCAGGTCACTTTTGCCTGTTCTAGGAGCTCATGTCAGCAGAGTGGTACACTGCGTATAACTGTGAAAGGTGGTTTTTAGCACCATGTAGTAGAGATTCATCTATATTGCTGTGTAGTTGGTTCCTTTCTGTTGCTGAGTAGTGTTTCCTTGCAAGAGTCTATCCTGTTTTGTCTGTCCATTCTTTCTCCATCAGTCAGTTCATTTGCTCACTTGTGTCTGACTCTTTGTGACCCCATGGACTGCAGCACGCCAGGCTTCCTTGTCCATCACCAACTCCCGGAGTTTGTACTTAGACTCATGTCCATTGAGTCGGTGATGTCATCCAACCATCTCATCCTCTGTCTTCCCATTCTCCTCCCACCTTCAATCTTTCCCAGCATTAGGGTCTTTCAATTTTTTTTTTTTTTTAGTGTCTTTTCAAATGAGTCACTTCCTCACATCAGGTGACCAGAGTATTGGAGTTTCAGCTTCAGCATCAGTCCTTCCAATGAATATTCAGGACTGATTTCCTTTAGGATGGACTGGTTGGATCTCCTTGCAGTCTAAGGGACTCTCAAGAGTCTTCTCCAACACCACAGCTCAAAAGCATCAATTCTTCGGCCCTCAGCTTTCTTTATAGTCCAACTCTCACATCCATACATGACCACTGGAAAAACCATAGCTTTGACTAGACGGATCTTTGTTGACCAAGTAATGTCTCTGCTTTTTAATGTGCTGTCTAGGTTGGTCATAACTTGTCTTCCAAGGAGCAAGAGTCTTTTAATTTCATGGCTGTAGTCACCATCTGCAGTGATTTTAGAGCCAAAAAAAAAAAAGTCTGTTATTATTTCCATTGTTTCCCCATCTGTTTGCCATGAAGTGATGGGACCAGATGCCATGATCTTCATTTTTTGAATGTTGAGTTTTAAGTCAACTTTTTCACTCTCCTCTTTCACTTTCATTAAGAGGCTCTTTAGTTCCTCTTTGCTTTTGGCCACAAGGGTGGTGTCATCTGCATATTTGAGGTTACTGGTATTTCTCCCGGCAATCTTGATTGCAGCTTGAGCTTCATCCAGCCCAGCATCTTGCATGATATACTCTTTTCATATAAGTTAAATAAGCAGGGTGACAGTATACAGCATTTATGTGCTCCTAGCTACTGACTTTACAGAATCTCAGGCAATTTCCATTTTGACAGAGAGAAGCTTGTTCTTTCTTTTGGTTTAATTTCCATTTTGTTTTGTTACTGTACTGATACAGGATATTTGGTGTGTTCTGCATTGTGTTTCATGCAAAATAGCTTTTCTCGCCTGGCTTAACACATGCTGTGTTGTTTGTCCTGAACATAACCGTTAATCCCAGCTCCTTCAAGCAGAGGTCATTTTCTTCCTGCCACTTGCCCATCGTCAGCGATGTGTTAGTGTAGTGAGCAGTGAGTGTAGCGGGGCCGGTGAGTGAGCGTGAGAAGGGAGATGCCTGAGATCTTCATTGGTCAGCAGACTGCCCAGCTCCTGCGTGACCCCAGTCTGTGCTCTGCACTGCTGAAGGAGAGGTTTCCCCCCAATCTTGCAGATGATTGGTTGAAAATTTGGAATCATTTTTGGCTCTTCTTAAAGAGTTTTTGATGTACATTTTAGTAACAATGTCTCCCTTAAAAAATATCTTTGTTAGTTTATGAAATTGAGATTAGTACAGTGTAAATACTGATTTTTCATTATGTGAGCCTTTATGAAGTGACACGCCATAAGATGGAGTGTGTGCCTACAGTGTAGCTTCTACCTGCTAGTGACAGTGGTTTGAAATAGAAAAGCTTGGTAGAATAGTGGTGTTTGGGTGTATGTATGACATTTTCTCATAACCTCTGTATCACAGTAGACATATCCCGGAACAGACTCATTCTTTAGATTTAAATGGGAAAGATTTGGGGGTCCTCAAGTGGTAGTTTTCTTCTGGACCTGCAGCATTGATGCAGGCTGCCTGTTGCGTTTATGTGGAAACTCTTTGTCAGGCGAGTGTATGTTCCTCGGTTCTTTGTCTCGTCACAACAAAGATTTGGAGCTCTCAGGTCTTGGACAAACCGTGTTATAGCTCTTAGGCAAATCAGCGTTACAGCTCTATTTTATTTAGAAGATAGCAGGAGAGAGAGAGAGAGAGAAAAGAGCTCACGCACGCAGGATAGAGAGTCCGAGAGAAAGTGCTTTGACTCCTCCTTTTATATGTTTTTTCCTCCACCTGGGCCTGCCCTATGCAAATTGGGCTTAGCCAGGAGTGCTGTTTGTTCTGCCTGAAGTCTTCACTCTGGTCCTCGGACCTTCCTTTGACCTTCCTTGTCTTTTAGCCACCGCCATTTTGGACTCCTTTTTCCTATTCTACCTACCTAACACTCTTGATCCTAAATTGATCCTCTTTTGGTAGCTGAGGGCAAGTGAGACTTGGTCAGTCTTAGAGCTGCATTTTCACTGTTCACAGCTGAACTTCACTGCCTTGTATGTCAGTAACAGAGATATTTAACATATTTGAGAAAATGGATCACATATGTGCTTAATTTTGTCATAATTTTTAAAAGATTTAAAAAATTACTAAAAATGTACTTGTTCTCTTGAGTGTGACTTTTAATCTTCAGAGTAAATCTTTAGTTTGGGCTTCCCTTTTGGCTCAGCTGGTAAAGAATCCTCCTGCAATGCGGGAGACCTGGGTTCAATCCCTGGGTTGGGAAGATTCCCTGGAAAAGGGAACGGCTACCCACTCCAGTTTTCTGGCCTGGAGAATTCCATGGACTGTATAGTCCATGGGTCGCAAAGAGTCAGACAAGACTGAGCGACTTTGACTTGACCTGACTTAGGTGCGAACTTCAGCATAAACTTGCACTCATTGGGCACTGAGGAGTTTTCCGTGTGATGCATACTTGTAGATGACTGAAGAAAACGTATCTGCCTTTCTTTTTTATCCCAACCCCACCAGTTCCCCAGACCTTACTTTTATTCAGGTAAGAAGATGGGAAAGGGGGCAGGGTGTAGCTTTTCTTGCAGGATATTCTGATTGTGAAAGTGACGTCAGTTCTTAAGTGGATTTTATCTGGAAGAGAGTAGAAAGCATGGTGTTTGCATGGCATTTGTGCAGTGATCATGATGGTGGTGTTACTCTAGGACACGTTGCGGCTGCTGTCGGGAGCTTTCCCAGACGGCAGAGCAGAGTGGTTTCCTTAGCTGTGCAGCAGACGCCAAGGGTGCCTTCTTTTTGCAGTGCCTGACTCTGTAAAGGAGACAAAAATGGGTTTACTGTGGATTGTGATAGATGTACAGAGAGGAGATTGTGTACAGAAAGGAGACTTGGGTTTCTCAGACAACTGTGAGAATGAGGTGGAGATTGACTAAGTTTGTGGAATGAGATTGTCCTGAGTATAGTTTTCAGCAGAAGAAAGAATTTCAGTCAGCAACTGTGTGTAGAGATCATATTGTAGCAAGTATAGGTGGTAACTTCGAGGTCACATGGAAAGAGCTGTAAATGCCCTGGAAATCTTGGGGCTAGGAATGTGTAATTACGTTTTACAGGAAACACTGCGGGTGGTGATGCTGTTATTTTTGTGTTCTCTTTTGTTATTGTTAGATGAATTCATACTTCTATTTTTTACTTAAAGATAATATTTGATTTCCATTTAAGGCTTGGGAAATATACATTAGGAAATTCCTGTACTCCGAGTTCTTAGGTGGTAATTCAAGGATCCCCGTGAGAGGACTGTGCTTTAAGCCACCTGTAATCATATGCAGACTGTGTATGTAAGCAAAAAATAAATGCATGTTCTTTCATAAATTCTTTAAGTGCATTTTATACAGACATATTTATTTCCTAACTTTTTTTTTTTTTTTTTAAGAAAAATCAGATTTGGAGTTACTTAAAGGCACAACTCGGAGAAGGCGATAGCAGCCCACTCCAGTACTCTTGCTTGGAAAATCCTGTGGATGGAGGAGCCTGGTGGGCTGCAGTCCATGGGGTTGCTGAGGGTCGGACACGACTGAGCGACTTGACTTTCACTTTTCACTTTCATGCATTGGAGAAGGACATGGCACCCCACTCCAGTGTTCTTGCCTGGAGAATCCCAGGGACGGGGGAGCCTGGTGGGCTGCCGTCTATGGGGTCGCACAGAGTCGGACACGACTGAAGCGACTTAGCAGCAGCAAAGGCACAACTGAAGTAATTAAAATTTCCCCAGGAAATAACTATAAAAGTATGCAGTAATGATTATAAAAAGAAAATTTAAAGTATTTTTGCAGATTTTTGGCCCTTCTTCTCCCAATCGCATAATGGGAAGCAAAATAGATTTTTTTTAAATGTGTAAATTTGATATATATATTTTAAGTAACTGTTTTATTATAGGAGACCCATGTTCCTATGTTTTATAATTAGATCTCATTTTTCCCCTACAGTCAGAACTCGAATGTCTTCAGTTGTTCTTGTTAGATACCTTTTCATCTGTTTCTGATGTTTAGCTTTCTGCCTTTGAGTGAACCACTTAATATTAGTTAAAGATGCGTGCACAGGGCATATCCCCAAAGAAGAATAAGCTGTATAATGGCTTTATTTAACTGAAGAAATTTCTTCTCTAAAAGATGATCTTTCTAGGAAGTTTTTTTTAAAATGTTCTCTAGAATATCTTATGGATTGAAGAGCTGTACGTAAAGGTAAAATGTTTAAATCATTTTTTAGATTTAAAACTTGCATGGGACTTACGTTGAAAATTTTATATAGTGTTTAATATGCATGTTAAACACTTTTACGTTGGGCTTCTTTCACTGAGCATAATGTTTTCTGATTTCGTCCACGTTGTAGCCTGCGTCAGTACCCTTCCTTTCATTGCCGAGTAATGTGCGGCAGGAAAGACACATTTGCTTTTAGGTTGTTAGCTTGCCAAAGCCTCTCATGCTTCTCTGACCCCTGGCGGCAGTTTTCTGTGGATGCTGAGCCGGGGTTCTCAGCCTCCTTGTTCACAGGATTGGCGAATAAACACCAAAGTTCAAAGGAGCTGCAGGAGACCCGCTCCGCTTTGTGGTTCTTCGCCCTCTGAAGTCTCAGCCCCCCTTGTTCTCACTCACCAGCATCTCTCTGATTATTGTACTTTATGCACTTTCCCTGTTTTTCTAGGGGACACGCTGTTGCACCTCCGTTGGATTCAGACATCTCAAAAAAAGGGGGAAGGAGGAATCTTTGAATAAGTGAGCTGTTACAGACTCTCCTCTCCTGTGAAGCAGTCATGCTCTGCCCATGTGGCTTGTGAATTTGAGCGGTTGCTGTTCTTATTCCAGCTCTTAGGACCTAAATAAGAAGGGTTTCTGCTGTTTCTTAAGAGGTGCAAATAGCCTTAAGCAAGCATGGATTTTGCTTACTCATTTTTAGGCCTTGCCTCCTCCTTTAATGTCAGACATTAATGAATTCTGGAGTTTGTTGGTTCAGTGTAAAAAATGCATCGCAGCTGTTTCCAAAAAATAGATGTGCTTTTACAGTTTAGTTACTGTGATTCTTGTGTTTAAAAAGAAGTATTGAATCCTTTTATTGTTCTCAGAGGGAACTTTTAAAGTTGAGTGACTGTACTTAACACACCTTGGGCAGAAATGTTTCTAGTTTCACGAAGCTCTAGGTGATTGCGCTAGATGTGGGGAGCCTTGGGATTGTGGCGGGTGGGCCAGTGGGCGGAAGTGGAGTGTGGGAATGAGAAGGTGTGGGCAGGACTCTGGTAAGGCATTTCTCAGGGACCCCAAAACACTCAGTCATCAAGATAAGTGATGTTAACAGTATTTTTAGAAGTCAAGAATCAGTGCAAAAGTCCTTGATGGATAGAACCAAACTTTTAATGAAGACAGGGTCATTATTACTCATTTTTCCTTTTGCCCCAGCGCTGCTCCTTGTTCTGTCTTAACTTCTACTTACTTTGGGTTTAATTTGCTAATGCTTTTTCTCATTTAAGGTAAAAAAAAAAAAACAAAAACAGACAACTCATGCTTTCACCCTTTAAATATAAGTGCTTAAAGTTAAAAAGTTCCTCTGTATACTCTTTGAACTCCATCCTAAAGATTTTGATCTTCTGTTTTTAATTGTCAATCCTGTACTGAACATTTTTTCAGTTTCTCTTTTGATGTGTTGTTTGTGTGTTATTTAGAAAAATAATGGGAACTTTACTAGATATCATTTCTTTAAAATAGTTATTTTTTGTGTTCATTTATTATTTTTATTACTTAAAATATATATCTTGAAAATCCTTGCAGTTTAGAACTGGGAATTACCTTAATTCTCTATAGAACATGTTCCTTTTTTAAAAAATTAATGAGTATTTTCCAGTATCAATGAAAAATTTTCAGCAAACACCGTTTTTTTAAACACATATATGTAGTCACTCATCTTAATGTTCCAGGCTTTATTTGCTCATTCCCCTTCTGCCAGCATGGAGGCAGTTCCCAGTTGTTTGAATTTTTCAGATAAACCTCTGAATCGTTTAAGCCTTGAATGGCACAGGAAGTTCACTGGGGGTTTCCCCGACCAGCCTGCTGGGAGCATGCTTACTGGGACCTGTGTGTCTGTCCTCTGGGAGCTCTCAGCTCCCTGGGGACCCGGGCTCTGTCCTAGGCATTCTTGGGTTGCTGGCGCTTCTTAAGTCACTGTGCCAGCCCAGAAGATGCAAAGGAATGCCCTGATGATGTCAAAGCCCTTTATGTGATGGTATTTAATTCTCCTAACAGCTGTGAGTGGTAGATGTCATTTTAAAGTTCGTTTAACTGATGAGAAAACCAAGTCAAAGAGAAGTTAAAAAAGAAAAAAAGTGCCCCAGGTCACATATCTACTGTGTGGCAAGGTCAGAATTCAAGGAATATTTCAAACAAACTGAATGGACAGCTTGGGGCTTTCAGGCTTAAGGAGATGGAAAGGTGACTGTCTTGGCTTTGGAGTCACGTGTGGCCTTACTTTTACAAAGTCTCATCGGATCCTCTGTCCTGCAGCTCTGTAAGCCTGTTTCCTCGTTCTTGCAAATGGCAACACCAGCAGTGATCCCAGGTTTTCTTCAGGGATTTTGTGAGCTGCGCAAAGCCCGCGTCCCGTGCCGCGCCAGCGTCAGCACTGCTGGGCCTGTCTCCAGCCTGGTCCAGGATAGGCTGTTGTGTCTCTTTTTCCTTCCTCTTGCGCTTCAGGCTCGTTCTCACGTCTCCAGGCTTTCCCCCTTGTCCGTACAGGTAGACGTAATTGTGTCACATTTGCGGATTTGTTGTAAAACGTGAGATGCGTTCTTTTAAAGTGGTTTTAACATTTTAAGTTTTTTATTGGGATAGGCAAAAAATACAGAACATAAAATTTGCCATCTTAGCTGTTTTCAAGTGTGCGGGTCAGTGGTGTTAAGTGTATGAACATGGTTGTGAAACAGATCTCTAGGCTTATCTCGCAAATCTGAAGCTCTGTACGCCTTTTCCCCTCTTCCCCGCTTCTTGGTGGTCACTGTTCTACTTTCTGTTCCTACGAGCCTGGCTGCTTTAGATGCCTCGCATAAGGGGAAGCATGCAGTACACATGCGGGACCTGTGCTTATTTCCCAGGTCACAGGGTTTCCTTCCTTTCAGAGGCTGAGTGCTGCGCCGCTGTAATCACACCGCACTTCTGATTCAGCCGCCGACGAACACTGCGGTGCTTCCTGCTTCTTGACTGCTGTGGGTACTTGCTGTGAACAGAGGGGTGCGATCTCTTCAAGACCCTGCCTTCAGTTCTTTTGGATGTAGGACTCCCCAAGTGGAGCTGCTCGATCGTGTGGTAGTTCTAGTTTTGACTCCTTTGAAGAACCTCCGCTCTTTTCTGTAGCAGTTTCACCATTTACGTTCCCACTGATGTATGCAAGAGTTTCTGTCTCTCCACATCTCTGCCAACACTTGTTATTTTCATATTTTTTTAAAAAAATAGTAATAATCATCCTGATAAGGGTGGCGTTGGTTTAATAACTTTTAAAAAACTGAAGTATAGTTGATTTATAATGTGCCAGTCTCTACTGTACAGAGAAGTGACTCAGTTATACACATACATATGTTCTTTTTTTAGTAGTCTCTTCCATTATGGTTTACATGGGATATTGAAGATAGTTCTGTGTGCTGTACACTAGGACCTTGTTTATCATTCTAAATGTAACAGTCTGCATCTGCCAACCCAGACTCCCAGCGGTTCTTCCCCTCTCCCCTTCCTCCCTGGCAACCACAAGTCTGTTCCCTGTGAGTCTTTTCTTTAATAGATAGGTTCATTTGTGCCATATGTTAGATTCCACATGGAAGTGATATCATATGGTATTTGTCTTTCTCTTTCTGACTTCACTTGGTATGGTCATCTCTAGTTGCATCCATGTTGCTGCAAATGGCATTGTTTCTTTCTTTTTTATGGCTGAGTTTAATAACTTTTTAATGATAAAAAAAATTTAGGTAGAATTGAAAAAGTGACTCTATATGCTTCTGGCTGAGTTGGAACAGCGTCTCTTGACACCAGTGTGACAAGACCAGAGGCATGGAGGAGGGAGATGGACAAAGGAAGCCAGCCACTGTGCAGCTGTGTTTGGACAGAGAGAAGCCTCAGTGGTGCCTCTTACTCAGTATGACTGGAGGAGGGACTGGATCCGTGCTGGGTGCTTCTGTTGGATTACACTCTAGAAACGCCTTCTTTTTCCAGGCCACTGTGAGGGATAATTTAAAATGTCGGTGGTTGATGTGTCCCTCTTTATAGCTGAGGAATGTAGGTTGTAGAAGAGGCTCATTTACCACCAGGGGTCCCCCTGGCCCCAGCGCCCCTTTTAGCTACAGCCGTCTGTTCGCAACCTGCCGCCGCACGGCCTGGTTTCTAACCAGACGCTAGAGGTTTTCTTGGGCTCTTTCTGCTTCAGTTACCTAATTCGGGAGCCAGTGCTTTGATACTGTCACTGTTTGCTAAATAAGGTGAGTGGTCAAACTATGGATAAATTGGATTTGTAGGGTAAAAAATACGTGGTGATGAAATGATGAGGTGATTTGGATATGCATATGCCTGTTCAATAAAAGTTTCAAAGTTGAACAGTTTCAACATTTTAACTACTTGATTGCCTTTGATTATTTGTGTCTTTTTGGTCAGTATACACAAAAACTGCCCTGTACTTCATAACATGTTAAATATATTTAGGTCGAAAATTTCGATTCGGTGAATGTCTTCTCTCATCCTGTGTTACTGTGCCTCTGCTGCCCATTGTATTTTGAAAAACCATAGCAGCATCTTCTCACACATTCAGGGTCCTTTTTTTCCCTCATAAACTCTCAACTGATTCTTACCCTGGAATTTAGTGCTGATCTTTGATGTGGGAAAATAAATAAGGAATGGCTATGAACTAGTGTCTCTGGGAACTCTCTAGTTCAGAATTATTTAGATTAATAATAGGTTCAGGGCTTTCTGCCCTTTTAGAAGACGTTTTCCCTCTGTCTCATCTCTTGAGTGTGGATTCATCCATTAGGATGGATGGGTGTCTGCTGGTGGTTTGGATGCGTCTCTCAGGTACCAGCTGCAGGCTCAGCATCTCGTCTGAGTGTGTTCTGGGCAGGATTGCTGACACCAGGGAGCGCTGTGGGGTGCTGTGTCCGGGAGAGAGAGGCCTGTCTGTCTCGTGTTCTGCCCCCAGGCACATTTCTTCTCTTCCTGCTTGTCCCTTTGGTCCTCACCGTGACCCAGTAGTCATCCTCCGGAGGCCTGTGGGGCCCGCCTCCCGCCTCTCTCTCGAACGCTTTGCAGCCTCTGCAGGTAACATCACTGGGGTAATGATTGAAGGGTGTGGTCTGGCTGGTATCCGAGAGCTGGTGCTCTCCCAGCTCCACCCGACTAGCTTGATGTTAGGTATGCTACTTCCTTTCTCTGCTCCTCAGTTTGTTCACGTGTCACTTGTGGATTTTAACATCACCTACATCATTGGTTGTGTTAATTGAGAAAATAGGTGTAAGGCACTTAGCCAATTGGGCTTCCCAGACGGCACAGTGGTAATGAATCCACCTGCCAGTACAGGAGACGCCAGAGAAGCGGGTTCAATCCCTGGGTCAGGAAGGTCCCCTGGAGAAGGAAATGACAACCCACTCCAGTATTCTTGTCTGGAAAATTCCATGGACAGAGGAGCCTGGTGGACTACAGTCCATGAGATCATAGAGAGTTGGACATGACTGAGCAACTGAGCATGCACGCACACTGAGCAGATCGGCAGGGAACAGAGGCTGTGGGCCTGGCTGCCGAGTGTGATTTCCAGCTCTGCTCCTAGAAGCCCTGTGACCTGGAACAAGTTATCTCTCTGTGCTCCAGTTTCTTCATCTGTGCAGTGGAGGTGATAGAGTCTGCCTCGTGGGAGTGGTTTTTAATAACTAAATAAGTCAGTATTTTAAAAGTACTTGGAACTGGGCTTGGTGCATAGTAGGCATTAACTTGGCATCCTTATTCATAGTAGGCATTAACTTGGCATCATTATTCATAGTAGGCATTAACTTGGCATCATTATTATCATATTTTCATTATTATTAGTGTTGCTGTTCTGCTGTTTTGTGACTGACATTTTCACGGTTCAGTAAGTGATGGTCGTTGTCTTTGTTTTTCAGGTGAACACACTGAGGTTCAGGATGGTGAAATGACTCTTTCTTTGTCCCACGGGTAGAACTGGGGCTCCTTTGCATCTTCCAGTTGCAAGTCAGTGCCTTCCTCAGCTTCCCCAGAGCTCCTCCAGAGTATTGGAAGGGAGGTATGGTAATTGTCACGAACCTTGGCTGGGAAAAAAAGTAATACCAGTACCATCTCCTTTTGGAGTATGTTGTGTTTTGAGACCTGTTGTCTCTTTGTCTTCAGAAGGTAATTATATCCATTGTTAAGGCTAAGTTTCTTTAGTTCTTACCAAGTCATAATTTTTATTGATATTAAAACTTTAAGAAAAAATTTTTTCTGTGTTTGTGATGGAGACAGTGAGTCACAGTGACATTGAACAGATAATTCTCTGAGTCTGAATGGAAGTAAGCTTAGAACAGGCACCCAACTGACAGAAGTTGGGTATATTGTACCTATCAGTTGCTAATGGACATACCATGTGGTAAAAGTGTTGATTTTATTTAAATCTGTAACTTTTGATTAATGAGGCATAAAGAAAGGCAAGAGAAGATAAATTTTGAATTGTGTATATAATTGTATATAATGTGAATTACATTATATGTTTTTACAAATTCTTCTTGTTGGTTGACATAAAACCATTTACCAGTGCTTTACTCTTCTAAGAAGCACTGCCGAGGAGTTTTGGTCTAACCTAAGGCAAACTGTGGAAACTGTGAGAAGTGTATGAGAACTTGAACATCAGGGTTGCATCTTTGTGAGCTGCTGTTGTGACGTTTGTAAGCAGTTTGTTTCTTTATAGTTCTTTCCCAGTGACTTTCTTTTCTTTCTTATTTTAAAAATTGTTTATTTCTTAAAAATTTTTTTTAAATCTTTTTTTGGCTGCACCATGGGACATGTGGAATCTTGGTTCCCTGACCAGGATCGGACAATAACGCCCCCTCCCCGGCATCAAAAGAGCAGAGTCTTAACCACTGGGCCATCAGGGAAGTCCCCCCCTGGTGACTTTTCTTATTTCAGGCCAGGTTTCTGTAGGAAAGCCAGAGTGGGCAGACCTACACAGTATGTGAAGTGTTCTTTTGCTCACTAACTTTGTTCATAGCATTCTTCGCTAGCCTTCCAGTGGTTTTATCTAATCTTACACACTAGTCTCATTTGGTTCTATTAACATCTGCAGTGGAAGTTCTGTTCAGAGTATCAGAATACTTCAGTTGTGTGGTTTATTTTTTATGTCAGATGGGGAAGGGCATTTCCATATGGTTTTCCTAAAATTCATATCAGTTTTTCTTTTTCCATTCTTATTGGGAGGAAAAGCAAGGTTTACAACAAGTATGATGCACGTATTCATTCTGTGAATATTTTTCAAACCCCTTTGCTGGGTCTTGGAGGTGAAGCAGTGCCCAGGACCAAGGCTGGCCATGCTGTCACGGAGCTTAGTGTTGGGCTCTGACACCTAGAACCTAGACTGCCCCTCTGCCATCTCCTCCTTACCTGCGGGGTGAGAAGGAGGTGTGGAGTGCGGCCTGTACATTGTACTGACTGTATTAGCAGTGAGGCCCTGGGGACAGTGCACAGACTCCGTGATGTCCTTCCCCCTCTGGAGAGTGTGCGTTGTGGTGGGGTAGCTGGGCAGGGGACAAAGGGCAGGAATAAGTCATGGGGGGCTGTAGGAGGTGTGTATGCTTTGGGGCAGATGGAACTGGAGTTAAGAGTATGGCTGTGGACTTTTAGATGAGGTGAGTGGAGTGAGTAACATTTGAGCCTTGTGGTTATCTGAGACAGGAGTGTCCCACCTAGAGGGACAGGGCGTGTAAAGGCCCTGAGGTCGTGCACGCCTGGTGTGGGCTCAAGGCAGAGTGGAGGTCAGTGTGGTTGGAGCTGAGAAGACCCTGGGGGTGGGCTTGGTGAGGACCCCAGGTGTGGGTGGGAGGGCAGCCTTCAGGGTTTTGAAGACCATGCTCAGTGTGTAGGCTTGGGGATCTGGAGAACTTTTGGTGAGTTTTAGCAAAGGATTGAGAGAAGGCAATGGCACCCCACTCCAGTACTCTTGCCTGGCAAATCCCATGGATGGAGGAGCCTCGTGGGCTGCAGTCCATGGGGTCGCTACAAGTCGGACACCACTGAGTGACTTCACTTTGACTTTTCACTTTCATGCATTGGAGAAGGAAATGGCAACCCACTCCAGTGTTCTTGCCTGGAGAATCCCAGGGACGGCGGAGCCATTAGACGACTGAAGCAACTTAGCAGCAGCAGCAGCAGCAAAGGAGTGAAATGGTGTGCTTGATTGTTTTGAAAGGAAGGGTCAGTTGCAGCTGCTGGGTTGAGAGGGGAGTATGGGGCAGCCGGATTGGAGATGGGGGAGCGGGGTTGGCCTGTGGCTTTGACCCGTGTGCAGGTCGGCAGCAGACATAGGGCAGTGGGCAGGGAGAGGTCACGGCCCAGGTATAGTTTCAAGGCAAGGATAATGGTTTTGCTGATGGATTGCTTTGATCCTCAGAGACAGAGAGAGGAGTCGGGATGACTAAGGCTTGGGGCCTGAGCAAATAGTAATCTTTCTTGTAAATTTTAATTATGAGTTTACTTGTTAAGTGGACTTACACTTAACTAGTTGTTCTTAGCTGGACAGATACTACAAAGAAGTTGTTTTAAATATCAAAGAACTTTCTGTATTAACATGTAGAATTTCATAAATAAATAAATCAGAGCTTAAAGGGATTGCTTACTTTTTTCACTTCTGTTGCCATGAACTGTAGGCCTTTCCTGTTCTTTTCAAGATGTCACTGATTGGGAGTTTAAAAGCAGGAGTTGTTTTAATGTTTAGCAAAAAGAAAACAGGAGTAGAGATATCACCAACCTCGCTAGGACTCTTTTCAGCTCTTCGGCCTGAGGCAGGTCCACCTGGACCTCAGGATCCTCTTCTGTAGACCCGGGGGAGGAAATGCTTTGTTGGGGTTGTGTTCAGGATTGAAGTCAGGCGTTTCCGCACAGGCCTGACTCACAGGTGCTGCCCTGCTGTTCCCAGAGCACCTGCATCCTTCTCTGCTCTCACACCCGTGGCTTTTTCTTTTTCTTTTCAGCAGCCCTGAGGCTGCTGAGAGCTTCCCTTGTAGCTCAGTTGGTCTGCCTGTAAGACAGGAGACCCTGGTTCAGTTCTTGGCTTTGGAAAATCCCCTGGAGGAAGAAATGGCAACCCACTCCAGTATTCTTGCCTGGAGAATCCCATGGACAGAGGAGCCTGGCAGGCTACAAGTCCATGGGGTCTCAGAGTTGGACACAACTTAGCGACTGACCCACCACCACCAGAGGCACTGAACTTGCTTGTAGCTGCTGCTTTGTCAGGCCGCCTCTGGTCCTGTCCTGGAGAAGTTTTGCTTCTCTGTATCTTTCCAGCTTTTAGACCTTCCACACCAGAAGGTGACATTCGGATACTGAAATAAAGTATCAGTTAGCTTGGTTGGAGGGAGAGAAAGCCGCTGCCGCTGGTTATCTCATCTGGACCCTAGGCTCCTCCTCATTCCCTCTCTCCCCGGGCGCCATGTCCGCCCGCGCTGCCCCCACCCGCTGCTCTGGACAGCTGCCGCCTCGCCTTCTGGGCTGTGGGTGGAGACCCTGTTCCGGGATGGCGGGTGGGCTTAGTGACCATGCCTCTGCCTGGTTGAAAGGCCCTGTCTTTACTCATCTTTTGAAGCAGTGGTGGCACTGTTGCTTCGGTGTGAAAATCAGATGTAATCAGTATCTGCTGTGTGGAATACAATTGGTGACAAGGAAAGGTAGCTTTGAGTTGCTTTTTACATTTTTGAGAATCTTACGTTCCAAGAGAGACTCCCAGTTTGCTCGGGCCATTTGTAGTCTGTTGGTTGATGGTTCAGATTAAGCCCTGAGCCCTGCTTGTGGGGCTGAACCGGACACCCAGGTACCTGGGATGTGCCTCGACGCACCCGTGGCGGCAGTGGGCCTTTCTGTCCTCGGCTCGCCTCAGTATCGGGGCAGGCTGGGCTGGTTTTCAGGACAAACCCCGGATCTGTCCGCCTCTTTCTTCTGCTCTCTTTCTGGCTAGCTTGCCTGTGTTTCCTGGAGCCCCCTTTCTTCCCACTGTTGCCTGAGTTCAGAGTTTTCTGTGGTAAATGATAGTTTTCACTGTGGAGTAGGGGCAGTCACTTGAGTTAGGCCTGCAGTTAGGAGCCCGAAGGTAAAGCCTGCAGACAGCAGCATCTGGAGCTGCTGAAGCCTAACACCCGGCCCTGAGGCATCCCTGGGCACAGCCTTTGCTCAGTAACCCCGCCACCCCCAGAAGTTCGTGAAGTCATAAGACCCTGTTCACAGTTACGTAGAGTACTTGTCTTTTTATTAGCGTGCGGGGTTTTCTACTAACAAAATTACCCATATATTAAGAGGGCTAAACTGTGCTCAGGCAGGGTTCTAGGAGCCTAGTTACTTACTGTCTTCCTGCTAAGATAGTATTATCTCACTGCTCAGATACTAAGTGTGGAATGTGTTCAAATAGCTGGATTTTTTAGATGACCTTGATTATCTCTCAGTTTGAATGAAGAAAGTAAGTAGCTTTGCATTTTTAAAGAAAGTTGCTCTTACAGGTTATTAGAGTGTTTTTCTCTCCTACTTGTTCAGTATGACTTTACCATTATATTTTAAAGCTAAAAAAAGAAATGCATCTTGGATCCCTCAATATTCCATTAAACTAATTTTGAAAGTACCTAGCAACCTCACATTCTTGTTTTTATGTGTTTTCTAGATAGTTTTTATAAATTTACAAACTTACTTTTCAAGTATCAATCTGAAGAAATACCTTAACCTCAAATATATTTGAGTTCCTGTGGACATAGTTTTTACAGACTTGTTTTTAGTGTTGATCAGGATTTTATTTTCAGAATTATTCTTACTTCATTAAGGTAATTATTTTTAACTGTAAGGTCAGAATTAGGCTGGTAAAATGCCAGAAGCACTACTTTGAAAACAAAAATGGTTTGCACAGGCACCTACAGACCTGATCTGGGTCAGACTTGATTTGCAGCTTACCCAGTTTTAGAATCGCCTGTCAGTTCTGTAAACAGAAGTCAGCCAGATGAATTGAACAGAAGGGTGAGATTAGCATATTAATAAGGCGCAGGCTCCCGGCTGTCCGGGGCTCCTCCCTCTGTCCCTCCTCCTCCTCCTGTCCCCTCCTCCCCGCCCTCTCGCCCTCCTTCCCTGAATGAATCTAGGAACAGAGATCCTTGGGGTCATGTTACTTGCTGGTTTCTTTCTGTTTAGGAGCTTAATCCGGCCAGGACGGTCTGTGTTTCAGATTGCGGAAGCTTGAGAAGATTCTATAACTGAGAGGCATTCTTCAAGCTGCTGGAAAATATTACAGAAGGAACACCTCCTAAATTTTGCCTCAAGCTCTGAAAAAAGGAGCGCAGAGGGGAAGCTTAGTCTTGAATGCGGATCGAAGCAAGTCCAGTGGGAGTGATGGCCCAGGGCTTGGTGCGCGGACTCCTGGCACGGTCTCTCTAGGACTGAGCTTATGTTGTTGGGAGTGGCGGGCCGAGGGGCCCTGGAACCCCAGGCGCTGTCTATGGAGAAGAGTGGCTGTAGTCCGTTTCCAGTGTGTTGGGCTAAAGGTATAAATAACTTAAAGATCTGTTCAGTTTAAGTTTTATTTAGATACATGCTTTTGCACTAAAAAGGTGGATAAGAGTTTGTCAGGACTTATTTCAAATAGATTTACAGTTAAATTTAAGGAAAAATGGAAATTATTTGGTATGGGTTTGCAACTATTGCATAAAACCATTTAGAGAGCATTTCAAATAGTAAATAAAATTGTTTTTATGAAAATGCATTTAAGTGAGTAAAATATTTTTTTTCTATAGCCTGTCCTATGTCTCTTCAAGTTTCATGTTTTATTTTGAGTTTTAATCAAGATGTCCTCATTCATTCTGCCATGTGGAAGTTTCTAAAGGATAGACACTAATTTTTAGTTTGAACAGGACTATAGGAAAAGGAATAACATAGATTTTCCTATTTCAAAAATTGGTTTCCTTTACTCACTGTAAAGATTGTATATTTATTTGGAAACTCCTTGTTGTTGCAAGGTGGGCTTGTCTCTAAGGATTGGCAGGGCTGTGAATAAATAGCTTTCCCCTGTAATGTGGTTAGAGGCTTCAGTGATATAAAAATCAAAACTCAAAATGTAGCATTTCATTGTAACACGTGTTTGAGGAACACGTTTAGAAGAATGCATATAATTCACATATGAATAAGACCAAAATGGGTACGCTGCTTTACTTTACTATGAATATTTTATTATTGAAAAAAAAATCTAAATATCTTACTAGAAGTATGAACTTTGGAAGAGATTATAGTGTTTTTGCTTGTCCCAAAGCAGTCGATTGCAGGCAGTTATTTTTCCATTATGTTTGCTGACTGCAGAGTAAATAAATAGAGGTGTTTTTATTGGAATATCATTCTGATAGAGATGGGCTGTGGGTGTGAGAAAAGAGCTCACCTATACACAAGAGGGAAAAGGTAGAGAGGGTGTTGAGGTCAGGTCTGCCTGCCTGTAGGGCGGGAACAGGCGTCTTCTCAGGTGGATCATTGCAGAGCAGGTTCTAACAGCGCGGGGGTGCGGGGGCGGTGGGGGGGTTGTGCCCTGTCCACTCCTGGGACCGAGTCCAGGGCCCCATGGGTATCAGTGCGAAGGCGTGGTCTCAGGACAGGCCCCTCTGCCTTCTCTCCTTACTCTCTCACCCGTAGGTGTTCATCCCGATTATTTTTTGCTGTGTGATACAGACAACAGTGTTCCTATGCAGGAATTGGCTGCATTGGTTATTTTCAAGTGTAAAATCACTACTTTTAGATAAAGACAGACCTCAAACCCAGAGACTGTGTATCCAAAGCTCGGTCTGCAGTTGGATGTCCTGAAGCTCACACTGGCTCTGATCGGTCACATTAACTTCATAGAACAGCCATGGCCAGATGTAAGATGTGTAAGATCCTTACTAGAACAGGCTAAAAGTAATAGGACCCATATTTGTGTACTTTGAACTGAAACCTTTATCCCTAAAAGAGTCTGGAGTCTTTTCTATAATAACATTATTGTACTGATGAAGTTAATGTTAGGGAACCCGCCTTAGATTGCACCCGAGGTAGAGTGTATTTTAACATGTTTTAACATATTTAAGAAGACGTTGTTATAAATTGTGTTCAACTATGTCGTAATTTCCTACGCTTGAAGACAGTTTGAATTCAGACTATTGAAGTAATTCTAAGTGTTCACAGTGCTGTGTAATTGGCTGCAAGGCTACTAAGCACAGAAAGTCCTCCTTGGAAAGTTCTTCGATTCTGTCAATGTGTGCATTGTTTGTTTTGTCTTGTTGAAAGACTAGGAAGGATTGAGAGGTGTCAGATTTGGTCGTCAGGAACAAATGTGCTGTTGATTCCCCCCCACACCTGTCTTGCAGTGGTAGATTGAAATTGAATATACTATTAATAGTTCCTTTGTGTGATTCTGGATCCTGTGGTTAAAATCATGTTTTTTCTGTATCAGTATTTTAAACATCCATCTGTCCATCTCTGGGAATAACCCTTCTTCTCTTCTATGTCTCAGAGTCCAGGGGTCAGCTGTCTCTTGATATCTACATGTTTTTCATAAGCATCTGATACCAGCCACAGAGGAACTTCTTATTTGTTGCCACTGAAATCAGTTCCTCCCCAGATCCTCTGTCTAATAAACGTGTCAAAGCTCTGTCCACTCAGTTCATCATGCCACCAGACCCAGGGTGCCTCTCTGATGCCTTCCTCCGTGTATAAGGGATCCATCTTTTTATGCTGACGGTTCCTCACCTTCCCCCGCTCTGGGCTGTGGAAGTTGCTTCCTGTCTGTCTTCCTATGTCCTCACATGTTCAGCCTTCACATACCTGCTGGAGGGATTTTGTAGAAACATAAATCTGGTATTATTATTAAAACTGCCTGGTGGCTTCTCTCTAGAATGAGGTGAAGCTGCAGCCCCTTCACCTG
The DNA here is from genome assembly GCF_019923935.1 of Bubalus bubalis. Lineage (NCBI taxonomy): Eukaryota > Metazoa > Chordata > Mammalia > Artiodactyla > Bovidae > Bubalus > Bubalus bubalis. Next base: position 79,129,387 of record NC_059171.1, on the reverse strand, counting down.
GCCTGCAGGGCACCTCGTCTGGCTCTGCCCTCATCTCCAGCTCTGGGCCATTGGCCGATCGTCTCTGTTGACTGTTCAGCGCCCAGGACGCCCAGAGTCTTTGCTCTCGTGCCTCCTGCACCTGCCATTGCCTCTTCTCTCACTCCTCTGCCCAGCCAGCTCCAGCCTACCCTTAGGTCTCCACTAAACCAGCTTCTCTCTGATGCTGCCTCCTGGGTCTTTGCTTCGGTCTTGTGTTTACTGTTATCAATCATAGTGTATTGCACTTGTTTGATCTTTTTGCTGGCTGGTAAACTTCACAAAGTCAGGGGTTGTATCAAGTTTCTTTGTGCTTGGCAAGTAATTGGCATAAATAAATATTACCTAATGAATGAGCAAATTCTATGTAGAGTCAGCTAATCCACTTGCCTTAGAAGTTGCTCAACAAAAGCAGTGAATTGGTCTCTGCGTTTCCTCTTGTAGCAGCACATGTGCTGCATTCTAGTTCTCTCAACAGATGGGTCTGGGTCGGCTCCCAGGGTCTGATGGTTGCACTGGGAATTACCTCCTGGTCCTCTGCCATGCCTGTGGGACCACAGCCATGTGGTCTGACAGCTTGAGGAGCTAATTGACTTGTGGGGGAGACAGGTTAAAAGTATATTTTTATATAAGTGTATAAACCATTTTATAGTTACAGTGTAACTATCTAGATATCTACATGTTTACAGTCAAAGAAATCAGATGCTTTCCAGAGGACACCTGAGTTTCTGAGTGCCCAGCACAGGGAGCAGTGCCCCCATGTAGCGGCCCCCAGTGCACACTGACCTCAGTGGGTCCCGTCCACCCTGCGCCTGCAGGAGGCCCTGCCCGCCTCTCCTCCGCCCTCTCTTCCCCTCCCCAGCTCCTGCAGGCCCCAGCCTCTCAGCTCTGTGTGCACCTAGCTTTCTGAGAGGCCCCTGCTGGGCTGGCTTTCTTGGCCTCTTGTGCTGTTGCTGCTCCTGCTGGAACTTTCCTTCTTCACCCGTGAAGCCTTCAGGCCTCTGCTCCGCGTGTGGCCCTCTGTCTCTCGCTGGGCCCTGCCCCTCACACAAGGTGAGCGCTGGTGACTCACACAGCTCTGCCTAGTTGCTTGTCTCCTGTTACCTGGTTCTTGCAGCCAGGCTCGGGTCTCATTTTTTGATTCTCCAAGGTGGGACATATTAACAGCACTCAGCAGTTGTTTGCTGAGTGAAAAAGAAACCTGAACTGGTAGAGTCTGGGGCATCTTTGATTCCAGCCGAGAGGGTGGGGAGGGTCCTCCGTGCTGTAGGGATCCGCACGCAGAGGCACTGAGAATGATGTGGGCGTGTTCTGGAGAGCCTGGGCTTCTCCACTGATGGTAGTTTGAGCTGCGCAAGGCCATTGGAGGGGGTGAGGAGGGAAGCCTTGCCCTGCACCCTGTTTCTCTGAGGGCTCTCCTTGCTAATTCTCTGCCTATCTCTGAAGCCTGGGGCTCCGTGGCCGGGCCTCGGGCCTTGTCGCCCCCTCCCCAGGCACCGTCCTCCCCTTACCCCACCCCACGGGAGGCACACGTTGTCTGCCTCTGCCCCTCACCGTCTTTCTGCCTCGGGCGCCATCCGCCAGTTCTTAGAACTCCTCAGGTGTGGATGCGAGTCCCCCTCCCGGGACACGTCTCCAGTCACAGTTCCCTCTGTGAAGCCCCAGCCACCCGGCTCCGATTCCCTGAGTGTCTCCCTGGTGCTGGTCCCTTTCCTCGCTTCGTAGGGACTTCACTGTGTAAATGTTGGTGCAGTTGTTTGTGTCCCCCGCAGGGAGCAGGTGTGTCTGGTGTGCGGGTTTATGGTAAACCAGGAACATGACAGTAACAGGTTTCTGCCGCTGCAGGGAGGGCAGGGAGGGAGGGGACGGTGAGGAGCAGGGGTGTGTTCCGTGTCCAGGATTCTGATGTCTTGACCGGAGCATCGCCGTGACCCCTCTTCACTCCTGTTTAGAGTCCTGCTGGCACTGCTTCCCTCACCCACGGGCTGGTCCAGTGGGGATTCAGACCCTTCACTCATCCTCATTGTGTTTGGGGAAGGGGCCGCTCGTTCTTCCCGGGATTTTCTCCACACGTGGCTCTAGAGCTTTAGCAGGACATGGGGTTTTTGCTTAGATACGCCCTTCTCGGCAAGGTGGGGAAAGTGTGTGCCCCGGTTTATCCGTTTAACACTCACCACCCCCAGCCCTGCCAGTTCTCCTGGTTTGGGTAGTAAGACATGAGTGTACCCCCTTGACCACCTTGTGTGAAATGGGACCCTCCTGCCACTCCCCCGCTTGCCCTTTCACTCTCCTCACCAGCGCATGCTCCCCTGCCCCCTGCGGTGAAATGCACACCTAGGAGGGAACCGGTCTGTCCTGCTCTTGGCCTCCTCACTCAGGAGGTCAGGAGCCTCCTGGGCAGGTGACTGTCTGCCTGCAGCAGCTGAGGTCTGGGTGGCCAGAAGCCTTGAGAAGGGTGGTGCAGAGTTTTTGAAAACTAGATAACTACTGAGTTCTTTTTAGTGGCTTTATGGTTAGTGATACTGATCTTTAAAAATAGTGTTTACAATTAATTTTTAAATAATACTTGTTATAGCTGTCATTAGCCACATGTGTGAGACAGAGTGTGTGTGTGTGTGCGCGCGCGCGCGTGTGCAGCTGTCCTAACTAGGCTGAATGCTCTTCAGGTTAGAGTTACGGCTTTTTTAATCCATACTAGAGGAGAAGGCAATGCCAACCCACTCCAGTACTCTTGCCTGGAAAATCCCGTGGACAGAGGAGCCTGGTAGGCTGCAGTCCATGGGGTCGCACAGAGTCAGACACAACTGAAGCGACTTAGCAGCAGCAGCAGAAGTTGGCTCAGTAAATGTTTGTGCAGAACCCGTTACTCTCAGGGAGGTGTGTCCCCTGCGTTTGCCCACAGGGGCCCGGCAGGAACAAGTGGCTGGGGCAGCTGGCAGTGAGAGAGCAGGCAGGAGCAGCAGCCCCCTGCGGCTGGCTCTCGGCAGAGCTGGCATGGGGGTGGCCGCGACGGAGGGCGAGGACGGCTGCTCGGCTGTGTGTTGCTGTGTTGCCAGGCAGCGCTGCGGCCTGCTAGTGACCGAGTTGTCAAGCGAAGGTGCAGACTCAGCACACCCTGGGCGGCAGGCCTTGCTGAGCAAAGGCTTGGCCTCTGCAGCTCTCCTGCCTGGTTGAGCCCTGTTCACCAGGCCTGTGGGCTTGGGCAAATTGCTTCTCTCTTCCCACATCCAGAAGGTGGGGAATAGAAGGTTATTATGAGGATTAAATGATTTCATTTTTAAGTGCATAGAACAATCTTGGCACAAATGCAGCATGAATAATTCTTGAAGTAAACCTCTGAGCCCTGGCCCTAGTCTCATGAGTGGCCTTTACAATAGCATGTTTCAAATCAGACAGTCGAGATCAATCTCTGCATGTTAGGACAGTCGCTCTTCATTTGTGAACAGCAGGTCAGCTCTAGACGGGGAGTGCTTGCCTCATGCTGTTTAGATTTGCCCAGTGCCCACATCCCCCCGCCCGAGAGAGCGCACCAGCGGGAGTGTTTTCCCCAGGCAGGTTCACTCCTCTTCCTTACGAGTGCAGCTGGGAAATCTGTTTGTGTTTTAGAAGGCTTAGAGAACCTGCATCACGATGTCCGAGGCGTGTGTGTCAGGCCCCCTTTCCCCAGCCTGCGAGCAGCTGTGGTGGCCCGCCCCTCATCCCGCGTGGCTCCCTGGTTCCCTCCTGTAACCGGAGGCATGAAGTGCCTCCTTCATCTGGCTTGTTGTTCCCAGTAACAAATACCAAGCGGAATTGATCTTTTCCTTCCTGCCCAGCCCCCTCCACAAACAGGTCTGCCCCTCTTGTGTTCCTTATCTCAGTGGAATGCTATCACCTTCCCACTTAGCTGCCCAAGCCAGAAAAATGGCTGCTGTCTCCTTCAGTCTTACAAATGCAGTTTGATCAATCCTGTCCTCCTGGATTTTTTTTATAGCTTTCAAATTTTTGGTCTCAGGCCATAGTCAGTCCTGTCTGGGTTATAACAGAAGCCGTCAGATTGGTCCGAACAGACTTGAATGCCTGCCCAGGTGCAAATCCTAACACCGGCCAGGCTCTGAACCTGCCTCTGCAACCGGGCCTTGTCCTGCTCCCCTGCTGATTGAATTTGAAGCCTCACTGGCCTCGCGTTGGCTCCCGGGGTGCTCTCGCCACACTAGCCACCTTGTCTTTTGTCAGGTTTAGGTTTTGATGCCCGCTCTCAGGACCCCAGCTTGGAACTCGCCTTGTGTAGGAACCCCGACCATGTCCCAGGTCTGAGCTGGGCCTTTCCTTTCCCTGGCCTCTCCCCAGCAGCATGTGCTCAGTGCATTTGTCTGTGGTGGCTTTTGGTGGCTTTTCTCAGAGGACCTCTCGTCAGGGGTTCCTGGAAGAGTGCATTACATTCAGGGCCGGGGAAGGCCGAGTTCGTAGGTGGAAAGTACATGATACACTAAATAAAATTAGAAGGTAGCTCAGTGCTTTTGATGCAGGCAACCTAGCTGACCGAACTTGCCTAGGGATCGCATGGTGATACTGGTTGGCGTGGGGTCCATTTGGGCAGGGGCTTGCACACCCTCTATGTGCTGTGCTGAGGCTCTGTGGCTCGCCTCTGGACCGGCTGGGATCTGGTGTGGAAGTGAGCATGCACACTCGCAGCTGTGTGACTTGGGGCAGTTGCCTAACCTCTGTGCCTTAGTGACCACACATGTAAGTGAGGTGACTGATGGGCGCCACCGTGTAGGGCTGCCGTGCGAAAGAGACGAGTCAACTGTGTGAGAGGGGTGATCGGGTCGTGGCAGTCCTGCTGTGTGAAGGACTCCTTGAGGGAATCTTTTCCTAAACAGGCGAAGCTTTTTGATGCTGTATGTGGTGTATTAGACGTGAACTTACAAGTGCTGAAGGAATAATTTAATGTATGTTTTCTACATTGATTTTGATCATCTGCTTTGATGAATTCTACTTTAATTTACATCATTAAGTATTTTAATTATAAAATAGTACAGAAAAACATTTTAACCATGTTTCTTTCATCTGGGAGATTTAGTGACAAAGAAGTGTTTGAGAAAGTCTTTCATGTTTAATGTGTTTAGTGGTAATTGGGAGTCACCTGGCTCCAGGGAGACAGGCTCAGCGTTGCTGTTCCCAGGAGACCTGCGGGGGGTTGTGTCGTGTGGCACAGGTTCACCCAGGCACCCATTCTGTCCAGCGCTCCAGCCAGCCACACTGCCGTCCGTTCTTTTCATCCCAGTAGCTGCTTATGGAATGCCACTGGCAGCGTTGGGGAGATGGCCCTCCTCCTGTCGTGTGACTCCACCATGGCCAGTCGTCACCAGAGAAGTTGTGGCAGACGTGTGCCTGCGACAGGAAGTGCAGTTCACAGGCTTTCTCCCTGACAGTCCTGTGCAGGCCGGGGTCCTGCTTCACACAACATTGTCCCTGTCATGTGTGATCCATCGTATACATTCGGTGCTTGCCAGTGTTGTTGGGACGCAGTGGTGAAGAGCTGTGTGTCCGTGCCTGCTGAGAGTAGTGGACTGTGTCACTGAGCTTTAGGATTTTAGGGGAAGGGAATGTCGTTAGGCCACTTGATGGGCCCCTACAGTGTACCTGAACTGAAAGAGTTTTTCAGAGCTTCAGTCTCAGACAGTCACAACCCAACCACTGAGTAGCTTTGTGTTCCTGGAATATGGTGACTTTTATTTTAGACTTTATACCTGCTAATGGAGCTAGGACTGTGCGCCTCTAACAGTTGTGGTGAAAATGAAATTAAATGAGACTGTGTGTTTATGCCTTGCATGTAGAGCCACTCAGTAAGTGGCAATTTTAATTATTTGTAATGAATGTTGGTACTGGCTAGACTGTTAATCTTAGAGCTAGGTTTCATGTGTCAGTTTTAAGGAAAAATGAATTTTGCAGCCACGTGTAAAAATTTGTGCTTATAAGTATCTTTGCATTTTTTGGCGATAGTGTCCCATATTTTTCAATAGAGTCTTAAAGACATCTGTCTTGAGTATGCGTACATGTGTATATGTAGGGCCATATATCATAAATGCAGTTAAAAACTCCTTTCATAAAAAGATGGTAAATGAGTATTTTCATATTTGCAAACATCACATATTTTACTTGTTTTTCAAAATAGCACATGCATGTGCCAATAAGAGAGTGGCAGAGGCAGAAATGCAGATATCGAGAACACTTGGCATTTATAAAATGTGTCCATGTGAATTGCTTCTGTGCTGGATTTGTAACTGTGGCTCGAGCAATTAATTTTAACTAGTGTGCTTTGGCACTGCATGTTTCTTTTGGTCAGTTGTTGGATAAGAGTCTTCTGACAAACCTTTTTTGTTCTCATATTTGTAAATAAAGATGTGTAATTGAAGTTACAGCATCCATACAGTAAAGTACATAAATCCTACATAGCCTGGCCCAGGTTTTCTGCCCCCTTCCGAATCTGTGTTGGAAGGTTATCAGCTCCCCGCAGCCTCCCTTCTGGCCCCTTGCAGTCGGTGCCCCCGGAAAGGAAACCTGAGTTGATTTCTGTCACCACGACAGGTCCCAGTTAAAATATAAACAAATAGGTTATCATACTCTGAATGCTCTTAATTTTCAATCTGAAATACATTTATCTTATCAGCACTCTATTAATTTGGGTTTTACATATATGTTATATTTTGCCATTCTTCATTTCCTTAGGATTTTTTTTTTAAGTCTCCAATATTCAGTTACTTTTAAGGTTTCTAACTAATCAGGGATCTTAGAAATTAAGTACACAGTATGGCAAAAACTTTTAACTACCTGGTGGAAATAACTTTGTAGAACTCTAATCGAACATACATGAAGTTACAGAAAAAATAGCCAACTCTAGGAATGTTGACTTTGCTTTTGAGCCACACGTTCTGGATTTGCAGCCAAAAGAACTTAGTAAAGGTAGGTGTCTTTTATGTCTTATTGACTTAAGTGAAGAAAATAATTGTGACAGGAACAGATGTCACTGAGGAAGTGACATGGCAAAAAGTTTGCATTAGAGAAACGCTCAGGTGTTTCATGACATTGAAATTACAAAGAATAAAATGTAGAAGGAAAGTGACCCAAACCTAGGAAGGCATGTGAGATTTGTCCAGGCACTGAAAAGATGCTCACTCTGTATCTTTAATTTAACAGTGCAAAGAAGGAGGCAAGCATTCTGGTTGTCGTTTTATGTCCCACACTTCCAGGTGAAGGAAGAATCACTGCTGCATACGTTAGTTGAACATACACCGTATCACTTGTCTGTTGCCGAAAACAAGACATCTGACACGTGATGGCTTCAGATGACGTGAGCTTTTTGTTCTGTTCAGGTCTGCAGTCTGCGCAGGGCTCGGCGGGGCCGGCTCAGCTCTACTGTGTGGTGTTGTCTGCGGCAGCACAGCTGGGAGTCCGTGGGTCTTTCGAGTTGGCTCTGTCTCCGTTTTCCAGAGGTGATGCCACCCATCAGTGGGAAGCTCAGCTGGAGCTGTGGCTCTTGGAGCTCTGGTCTTGGGTTGCTTGAACTTCTGTCTAGTGTGGTGGTGGACTTTGTGAGTGAGCATCCCAGGGCCACTGTGGGAACCTCGGTCCCTTCTTTCCTTTTTTTTTTTGGTGTTGCCTTTAATGACCTAGCTTAGGGTGTATCTTAGCCTAGTCTTAAGCCAGTTCAAGTCTGAGGGGAAGGAACATAGACTATGCCTCTTGAAAGAGGTGTCAGAGTCACACTGGAAGAAGAGCACTGGGAAAGGGGTGAGTTTGAAAATACACACTGTAACACACTGACATTATAATACCAAGTTCTGTTCGGTCCAGTCGCTCACTTGTGTCCGACTCTTTGTGACCCCACGGACTGCAGCACGCCAGGCTTCCCTGTCCATCACCAACTCCCAGAGCTTGCTCAAACTCATGTCCATTGAGTCAGTGATGCCATCCAACCATCTCATCCTCCGTCGTCCCCTTCTCCTCCTGCCTTCAATCTTTCCCAGCATCAGGGTCTTTTCCAATGAGTCATTTCTTCGCATTAGGTGGCCAAAGTATTGGAGTTTCATATATATCCTTCCATGTAACAATATCAAACATTTAAATAATGTTAGCTTCTCTGTCTAGTAAAATCACTGTGGGACATTTAGGATACCCAGGTTAGTCATTTTATGAGAAAATAAACCCAAATCATGGGTGAAAGAACAAAATTAAGGAGAAAACTTTCACACTTGTCTAGGTTGTTTAAGGATTTACTTTAGGGTTATTATCAAATTCTTAAAACTTTTCAAGCTAGTTGATGTCATTAATTAAAAAAAAAATTTAGCTGTAGCAATTTGCGTTCTTTGCTTCTCATAATTTGGCAAGCATCTCCAGCTTTATTAAAGGGCCAGCTCATCACAAGCTTACTGAGATTACTCTCTTGGTGGGATCTTAGTATGTACAGTGAATATAAGCCAGGCGGCTCCGGAGTAAGACTCTTGTTGTGGTCCTCGTCCTTTTCTTCCTTTTTCTAATGTGCTGTCTCACGGAGCGTTCATATTGGATTGTGCAGTGAGCCTTGGGGTCAGTGCCAAGGCTTGTCAGCTCCTGTGTCCTCACACCTACCTACCTTGGGATTGCCTTGGTTCTCCCAAGAAAGAAGTTAGTGTGTGAGTGAAAGGGAGTCCTGAAGCTGGAAGGTCGGCAGCCGCCACTGACAGGCCGTCCGCTTTCCCGTTTCCTAGTCCAGTGGGCGCTGGCTTCTTGCTGCCCCAGGCAGCCTGGTGCCTGAGTGGGGCCTCGACCGATGGTGGCCCACAGGCGGGGCTCTGCTGGGACTGTCCACAGTGTAGGCCAAGCACAGGCGTCTGGAAACCATAGCAACTGGATGGTAGTTTTATGTTCACTGACTCTAATGATGGAAGTTTTGTGCTTGGCTTTTGTATGTCTTCTATTTTTAAATTTCATTTTTCTAGAAATTCCTCCCCATTGTATTTTACAAAGTATTGGTTTGTGACAAGTTGGAAATGAAAACAAAGCTGGTCATTTACCACTGATGGTTTGAAGAATAGGGGTCTAAATTACACAAGTAAGCCAACTTTAAAAACCTTTTCATTTCCTCTTCTTTGATAGTTTTTTGAAAAAGATATTCAAAAGATATTAACCAGTTACAGGTGCCTGTAACAGGTTAATCTTGAAAAGGTCTAAAAAATGCAGCCAGCCACAGATTGCAGAGGGCTGCAGCTACGAACTCCAGTTGGAGCCCACCTCTCTGGTGAAGGAGGGCGAAGGCTCTTCTCACTTAGAGACAGAGAGTTGGCAGCCCCAGTTGTACGTCTTCAGCCATGGGCCAAAACCAAGTAGAGAACCACACACACAGCAGAGAATTCTCTTAATTGTTTGGAAGCAGAGGAGTCAGTATAGCAGAGAACAGCACTTAGGACTTCTCTTTCCTTAGTGGACACCATCCCACAGACTGACCAACCCACATGCCAGGCTCTCTGAAGCCTCAGTCCTGCAGAAAGACAGATAGGAACACCAGCAGTAAGGGTGGCTGGTGGTGAACAGACTTGCACATGGACTGTCCAGAAAGGCCAAGGAAGGCTTGATAAGGTGGAGGTGTTGGCCAGTTTGAGAGTTTATAGCACAAATGGAATTTTGACAAGCAAGTCAAAGCTTGAATTGATAAAGCAGAACCACATTCTGTGATGGAAAGCAGCTTCTATCATGGTAACATCACAACGGTTTATCCTCTAAAAAACTTTAGACCTACTTTTTAGAGGTTTAGGATTTTGCCATTGAGTTTTGGCCACAGGGGTATCTGGATTGTGCATTGTTTCTGGTTTAGCACCTCCCTGACATGCTCCCTATCACGCATCTTGCTGACCCGGGAGCAGCGTAGGGTAAGGGTGCCAGCCCTCGTGCAGGGAAAGTCCGCGTGTAACTTGTGCTCAGCCCCCTGTGCGAGGGCTCCTCTGCACCTGCGGTTCCACTTCTGGGGATTCAGCCAACCAGGGATTGTGTAGATCTGTAGTGTTTATTTACTATTGAAAAAGATCTGCATAGAAGTGGACCTGGGCAGTTCAAACTTGCCTTATTAAAGGGTCAGCTGTAGTGATTTTTTATCACTAGTGTATCATTTCTTCTGACCACTCCAAAGATGGAATGTTTCTTTTCAGGAAGCAATTGATACTATATTTATTCATCCTTACTGTCTAATTTGGGGAGCAAAAGAGATCACTAAAATAAAAGATTTTGAAAATAGGCAGTAAAATTAACACCTTTTGCTTTCCTATGAGATATTTCTGACAGATTTAGAGTCTGTGGTTTAAAGGGGGTGGTGGTGTTACTTTGTTTATAGATAACAGCAAGTTTTGAACAGAGGTGAAATAAGGTTCCCAGACTTGAAGTAATTTGTTTAACAAATATTTATTATGCTGCTGTGAATCAGGTGCTGCTCTGGGTGGAGGTGGGGGGAGTGGTGGGAAGGGGCTGGTGGTGGGAAAGAGTGATTATCCAGGTGCAGGTCTCAGGTCGTCTCAGGCTCACCTGCACACAACACGTCATAGGGAGAGCGCAAAGAACAGTGTTGTTACATTAGTGTATCACTAAAATCCGTTTTAACCAGTAGATTTCAAATATTGTACACTGATAAAACTTATTTTCTTTTCCAGAATATGACAGATACCTAGCATCTAGCAAAATAATGGCTGCTGCTTACCTTGACCCAAACTTGAATCACACGCCGAGTTCAAGTACCAAGACTCACCTGGGAACTGGTGTGGAGCGTTCTCCTGGGGCCATGGAGCGAGTATTAAAGGTCTTTCATTATTTTGAAAGCAACAGTGAGCCAACCACTTGGGCCAGTATTATCAGGCATGGAGATGCAACCGACGTCAGGGTGAGTATGTTTTCCTGGGATACACCCTCAGTGTGTGTTTAGGCTAAATGTTAATGGCACACACCGAAAAGGCAGGGTAATAATTGTTATTCCAATATATCAGCGATGCTAGCTTTTCTCTATAGTACTTACTGAGTTAATATGTGACTGACTAGAGTTTTAATTTATGTAAAATTTCTTAGAAAAATAACTGCATCATATATAATGCCATTGACTTTTCTTTCCTGTTTTTTAGAAAAAAATTTTTGAAGTGCGTAAGGAAACAAAACAATTAAAATAGCCTCTAATTCTGTTGAAATAAATTGTTTTCTAGAAAGTGTAATTTTGAATCTCTTTGCACGATTCCAGATAGGACAGATTCTTAAAAAACAAATGTCTCCTGTATACACACGCCTGACGAGGTTCTGGGGATGTGAAAGACCCTGCCTTGGATAGCCTCCAGTCTGTGGTGGGTGGGTCCCGGGGGCCGGGCCCACGGGGCGTCACTGCATGTGAACGTGGGAGTCGCTGGATGAGCTCCCTCCGGGCGCTGGTGAGAGTGGGTGGTGAAGAGCTGTGGGGCAGCACTGCGTAGGCAGAGGTGGCTGAGAGGAAGGAGTGAGCACCAGACTCAGGAAACCGAGTTCGGAATGCAAGCTGTCAGGATGTTTATTTGATCCAGTGTTGAGGAAGCCCCTCCTCCCTGCTGCTCCTCTGCTTAGTCCATATTCATCTTTCAGGAGGACAAGCATCCAGTGAGGAGGACCATCAGATATACTCCTTCCCTTTTATTATAACGAGATTAATTTACTACTCGTTAACTTACACGCCTTAACTATTTTTAAGCACAACAAAGGAAGTGGTAGAATTTAGACTTAAGGCTCTGTGTTACATGTAAACTCTATGTGATGTTGTTCCATCTGTGGTGCTGTAATACTGACACTCAGGTGGGTTATTAAGAGTCATTCACTTAGGACTGAAGGAGGCGTCAGTATCTACCCGTGTGCTGTGCTTGAAATAGTCTCTTTTCACAAACGTTTTACGATACTTGCTGACTTTTTCTAGTTTATCTATAGCTCTGTTTCATATTTAACTTTATAAATGCAGTCTCTGGAGAGGAAACCTTGTAAATGTAACGTCTATGGGAAGGCATATGTTAGGGCATTTTGTAGTTGTATAAATTTCAGATACAAGAGAGGAAATTCTTTAAACCGTTGCATCAACCTTAATAGATTTCAGAATATTGTGCAGGAGGGGAGCCTTTCAAAGGTTATGAATTTCCCAAGACATTTAGGAGATGTTAAGAGTTTCTTGTATCAGGAGTTTCACTTTGGGAAGGCTCTGTGACAGATGTGCTGTGGTTTTAATATGCGTGCTACACATGAGAGGATTATACCGTGGAAAGAACCAGTGATCACTGGGCACGTGTCAGCCTTTAGCCGGTGTTAGAACCTGACCAGCATCGAAACATTCGTATTGTGAAGAAAAATTTAAATCAGATAGAAACACATAAGTTATGAGAACATATTTCTCAGACTTCTGTGAAGATCAATATTAGCACATCTGTGAGGCCAAAGAGCAAGTTGTTCTACTTCACAGTAATTGATCAGTGTTTAGAATTTAGCAAGTCTTAGCAGTTGGTGATTGATTTTCAGCATGAGGCAGAGAAACCTCGATTGGCATGGATTGACCCCAGCCCTCCCCGGGAATAGCATGAAATCCACATGATACTGGATCAATGTGATGGCAGGTGGGAATTACTCATAACCCACTTTTATCTAGTGCTGTAACATCTGAAAATGCAGGATTTTCATGTAAATTAAGATGGATCTGAAGGCCAACCATTTTCTGAAAGGAGATAGCTTATCGTTATCTAGAGTTGCTTAGTAATTAGATTGAGTCTCAGACCCTGTTGCTGCACTGCCCGATGTGGAAGCTGTGTGCCACTACTGAATACTTGAGTGTAGCTAGTCTGACTTGATGTTTTCTAAGTGTATTGGAAAGGACTGAAGCTGAAACTGCAATACTTTGGCCACCTGATGCGAAGAGCCGACTCAGTAGAAAAAGACCATGATGCTGGGAAAGATTGAAGGCAGGAGGAGAAGGAGGTAGCAGAGGATGAGATGGTTAGATTGCATCAGTGACTCAATGGACATGAGTTTGTACAAGTTCTGGGAGATAGTGAAGGACAGGGGAGCCTGGTGTGCTGCAGTCCATGGGGTGACAGAGAGTTGGACAAACTTAGCGACTGAACAACAACAACAAAGTAAAAATAAACCCTAGGTTTCAGAGATTTAATATGAAAAAGGAATGGAAAATATCTCATCAGTTATCTGTTAGTTTTGTTCTTGGCATACTAGGTTAAAGGAAATGTATCATTAAAATTAAATTCACTTGTACCTTTTTGCAGTTTTTTAATGCGGCCATTAGAAATTTTTAAATGGTGTACGTGGCCTGTGTTATGTCCCTGCTGGACAGCTATGCTCCGTAGAAAGTAGTTTTCTGAGAGGCTGCTTGACTCAGGAGAACCAAAACCTCTGCAGATTCCTTTTTACCAGGAAAACTCAGGATTCTTGTTATAATTCATTAAAGAAGTTTTCAGTTCTTTAATTAACAAATTTTACTCCCATTACATATATGTGCTAATTACACACTAACAGTATAGTGGTTGCTGACAGGATTCACAGGCTTCCGCTGTGAATAGGTGGAGTGTATAGAGCAGGTGTAGTAGGAGAACTGTGCTCATTGAAGGGCTGTGGACATCACAGGCCTGGGCCTCGTGGCCTTGACTCCCGGCCGTCACCAGCCACGTGTGCAGCTCCTGGGTGTGAGGAGGTGGGGTCTGTGAGATGGGCACACGGGCACGCTCCGTCTCCATAACCAGCCTCGCCTGTGGCCACGTGCTGCCAACATCAGGTGCAGGTCGTAAATCCAGTTGTGACTCCTAAACCGGGGAACAGGCTCGTGTGTCCCACCCGAGTAATCAGAAGCTCATGGTCACAAACATCGCTTCTCTTGCCCATAGGCCAGTGTCAGCGCCATGTTCCAGGCAGCTCTGGAGATAAGTTTGGGGTCAGTGCAGAAGAGCCAAGGTTAGTGTATGGAGAAGATGCAGGTTCTACCAGAGAAGTCTCCTACTTAGGAAGAAGGGCGGTGTTTACATCAGACCGTTATCAGCGATGCCAGCTGCAGGGTAGCACTGAAACAGGGTCTTCAGAGGCCCTGGGGGAAACACCTTGTGTCTCTGAAGTCTAAACCGGGTACATTGTCAGCCACCAACATGTGGGATGAAGGTGTCTATAAGAGCAATAAGGACATGGAAAGTTCATTCTGTAGGCTGTCTTTGAAAACTCAAGTAAATGACATATTGGAGCGCGAAGAGATGTGGACCCGGAAGGAAGTCCTATAGTGAATGCCAGAGGCTGGCCCAGGCCCAACCTGCCAGCCCCTCCTGGCCTCTTAGGTCTTTGTCAGTCCTTACAGCCCTGGCCGTGGTTCCATCCTGTGCTTTGCTTAGTCCACATGGCACCCCGTTCTGGTTGGTCTCATCTTCAGTTGAAGACCTGACGCTCCCACACTGTGTCTCTGCCTCTCTTCTCTGTCTTCACTTTTCTTCCTCCAGAAGAGCCATCCACTGCTTCAGATGAAGGGTTTCCCCTTCTTTTAGGTAAGTAGGCCCCGTGCAGCGTCTTTCACTGCCTTTGCTCACACCCAGCGTCCAGTATGTTAGCTTGTCCTGTCCATGTTGTTTTTATACGTACCTGGAACCCACACCTCCCAGGGCCTCCCCTGCACACCTCTCTTGGAGCCCTGCGGTCTCCTGACTGACGCTCACCTTCCCCGTTGTCCCTGCCCCGTCTATTCACAGCCCGGCCACCTGAGCCATCCTGTTCACACGAGAGCCAGAGCACATCACTCCTCCACTCGCAGCCTTCCACACCTTCCTCTCTAGAGTGAACGCCAGCCCTAAAGGAGCCCCCCGCCTGCTCCTCTCCCGCTCTGCCTTGCGGCCTTCTGTCCTGGCACCACCCCTTTTACTTCCTGCTTCCTGTCTTTCTCTCATGTGCCAGTCTTTGGTCTTCTCGTCAGTAATCTGCTCAAAAGCCCCAGGAGCTCCCCGTTCTTCAGGGGCCCCCAGGGACCTATGGGATTGGCTCCTTGTCACCTGTCCCGGACCTTCCAGAACACAGCACATCCTTGCTGATGCCTTGTCTTAGTTCAGTGACAGCCACTTCAGACTTGTGATCTGCACAGCTGGACAGTCACACACTTGTGTTAGTTCAGTCCCTGAGTTTGTGGCCATTTGTTATGCAGCAACGAGGAACTGAGGGTGACTGTAGATCATGAAAACAGAAGTGCCTGCTTTGTCCTGAGGACCGTTAGGAGGGCCCCGCGTCTGCTGCTGGACCAAGGGCAGGAGATGTGCTGCCTTCTCCAGAGCAGGGCTGGATTTCTGCATCTTGTTTTGCTAACTGAGTGATGATAGCTTCCGACCTGTACAGGTGTGGTCAGAGAAGATGGTAGGAACCTGTTGGTTTCCTGAATGTGAAGAGCATCTGAAGGAGAGCACACTGAGAACAGTGACCCCTGGGCATAATAAAAGACACGTCGTCCTGATGAGTGTACTTGGCTGTTCATAGGAATGATGAGATGGGCAGTGTTGAGAATTATGCTCATGGCCTCAGATGTCTCCTCTAATAAACAGCAAAGTGCTGCAGGTTATCCATGAGGAGAGAGCTGAACGCATCAGATACCCCTTTTCTCTTGTCCCCTGCCTCACCTTCTTCACAGACGGATTCTCTTGCTGTGTTGTTCATTGTCACGTTCTTCTGCTCAGCTCTTGACTTTCAAGGGTCAAGCTCACATCCTGCCATCGTTGCATCACTGGCACCAGACCAGAGCACCTAGCTCTCGAGGTGATCACTGAATGAATAGGGCAGGGGCACACATCATGAGTAAATGGACGCGAAGGCACGAGTGCTCTCCACCCAAGGAAGGAGAGGGTCACTTCCTTTCAGAGCACTGTCTAAATGATAAGTGGCCAAGTTGAACCAAGCAAATCCTAACAGGAACTTCCAGAAAAAACAGAATGACAGCTTCATCTCACTAGTTAGTAACCTTGGAAATTAAAAATTTAACAAGAAGACACCCCCCTCCCCCCACCTCCGCCAACCCTGCCAATCTTGGTCCATCCAATTAAACTTTTTTTTTTTTTTTTAAGTTTTTCAGTGTTCTCTTTTTCTCTCTCTCAGTATCATTTGCTATAAGAAGGAGACACTGTTTAGGTTAGATTCATAATACAATACACTTACAGAATTACAGAAAAAGTCTCCATATATGACTTAAAGGAGTGTAATTCCTTATATAAATGGAAATGATTAAAAGCCACAGGACCTAGCAAAGATGTTCACTGTTGTAAAAGAAAAAAAACAAAAGAAGGGAAATTTTACAGAGTATGTTTGAAGGAAATGGTGGTTAAATAATAATGCTGTTTGCTGATTGTCCACTACCAAATTCAGCCCGCTTCCTGAAGTGGTTATAGCTTCAGGTGCCACTGCCATTGGTTCCTACCTTCTGTTTCCAGTTTCCAAACCTCATAAGGATGGATACTGTGTCTGCCTTCCTCAGAACCCCAAATCTGCAAGAATGTTCAGACCAAGTAGCTATCAGTGAATACTTATTAAGTGAGTGAGTGACTAGAAATGCCCTGATTTAGCCTACTTAATAAGAGTATACTGATCCTACCCTGTGATTAATCAGTTAACATACTTTCCTGAACTCCAGACCCATATAGCCAAGTGCTTACTGGGCATTTCTACTTGGATATTCTAAAAAGCTGAATCTGAAATCCATCAAAATGTACTTGTCATTTTACCGTCCTGTTTTCAAACCGCTTCACATGAGTTTGTGTTTCACTGAATGACATAAACATCTACTTATCTATCTGAGGCAGAATGCATTAATCTCCTTCTCTTTTCTCCTCGTATTGGATATCTTCTCAAGGTCACCAAATCTTGGTTATTTTACCTACAAAATATTTTTAAAGTACATTTATTTCTATCCATTTTTGTGTCTAGTCCCCTTATTCAAACCACCACTTTTTCCCCTTAAAATACTGTAATTATTTTTATTAGGTGTCCTTAACTTGATTTTTTAGCTATTTCTCCTCTCTAGAGCCAGAGTGATTTTTCTAAAATGTGTACCTGGGCATTTCTCTTTCCTCTTGCTTCTCGGGCAGAATCTGTCTCTTCTCTCATTTTCACACTACACCCTTGCCTTCCTGAATTTCTTTTTTCTTTTTCTTTTTTTGTCGAAGGATAATTGCTTTACAGAATTTTCCTGTTTTCTGTCAAACCTCGACATGAATCAGCCATTGGTATACATATATCCCCTCCCTTTTGAACCTCCCTCCCATCTCCCTCCCCATCCCACCCCTCTAGGTTGATACAGAGTCCCTGTTTGAGTTTCCCGAGCCATACAGCAAATTCCCGTTGGCTGTCTATTTTACATATGGTAATGTAAGTTTCCATGTTACTCTTTCCATACATCTCACCCTCTCCTCCTCTCTCTCCATGTCTGTAAGTCTATTCTCTATGTCTGTATCTCCATTGCTGAATCTCCCTGTAAATAAATTCTTCAGTACCATTTTTCTATATTCTGTATATGTGCATTAGAAAATGATATTTATCTTTCTCTTTCTGACTCACTTCACTCTGTATAATAGGTTCTAGGTTCATCTACCTCATCAGAACTGACTCAAATGCATTCCTTTTTATATGACCCACTTTCTAGAGTAACAGAAATAAAAACAAAAGTAAACAAGTGGGACCTGACTAAACTTAAAAGCTTTTGTCCAGCAAAGGAAACTATAAGCAAGGTGAAAAGACAACCCTCAGAATGGGAGAAAATAATAGCAAATGAAACAACTGACAAAGGATTAATTTCCAAAATGCACATATAACTCAATGCTAGAAAACAAACAACCCAATCAAAAAGTGGGAAAAAGAACTAAACAGACATTTCTCCAAAGAAGACATACAGATGGCTAACAAACACATGGAAAGATGCTCAGCATCGCTCGTTGTTAGAGACATGCAAAGCAAAACCACGATAGGATATCACCTCACACCAGTCAGAATGGCCCTCATCAAAAAGTCTACAAGCAACAAATGCTGGAGAGGGTGTGGAGAAAAGGGAACGCTCATGCACTGTTGGTGGGCATGTAAATTAATACAGCCACTATGGAAGATGGTATGGAGATTCCTTAAAAAACTAGGAATAAAACTACCATATGACCTAGCAATCCCACTCCTAGGCGTATACCCTGAGGAAACCAAAATGGAAAGAGTCACATGTATCCCATTGTTCATTGCAGCGCTATTTATAAAAGCTAGAACATGGAAGCAACCTGGATGTCTGTTGACAGATGAATTGATAAGCATTTTAAGGTCAGTGTTGGCGTCAGATGAAGCACAGTCTGTAATGTTGTCAGTCGCAGCTGGTATAATGCTGTTGGTGTGCAGTTTGGCTGCACTTACCAAAATATCACACTGTCACTAGCCCTTGACCCCGTGCATCTGTTTCTAAGCAGCACTTGTACATGTGTGTGGCCACAGCTGGAACGGTGCTTGTGGCAGGATTACCTGCACTTCCATCCCCATTTTGCCCCAAAACAGGGAAGCTAAAAAAGAAAATAACCCTCCCCCAGTAGTAAAATGGCTGAATTGCTGTGTTCGTGATGAGATGTGAGCACCATACAGACACTGGCTTCTTTTATTTTCAAATTTGGGAAGAACCCTGTGAATATCTAACATGAGAATTCAGTCAGGAAAACTTAATGTGTTTCCAAGGCCTGGGCTGTGATATAAATGAGTCAACAGAGGCTACAGAGTAGCTAAGTATTGTTCTGTGTATTGTAGGACTAGTTTATCATGAGCCTTTAAAGCCAGGATGAGAAATTTAATTTGGATCCCATGAGTGGCATATTAAAAGCCCTCATCCTGTCAGTGCTCCAGAGACAGTGCCTTCCCTAAAGGTACGTATTCCAGAAATCATACACACATATACTGACTTGTGTGTGTGTGTGGTGGATATGGTGGTGGTTGAATATTTAGTTCTCAAGTTGTTCAGTTATCCAGACCAAATCGTTGGTTCTCAGAATTACTTGTTACTGAGTACTTACGTGCATTCAGCATCAAATATTTAAGTACCTCCTATTAGACTCACAGTCTTGGCTGCTGCCCCTATGGAACGAGAAGTGACATTTCTGAGAGTCCTGGAGAATGAGAAGTAGAACCGAAATCAATATGCAAGCATAATGGGAAGCAAAAAGTGAAATAAAAGGAAGTGTCTGTGTTGCTCTTTTTTTTTTTTTTTTTTTTTAGTGGAGAGTGAAATTGCTAACTGTAGGATCAGCCTTAGGTACCAGATCCTACAGTCTGGGGACTCTGGTTACACAAGCCTAGGCTTAAAATTATTCTGGTGTCTTTTGGCAGTGTGATCAAGTGAACTGACAGAAATACTGTCTGTTCCATTAAGACTTCAAGACTAGGAACCTACTTTCCCCCCTAGTCAGCACCACAGTTTTTGGACCAAATCCCTGTAATTTACACCGCTTCTCTGCAGGTGGGCTCCAGTGTGTGTGCATGAGTCAGAGACATGAGGGTAACCTGTGCGAGAGGTCACCAGGGCAGACACCCAGGGAAGGTGGGGTTCCTCCTGGGGTGTCGACGGCAAGCACGAGTGTGAGGAATGGTTTGCACCCTGCCTTAACCCCCTGCATCTGGGCGTGGAGGGATTGCCTGACCAGGAGCACAGCAACAGGACGAGGGCGCAGGTGTGGTGCGGAGCCCTCGCAGGAGCAGGGCTGCCCTGGAGCTGTTGCCGCTGGGGGACGTAGAGTCGAGGGGCGACGGCCGGGTGACGCGAGTCTGTGTGCTCTCGGTAGTGAGCTGGCAGAGCAGCAGCAGGAGACAAAGGCACTTTTGTGGGAGCTTGAAAGAGGCACCAGCTCCTGTCTTTTGCCCCCCAGGGATTTGGATGTTGGCAAGGAGAGGCTGCACAAGTTGCCTTTCAGAGAATTAGCGGAAAAAGATGTTCCTTCCTGTAGACAGAGCTCACACGCCAGAGCACAGGTTTGCAGGCGAGCTTGGGGCTGGATCTGGGTTCTGTCCTCCCAGTTCCCCCAATGCCCCTCAGGACGCCCTCTGGTAGTGCTCAGCCTGCACTGAATTCTCTGCGGCCCTGAATCCAGAAGCCAGAGGGATGCTTTATGCTCATCCCAGTCCCCCTTCCCTGGTGGCTCATCTGGTAAAGAATCCACCTGCAATGCAGGAGCCCCCGGTTTGATTCCTGGATCGGGAAGATCCCCTGGAGAAGGGATAGGCTACCCACTCCAGTATTCTGGCCTGGAGAATTCCTTGGAACATATGGTCCACGGAGTCGCAAGGAGTTGGATGCGATTTTCACTTTCAGTCCCCCTGCTTGAGTTCCGTAGGCTATAGATCCAGTGAGAGTTCATCTTCTTCTGAAGCTGTGGATGGCTCTTCCAGCCGGGTCCTTTCTCTTCGTCATCCCCCCGCCCCTCCTGGGCTGCATACACAGCCTTGTGCTGGGGACTGAGGAGTCCACCAGGGTGGTTGGCAGGCGTGGGAACACGGCGCACACCCTGTCCGTGGTGTGGACTCCCTGGGTCCCTGACAATTTTGTATACAGGACACGTTATTGTTTATCTCTTCTTTGGGGTAGGGTTGGGAACACCCTTAATTGTTTTATCAACAGCATTGTGTCACAGAAAAGAAATACTAGTGTGCGCAGAACTTTTACATTGTAAGTTATATAACTTCAGTTAATTGCTAATTGTTAGAAACCAGTGCTTTCTCTAGTAGACAGTACTGATTTTTCTTAATAGACATTTTCTTGTTAATATCTGCATCATTTAAGAAAACTTATTAATGGCCTAAAAGATTGAGCAGACTGCAGTGGACTGTGATTCACACGCCCTCATGGAAGGACGGGGTGTGGTTTCCGTCGTATTCCCAAGTGGGTCTTCCCATGTGTGCTGCCCACTTACAGACGTGTACACATGACTGCCACACCTCTGAGAGCACCTTGCCACAGCTTGGGATAAATGCCATCTTCTCTAGGGAGCCTTCTCTGATGCCCTCCTTCAGAGGTTGCCCCTCATCTCCTCTGAACTCATGGACATACATGTTGGAAGCATTAGGTTGGGGGCTCTTGGAGATTGCTGTATATTAACCAGTAGAGAGCAGATGGTTAGCCTCAACTTGAGGTAGCTTCTTATATGTCATCCATGTTATCAGAAACATGACTTTAATTATGTATTCCTAAATGTGTATTTAAAAAAAAAAAAATGATACTAAGGTTGCAGCTTGTTCTCAGCAATACTGTTGGTTTGGAAAGTATAACCCTCCCCAGGTCTCATTCTTAGGAAGCCCCCCAAGGGGTGGCCCATGTGGGTGGATGAGTTGGGGTGATGCAGTGGTGGAGCTGCAGAAATCAGTAAAGAAAGGGGCAGTGCCTCTTCTTGTGGTTTTAAAAACACTTTTCTGTGTTCATAAAAATACTGTGTGTGAAAAAAGATTCCTAAGTAAAATTAAGTGATTTATTTAAATTGATGCGCTTTTTTACCAAAGATTTCTGATGATTAACTGAAAGAAATGAACATTGCATTAATTTCTAGCATGCAGTTTTTGTTTATAACAGTCATTTCTGTGGGGGGTATGTTTTAGGGCATCATTCAGAAGATAGTGGACAGTCACAAAGTAAAGCACGTGGCCTGCTATGGATTTCGCCTGAGTCACCTGCGGTCAGAGGAGGTTCACTGGCTCCATTTGGATATGGGTGTCTCCAATGTGAGGGAGAAGTATGAACTTGCCCACCCACCAGAGGAGTGGAAGTAAGATTACAAACCTACTTTGGGGCGACTCGGACGTGGTTTGTTTTGCATATAGAAGCACATATGAGAGGATGGTTATCTGTGTTTAATTTTCTCACTGATGGTCCCTGGGATTCCCATACACATAGAGGTGGCCGGTACTTGTTAGCCAGCGCTCCCTTCTGCACTTCGGTGTAGCCCGTCTTCGGGCACCCCTGGCATGGGCTTGCTCGAGCCGTCTCCTTGCTTTCGTTCTTCGGTGATGGTCTTTTGCCCTCACCCTCCTCTTGCTGGTGCTGCTCTGTCCAGCCTCTGCTCTGAGCACCGCCCGCTCTGCCTCTGTATCCAGCCTCTCAGTGTCCAGCCTCTGCTCTGAGCGCTGCCCGGGTCCTAGTGCTTCTACTTCCTGTGCTGCTGGCACCCTTCTGTGCCTGGAAGTGACCGCACCTGATCACCGTATTAATGTGCTGCAGAGCTCACTCTGTCATGCCCAGTGATCGCAGCTCACCTGAAAGAGTCGGTGTCTGTGTGATGTTCACATACAACATGGATGCTGGGAAGTGATCTCAGTGAAGTCATACTGACTTTAATGAAACTAAAATCATTCGAAGTGAAATAAAAGAAGTCCCTATAATTGTCCTTTCCCTGGTTCTCTCCTAATAATTTTTTTTCACTTTTCAGTAAACCATGGTGTTTGTAGGAAATTGTACACCTAAAACACTTAACGTTTGAGGGAAGTATAAGGGAGCTCTTCCACAGGAGCCCCTGTTTTTATTGATAGTGCTACAGAAATAAAGATGATTGTAGCGTAAAGAGGGCATTCAAATGTAAGTAACTATCACTTCAAGGATCTAAACAGATGAGACACTTAAAAAGAAAAACATTTTTAGGTGAGTAAATCTTTAGTTGAATAAAAATACTATCCCAATTACAGCTTATCAGAGAAATATAATTTTCAAATTTGTCAACTAGCTGGAACTGACCTAACAAAATAGTCTGTAAGAATATAGTTTGGTTACTTTTCAACAATGGCTGAAAAAGATTTGACCTCCATCTATTTGGTCAGTTAATTAAACAAGTGTTTAAAAACTAAGAATATCTAAAAGTTACCTGAACATATCTCTAGGTATTTTTAATTAAAACAATTCTGTTAATGTTCTGAATTTATGAGACATGTCAGAGGCAGCCTTCATTATAGCAATAGTCTTAGTCCTCAGCAAATTGTTGAATGCAGATCCTGGGGTATCTAAGCTTTGTTTTCATTCTTTTCAGCCAGCTTATTTAACCTTAATAATAAGGATGTAGGCACTGTCTTATTCAGTGGAGCCTGGATCCTCATACGTAAGGAAAATCTGACTGGCCCCTGAATGAGGGGTGGATGATGGCGCTGGTGTGTTGCCACCAGCGAGTGGCTGTCAGGAGCCAGGCACTGTGCCAGCCGTGTGCTGTTTATAATTCGTAAGCTCTGTATTTCATTTACCCAAACCCGAGGAGGTAAAGACTTGTTATCCTTATTTTGTAGATGAAGACAGAGGCACAACAAAATGGATTTAAGTTGCATTCACATAGTTTGTGGCACAGTTTCCATTTGGATTTAGCCATCTGACTTCACAGTGTGGGTTTTTAGAATCAGCATGCCCATCTCAATGGGAATAATGTGATCTTTAAAACTGAGAGTGTAGCTGGGCTTCTGAGATGAGTGAAGGTACATAGTTTGTCGGTGGAGGTGCTGAAAGAAGAAGATGTGATCAGAGGTACTGGTGATACATGTGTGATAGCTTCCGGAGCGTGAGGATTAATACAAACTGTTCTAACATATTAGTGGGAATAGGAGGCTGTTAAAATAATCAAGCAGACTTGAAAAAGAACAAAACAGAAGTTCTGGAAGTCATTGGATAGATAAAGCAGCAGATTAGACATAGCTGAACAATTAGTAAACAGGAAGATGGATCTGAGAAAACTTGCCCAAAACATAGCACAGAGATGAACAGATGGAAATTATGAAAGCAGATTTATGTAACATGAAGAATGAGAAGGTCAACCCTTTTCTAACAGGAAGTCTGAAGAAGAGAATAAAAAGAATGAGGAAGAGGAAATAATCTGAAGGGAAAATAGCTGAGAACTTTCTAGAATCAGTGAGTGACATGAGTCCTTAAATGTAGGATTAACAGAAAAATCTCAAATTGGGTAAATCTAAATGCATACTTTGACAGATTATAGCAAAATAGTGTTGTATAAAAGAAAATGGAAGGATGTCAAAAACAAGCAGAGAAAAATTAGACTTCTCACAGCATCATCGATGCCAAGAAAATGGTGGTATAATATGTTCAAAGTGGTGAGGAAATGTAACTGGCAGTCTAGATTTGTTTGCACGGTTAAATTACCTCAAGAACTGATATCAGTGAGCACTGGCTTCATGAAGGAGAACTAACGATAACAGATTTTTTTATACTAAAAAAGTAGAGCTCAGTACTGGGTGCAGGTTGGAACAGGGGTGATAGAACAAAGCTTTGTCAGCTAAATGTGAGGGAACTGAAACAGTCGTTGTGCAAGTAGATATTAGAGAAATGTGGGGATCAAAAAGAAGGAAAGAGAGAAGCGTGGGGAAGCAAGATGAATAGAAATCACAAGTGAGATGCACAGACGCTAACGGTGAATGATTGTCAGAGGTAACTGCTGCTGCTGCTGCTGCTGCTAAGTCGATTCAGTCGTGTCCGACTCTGTGCGACACCATAGACAGCAGCCCACCAGGCTCCTCTGTCCCTGGGATTCTCCAGGCAAGAACACTGGAGTGGGTTGCCATTTCCTCCTCCAATGCATGAAAGTGAAAAGTCAAAGTGAAGTCGCTCAGTCGTGTCCGACTCCTAGCGACCCTATGGACTGCAGCCCACCAGGCTCCTCCGTCCATGGGATTTAGAGTGGATTAAAACATAAAATCAAGCTATCTGCTGTTCACATGATGTATCCAGACGGTGACGTTCAAACATTTTTCTCTGACTTGGAGGAAACCATGTGTTCTGCCGTGAGATCTGGCACACACGTATGCCTGCCTGTGTGTGTCTCAGAGCTGTTTATGTGTCCCGGACCCACACATTTCACCAAACTGTACTCAGCGCTGTTATTTACGCTGAGGTCTAAAGGCTTTCTTTGCAATGTTCTGTTTTGTTCTATGTTAGTAAAATGAATTAATAAATGAATAGGGAAAAGAATTTTCCTGCCTTCTAATGAGCCCTGACTTTCAATTTGAAAAACTCACATAAAACTTGAGTATAAATATACCAGGGACCAGGAAAAAAAGATCAGTGTTGTGCTGTTAACACCCTGTGAAATAAATTTTCAGGCAAAGAAGCTTTATTATGTATGTAGAGGGCAACCACATAACAGTAAAATGCTCATTTCACCAATAATTTAGTAAGTATAGAAATAGATGTAGCTCTTAAACTTATAAATTCCTCAAAATATATAAAGCAGAACCAGTCTTGAAGGAATAAGACTTACCTTTTTAATAATTAAAGGGAAGAACACAAACAATAGTAAGTAAACAGTAGTTTTTAAGTTATGTATTTAACTGTTTAATGTAGAAATACAGGATCCTGCACATAACTTTGTATTAAGCAACTTAAAAACATGTTTCTAAGTAATTTATGGTTCAAAGGAAAAGGCCCAGCCTCCTGACGGCCTCGCTTTGATGGGCTCTGCCCCTTCACCGTCCAGTCTGCCCTCTGCAGAACCTCCTGGCTATAGCCAGTCAATGTATTCCTGTCTAAGTACAGCCACCCCTCAGTGTCTGTGGGTTCCGTGGTTCCGCAGCCAGTGAACCAGGCTTCAACCAACTACAGTTCCATAATTCTGGGTGTGAGGGTGGCGGGGGGGAGGGCGGATTCCAGAGAGTTCCAAAAAGCAAAACTTGAACTTGCTGTGCCAGCAGCTGGTTACATAGCATTTACATTGTATATTGCATTGTAAATAATCCTGATGCTCTCAGTGTGTGAGGGTTTGTGCCACGTTGTGCAGCTTTCGTGCACAGACTGTACCATTTCACACGAGCATTTCAGGCTCTTGGTGCCTGTGGGGTTCCGCAACCAAGCCCCTGTGGATACCAAGCGTGCTTTCTTCACTCAGCCTCCTGGATACTAGACTCTCTTCTGGTGAAGGTTTTCCTCCTGCTTCATTGACCATCACTGTCTTCTCCTGCTGACCTTGATATTTGGGGCTGCTCCACTGACCTCTTCCTAGCCTCCCTAGACCCGCCTTTGGTGTTAAATTCACACTTTACTTGGATAAACTCAGGAAACCAATGGACAGGTTACTACAATAACCCAGGAAAAAGTCACAGAAGATGATGGACCAGGAGAGTAGTACTTGGAGGAGCGAGAAGCAGCTATACCGAGATACATTATAAGATTGAGCTCACAGAATTTGCGAACAAATCTTTTAAAATGTAAACATCCAAAGAAATGTGTAAACCATTCCCGCTCAGAAACTTCCAGGAGCTACCCCCCACCCCCTCCCCCGGCCCCCACTCACCTGGAGCTCACTCCAAGTTTGTGGTTACCTCTTGGTCTTTTCTCTGCCTCTTGCTCCCCTACCTTCACTCGAGCAGCTGTGGTCTCTTTGAAGTTTCAGTTTTCATAGGTACTCAGGTTGGGGTCTCTCTTGATGGTCTCTTCTCTGTTGCCTGCCTTCTTGTTGAATAGAATAGCTCTTATCTCATTTTTCTCTTTGCCTTTAAATTTTCCAACCTTCCACTTGCTCAACGTTGGCCACACTGGCTCTTAAACACGCCAAGCGGATTGTCCCTAATGCCTTTGAACTCGATGGTCAACTGCTGTATATGCTGCTCTGCTGTTCTAGCATGGCTTGGCCCTCCCCTCGTTAGGGCAGGTGCTCCACTGTCGCCTCCTCCCAGGGCCTTCTCCATCCTTTCTGTCTGCAGAGCCCACTGCCTGCCTGGGACAGTCTTTCTCCCTCAGGGCCTCCATCGTATTCACTGCTCTACTTCTGGGTTCTGGTCATGCCTGGGATAAAGTAGGCACCCAGCAAAATACAGTTTAAGTGGAAGTGAATCAGTGATAATGAAATTACCAACTAGGAACCGAATAGTACTACTTAGTAACAGTCTTCTTATATTAACTTGCTGCTTACTGGGTGTCAGACATTGTGTGAGAGGCTTGATAACCTGCCCACGGTCACACAGCTTAAATGGGTGGCAGAGTGGAAACTGGCTTCGTGCACCAGCTCTTCTTCCTGCCTGTGTTAGGTGTGTGACTACAGGAGACAGAGCGTGGAGATCTCCTGTCTCAGTCCATGAGGGTGGCTGCAGCTGTGGCTTTAGTTCTGAGCAGGGCATGGACCCTGACACGAAAGTGCCAGGACTCATCAGAAGAACGACGTTCGTTTCTCCTGTGAGGTTTTTGAGCATAGATTTTTGTTTTTCACACTATCTGCTATAGGATCTATTCATATTGTTAAGTAAACCTGAGATCTAAGCTTGTTTAATTGAGTCTTCAGTTCTTCAGATGCCTCTGTAAGCACCTACAGCACACATTTGGTAGTGACTGTCTCAGGCAGGTGGCCCTACAGAGTTGTCATGATGACATGTCATCGGGCAAGGGAAGGGCTGGTTGCATACATGGCTGTCCTCATAGGAAGAGGAGCCACAGAACCAGATCCTGCCTTGAACAATACACAGAAATCCCCCTGAGGTGGATCAAGTTTTTTAAAAAGTTTAATGAAACATACAGTGAATGTGTCTTTAATGGGGCATATAGTGAATGTGTCTTTAATGGGGCATATAGTGAATGTGTCTTTACCCTAGAGCAGGAAGATTTTCTTAATACCCCAAAAACGTTCACTCTTTAAAGACGAGAATAGCAAATTTGCCCTTTATGAGATGAAAGCATTCTGTATATCAAAAGATGTATTTTTAGAAAGTGCAGAAAGGACAATTCCTCAGTGTTCTGGTGATTTAGCTGCTTTTACTGCTGAGGGTCTGGGTTCAATCCCTGGTCGGGGAACTAAGATCCCATAAGTTATGAGATGTGGCCAAAAGGAAAAATGCAGAAACAAGTTGCAACTCGTGTAATTGACGGAAGATGGTGTCAGGAGTTCTGCTGATAAATATAAGGATTGTAAATTCCTCAACAAATGAGCAAGAAACATGAAGGTATTTTCATAAAAGGGTAGACAGGTTTGACCTGTCATCACAGGAAGACACTGTCAGCTTCCTTAGTGCTCAGGGAGGTATGAATCTGGACCAGTAGATTCCATCTACACTGTCTGGTTAACAAAAAGTATTAATAAGTTGTCCAACAGTATTAATAGCGGGCAAGATTAAGGACCTGATGATGATACTGAAACACCAGTCTGGGTGGCGGACGCACTGTGAAGCCAAACAAACTGAAACGTCAAAGAGTTTGGAGCAGAGGAAGGCGTATTGAGGGCGATGCAAGGAGATGGGTGGCTCGAGCCTTTAAAACCCCAAGCTCTATGAGAGCTTTCAGCAAAGCCATTTTCTAGGAAAAGTGAGGGAGGGGCAGGGCTAGCTGTTGCAGACTGCGTGGTGTCAGATCCTTTGTTCCTAAGGTCAGGTCATGGCCAGGTAACAATGCTCCTGTGAATCTCCACCAGATGAATGTTATTCTCTGTTGCCTGTGAATCTCCACCAAACGAATGTTATTCTCTGTTCTGACAAGAAAGGGCCAGGTCCCCAGGCACAGCTTTCCCTCTTCGAGGTCCAGTTCTGGCTAAGAGGAGGTGAGCCCAGCTGATGGCTCCCTCAGGGCCAGGCCCCCACAGCTTGCCCAGCTGTCATCACTGAGGGAGCCAGGTGCCCAGGACCCAAAGGGCCCTCAGGCTCCTCAGGCCACCCAAACAGGCAGGGAGGGGCAGGTCCTGCAGACTACATGCTATGCAGGCTGCTGCTACCATTAGGTTGCGGAGGCAGGGATGGGGGAGAGGGTCGCTGCCACCTCAAGGCCTGGGCCCGGCCGGTGGGTGTCCTTGATGAGGGCTCTGGAATCCTGCAGGACACAGCCTGTGGCCTGCCCCCTGGGCCCCCTAGCTCACCATCTGGGCTGACCAGTGGCTGAGCGGGACCACTAACGGTTGCTCACTGACCTTTGGTCACCTGGGCCGGGGCCCACTGAAGCACTGACCGATGGCTGAGCTGGACCTCTTGAGGTCGCTCACTGACTGTTGGTTGCCTGGGAAAGGGCCACGTAGTACCAACCAAAGGCTGAGTGGGTCCGCTAACAGTCACTAACTAACGGTTGGTCACCTGGGCAGGGGTCCGCTGAAGCACGGACCGATGGCTGAGCTGGACTATAAAGGTCGCTCACTGACCGTTGGGCGCCTGGAGAGGGGTCCCTGAAGCACAGACCGATGGCTGAGCTGGACTATAAAGGTCGCTCCCTGACCGTTGGGTGCCTGGAGAGGGGTCCCTGAAGCACGGACCGATGGCTGAGCGGGGCCAGTAACCGCTGCCTGAAAGCGGGTGCAGAGAGGCATCAGGCACCACAGCTGCGTGCTCAGGGCTGCGCGTGGCTGCGCTCTTTCCAATTCAAGATCTTGCCTGCAGCTTAGCCTCCGCATGACATGGCCTTGGTCCTGCTGTTCCACTTCAGGTTCTGTCCTTGAGAGACTTGCGTTTCTATACTAGGCTGGAGACCCGAGGACGTTCATGGAATAGCCAGTGACAGAATATTCACAGTGGAGTGTTGCGTGAGTCAGAATGAGGAAAGCATCAAGACCTGGAACTCTGGAAGAAACTTAGCCAGGTGACGGGGTGTGACAGAAGGCAGTCCCGGGGCAGCGTTATGGATGCAACTAAATACTGTTGAATTGCACACTTTAAAGTGGCTGTTTTGGGGGGAGTTAGGGATGCCATGTGGCTTGTGAGAGCTTATTTCCCTGACCAGGGATTGAACCTGGACCCTGGCAGCGAAAGGCCCGAGTCCTAACCACTGGGCCGCCAGGGAATTCCCTGTAATGGTTGCTTTTTATGTGAATTTTACCTCAGTTAAAAAACAAAAAGTAAGCCAGCCGCCAGGGAATTCCCTGTAATGGTTGCTTTTTATGTGAATTTTACCTCAGTTAAAAAACAAAAAGTAAGCCACAGAGGATGACATACAGCATCATACACAAGTAAAAAGCAAAATAAACATAAAAGAATGTTGTTGGGAAAACATGAGGTGGGTGAGACAATATGGGGCATTGTAGATACAGGGTCAGGAGATGGTCAGTCCAGGGCTTCTGCGGGGACCGTGAGGGCCCTCAGGAGCCTGTGTGGAGCCTCGGGTCTGCGGCAGAGCCCACAGCCCCTGCGCTGCATGCACCCTGCTTCCTTCCCAATCTGCTCACCTGTGCCCGGGGTCCTGGGAGATGCCGGTTGAATACGTGGTGTTTGCCAGGCTCTGGAGTCAGCCAGAGAAGTTCGAATACAATGCCCTTCCTAGTTTGTCACGTAGCCAAAAGTGCCATGCAGTTTTGAGAGCTTTACCCCAAACAGATTTAAACTTTTAAAGTTTTGTACCTAGATAATGAAATTCTAGCTAGCTAAATTTTGGTGTTCTGAAAGCACTTACACGGAGTGGTCTGACTTCTGAGCAGGTTAATCAGATATAAAGGGCCTGGTCCTTTTGGTGTGGGATTCAGGGCTTTGAGAGCCAGGCCTGAGAGGAGGCTCTGTTGGCCTTTGAGAGAGAACTGTGGGGCTTCTTCAGAGCAAGTGAAAAAGAAAGTCCTTTTCTTTGTTATCAGATGTGGTTCACATTCTCCTGTTCACGGCCGATGAACAGCTCCTCAATCTGCAGAGACATGATTCTTTTTTCAGACCTTTTGCAGGAGGAAAAAAAAAAAGTCTTTTATTTAGAGGAAAGGTATCTTTTTTTCATAGATGACAAAAGAAAATGACTAATGATAGCTGAGGAAGTTTTAGATTGTATTTTGATAGTTTCCTGTTTTATCTTGAAATGACATTATCTGTGCATATACCTTAATTTGAAAGGCTAGTCTTTCATTATGACACTGAACTCAACAAGAGTTCTTTAGAATATTTAAATCAGTAAGACAATAAATAGAGGAACATTCTGACAAGTTTGGAAGTGACACCTTTTAAAAAAACAGGATGGACTTCCAAATTTGCTGGTTGATTAATTAAACGTTTACTGGATACTTCTGCACCAGACACAGCACAAAAATGAACAGATTTCTGACTGGCCTGTGGCTACAAAAAGCTGATGTTCGTTGACCAGGCTGGTTTAAAACTGGCTCTGGTGGGTATTTTGTTAACACATCTACAGGACAGTCAGTCTTAAAGTTTGTGAGAATTTATTTATATTCTCAATGTGTTATCAAAAAGTTGCAAAAACAGTACACAGAAATCCTGTGTACCCTTCGGCCCTCCTCCCCTAAATGTTAAAACCTTAGTTAAGTACAGTTCAGTTATTGAAACCAGGACCTTAACATTGCTGCCGTAGTACTAACTGACCCACAGATGTCATCAGGGTCCAGGGTGTCCGTCTTCCAGCCTGGGATCCCGTCAGAACATCATGCACCTGCGTGTCCTGTCGCCTTGGCTCTTCTCATCTGACCCACAGACGTCACCAGGGTCCAGAGTGTCCGTCTTCCAGCCTGGGATCTCATCAGAGCATCGTGCACCCGCGTGTCCTGTCTCCTTGGCTCTTCTCCGATCTGTGGCAGGTCCTCAGGCTGTCTCTGTCTGTCGTGACCTTGGCCCTTTTGAAGTGCATTGGCTGGTGGTTGTGCTGTGTTCTTCAGTTTGGATTTGTTCCCATGATTATATTGAGCTTAAGCATTTGGGGAAGAGCACCACAGTCAAGCTGTTGTTTTCACTTAGCATTTTATCAGTGAGTCTTTGATGATGATAAGATTCATTTTACAGGTGGCTTTAACTTGGATCATTTGATTTAAGGTGGTGGCCAGGTTTCTCTGCTAGAAGGTTGTTTTCCCCCTCTTTGTAATTAAGTTATATCTTCTGAGGAAATACAGAGACTCTGCAGTTTCTCTCTCATTGTATTTTCACCCACTTTACATCATTGATTCTTTTTTGCAGTATTTATTAGTGTAATTTTTGCCAAATGGTGAATTTCTATTTCTAGCCTCCCTTCTAGGCTTTTAAAATTGAAAGTCTGTGTAAGAAGAGATGTCCACACCCCACTGTTTCCAAGGGTCATCGGTGTAGTTTCCTGAAATTGTACTTTTGTTTATTTCACTACACACAGTCTGACTAGCTGAGCCTTCTCAGTATCAGGGTTATCTGAATATCATCCAACTCAACTTTCAAAAACATTTCCTACTCCTCCCCATCATTAGTTCATTAGTGAACTAATGGGTATCTTGGTGAACTTGTGGGTACCTTGGTGCTCACAGTTGGAGATAAGACTGAGGAAGTTAGGTGTTGGCAGCGTCAATGGTAATGTATTAACTTAGGTGACAGAGGATGAGATGGTTGTATGGCATCACCGAGTCAATGAACTTGAGTTTGAGCAAACTACGGGAGATAGTGAAGGACAGGGAAGCCTGGCGTGCTGCGGTTCATGGGGTCGCAAAGGATCAGACACAACTTAAGTGACTGAACAATAACAATTACTTAGAAGCAGAAGTGAAAGGATAGTTTTATCTGGGGCATGTTGTAGTTAGCCGCTGTTCAGAAATCATGGAGTGGCCTAGAACAGAGATGTGGAAATGTTTATCAGGACACAGCCAGGCTCTTAGAACAGTAGTGGAAGTTTCACTATGAGGAAAATGGAGAGTTTCCTGGAGGAGAAGGGAGAGGGGTTGCCGGCGTGGCTGGGCCGGGACTCAGTGGGCGCCAGGTGTGGGGTTTAAGGACTGGGGTGAGGTGACTGGACTGGAATTGAACTCAGTCTTGAGCGGAGTTCCAGTAGGGCTGTGAGGGAGGAAATGCTAGATTGTAGTGGGTTGAAGCAGGGAACACGAAACCCCATCACAATCTAGAGACCTTGCCCAGCCCCACAAGCAAGACCCAACCCACGTACACTCCTCTGTGTTCTAAGCATAGGTGTCTTCTCTTAGGTTCATGCTGCTTCTGGGCCTTCAGGCGTGTTTCTGCTGAAGTGGAATCCCAGGGCTGTCTGTTAACAGCTGTGGGACCTTGGCTATTACCGGATGTCCTCAAAGTCTGTTCTCCCCCATCTAGGAAGATGGGGTGAACTGGGCACCTGGTCACTATTACCAGTCCCTTCCCGTCCTCCTTGTGGCCCTGTTGTCTGCTCTTCACAGCCCCGCCTGGCTGGGCGCCAGGACTGTGCTGTTACTGCTCTGGCCACAGTGCCCCTGGGCCCCCTTTCCCACCAGGACGAGCCCCGGTTTGTGACGAGCAGGGTCCTGTGTGGCCTGCCCGCCTCTGTTCCCCCCTCCCTGCAGCCCTTTTACTCACAGGGGCTGCGGCTGCATTCCTCCAGGCAGCCTCTGGCCGCAGGGCATTTACTTGTTTTCTTCCTGCCCTTACTGCCCTGATTCCTTTCTCTCTTCCTTTAGATCTGTGTTCAGGTGTCCTGAGTTAGCCTGCTTCCCTGGCTCCCTTTACAGAATGTTGCTTCATCATCTGTTACTCCCCTTACCTTGTTTTTGTCTTTATCACATTACCACCTCAGAGATACTTAATGTATCTGCTGTCTGGCTGCCACCACAAAAGTAGAAATTTTCTGAAGGGTGGTACTTCCTGCCTGTTTTATTCACCAGTGTCTCCCCAGACTCTGGAATTGCGTCTGTAGATGACTGGTGCCAAAATATTTGTTGAGTAATGGCTAATACGGTGGATCAGCTGTCGAGACGGCTGTGATGTGTGCAGTGACCGCCCTTTCACTTCTCCCAGCGTCCTGACGAGGGCTTCCCTGACGGCTCAGTTGGTAAAGAATCCATCCACCTGCAATGCAGGAGACCCCAGTTCAATCCCTGGGTCGGGCAGATCCACCAGAGAAGGGAACGGCTGCCCACTCCAGTGGCCTGGAGAATTCCATGGGCTGTGTATAGTCCATGGGGTCGCAAGGAGTCGGGTGAGGAAATTGAGGCATAGAGAAGTGATGGCAGACAGCGAACAAGGAGTGGAGCCAGAACCCAGGCTCAGGTGGTCTTGATGCAGAGCTTTCTTTCTGCTTCTCCTGGGGGTTGTTTTTGATGAAAAGAGGTCATCTGGTTAAAATGCTTATCATGACTTCTGTGACATCCCGAGTAGTCCCTGAACGTTATTTGATATCATCATCATTGTCGTCGGGATGATGTTAAAAGCCTGGACGTGTAGCCAGGCTGCCGTTTTTTTTTTTTTTTTTTTTTTTTTTCTTTAATCATTAAACTGGGGCAATGTTAATACCAAAGCCTCCTGCAGCCTGTTGATCCTGGAGCTTCCAGCCTGGAAACTGGCTGCCTACTGCTTATTCTTGCTGAGTGTCATCCTCCTACTGTGCTGAATATGAATAATTATGCTCTTGTTCTCTGATTATTATATAGATTAAGAGAAACGGTGCCTATAAGGTTCATGCTAAGTCCTAAACTTAAAATTATTCTGCTTCTGTCAACAGTTTTCCAGTGAGAATGCCTGCAGAAAGTTATTGAACTCCTGAGATTCAAAATACAATGGAACTTTATTGTTTGACAGTTGTATATTTTAATAAGATAGACCCTTGAAAATCTCAGCAGAACTTGTGTATGTGTACCTTGCATTGAACTACCCTTAACTGAACCAAAAGAATTGTATCGACTCCTTTGCGTCCTTTTCCTCATGAGCTTAATACAATTTTAAAAGATCAATTTTATGAAATTTTTAGAAAAAAAAATCTCTGTAACTTTTGTGTAAGCAAATATTTTATAAACAAAACACTAAAAGAATTTACTGAAAAGAAAAAGGTAAATAGGACTGCATAAAAACAAAAGATACCATTAAAATTCAAAGATTGAAAAAATAGGTTTTTAAATTATCGTTAAAATAGTGAAAGGCAAGCCATAGAGTGGGAGAAGATATATCTTCACTAAGTCTAACAAAGGCCTCACATCCAAAATTTGTGAAGAATACCTACCAATCAGTGGGGTGGGGGCGGACAGACAGCTTGGCAGGAACAAAGGACAAAAGGCCTAACAGACACTTCACTAAAGAAGATAACCAAAATGGCCGGCTGCCAGAGACATGCCCGTTCTTGTTATTACTGACTGAAACCAGTGTGCGCTCTGCAGTGAACATCAGGGCGACTGACATGGAAAGGCTGGACATGTAGGTAGAGGTGAGGGATGTGGAACCTGAGTGCCTGTGCGGCTCCCGCGCGTGGAAGTGGAGCGCACTCCTACAGCCCTGCAGCTTGTTTTCCGTCGTGTCTGCTCTGCACAGCGTGTGTGTGTTGTGATCCAGTGATGTGTTGCTGGTGTACCCCCAGCAGAGATGCGTACGTGCCTGCGAGAGTGCACACGGGTGGACACACACATACATACAGAATGAGGTACAGAGAGAGTGCTCTGGTGAAATTTGTTTTGGTCATTCTTGAGGTTTGGCTTCATGAGCAAAATTGCTTTTTTAGAGGACCAAAAAAAGTGTTCCTAGCATTATTCCTCACAGCCCCGAGGTGGAAACGGCTCAGCAGCCTTCAGGGTAACGTGGATGAGTCATTGGGGTGTGCTGCACAGTGCAGGGCTGGCATGCTGCTGCGAGCAGGAGACAGAGCAGTCTCCTGAAAGGAGCAGACGCATCCTGTGTGACTCCAGGCAGGGAGAGCGCGCCTTCAGGGGCAGAACGTGGTGCTGCCCTCGGGCAGTGGGGCTGGAGGGACTTCTGGGCGCCCTCTGGGTATCTCGTCAGGTTCTGTCTCCTGCGGGAACCTCAGGCTGTAGCACACTCACATGCACATTTTATTTTTTTATTTTTTGCAGCAAAAGGAAACATTTACAGATTATATTTAAACTTATTTTTAGAATAATATTTCAGTAATTGGCAGTGCCATACTCAATATTGTTTGGACTGTGAAGAAGAAATGACCTATTTCTAATTGTTTTCCTTTGTTAATTATTTTTTAGATATGAATTGAGAATTCGTTATTTGCCAAAAGGATTTCTAAACCAGTTTACTGAAGACAAGCCAACTTTGAATTTCTTCTATCAACAGGTATAGAAGAGTGCTTTAATACATTTTTTTCCTTTGTTTCTTTGAATCCTGTTTATTTTGTGGTTTTATTTTAGAACTAGATTAAGCCTAACATTTGGGAGAAGATGAATTTGTCACTGTATGGCAGTGAGATTCTTACACCTCGGTAAGAAATTAGGAGTTTTTGTTACTTTGTGAATTTTTGTATACTTGGGCAAATCTTAAGACTTATTTTAAGTAGAAACAGTAAGTCCTAAGTGATACAACCTTTGCTCTGTCTTTAATTCAAGTATAATTATTGTGCCTGAATATCAAGAAACTTGTCAGATGTTTATCCAGAGCCAGCTGTTCCCATTGTAATTTCAGTAGCAGTTTGTGTAAAACCAGAAGTGACTTTTTAAACTAAAAGTAGCTTTCTTACTGCCCATAAGGGTAGATAACACATACATGTGGCATAAATTCTGAATTCTCTGTAAGGCTTTAGTTAGGCAGTACATATGCGTGGCGTAAATTCTGAATTCTCCATCTAGTGGGCTTCCTGTAAGCAGTTGCTTTGTGTTCGGTCCTATGCTCTTTGCAAGCACAAGTGACGTGACGTCCCTTGGAGGGGTGCTGGCACAGGGGAGGTGTCGAGTCCAGGCAGCTCCCTTGCCAGATGTCATCTAAGGAACTTTGTAGCTCAGGAAGAGATGGGCTTTATAAAACACAGTGCATTGAAATCGGTGCTAAAGTGGTTTGAAAGGAAATGGGTGAGAGATCCGGGACCACACCGTGTAAGGAGCAGGTTTTAGGTTCTCTCCTGCAGATTGTTGGGAGTATTTAAAGAATTTAAGTAAGGAATGTCTTGATCGGAATTTTTTTTTTTTTTTTTAAATAAGTCCACCCCAATGTGGTGGCAGTATTCGGGGTGGATTGGATCTTAAAAAGGCTGCGAGCAGGCTGGGGGCTCTTTAGCTGTTTAGGCAAGAAGTTAGAAAGTTGGGAGGTAGAACGGTGTGGTAGTAAGCAGATTTAGTGGGTGGATTTGATGGACTCAGAGACTGAACAAACTGGAGCAGGAAAGTGAGGAAGGAAGAGGCTGATGGGTTTAGATAGGCGACATACTTCTATTCTTCTCTCTTGTAGATGATTTGAATCACTGGTGTAATTTCTTTGAAAAATTAATCCACCCACTGAAGACGTCTGTGACTACTTTAGTGACACTGATTCCAGGATGCCTGAGACGGGCCTAAATAGCTCTCAATTATTCCTTTTTATAATTTCTAGGCTAACCTGAAAGTCAGCAATGTTTTTGTTCCTTTCACTCTGTTACTAGGTTGTCCTAGTTTTTTCTTTCAGAAGCCCTTGCTTCTGTGTATATGATTAAAAGCTAGCACCCGCGTCGGCCTATCCCAGATTTTTCCTTACTGATGGGACGTGTCTCAGTGCAGTCTCTGTGACTCAGGTGAGTGGTCCCTGTAAAGCCCAAGGGGTGTGAGGCGTCTTGGAGGTGTGCCGTGCCGGTCATACATGTCACAGCTCCATGATGCAGGTGCCTCCATGAGTTTCTTCACAGGGGGTATATGACACCTCCCGAAGAGAGTCTTCATGTTGATGAAATGAGACCCTACTGTCTGCCACCCTGGAGTTCCGGTCTGTAGACAGGACCCAGCTTTGAGGACTCAGCACATCGCGCACAAGTCCCGATCTGAGTGTGCGCAACTTGCTGTGGGATGGGACACACCTCGTCCTGCCTGTGTGTTCCACATGCACACCTTCCCGCCCCGCCACCCCCCTCTGCTTTCATCCATTCCTAGAGTTTCTCTTCAGCCTGAAGTGAAGTAAGGTCGCTCAGTCGTGTCCAACTCTTTGCGACCCCATGGACTGTGCAGCCCGTGGAATTCTCCAGGCCAGAATACTGGAGTGTGGGTAGCCTTTCCCTTCTCCAGGGGATCTTCCTAACCCAGGGATTGAACCCAGGTCTTCTGCATTGTGGGCGGATTCTTTACCAGCTGAGCCACAGGGAAGCCCAAGAATACTGGAGTGGGTAGTGTATGCCTTCTTCAGCCATTCTTCCTGACCCAGGTGTTGAATTGGGATCTCCCGCATTGCAGGCGGATTCTTTACCAACTGAGCCACAGAATAGCTCAGTTGGGGTCAGAAAGAGTCAGGCATGACTGAGCGAATGAACTGAACTGAAATAAACTGAGTTCTTTTAAAACACAATAACAAAAAACACTCAGAAGTGTTCGCTATTTCCCAGTGTAGACCCTAAAGATTGCCAATTCATTAGTTCCAACAAATCATAGCGTTTTTCTTTTTTCTTCCGTCTTGGTAATTTCGGCACATCTACCTAGCCCCACGTAGCATCAGTTAAGCCTGATCCACGGGCCGAGATGAGCAGTAATACCGGCCATCAACACAGTTCAACAAAATACCAGGTTCATAAAACACATGCAAGAAAACACGCCACTGTGAAGAAGAGTCAGCACAGCTCACACAACGGTCCCAGTTTCCTGTTTGTTACTGACATGTGCCCATGAGCACCCTTGCACATATGCACACAGGTGCATCTTATTTCTTGAGAATGAATCCTCCGAAGTGGAATTATTAGTTCCAATCTTATGAAACTGCCAGTATGCAACTTAAGTTACAAAATTGTCAATGTCAATGGTGTCACATACAAATCTGAATCTATTTAAAGCTCTGTATTCTTGCCAATTCATTAGTTCCGACAAATCATAGCGTTTTTCTTTTTTCTTCCGTCTTGGTAATTTCGGCACATCTACCTAGCCCCATGTAGCATCAGTTAAGCCTGATCCACGGGCTGAGATGAGCAGTAACACCGGCCATCAACACAGGAAAGGGGCGTTAGCTTCTATTTTCCTGTAAATCACAGGTACTTGGTAGGACATTATAAAAGCATACACGAAACACTGCAGCACACCAGCCTTCTCTGTCCATCCCAGAGCTTACTCAAACTCATGTCCATTGAGTCGGTGATGCCATCCAACCATCTCATCCTCTGTCATCCTGTTCTCCCACCTTCAATCTTTCCCAGCATCAGGGTCTTTTCAAATGAGTCAGTTCTTCATATCAGGTGGCCAAATTATTGGAGTTTCAGCTTCAACATCAGTCCTTCCAGTGAGTATTCAGGACTGATCTCCTTTAGGGTGGATTGGTTGGATCTCTTTACTGTCCAAGGGACTCTCAAGAGTCTTCTCCAACACCAGAGTTCAAAAGCGTCAGTGCTTTGGCATTCCGCTTTCTTTATAGTCCAACTCTCACATCCATACATGACTGCTGGAAAAACCATAGCCTTGACTAGATGGCCCTTTGTTTGCAAAGTAATATCTCTGCTTTTTAATATGCTATCTAGATTGGTCATGACTTTTCTTCCAAGGAGCAAGTGTCTCTTAATTTCATGGCTGCAGTCACCATCTGCAGTGATTTTGGAGCCCCCCAAAATAAAGTCTGTCACTGTTTCCATTGTTTCCCTATCTATTTCCCATGAAGTGATGGGACCAGATGCCATGATCTTAGTTTTCTGAAAGCTGAGCTTTAAGCTAACTTTTTCCACGCTCCTCTTTCACCTTCATCAAGAGGCTTTTTAGTTCTTCTTCACTTTGTGCCATAAGGGTGGTGTCATCTGCATATCTCAGGTTATTGATATTTCTCCCGGCAATCTTGATTCCAGCTTGTGCTTCATCCAGCCCAGCGTTTCTCATGATGTACTCTGCATATAAGTTAAATAAGCAGGGTGACAATATACAGGCTTGACATACTCCTTTCCTGATTTGGAACTAGTCTGTTGTTCCATGTCCAGTTCTAACGGTTGCTTCCTGACCTGCATACAGGTTTCTCAAGAGGCAGGTCAGGTGGTCTGGTTTTTCTTTATCATTTATTATTATTTTGGCTCTTTTATCAGAATAGAAAGAAAAGAACTATGTTAAGATTTTCTCTGTATCAGTTCCATCCCATGAAAGAGAAAGAAAACTTATAATAAACTACTGTAATTTTATTATTCCTGTTTTGAAGCCTTGCCCAAGCCCCTGCTCATCACGCCCCTTATTTTGGGTGGAGTCGTGAGGAAAGCGACATGTCAGTGGGCGTAGAGTGCCGCTTTCCTGGTGGGAGATCAGTCTGTGGATGCACACAGTTACATTTAAAGATGTCCTAAACGTGACTACAAGTGAGACATGTCACGAATGAGCCACTGTGTGCTTTGACCCATTTTAGAACATTCTGAAAGATATTAATCAGCACACTCTAAAAATAAACTAGAATCTTGTTATAACCCTATTCACTGTAGAGCAGGAGTCTGAAAAAATAAGTTTTCTTGGCTGCATGGCATGGCGTACGGGATCTTAGTTGCCCGACCAGGGGTCAGGCTCGTGCCCCTGCGCTGAAAGTGTGGACGCCTAACCCCGCCAGATATTCTCTGATTTTTTTATTGTTTATTCCTAAACAAATAATTTTTTGATGCCAAAGCTAATGACTTATTATAAAGCACAAAAGTATGTTTGGCCTTGAATTTGAGTTTTTCCTTTGCCACATAACATTTTATTCTTCTTTATCTCTCTGACTTGTTAAAAGTGTATTTGAGTGGCAACCTTTTGCAAATTGTGGTGGCCATTAGTTTGAAGGGCCATGTCCCTGTTCGGTCAAGAAGTTGTTATATTAACTAGGTTTGCATCAACAATGCTGAAGTCATGTCGGACCCATTTGGCACCGCTGACACTTTGAGCTTCTGAGATGCCTGCGTCCGTTGTCACTGTTTCTTCCTACAAGTATGTTAAGATTTAAAATGAGTGTATCCATTTAGTGGCTCTTAGAAAACATTAAAGGTAACAGAACTCGTGGCTTATTTGGCAAGAAGAATTGCAGTGGGAAGCTTTATGGTAATTTTATGGTTTAGAACCTAAACTGCAGAAAGGTGTGAGGGGCCAAGACACACTTACGTTTTGTTGATCAACCTTTCTGTTATTTTTACTCCAATTTTTAGTTTTTACACATTTTTATTCAGATAATTATCAGAAATGATTTCGGTAACTGTACTTTCTTGGCTGTAAAGCTTTCTGTTGGTTAAAACATTTTGAAATGGCAGCTGCAAGTGGGAAATTTTATTTTAAAACGTGAAATGTTCAATGTGGCAATTATCAGCTGTCCTGTTCCAGAAAGAAGTTAAAATTAAATAGAAGTCTAAGTCTGACTCATTAGAAGATGTATTTTCTGTACATCTTTAAGTAGATTTAATAACGTACATTTTTTCCCTGTTTTTCCACTCCTGTTTTTGGTGATTAGCAAAGTTTTATTGTTGTCGTTAGGTAAACTCTGTCATGCTTATATTGGGTTGGCCAAAAGGTTCATTTGGTTTTTTCCATAAGATGGCTCTAGTAGCACTTAGTAGTGTTTAACTTCATTCGAAAAAATTTTGTCATGTTATATGTGGCAGCCATCATATCAGCATGCATTTAAAAAAAGATAGCCAAATTGGTGAATTTTTGTGTACCCATTTTAATATTGAATATAGAAGAAAAAAGCAACATTTTCAGCATGTTATGCTTTATTATTTCAAGAAAGGTAAAAATGCAACTGAAATGCAGAAAAAAATTTGTTCAGTATCTGGAGAAGATGCTGTGGCTGATTGAACGTGTCAAAAGTGGCTTGTGAAGTTTCTTGCTAGAGGTTTCTCGCTGGACAGTGCTCCACGGTCGAGTAGACCAGTTGAAGTTGATGGTGATTAAATCAAGACATTATTTGAGAGCAATCAATGTTATACCACATGGGAGTTAGCTAGCATACTCAAAATATCCAAATCAAGCATTTAAAGTCAGTTGTACCAGCTCAGTTATGTTCATCACTTTGTGTTCGGGTTCGTTCGGGTTCCACATAAATTAAGCAAAAGTAACCTCCTTGACCGTATTTCCACGTGCAGTTCCCTCCATGTAATGAAAGTGTTCCATTTTTAAAACAAATTGTGGTGGGTGATGAAAAGTAGACACTGTACAATAATGTGGAATGGACAAGATCGTGGGGCATGCGCAGTGAAACATCATCAGCCACACTAAAGGCCAGTCTTCGTCTAAAGAAGGTGATGTTTTATATATGGTGGAATTAGAAGGGAGTCTTCTATTACGAGCTTCTTCTAGAAAACCAAACAATTAATTCCAACAAGTACCACTCCTAGTTAGACCAACTGAAAGCAGCACTGGACAAAAAGCAACCAGAATTAGTCAACAGAAAATGCATAATCTTCCATCAGGGTAACACAAGACTGCGTGTTTCTTAATGACCAGGCGAAAACTGTTACAACTTGGCTGGAAGTTCTCCTTCATCTGCCGTATTCACCAGACATTGCATTTCCATTGATTTCCATTTATTTCAGTCTTTACAAAATTCCCTTATTGGAAAAAATTTTAATTCCCTGAAGGACTGTAAAAGGCACCTGGAACAGTTCTTTGCGCAAAAAGGTAAAAAGTTTTGGGAAGATGGAATTATGAAGGTGCTTGAAAAACGGCACAAGTTTGTGAAATAAAAGGGTGAATATGCTGTTCAATGAAGTTCTTGGTGAGAATGAAAATGTGTCTTTTAGTTTTAGTTTAAAACTGAAGCACTCTTTTGGCCAACCCAATACTATTCAACCCATATTTTTTTGTGTATCTTCTCTATATAAGACTTTACAAATAGGAAGCAGAAATGATTATTCGATCAGTCATTCTTCCCTGCTGGTATTTTTAGCTTGCCTTTTGAACGAATACCTAGTATTAATAAATGCTATGTGAAATGACTTAGTGAGTTGTTGAAAAGCATTTGACTTATAAGATAGCATAATTCTTTATATATTTTTTAAGCTTATGTATTGAAGAGAAAGATCAAAGAGTTTGTTTTAGTTGAGAACTGCCCTTGAGTTCCTTTTGTATGCAGACTCTCCACTCTTCGAACTGGAAGAACACAGGGAGGAGTGCTTGACGGTCGAGCCAACTTGGCTGACGACCTGGGATCTCTCAGGTGGCGTAGCGTATGAATGGTGATGTGCAGCAGTCAGTGATGGTTCTATGCGCGTTGGTCTGCCCTCTGCCCCATCTTCTTTACACACGCCACTGAGGACTTTCAGGTCTGTGTGATAAATTCATGTAGCTGATAAAGCATTCAGAAGAGACCAAAATAAGACCAAAAAAAATCTCATGAGGTAGCCAAAGCATTGATGTGGCACATGGAATAAATTATGGAGTAATTTAGGATTAGATGGAGAAGGCAATGGCACCCCACTCCAGTACTCTTGCCTGGAAAATCCCATGGACGGAGGAGCCTGTTAGGCTGCAATCCATGGGGTCGCTAAGAGTCGGACATGACTGAGCGACTTCACTTTCACTTTTCACTTTAATGCATTGGAGAAAGCAATGGCAACCCACTCCAGCGTTCTTGCCTGGAGAATCCCAGGGATGGGGGAGCCTGGTGGGCTGCCGTCTATGGGGTCGCACAGAGGCGGACACAACTGAAGTGACTTAGCATAGCATAGCATAGGATTAGAATTTTTTATTAGTGATGTGAGAGGTTTTTACAGTAAAACCTGTGCTTAATAAGATGAAAAAGCTCATGAATGTAAATATAATACTTGCCCACAGAAGGAAGTCCAGATACATCCTGTTTTTTAAGTAGCAAATTGACATCAACATGGAAACAATACAGTAAACAACTTTCAAAGGTCTTTGCTTGGAAAAAACTTGCAAAT
This sequence comes from Bubalus bubalis, assembly GCF_019923935.1. Taxonomy (NCBI): domain Eukaryota; kingdom Metazoa; phylum Chordata; class Mammalia; order Artiodactyla; family Bovidae; genus Bubalus; species Bubalus bubalis. The sequence goes on along the minus strand of NC_059171.1, from coordinate 79,085,784 downwards.
TTGCTGGATTTGGAGTTCGTAAATAGTAGTAATCCGCGGTATAAGAGGAGAACACGATGGAAAGCAAGTGGTAAGATGGAGTAGGAGATCGTGTGAAGCCATTGTGTTAGACTCTGGGCTACCGGGGCGATGCGCTGTGGTCCTCACTGGTCATTAATCTTCCTTCTGGTGGAGAACGTCTGCACTTTCTCAGAGTTCACAAGAAGGTGTAGGTGCACACTGCAGCTTGAGTAGTGAGGGTCAGTGGATGGGTTTTGAGTTTTAACTTGAATGCTTGCTGTGTGACCTTGAGTACATTAATTTTGAGTAATTAAGTTTTCTGGTCTTCATGTATAAAATAGGACCAAAGCCTGTCTTAAGAAAGAGTCATTGTACAGAGTACAAATAATGAATCTAAAACAGCGTACTACCTAGCCCCTGAATATAACACAGTACCTCTGCTGTCACCGTCAGTCTTCTTAGGCCCTTTCTGAGGCTCTAAATTGGGGATTATAGTACTGTCCTGCTCACAGTGATGCTGTGAAGATTAAGTGAGAGTCATACATAAGTCTATCTGACGTGGCAATGAGTATATTTACTCGAAGCAAGTATATATCACACACATGTAAATCGTCAATGAATTGCACTTATTTCACGAAAGAAAGCAGTGAATTCTGCCGGTAGTTAGTAGGAGATGAAAGTTAGTCAAGAAATGCTTTGTAAAGAAATGAGCACTGAGTGACCCTACGTCTTGCAGAAAATTTCACGAGCACACAGCATCAGGTCGTGATGTGCACAGTGGTTCAGAGAACACGCCCTCTGGAGCTGGGGAAGGGGGAGGCTCTTCTGAGATGGCTCATTCCACGTGGATCAGCACGCCTTGCAGAGAACACAGACTCAAACGGACCTCAGGCCGTGGGCACTCAGCTCTCAGTCAAGAGTAGTAGGTCATTGCTGTAGGAAAAACAGCTCTCAGAAGTTTCAAGTCATGTTTGTACATAAAGGGGTTTTCCATAAAGATGGTTGAAGTAATTTTCCCTCTGTTTTTTTTTGCAACTAATATGAGTGTGCTTTTGATGAATGAATAAAACATGTGATTACACTTTCCCACCTTTGAATAGCGTTTGAAAGTCCTAGTAATTAATCTTAAGGCAGTTTTGTAACCGTGTGTTTTCTTCAGCGTGCAGTTGATGCTCTGCTGTGGTTGCTTCCAGGTCTGCACCAAACCGTAAGCTGAGAGCCCAGTGAACGCGTCGCTCTGAACAACCGTGGTGTCTCTCTAACTCACATAGATACCGTTTTTGTCTCTTCATTTTTTTGTGTTCAGTAATAAAACTCTTTATGAATTCAGACTTATTTTTTGCTGTATAGAAGAAGCCAGCTGAAGTGTAAATAGAGTGATTCTAGAATCAAAGCTTTTTACTTACTTTAGTGAGATGTTGAGTAATTCATTTCCATTGATTCATTCCATTGAATCATAGTAGGCATCATTAAGTGCCTGCTATGTATAAGGAACAGAAATGATCAATGCTTGTAACTCTTTCATGGAAAATAGCATTCACACACAGAGGTATCCACATCCCAGTTTGATGACTTTATTCTTTCATTCATGGGTTCTCTCTTCAGTCAGTCAGTATTTCTCGACTACCCAGGTGTGGGTGCTAAGGCAGAAAACAGAGCAGAGGTTTCAGAAGAAATGGTGTTTAGATCAGAGCCAGGTGGCTGCCCGCTGCTGGCTGAGCGGGCCTGGCTCCCATCCTGGGAGAAGGCGTGAGTAGGTGAGCACAGCCGCCCCTCAGGTTCTAGGTGCTGGAGCTTTAGAGAGAAGACTTTCATTTTCTCTTTAAGAAAGGGATGTGGCAGGTTGACTGGAGAAAATACGCATCTGTGTGTTGCCAAGCTTCATGGGCAGGCATCGCAGAGCTTCCAGGCAGTTTTTGGTGCCATTTGAGGTCTGTCATCATGAATTTAAAGCCAAACACACAGCAGGGCTTCTCTAGTTGCTCAGCAGTAAGTGTGCAGAGGGAGGGGCGGTGGGCTTCAGTGTTTGCTGTTTTTACCAAGCAGTTAAAGTGAAGGGGTAAGGGAGATTGGGGAGCTGGGGGTCTTCTCAAGGGGACTTATCATGATGAACTGTCAGTACGAAGTGGACGGAGTAGTTAACTGGGGGGTAGAAATCTTTTGAGCAGGTGAACTGACAGGCTTGGGTAGCAGTCGTAGAGGAAGAGGATCTTTGAAATTTTTCCTTGAGCAGAGATCCGCACTCTTTTTTCTGGGAAGGGCCAGAGGTGAATGTTTTAGGATTGAGGCTCAAAAGGCAAAGTGGAGGGTATCCTGAAATACTTGTGTAACGAGACAAGACTGATTTACACTGAGTTCTGTACTGGTGATATTCATAATTTAATAATGGAGTGCAGTTTTTTGTAAGATAGGCCTACTAACGAGAAGAACAAGTTCCTTTTGAGGGGAGAAGTAACATTTCACTTAACTGAGGTTCAAAATGAGTGCTCTCTGCCATCAAAGTCAGTTGCAGATGTTGGTCTCCTGGTGCTCGTCTGTGAGATTTTACGTGTCTCATCTTTGAAAATACTTTCACACTGATAAGCATCCTCAGATACTGACCTCAGTCCCTCATAGTCATTGCTTGGAAGACAGCTGTCACTTTCTGTTAGAGCCTTCTCTTTATCTCCCACTTCAAGCACCAGGTTCATGAGTTACAGTTGATGGTTAGGTGGAAGCATGTCAGTTGCAGGATTCAATGGATTTTGAAACAGTGTCCGTTTTCCTTGCTCCTGTGTTGAGGTCCAGAAATGCTGCTGGGGCTGCAAGTCTGAGTTCAGAAAATTTGAACACAAGTTTGCATGGAAAGGGACCTTCAACAACATGAGAGGGTACGGAGAACCGCTTGAGGTTCCGTGATTCGGATGACGTTTAAGTGCTCACGGATGATAAAAGTTCTTCATAATAGAAAACTGACTCACTGTTCTCTGATATTGCTCATTTTACACCCAGCATCAGGGGTCATTATGGACACAATGCGTATGAAGTATGGGGACGATGCCCAGCACACATTTACTAAGTCTGCAGCATACTCTTACAATGACACTGTTTTACCCATTCCTTTCTATTGTAGGTGAAGAGCGATTATATGTTAGAGATCGCTGACCAAGTGGACCAGGACATTGCACTGAAGTTGGGTTGTCTAGAAATACGGTAAGAAGATAACTAGACATCAAGGTCTTTATTCAGCAATGTTTTCCTTTATTTTTTTCTAGGTATTTTCCTTTTCCTCGTAAAGATTATCAATAAAATACTGAATAAAAACTTGGGTAAAATTTAAGAATATTCTGAATTAGGTTAAATTGCTAATTCTAGAATCTTTTAAGATGATATTTCATGATAGAATGGAATGATAAGAGCACAAGTGTGTAAGCAAGTCTAAGGTTGAGCTCCCCAGGAGAACCTTCTGTGATAAAGGAAGTGTCTGTGAGATCCCCGTGCCAGCCACTAGCTGAGGCGGACACTGAGTACTCAGACGTGCAGCGTTACTGCTTTAAACTTGAACGTGAACCATCACCTGTGTCTAATGGCTACCATTGTGGGGAATGGGAAGCTGAGAATGCATTTCTTATTTCTGGTAGCATTTGTCATGTATTCTGTGCCACCATTTTAAACTTTGAATAAAAGAATATTTCTACCTTTGTCAGCTATGATTTTAATTAAAATTTACCCCAGGCTGCCAGTTTAAGATGAGTTGGTTAAATTAGCTAAAACTTGATTATGTGTACTCAAAACAGTGATACTTTTCCCAGGAGATCCCTGTTTTTTATATTGTATAAGGTTATGAAATAACAGTTCCTGTAAGACCCACAGATCATTAAGTATCAGCAGCTTCATGAACATTTGTTTTCAACCTTAATTATATATCCCAGGGGCGGCGGGGGGGGCGGGGTGGGGAGCCGTCTCTCACTGGTCTCCTTTACAGTTTTCTCTTGGAAAGCGAACTTGGACCCTTTGCTTCAGTGTGTTAGCTGATTGCTGCTGCCTGATGGAGGGCGAGTAATGTGGAGAGTCAAGCCTATTGTTTACTGGTAGTTTGTCAGAATGTTTGTGACTGAGCTGCGCAATAGTTTTTAGTCGTTTAACATCGCAGACGCCCTCCACGCAGATCTGTGAGTGTCTCTCTTCTCTGCTTCAGGCGATCGTACTGGGAGATGCGCGGCAACGCCCTGGAAAAGAAGTCTAACTACGAAGTGCTGGAGTAAGTGTGGCGTTTAGGTCTGCCTGTGCATGTTCAGAGCTGAGTCGTTTTTCAGACTTAGAGTTTACTAGTTTATCTTTACTTTTAAAAAAAATCTATTATTGAATTCTTGATGACATTAATCATAATTGGGTTAGTGAACATTAAATTTGTTGATAAATGTCTTAAGACTTGTTAACAAGTCTTTGGCTTGTTAACATGTAAATAATAAACTTTTCTGTCTCTGTAGATTTAACCATATTGGGATGGAGTTTCACTTCTAATTTATACTGAATTATTATTATTTATAGTCTCTAAGTTTATGAAGTGTTTTTTTTTTTCTTTTTTGCTTAGTTAAAATATGGGAGTTATTTGTTGCTCGTGTATCAGAGTATTTAGGATAACTGAACGTTTTTCCAGTAGTGAAATTAGTGGGCATTAGACTGTTAGATTGTTTAAAATGCATAAAGGACAAATTGGGGCTTATGTCTTGGGAGGCTGAAAGTTCTGCAAATTGTCTGTTGATAATTAATTCAGCAAAAATTTTTGGTATTTGTTATTTCCAGTTTTATTTTCATTAGCAATGGTGCAGCTTTTTGCCAGCACCTTTTCCTGCCATATTATTACTGAAATTGTTGTGCTGTTTGGAGGATGTCACTGCAGTGAAGTGAAAGGCTGTCCATAAGACTTGACATGGCAGGTCAGCCAAGCTGTGTCACACTGTGAAAATGTAATCTGCCATCATTTTGGAAACAAGGTTTTACAGGGGAGATATGCTCATTTAAAATAAAAGTAGAGGTGAATGTTTGGGGGAATTAGTCTTGAGCGGGTAGAACCGTTTGAGATGATAGCTAGTGGTAGTAGCTGGGATAGTTATTTTTGCAATGCCTTTTTTGTATCAGTTGTGACAAATGAGTTAGCACCCCGAGCAGTCTGTCTTGTTTTAGTTGGAATTCATCACTTGACTTCTGAACCTAATATATTAACATAGTGTACTAAATATTTGTGGTTGTGTGTTTATGGATACACATGTCCCATATGTTGTGCCTCTTAACAAATTAAATAAGGACAGATAAGGATTGTGCTGTTTATTTCTTCAAGCTTTTCGTGCCAGCCGTTTTGTGTTCTGTATCTGAAAGTGACTTTGGGGGGCTGGACTGTCTCGATCTGCTTCCTGAAGCCCCCAGGTGGCTGCTGAGGGGGCTCCGGCCGCGGTGGGGATGGGGGCTTCCAGTGAGAGCCAGGGCGTGAGCGCCACGACTGGACCTCCCGGTACCTGCTCAGCCCTGGCGCCGCATCCCCACCTGTGGGCTGCCTCCCGCCTCCAGCTCTGTGGTGTGTCAGGAGGAGCCCTGCAGCCTGCTTGTGTCACTGTGTTGGCTGGACTGTGTCTTGGAGCTCAGCCTGTCTTCTGATAAAAGGACCCTTTTTCTTAAAGCACATTTTTTAGAACTTCTTTTTTAACGTGTCTTTGGAGGTGAAATTCTGCTTTTGTCATCTTGTCATTTCCTTTATTTTGCCTTGTTCTTGAAGGGTAGCTTTACCGTATTCACAGTTCAGTTGCTCAGTCGTGTCAAACTCTTTGGAACCCCATGGACTGCAGCATGTCAGGCTTCCTTGTCCATCACCAACTCCTGGAGCTTGCTAAAACTTTTGTCCATCCAGTCAGTGATACCATCCAACCATCTCATCCTCTGTCATCCCCTTCTCCTCCCCCCTTCAGTCTTTCCCAGCATCATGGTTTTTTCAAATGAGTCAGTTCTTCGCATCAGGTGGCCAAAGTATTAAGAGTTTCAGCTTCAGCATCAGTCCTTCCGATGAATATTCAGGACTGATTTCCTTTAGAATGGACTAGTTGGATCTCCTTGCAGTCCAAGGGACTCTCAAAAGTCTTCTCCAGCACCACAGTTTAAAAGCATCAATTCTTCAGCACTCCGCTTTCTGTATAGTCCAACTCTCACATCCATACGTGACCACTGGAAAAACCACAGCTTTGACTAGATGGCCCTTTGTTGGCAAAGTAATGTCTCTGCTTTTTAATATGCTTCGTAGGTGGGTCATAACTTTTCTTCCAAGGAGCAAGCATCTTTTAATTTCATGGCTGCCGTCACCATCTGCCGTGAATTTGGAGCCCCCAAAAATAAATTCTGTCATTGTTTCCACTGTTTCTCCATCTATTTGCCATGAAGTGATGGGACCAGATGCCATGATCTTAGTTTTCTGAATGTTGAGTTTTAAGCCAACTTTTTCACTCTCCTCTTTCACTTTCATCAAGAGGCTTTTTAGTTCTCCTTCACTTTCTGCTATAAGGGTGGTGTCATCTGCATGTCTGAGGTTATTGATATTTCTCCTGGCAATCTTGATTCCAGCTTGTGCTTCATCCAGTCCAGCATTTCTCATGATGGTACTCTGCATATAAGTTAAATAAGCAGGGTGACAGTATACAGGCTTGACATACTCCTTTCCCGATTTGGAACCAGTCTGTTGTTCCCTGTCCAGTTCTAACTGTTGTTTCTTGACCTTCATACAGATTTCTCAGGAGGCAGGTCAGGTGGTCTCTTGAAGAATTTTCCACAGCCACAGAGTCAAAGGCTTTGGCAGAGTCAATAAAGCAGATGTTTTTCTGGAACTCTCTTGCTTTTTCAGTGATCCAGTGGATATTGGCAATTTGATCTCGGGTTCCTCTGGCTTTTCTAAATCCAACTTGAACATGTGGAAGTTCATGGTTCACGTATTGCTGAAACCTGGCTTGGAGAATTTTGAGCATTACTTTACTAGCATGTGAGATGAGTGCAATTTTGTGGTAGTTTGAGCATTCTTTGGCATTGCCTTTCTTTGAGTTTGGAAGAAAACTGACCTTTTCCAGTCCTGTGGCGACTGCTGAGTTTTCCAAATTTGCCAGGATGTTGAGTGCAGGCTTTTCACAGCGTCATCACTCTGTTCGCAACTCTAGTCTAACTGTGGTCTTTCCTCTGTTCTGTCTTCTACTGCAGCTGTTGAAAGGCCTGTGCAAGGCTGCGGTCGCAGTGTGGCCGGGGGTGGTGCTCTGTGCTCCCTGAGGCAGTCCTGCCCGGGGATGGGTAGCCAGGGCGTCTGGCGGGTCTGCATCGTCCTTTGTACTGTGTTTGTTAGTAGCCTGGAGCCACTTAGAAGTGTGAATATTTTTTCTCGGTATGGAAAAGAATTACACAGGAGTGCAGAATGTTACTTGTTCTTTATTAGTTTATTCTGGGTTCTCTTTTTCCTTACCCATAAGGAGAAAAACTGAAATAGTCCATAAAGCTTCTTAGTTTCTGCCAGAAAATTTATG